>NW_027491901.1:0-738772 GCF_021521415.1 Bidens hawaiensis | reverse complement strand
CATACCTTAGTAGGTATAGTACAAAAGATCTTCCAGAAGCATACGGACTGGCTCATTTAGGCGGGAGAATTCCCGCCTTGCTCATTCCTTCATGTGACTACTGAAGTAGCTAGTGCCTTGTGCGTGTAGCCTTGCTATCAGTGCGGGTAGCCTTCCCTGATGGCTTGTACCCGCAACTGCGGGAACAGGCGGGGTACTTCACCATTGGGAGGCTTTCCCTGCGGGTACAGCTGGCGTACTGCGCGTAAGGTCTTTGAGCATGGTGGGTCCTGCTGGGAGCAGTTGGTCGTTGCGCAGACGTCCCTGTTCAAGGTGAGTCTTGCGGGTCCAACTGGGCTCTGCTGGGACCTACCTCTTCAAAACTCAAAACTAATATCCAACTTTATAAAACATAAATGGAAAAATAATTCAACAAATCGGGTTTTTTTTTGGGTTTCTAATTTGGTTTCGTGCACACCCATAAGTTTAGATATTTGGAGGTTATGAACAAATTAAATCTAGGTAATTTACAATAAGGATGCTGTTAGAGATTAGAAAAAAACAGGTTTTGGAAACCAACCCGATAACAACCCAAGACCGGTTTCCAAACCGACCCCACTTTGAAGATGCAAACCAGTTTCCAAATATTCCCCCAAACCGGTTTATAACCTGGACCAGATTGATTTGATAGGTGGTGAACATTTTTTCTCCTAAACCAGTTTATAGACCCGAACCGGTTTGGGCCCGTTAACCGATTAAAGTCAAATACGAAGTTTTGACAATGTGGTTGTTTTGTAGAGTGCTGCCGAGTTGGAAAAGAGGAGAGAAAATTTTACTAAGGAGCTGGATTTTGTTCTTGCTGACGTGGTATGACTTCTCATCTGTAAATGATTCAGAAGTAGTTTTAACTGCGTGATTTACACTTGTAGGTAGTGCTTTAACTATGATACATAGGCAGTTGCTCTCATGAGTCTCATCCTATGTGTCAGCTCTAAGTACATGCATTTACGCGGTTCTAAAATCAACCACAATTGTACGTAGCGACGGTTATGTAATTGCATATTGTCGTTTTTCACGATATTTGGGAATTAATTTAAGTGTTAAGGCAGTTTTGTTTAACTTAAAAATAACCGCACTTGTATGCAGTACTCGCAGTTATCTAACACACAACCGCCTCTCTTTTACTATTTCCGCAGCCAGCATTACATAAAATTTTAGTTTAAACTTAAAATATTTCACGTCTCTATCTCTAAACATGACAGACTTAAAATTGATTATGTATTGATCACGTCTCTATCTCTAAACTATTTCCGCCACCAGTTTAAACTTAAATTTGATTATGTATTGATCACGTTTCTATCTCTAAAACATATTAGTTTTTTCTTTTAAATAATTTTAGTCTTTAGTTACTACAAGTTTATACATTCTAAACAACTTACTTTTTTTTTTATTTAAATAAAGCTAATAGAAGTTTGTTTCAGATAATGGCTATAATTGCAGATTTCATGCTCGTGTGGCTGCCTGCTCCTACAGTATCTCTTAGAGCACCCGTTGCAGTCAGTGCTGGACGAGTTGCCAAGTTCTTCGCTGGATGCCCCGATAATGCATTTCAGGTAATTGCTCAAAGTCAAAACAATTTTACTTAAGTTCTTATCCTAGTTTATCATACTGATTTGTAGTGTCTTAATATATGTTTTGTGAGAATATTCTGTATCATGTGGTGGCGTTGATAGCCGAAAGACAAGGGTACATGTACCAATCGGCCGGTGTCCCGGTGGTTGAGTGTTATGTGCCTTATGTCCAAGGTTTGATGCAAAACTACTATCGAGCCGGGGGTCTCACCGGAAGCAGCCTCTCTATTCCTACGGGATAGAGGTAAGGCTGTCTACATCTTATTCTTCTCAGACCCTACCATAGCTTTGCTATTGGTGGGGTTTACTGAGTACGATGATGATGTTTTATTCACTTGTTTTTATAACTGTTATAAGTTAGATAAAATTTTGTTTTGTTGAGCTAATTTCTATATTTTACCCCGATACGCAGGTTGCTTTGGCTGGTACATCCTATTCATTCCTGCAGAGAATTGGTGCCATACTGGTATGTGTGTCATGATATATCGAGGTGGTAAATTTGGGGTGGGTCGGGCAGGTTGGGTGATGGGTCAAAGTAGCAAGTTTGGTTTGACCACAACACTACTTAGATTATTATTATTATTATTATTATTTAGTTTGTCTAATATGATCACCAAAGTTTTATCATTTCAGTAACAATCTAACTTTTCCAAACAAATGGGTTGAAAATTGTTTTATGCGATAATTGCACTTTTGGGCAACTTTCGATCTGTTTGTTCTGTTTGACATGTTTCTTTCTTTCTTTTTTTTTTTCTTTTTTTTTGTTATTTTTCTATTTTACTAGTTGGAGATAAAATCTGTAACTCAAATAACCCTTTGACATGTTTCTTTCATATCAATTTTTTTTTATTATTATTCAAATGGTAATTTTTTTTTATATATTTTAAATTAGTAAGCTTTAAATCGTCTATTTTGGTTTTTGCAGCGTAACGGAGCCAAGTTGTTTGCTGTTGGGACCAGTGCATCTCTTGTAAGTGAACACTATGGATGCATTATTTATTTTTTAGGTGTATTGTCTTTAAAGTACATTAAGCTGTGCTTTTCAAATGTTGTTAGGCTATGCCTTTACTGATGGTGTTTATATGCATATTATCAGATTGGGACAGGTGTAACAAATGCGTTGATTAGAGCAAGAAAGGCGGTTGATAAATCGTTTGCTCTTGAAGCCGATGAGGAGGATATTCCTGTATTAGCGACAAGTGTAGCTTATGGTGTCTATATGTCGGTTTCTAGCAACCTCAGGTATCTTTTCTATTATTTCAGTTTTATTAATAGTTTGATCAATAGGAAAGACTTGCTAATAGGGGTGTAAACGAGAAGAGTCGACCTCGAGGTCGGCTCGTGAGTAGTTTTTGAAGCTTGAGCTTAGCTTGTTTATTAAGTATTAAGTAATATTGTTACATATTACTTATTTATATATATAGGTAAAGGATCCAATACAATAACTGGCTTATCATACATTATGTACGAGACTACCTACACCCTGGATTTCAAAAAACACGCAGTGGCAAAATTGTAAATTCTTTCAATTCGTTTCCATCCTAATTAATCGTTGCGATCATGTCAACCATCGTCACTGACTCCATTGCAGACTCCACTTGAATTGAATTGAAAATCTGAAAATTGATTTCAACCGATAAAAATCTAAATACGTTCTAGATTTGTTCATATGATGAAATCCTTATCAAATCGATGGTCGATTGATTATTTGATGCTTAAGAGATTATATGAAGTGATTTCAGTGTTCAATTTCATGATACAGATATGAGCTTGTGAACCTTTACAATTTTTGTTCTGAGTATTTAAAGTTTTGTTCTGAGAGTCTTAGATATTTGTTCTGAACGTTTAAAGTGTGTAATTCATTTTGGTCAGAAGTTTGTTCCGAGTGTCTTAGACTTTTTATTCTGAACATTTAAAGTGTGCTCGCTTTGGTTAGAAATTTGTTCTGCGTGACTTTGATTTTTGCGTGACTTTGATTTTTGTTCTGAACGTTTAAAGTATGCAATTTGTTTTGTTCATAAATTTGTTCTAAGTGTCTAGATTTATGTCCTGAACGTTTATAGTGTGTTCGTTTTGGCTAGAAATTTGTTCTGAGTGTCTTAGATTTTTGTCATGAACGTTTAAAGTGTGTAATTCGTTTTGGTCAGAAATTTGTTTTGAGTGTCTTAGATTTTTGTTCTGAGTGTTTAAAGTTTTTGTTCTGAGTGTTCAAAGTTTTGTTAAAGTATTTAAAGTTTTTTTTTTGAGTGTTTAAATACACAATGTGTATTTTGTTGTGAGTATCTAAATGTACATGAGTTTTAGTTTTGTTCTAAACGTTTAACCACAATATTCTGAACCCTAGTCAGAGCTCAACTGAGTGTGTTATTATGCAAGTTCATAATCGATTGAAGATTCTACACCCTCAATAGACATCAATTCTATTGATTGAATCATCAAGTTTTTTTATCAATTTGAAGATTCTTGATGTTCAACGACGTTCTATTTTGGTTTTGACTTTTGAGATTTCATACTTTAAGCTCTGATTAAGGTTCAGAAATTGGATGAGATAGAGCATGGAGTTCATAACTCGGACCAAAAATGATTTGTAATCGATGAATTTGATCACGAATTAGTTTTGGGCTATCTACAAAACTGCCACCACGTGTTTTGTAATCTAACACTCTGGAAGGTTGCATATGTAATGTACGATAAGCCATTATTGTACAATTACCCACCCTGATATACACACACACACACACACATATATATATATATATATTATGATTTTCATGTATAACATATATAATTTAGTTATTTTATCAGAATTTTATATATAATAATAATAATAATCATATAAGTGTATATATCTATTATATTAAATAAAAGTTCTATAAATAAGAGTCTCTTTTAGGCTTGCGTGCGAGCTTGTGCTCGATAAGTCGAGCTTGGCTCGTGCTCAGCTTGTTTGTTATTTGTTAATCAAGTTATTTACATTTGTAATTAGTTTCATATATATTTAAGTTATAATTTTCATGTGTAACATATGCTATTATTAGTACCCGCGAGCCGAGCTCGAGCTCGTTAAGTGAAGATCAGGCTCGGGCTTGTTTGTTAAACAAGATTACTCGAGCTTTTAGCGAGCCGATCTCGAGTAGCTCATGAGTTACTTGGTTCGGTTATATCCCTACTTGCTAAGCATATATTTGCATGATTTTGCGATGAGTGGACCTTGATCATAATAATATTTACTATTTTATACAATATTATGTTCTTATATTTTTTCTTCATTTATTTATTTATTTTCATTTTGTTTTGCAGGTACCAAGTATTGGCAGGGGTAATCGAACAACGAATGTTGGAACCATTGTTGCACCAACATAAGCTTATTTTGAGTGCTATCTGCTTTGCAGTCCGAACAGGCAACACGTTTTTAGGGTCCCTAATGTAATTATATCTTCACCCATCATCATTAGCATTGCACATATTATCGTTTACCTTTATAATCCTTTATTATTTGGGTAACAGGTGGGTTGATTACGCGCGCTGGATTGGAATTCAAAGGGCTCGGGAATGAGCTATACTATTGTTTTTTATGTTTTACTTGTGTACATGGGGAAAGAATGGTAATTTGTCATTTTTAATGGTTTGTTCAAGTCAAATGTCATGTTTTGTAGTTCTAATAATGTTTTCATTTTCCTATTTGTTAATGTTGAAGGTTGTGTGATATTGGCATGAGATGTTATGGACATGTACATTGAAATCATTTAAGTTTATCCAAAATTGTTTAAAAAAATGATTACATATTATATTGTTGAAATCATCAACCACCACCACCGCCCTACTCACTAGAAATCTCACTAATATCAAAGTTATTGGGAAGGATTCTGTACCAAATAATAGAGTGGTTGCTCTTAAAGGAAGTGATTTGATTCTAAGTTATAATCTTGTGAGTTGATCCATGAAACACAAATAAGTTAGGACTATAATCAATCAAGGCCTAGTAGTTTCGACTGTACTGGTTACTTGGCCAGAACAGACAGCTTTTCCGTGGCCTAGTAGTAAAGTTTCCTTTAATTCTGCTTTGTTAATCGATCACACTAACACCGGTTTGTGAACTGAATCCTTTTATTTTCTAGATGACGTTATGCTTTATGCTTAGGCTGATGATGCACTGTTCTCTCAGTTTTAAATGATGCTATGTCTTTTGTTTTTCAAGCATTAACGTTGTAATTGAGCTTACACAAGTTAGTGGTTTTAGGCGGCGAAAGCAGTCTTCTTTATCCACCGTCGCCAGCCTACCATTATCTGGTTTCTACAGTCTTGGAGGTATTTTTTTCAAATGGATCCCCACTTTCCAGTTGAATTGAATATGGCCTTTGATCAAATGAGGATTGTCCTGATGTGATTATGTCTTCTTGTGATGAAGATATGATTGAAGTCGGATGTCCGTCCGACCGTAGACTTTGGCCGTTGTGATTGGAGACTAATCTTTGATTGCCGGATTTTTATTGCTACAAGTTAGTTAGGGTGGGTCAATGATTGCTACTTTTTTTTTGGAGGGGGGGGGGGTGTTTGTTTCAATTTTGGGGGATTTTGATTGTTACAGTTTGTGCCTTAGGTGCTTTCACTAGTTGCTCTTTGTGTTAGTTAATATTATGCATTGACATTGTTGCTGCTCTTTGTGTTTCCATAGTAATTAGTAAATAATTGCATGTTCATGTCTTGTTTTTGCAGTGTTTTCATAACCCGATCGGACATCGAACCCGATTCAAGAATCGGGTGACATCACAATTAATTAAAAAAATAAAAAAAACTTTTAAAACAGTAAGTTTATGTTTTGCTTTAATAATAAAACTAAAAGAGTACATATATATGATAAGGAATATTAATAAGTTTTAAAGTTAAATCTTTTAATCTTATCTCGTGAACAACACAAAAATCAGGTTGGTGGAGCTGGTCAGTCCAATGCCATGTAAGTTTTCAATTGAGTTTACACAGGTTCGAAACCCATACCATCAATTTATTGATTTTCTTAAAAACTTTCAGTTGATTTTTGCTTTGCCTACCGAACAGAACGGTTCACTGGTTCAGCCGGAAAACCGCCATAACCGTCCGGTTAATTTGAAAACGGTCTAAAGGTAGTAAACCGGACCCTTGTTGTGTCTGATTCCTGGTTCGTCCGGTCCTAGTTTAAAAACATTGTATTTTTGTTCTATCATGCATTGCATTTGTTTCTACCTGATGTGTTTTTAAGTGAAGGTACACATGTTTGTTGCATAACTTTGATTTTAAAACAATCACCTTGCTTTTAAATGCTTAATTTATTCTTTTCTTTTCAAGTGTCTAAAGCTTATAGTGACAGCGAACTGAGAAACTTGGTCGGTTGGTGCTGTTGATGACTGTAGCATTACTGGGAAGGTAGGTTTCTGGTTTTTCTCTTGAAATAATTCTTGTTACAACATCTCAAATTGCCAATATGCATACTTGTTGGTTTAACAGTTTCTCATTGTATATATGTCCCAGGTTTAACTTTTGTGGATATTTGTTTCAAAGTACGAGAGTTTTTGTGCATCAACAGAGGATATTTTGTTCTGATTGTCTAGAATACTTACTTGTCTCGTAACTTTTTATGCTTTATGCTATTTTATGTTGGTATTTGCTCAAGTATGTTTCTCTCCATGTGTTCTTTTCGTATGCTTTGCTTTTGCCCGCCCGTATGATTATTTTTTGTTTGAACTGATCCAAGCTCGAGCCTAGCTCCGTTTGTGATAAACCCACGTTTCTTTTTATCAAGCAGATGATTATGATTCTTATTAAATTTGTCGAAGGTGGGCTGTGTTTACGCATCCATGATGGGGATGCTTGAGTAAACGGTTGGTTCATATATTGTTCTTTGGTTCCGTGAGGAATCGCTTGCCTTTTATCATAGATAGAGAATGAGTCAACCATCAAGTTTGACAATTTACGTTTAAGTTGAGATTGGAAATAAGGATTGTGTTGTGGTTTTTGAACTATGAGCATGCTATTAGTCCGGCCGTTAAAGAGAGCAAAGAAATGCCACAAGTGTTTGGAGGAGGGACATGACTACCTTTACATGCATTTTCATATACATTTCTGACCAACTTCAGAGGAGACCTGTGGTTGTATATGAACAAAAACTATCTTTCCTCATTTAAAATACGCCTTCGTTTTCTGGTTATAAACACACATTCATATATGCGCTTGGGCCTTAACTCCATTCACCATCCAGCTTCAAGAAATAAAGCCCAACTAGCAACAGAAGCCCATTAGCCATACAATCCATCCCGTAAGCCCCAACGTTATATTACCTAAAAAAAACATAAATAAATACTGAATTGACATAAAAATATTTCATATTTTTAACACTCCCCTTCAATTCAATATTTAAAACAATCTATCACACCTAAATTTTCACAAATAAAAGACAACTAAATTGGAATAAACCTTTTGTGAAAAGATCGGCCAATTGATCATTTGACTTGGTTTGTATCACTTTAATCGAACAACAGCAATCTTTTCTCGCAAGTAAAATAGATCCACTTCAAAATTCTTTGTTCGATCATGAAACACTAGATTTGCTGCAATGGATATTGCAGCTAGATTTACTGTAATGGATATTTTCACAATACAAATGTACTGATATAGACATATCCACTTTCAGTTCTTTTAACAACTTCACTAACCAAATCACTTCACACGAAGCATCGCACATGGCCTGGTATTCAGTCTCAGCTGAAGACCTGGACGTCACATGTTGCTTTTTTACTCCTCCAAGTCACTAAGGAAGAGCCCATCATAACACAATAACCAGTTACAAATCTCCGACTGACCAAACATTTTGCCCATTTAGAATCAGAGTACACAACAGGATTTAACCCACCAAACTTATCTATCATCACACCAGCCCCATGAGACTTCTCTAGATATCTTAGTAATTTTAACGCAATTTCAAAATGAACATTTGTCGGACTATGCATAAACAGACTCAGATGTTGAACAACATAAGAAATATCTGGACGTGTATGTGATAAGTAAATTGATTTTCCAATTAATTTTTGATATTTTGAAACATTTTGTATACAAAGGATGTATATAGATGATACTAATGTGTGTTATGTAATGATTCTTGTGTAAGGAATTATGATATAAAGGATATAAACGTGTGGTGTGTAGGCTGCATGTTTGTTATTTGTTTGTTGTGTAGGATACGAATAGGGTATGCATTTCAGTACCACAACCCGTACCCAGACCCGGACCCGATTTATACCCAGTAAAACCCGAAAACCGGAACCGGGGTTTTCCAATATCCGAAACGGTCTTTCAAATACCCGATCTATACCCGAAATTACCCGAAAAATAACTGAAAAATACTCGAAAATACCCCTAAAAATTTTAACCCCTTAAAAAAATTTCAATCAATACAAAAAAAACCGGAAAACCCCAAAAAAACCCAAAAATAGGGTTTTTCAATACCCGGAAAAAGGATATTCAAATACCCGGTTCTATACCCGATGCGAACCTGATGCATAGGGTATGGTTTTTAGAGACAATACCCGGACCCGAACCCGACCCGGGTATTACCAATACCCGATTTTCTAATACCCGGTCATACCTGAACCTGGTTTATACCCGAACCCGGGTATTTTAAAAACCCGATTTGTTCGCCTCTAATTGCTGTGGCCATTAAATAATTAAGTAATATTTGATTTTAATAATCCAAACTTTTTTCGTTGGCAGACGTTAAACAAAACTTTAAAAATATATTACAACGGTCCCAAGTTTCGACATATTGGTCACCAACAAGTTTTCACTAAAGGGATTAGATTCCGTTAGTTTTTATGACGCATACGATGATGTGGCAAATAAAACAAAGTTTATACTATTAAAATCCAATATCCCTTATAATGCATTCATAGGAAAAATGATTTCATATTATGACTATGAAGTCTCCAACAAGGTTTTCAAAGGGAAAACGTAAAAGAGTTTCAATGGTATATGATAATTGTTCAAAAAAACTTACTTGAGGCCATGAAGGCTATAAATACATCAAAAACTTAACAGAAACAAACAAAAAGGAAATAGTAATACAGAAACAAATGCAAACTAAATCAAAAGCAAAAGACCCGGACAAAACAGGTACTCCCACGTGCTTGACTGGCTCTCTTTATTCAAATAAAACGAAGTAGACTTCTTCAATACGCAACGGTCACAAGCATGCATCATGCACATGTCCCTTTCTTGTGCATGTGCACGTCACAGTTATTTTCTAGTGAATAATTATTCCATCAAAACGGTTTCACAATATGACTATGAGGCCACTATCAAAGTTTTCTTTTAGGGAAATCATTTTTATATTTTGATTATTAAACATGCAAACTCATCATCATTATATTGTTGACGTTTATGTATGTTTTGTACGAAATTGAGGCACATTCAGTGACGAATTCAGAAAAATTTCTTACAGGGATCGGAAATTTTGAGATAGATTTTCTATCACTGTATATTCAATTTTTTCGGTATCTTAAAGTTGAGTCGGGTCAGGTCAGTTTACACAAAAAATAGATAAAGCAAAATTAAATGATGAATACATTACAAAATTACATCAATCGCGAGGCACATTGAGGCAACAAGGCCTCGAGCTACGCAAAAACGCACCGATTTATGTATACGGGCACGTTAAGGCAACAAGACCTCGAGTTGCGCAAAAACTCACCGATTTATGAATGCGATAAACATACGAGTAAACTTTATATATTTTTATTTAAAAACAGTAACAAAAGAAGGTAAATGAAAACTAGTCAATTCAGAACACTATAAATAAGGTATACACTTGGTATAAACTAAATAATAACTTATAAGCTTATTTATTTAACTTATATACTATTATTAGCAAAATAAGAGAAAAGAAAATATAGAATATAGAAGTCAAACAGAAAAAGGAGTCAAAAGCCTGACACCACAATATACCTAATAAAATATTAATATTTTATGAAGTTGTCTTCCCCAAAACCAAATTCCTGCTACTAACTCCATCCACCCTTGCCGGAATTTTTTCCGGCAATATTTTCCCCTTTCTTATTCTTTTTTTCTCAGTCTTTTACAGAAGTCGGTATCAAAATTTTACAGGGGTCAGTTAGGATTTTTTCATATAATCACACTATTTTTTTTAAATCACAGGGGTCGGCCGACCCCGTGATCTAGCCGTAGATCCGCCACTGGGCACATCATGGGAAACATGATTTGGGCAACTTTTGAAGATTTTCTCGTGTAACCCCAATATAGTTCTAAAATCTTTGTGACATATTTTTCAACTTGAACATGTAGAACAATTTAACTAAATTTGGTCTGGGTATTGTCACACAGATCTGGACGAGCTATTTTCCCCGTTGTGGGTGCTCTTACCAGCAGCCCTCAAGGGTGCCCATCGGAAACAAGCCTAGTATTTCATAGTTAATTGTGTTTTGACAAAGGAAGTGCCAATATGGGTTAACTGTGAAGATGTACTCATGTAGTCGTTAAGAACAAAGCCATGAGAAAGGCTGCAGATAAGACGATATCAGGGTCTTGTGTGTAGGTTGTATCATAGAGATAACTATCCACATTGTGTCCGTAAGTATGCTGTATGCCATAAACTATCTAAAGACAACCCATCTCAGGGTGTCATGATAAGATATGTTAGACATGATGGGGATGTGTGACCAATATGATATTCAATATCGATATAAGCCTAACAAATTGGTGTGAAAATCCGTTAATTCTAGAGAAATTATAAATAATGTAATTTCTCCACGTTCGTTTGTGTAGCTTAATTCCGATTGAGTTATGTAAACATGTCATGTACCAATTTTAAAACAGAAGAAACTAACAGGGAGACAATTGTGAAAAAACACACATTCCTAGGCATTAAAAACAGGAACACACCGGAGTCAAATACGTAGGACAAACACCCCCAACCTCGTAATAGTTATAATGATATTAAGCTTTTAAAAAAATTAAATTACATCGAAACAGAAGACAAACGGGCAACAAGCTGCGCCGCTACCCCTTTATGAATCGCAAAACCCAATCTTTTAAAAACTACATTTGCTGATCTTGGAGTCATAACATTACTATACATGATCCGTTGAACACGAGTAAGTAACTCCACAGATTCAGACGAGAGAAAACCAAAAGAGTCGAAAGCAAAAGGAATAAATACATGTCGGTTGTCAAGACACGTCTTCTCATGTTTGGTTACCTTACCTGAAGCAGCTTTTAAAGCACATACATAGTTTAAACACACCCAACTTCCTAATACAAATAAAAACAGCCACACCAGAGACACAGAGATAGTTTAAACATGCCCAACCTCGTCCAAATACATAATATATAAGCATAGCAACACACCAGAGTCAACAACATAGTTCAAGGACCCCTCGATCCACCTTCCCACTTTGGGAACTACGCGCTATTGCCCTTTTCAGCTTCTCTATTGTCGTTGTCTTTTCCTGAAGCAATCGTTTTGCAACCGCAGTAGCTCTTCTCTTCCTCTCAAATTTCTACTGTGAAACGCCTAGAGCAGCTTCTTCTGCCTGGATCTATTTGTTCAGTACAGCAATTGTGTTCACAAGCTTGGTTACTATTTCATCCAACGCACGCTTACAACCTCTTGTGCTTTATATTGGATTTTCCATTCTACAATGATATTCATCATCCAAACTCTCGATGAAATTAACTTTGTCATATCAACTCAAAGTTCTTGAAGACATATACATAACTCTATGACATCTAAATCAAATGCTCCTGCCAGTGACTTGATATGATCAGCTGAATCAATATCTAACTGGGTTACGTAGCGAAATTGACAGCAAACTCTTGAACATTCCCTTTGGATTACATGACATATCTCACAAGCTTGCGTCATTTGAATTAGGGCGGGCAATTCGTGTCTTTAACAGGTTTAATATGTTAGAAACGACGCGCTTAACACAGGAATCAAACATGAATACGACCCGTTTAACCACTTTATATGCTATAACTATAAGACAATTTTAAATTTCATGTACCAATAAGGGATTATGATGGAGTCTAGCCCACTAATTTAAATTATTTAAGAAAATAAAAAAACCACATATCGCATCGATCAAGTAAATACAATATATATCACAATGAAAATAACACAATATAAAAAAGTGAGATCCTAAATTTAAATATCTACATCTACAGTGATTCTGTGAAAAAGTATGAAAAAACGCAGAATGTTTATCAACGTTTTTAACAATGTAGATATGCAACTACACTATTAGTTAATCTCCAAAGGGAGTTTACAATTGTTCACAACAAGAGAAAAGAACTAGAGAGAAGAAGAGATGAGATGAAAGTTATGGATCAGTATCTTGCCTGGCAAAACACTTAATCATGTCTTCTAACCCTATGGCTCCAAAACCGCTACTTATATAGTGCAAATCCTGTAATTGGCTTACAATAAAGAAAATTAAAATCCAAAAAATAAATATTAAAAAACGAAAAAATGTAAAACACCATTCTTTCAAGCTATCAGATTGCTCTATTTGTAAATGTAGACTTCTCACGCATTTGACCCGAATTCATGGGTAAAGGTCTCACCAAACTCGGATATCTCTTAAACGGGTTATAACATCTCATTATATTAAAAATTAATCTCATCAAATATTTAATATGAAAATTCTATAAATAGGGATATACTAAAAATTAATATCCTATTTTATTTAAAAAAAGATATTATTTATAATTAAGAAACATATTTATAATAAAGAAAATAAACGGGTAATAGGTATCACCAAACCCAGATAGCTTTTAAACCGGATTATAACATATCATTTATTTGTGAAACTATTTTATCATCAAACCTCAATTATATTAATTATTAACTTTCTTACAATAAATAAAATTAAAATCCATGTGTATATATATATATATATATAGGGGTGAGATCTAGAGAGAACTTCTTTTAAAAAGAGAACTAATAAAAATTAATTTTAACTTTTTTTAAAAAAATATTTTGCGATTTTCTTTCTTTCCTCCTTCTAATAAGATGATATTGTCCCTAAAAAAAACCGTCGATGTAATGCATATGTGCACTAATGTGTATTACATATATATAATAGTGTTTTATTGCATATAATACAACACAATAGTGTTTTATTGCCTGTAATGCAACACAATTGCATTATACAATACACACTATTGAATATATGCAAATACAACACTAATAATTGTACTCAAAACACACTATCGCATATACGTAATACAACACTAATGCACATATGCACTATATTGATTTTTTTGTATTTTTGGATATAATATAACACTATTGCACTAATACAATACAAAAAATTACATATATACTATTCAATACTATTACACACATCAAAATACACACTAGTGCATATATGCAATAAAAAAAAGTCGATGTATTGCATATGTGCACTATAACGAGTTTTTTATTATTTTTTTTAATTTTTTTAATTTTTTTCGAGTGAATGGTAACAAAATATAAAAATAATGGCAAAAATGAAAATTTAAAAACATTTTTTTAATTAAATTAAACATGTTTCTTTATTAGTTCTCTAGTTCTCTCTCTAAGAAGGAGTTCTCTCTTGATCCTCTTCCTATATATATATATATTGAAAACAAATAATGTAAAATAACCCTCGTAATACAGGGGATAAAATCTAGTTTTACTTATATTTGGTTTTTTCTTTTATAACTTCTAATATAAAATTTTTTATATTATTTCGAATTTACCGAGAAGACGTGCGTATTTTTATCTACATGTTAACAAAAATTTTATTTAAAACCGTGCGGGGTCAAATTTTATTGAACATTTCGATATTAATTTGACACGGCTCAAGTTGGAGTAAGTTTATGTCGGTCCGTAGATAAAACTAAGCATGTCTTGTTGGTATATTCGAAATAATATAAAATTTTTATATTAGAAGTTACAAAAGAAAAATCAAATATAAGTAAAATTAGTAATAATAATATAATATTAAAAAAAGAAACAAACAAACAAAAGGCTAACATATCTTTGACTATACGTTTGATGCTAACACGTCGTTGACCATGTGTTTGGAGGCGTAACTCATCTTTGACCATACGTTAGGAAATCTAACACATCTTTGACGACGTGTTATACTAACATGTCGTTAAAGACGTGTTAGATTTTCTAATGCATGGTCAAAAATGAGTTAGAAAGGGACATTTTTGGAATTATTAACTTTGGGAGACAAAATTGAAATCTCTTTTCAAAATATGACCATTTTGGGTTTTTTTTCTTTTTTGGAAAAATTCCTAAAATAGTCAATCTAAAAAATGAGATTCCAAATTTTTCCTTCAAATTCAAGTTTCCAGTTTTGTCCCATAGTTATCTCGTTGTTGTCAACATGTTAGGGAATACCGACGACGTGTTACTAAACGAACCGGAGAACGACACGTGACCAGAATCTGGCCGGAGTAGGTCGTCTACGATGTGCTATCGAGGCTATTTCATTGCAGACGATTTGTTATACGTGTTCTCGTTCACGACGTCAACGTCGGGCTGCATTTCTAGTGCTACCGGATCTCGTGGCCGGCGACTTGTTGACAAAACATAGGTTGAAGATGCATTTCTAGTGCTAACGTATGGTTGAAGATGGGTTTCCGGTGCTAACGTAGGATCAACGATGCATTTCCGGTGTGTTAACGTAGGGTCGATGATGCGTTACGTATAACTTGTCGTGCGTTACATGTTTTTTATTAACGCGTTGTGCCTTTTCCTCTTCCTCGCCAACATGTCGTTACGTACCTATGTTTACATCCAACAAGTCATGGCCCAATAATATAAAAATTTTTATATTATAAGTTATAAAAGAAAACCAAATATAAGTAAAATTAGTTATAATAATATAATATTAAAAACAAACAAACAAACAAAAGGCTGACATGTCTTTGACTATACGTTTGATGCTAACACGTCGTTGACTATGTGTTTGGAGGCCTAACTCATTTTTGACCATGCGTTAGAAAATCTAGCACGTCGACGACATGTTATACTAACATGTCGTTAAAGACGTTTTATATTTCCTAACGTATGATTAAAGATAAGTTAGAATGAGGCATTTTTAGAATTATTAAATTTATAAGACAAAATTGAAATCTTTATTAAAAATAAGGTCGTTTGAAGAATTTTCCCTCTTAGAAAATAATACGCTTTTTTAATGTTGTAGATAGTTATGTCATCTAAACACTAATGTCTGTTATCCACGTCCTTCACTAATGTCTGTTATCCACGTCCTTCACTAATGTCTGTTATCCACGTCCTTTTAAAGCTTAAAACATCTTATAATATTAATAAAAAAAATGTTAGAAGCTTAGGTGTCAAATCTACATTTTTCCTAATATCTAATATCCTACATCATTCATTCTAGTTATTTATTAATCATGGGTTAAAATCATTTTGTCAAGCGGGTTATAACATAGTGTGGATTTTATAACATAGTGTCATTTCCATACCTGAAGTTTGACCAACTACGCAACTTTATCACATTTTTTAAATTTCTTACAAATCCACACCTGACGTTTCCAAAACCATGCTATTTTAGTAATTTTCGTTAACCCGTTTGTTTTTTCTTTAAGTCTACACTAAATTAATTCATAAGTATTTTGAGAATCATAATTGAAATAACGGACTTTATTTATTTATATCGCTTGATAAATCCCGTGTAATACACATGTTCAAAAGCTAGTATTGACATATTCAACAACTAAGTTTTCTTTAAAGAACGTCTGCTTTAAAAAAAAGAAAAAGAAGAAGAAAAAAAGGATATTATACCAATTAATACAAAAATGTTATATTTTTCACGGAGCAAAGGCCTCCATTTCAAGATTACTTTTATATTTAATATTTTCGTACTATAATGTTCTTTTAAACAAATATTTTGAAAAAACGTAACGGCGTTAAGTGTTTTTTAATGGAGTACCATTGAGAAAAAAATAATTGAAAAATTGGACCGTTGGTAGTGATTTTAAAGTTGGGATTATTATCGACCAATACACAAAATGTGAGTTTTTTATATTAATTTATTTTATTACATTAATTAATAAGTTTATATATCAAATATCAACTGAAAAGTTATCATCGCACAAAAAGTTCTTATAAATTAACTATTTCAGAGTTACAATTAGAAAAAAAAGGATTCTAATCTATTACTTATATATTAAGTATTTCAGAGCTACAATTAGAAAAAAAAAGGATTCTAATCTATCTAAACATTAATAAATTATATTTTTTTTACATAATGTCTTGTATTTGTTTTTTTTTTATTTTGTATAAATTAAATGTTTAAAACTTAATAAAAGAAAATGTTGAAGTTTAGGTGTCAAACCTACATTTCTCCTAAGGGGAGACGGGGTGGTCCGTTATGGACATCCCATCACTCGTGATGGCATGTTGAACACCGCCGCCGGTCCTCCCATCACGCGTGATGGGGGGCCGACCATGATGGCCATCACATGCGCAAATCCCAACCATTCCGACGTTAATATTACCGTTGAAGCAATATAAAAAAAAAACTTAATTAACCTATATAAATATAATCAATTCCAACTCAAATCCAACTCAAATCTAACTCAAATCCTCTACTACAAACAACATTCTAACATCACACAAAAACCTATTTCTTCACCACTTCAATTCAAAACAAAAAAATATGGATTTTCCGAGAAACTCGTTTCCGCTAGACACCGATAGCTCTTCATATTCGGACGATGACATTGTTGAATGGTTCCCGTTGTTATATAACGAACTTGAAGGCCCGAGCCGTCCAAAGAAAAAAATGGTGGATCGTGATCGTATACATGCCCACGAAGTGCTAATGAACGACTATTTTGTGGAGGAGCCGAAATACAATGATGAGACGTTCAAGGATCGGTTTCGTTTGCCGAAATCTTTATTTTTAAAGATTGTAGCGGACGTCGAAGCAAGCGAAGAATGGTTTCAAGAATCTTACGACGCGAGGGGCAAACGAAGTTTTACGGCGCTTCAAAAATGCACGTCCGCTATTCGTCAATTAGCGACAGGTAACCCACCCGATCAATTCGATGAATACTTACAAATATCTCAGAGAACTTCACGTGAATGTCTGCAATTCTTTTGTAACGCGATTATTAAATTGTATGGCAAAGAGTTTCTACGAAAACCAACAAGACACGACATTACACGTCTTTACGCCGCGCATGAGGCTAGATGGCATTTTCCAGGGATGCTCGGTAGCATCGACTGTACACATATCGAATGGAGGAATTGTCCACGGGAGTTTCGAGGGGCGTATGTTAGGGGTGATATCAAACGACCAACTATCGTACTTGAAGCGGTTGCGTCAAATGATTTATGGATTTGGCATTCTTATTTTGGTGTTCCTGGCTCAAACAACGACATCAGTGTTCTATACACATCACCGTTGTTTCAAAGCGTGACAGATGGTACCGCACCCTTCTGTCCGTATTTTGTCAACGGGAGATATTACAGACGTGGCTACTTTCTTGTCGATGGTATCTACCCGGCATGGTCTGTTTTTGTGAAAGCCTTTTCGTTTCCTGTCGAGGTCAAGGAAAAGGCGTTCAAGAAGTTGCAAGAATCGGCAAGAAAAGATGTCGAGAGAGCTTTCGGTGTCTTAAAGGGTAGATGTTGCATACTTAGTCGACAGGTTCGTGCAATGAAAAAACCCATGATCTCTAGCATATTATATGCATGCATCATATTGCACAATATGCTAATAAAAGAAGACGGACGTGCAATTTCTCCAGATTGGGTGCCGGATCCTCCTACTCAAGTTCCCGTTCCTGAGAACGTGCAATTAGACTTGCAGAACGAAGATATTCACCATCGGTTGAGATATGATCTAGTTGAACTTGTAGGTTCTTTAGGTTTGGAATTTTCGAATTCAGACGAGGAGTAGATTGTTTAATGTAACTTTTATTTTTTTTTAATTTACTATTGTTTTTAATTTTTAAGTTGTAAAAAATATCAAAAAAAAAATTCCATCACACCACACCCCCACCCCCACCAAAATTTCATCACTAGTGATGGAAAGTGGTGGGGTGAGGTGGCATACCGTGATTGGTGGGAGCAAGTGATGGTTTTTAAACCACCCCCACCCCCCCAATTTCTAATCTCCTATCTCATTCATTCTAGCTATTCATGGGTCATGGGTTAAAATCATTTTGTCAAGCGGGTTATAACATAGTGTGGATTTTATAACAATGTCATTTCCATACCTGAAATTTGACCAATGACGCAACTTTAGCACATTTTTCAAATTTCTTGAAAATCCACACCTGACGTTTCAGAAACCATGCTATTTTAGTAATTTTCGTTAACCCGTTTGTTTTTTCTTTAAGTCTACATTAAAATAATTCATAAGTATTTTGAGAATCACAATTGAGATAACGGAGTTTATTTATTTATATCGCTTGATAAATCCCGTGTAATACACAAGTTCAAAAGCTAGTATTTACATATTTGACATCTAAGTTTTCTTTAAAGAACGTCTGCTTTTTTTTAAAAAGAAAAAGAAAAATAAGAAAAAAAAAGGATATTATACCAATTAATACAAAAATTTTATATTTTTGCACGGAGCAAAGGCCTCCATTTCAAGATTAGTTTTGTATTTAATATTTCCGTACCATAACGTTTTTTTAAACAAATATCTTGAAAAAAACGTAACAGCGTTAAATGTTTTTTAACGAGATACAATTCAGACAAAAATAGTTGAAAGGTTGGATCGTTGGTAGTGATTTTTAAAGTTGGGATTATTATCGGTCAATACACAAAAGGTGAGTTTGTTATTAATTTATTTTAGGAAAATTGGATTTTAATAATCCCAACTTTCTGTTGTTGGCCGATAATAATCTCAACTTTGTTTATTCCCCACCAGTGGTCCAATTTAAAAAAGTTGGCTCTCAGTGGTCTTCCGTTAAAAAAAACCTTACGGCGTCAAATTTTTTCTGAATTTTAAACTGAATTTTTAGGGCTTTTGATTGGAAGGAGGATACGAGTCGATTAACGTAAAATTTAGCTCAAAATGATGCTTCAAATGGCTTGATTAGTGCTTCAAATCGGGTCTTTGAACTTCAAATTGAAAAAAATTAAGCTGTTTGGAGTATCGTTTCGAGCTAAGTTTTATATCAATCGACTTATATCCTTCTTTCGATCAAAAGCCCTAAAAAATCAGTTTGAAATTCGGAAAAAACTTAACGCCGTTAGTTTTTTTAATGGGTGACCATTGAGAACCAACTTTTTTTAAATTTGGAACCACTGGTGGGAATAAACAAAGTTAGGATTATTATCTGCCAATAACAGAAAGTTGGGAATATTAAAATCCAATTGAAAAGTTAACATCGCACAAAAAGTTCTTATATATTAACTACTAGTTTTAGAGCCCGTATCACACACGGGATAATTTAAATTATAAAATTATAAGTAAACACATAATTACATAGCGTTTATGAAAAAAAATATATTACATCCATGTTTGTATCTATACAATGTGTACATAAATTGATTTTATTTATATCACAAAATGAATTTTTAAATGAACTTAATAAAAAAAATGCTCGTACAAAATCATACCCGATAATGCTTCTTTCTATTGAAAAATTTATCTCGATGTCATATATGTATAATTGAAAGAATTTTGGTTATGAACCAATTTCGAAAATAAGACTTCTCATACGATAGTAGTTCCAACCACTCAGCTTAAATACAAAAGAGGCATTACCTTTATTGATATATTTATCAATTTACCATATATCAAAGGAAAGTAGGATATTAAATTGTAGCAATAGATGTTCTTCAAGAACTATGTTTTTTTGAGCTACACCATAAAAAAGATTTTGATAAGTTTCAGAGGGCTTTTTGATTTTGTTATAATGACAACATAAAAAATAGTTTGTTAACCCATCCAATTTTTTGAATATTTTGTTTCATTTGAGCATAGTTTTGCCTGGCAGGCTTCCCATACAACGTTCTGATCACTATTGAAGGAAAAATTAATATTGACATAAATATTTCAAATTTGATAAAAGTTAGAAGTATTGATAGGCATGGGGGTGGCATGTCGAAAGTGTTCACAATCTTTTCTTGAATTTTAATAGTTGATGGAAAAATAGTCAATTTGCCAAATCCTGAACCTTTTGATTATTTTAAAAAATGCCCTTAAAAATAACCTTACAAACCGAATCGTGTTTAAAATTCTAACTTTCATACTTTTGACATTTTAAAGTCAACACTTTGAACCCATAACAAATTTGACGATAAATCTATTTTGCATTCTCAAACTTTTAAAAATACTCAAAATTTTCATTTTTGACCCATAACAATTTTTGACTTAAATGTAGTTAACTTGTACAAAACAATCTATTTACCAACTTTTGACCCATAAAATCAAATTTAACTTCCACAAAAAACCCGAAGCAATTTTCATTTGAGAAACATGATTTGTTGTTGATTTTTGGAATTCACCAAGTATTTTGAAATATATAGTAAAATAATATGTTAATATTATATTTATAAAAATATATAAATATAGTGTAAAAGGAAAGTGAATAATTATTGATTTATTACATATATTAGGGTATATTAGTTTTGAAGGAAAAAAATTGTGATAATTAACCAAAACATGACAAGTGTCTCCATTTATTTTACTTTATTAGAATAGGTAGATTGTTTCTTAATTATAAATAATATCTTCTTTTAAATAAAATAGGATATTAATTTTTAGTATATCCCTATATTATAGGATTTTCATATCAAATATTTGATAAGATTAATTTTTAATATAATGAGATGTTATAACCCGTTTAAAAGCTATATGGGTTTGGTGAGACCTTTACCCATGAATTCGAGTCAAATGCGTGAGAAACCTTCATTTACAAATAAAGCAATCTAATTGCATGAGAGAATGGTTGTTTTACATTTTTCGTTTTTTAATATTTACTTTTTGGATTTTAAGTTTCTTTATTATAAGAAAGTTAATAATATGCTTAGGGTTTGATGATGAAAGGGTTTCATAAAAAAATGATATGTTATAACCCGTTTAAAAACTATCTGGATTTGGTGACCCATGACCCGCTTATGTTTTTTTTACTATAAAATTGTTTATTAGTTATAAATAATATCTTTTTCTTTTTAAATTGGATATTAAATTTTAGTATATCAAATAATTGGTAAGATTAATTTTTAATTTAATGAGATGTTATAACCCGTTTAAGAGCTATCTGGTTTTGGTAAGACCCATACCCATGAATTTGGGTTAAATCAATGAGAGGCCTCCATTTAAAAATCAAGCAATCTGGTGGCTTCCATAAAAGGGGGGAGCAACTACATCGCGACACGTAGGATTTTAGGGCTTTCAATTATATATATATATATATATATATATATATATAGGGTTTGGATCAAATACAAATGAAATTAGCGTGCTAAACGTGAGAATCAAGTAGAGTAATTATGTAATTACACCATAGAGTAATTACATAATTACTCTATGATGTAATTACATAATTACTCTACTTGTATATATAATTACTCTACTTGATTCTCATGTTTAACACGTTAATTTCATTTGTACGTTAACTTTCCCCTAAACACACACATCAGGTTTTAGTCTCCGTGTTATGAGGGTTTTATCTAGGTTTTTGTTTTTAATCGTTTTGCTATTTTTATATTTTATAATGATTTGTTTTATTTTTTAATGTAGCTTTGTTTAAATTTAGAGTAAATTGTCAAATTTGATTTTAAAATCGTTCCTAAGGTTTGATTAATAATGCGACTTTCATCCAAAAGTTTTCTTTTTGCAACTGGACCATCGAGGTTTTTCAGTTATTGCCAATATTGTCCAAAGCACTAACTCCATCCAAATTTTCCTTTTTTTAAAAATACCAAAATATCCTTATTTTTTAATAAATCATTGTTTCGAAAATATTGAAGTCTTTAAAAAACCAATAAAGCTAATAACAAATAAATTAGTAAATAAAACAAACAAAACCCTTCCCAGTTCCCACTCTTTCTTGCCACTATCTCAGTCATTCTCCCTGACCGTTCTTAGGCCACCATCGAAGACCACCACCACCACCACGACCATTCTTCGGCAACCATCAAAAACCATCACCGAAGAGTACCACGTTCACGAAAGATATCGGACACCACCATCATTGTACCTTATCGCCGCTACTAGATCTGAGGTCATCGTCTAATACAATCATCGCCCTTGCTATGCATTAGGCCCATCACCATCTCCATATCTAGGCAACCCGTGTTTCTCTCCGATTTTACGGTTAGTGCACCACCACCATCATCCCCGCCACACACGCATACACCATCGTCGGGAAAACGATTAGCAAGATTTCATGATTTATTTGTATTTACAGTATCTCCGGATAAACGATTAACAAAATCTCCGATCGGTTGTCATTGTCGGTCGCTTGAATCAATTTTTGAATTTTAAACTTGGGGGTTTTGAAATTAGGGTAAGACGGATGCAGTGGTAGTTGGAGAAAAAGGGTGGGTCGGCTGAGGTTGCGGTGGGTGTTGGAGACTGTAGATTGATGAAGATGAATAATGGTGCGTGGTGGCCGGTTGCCGGTGGTAAGCTGGTAGTAGCGAGTAACTGAGTGATGTTAAGGACTCAAATGTTGATTAGGTTGTGGTGGCGATGGTGGTGGGTGTAGGGCAGAGGGATAAAGAATTGATGATGGCTAGATGATGATGATGATGATGATGATGATGGTATACATGATGTTGATTATGGTGACATCTATTAAAATAATTTAAACAAAATAAAGAAAATGAATTTTAAAAAAATAAAAAAATGACCAAAGATGGATTTGCCTTTCACTTAACGTTGAAATTCTAACAGAGTTAGAAATTTGGATGATATTGGCAACAACTGACAAAACTCGATGATCCAGTTGCACAAAAACAAAATTTTGGATGAGAGTCGCATAACTAAACAAATCTCTGATGTGTTGTAAAACACGCTTATTTTTCGCACCTTTTATCTATGTTATTATATTATATTTTATGTATTTTAACTTGTTTTATATAGGTTTTACATATAAATCTTTATCTGTAGGCTATGGGTGAAAGAATGAAGAAACCGGACTTTTCGAGGAGCTTACGGGTCTTTTACGCATACGATTTCAAGACAAAGCTCAAAGCCCAGCCCGTTTACATCATGGAAAAGCCCAAGCCTACTTTTATATTATAATACAAAAAATAAAAATAAAAAAACCCTAGACGGCAGCCTAGGCCGATCGCAACTCAACAGGGAAAGAAAAGAGAGAAAAGGTTTTTTCGGCTTAGGGTTGGAGCTTGTGGCGGCTAGGGAAGAAGGAAGAGGCAAGAACCAAGGCTCGGGATCATTTACCATCAGTTTTTACAGCTAAGAGCAGCCCGGAATCAACCTCATATCCTTTCTTTTACACATTGTTCATCAACTTTAGCTTTCTTGTCCAATTGTTACATAGTTTTGCAATTGCTTGAAAGATTGGATTGTTTATGCTTAGAATTGATTGTTGAATGATTGTTATGATGATTGGTATGAGTTATTTGGTGATTTTATTGATTAATAGCTGCTGTCCAAATATTATGCTAGGCTAATCTTGTCGGTTCTACCTAGGAATGATGATAATTGCTAGTGTTTGTTGAGTTTTATGGATTGTTTGATTAATAAACTTTAATTGTTATTGTATAGTTTGATTTAGACATGAAATAAGTTGTGTTTAATGGCTGGAATTTTGGTAATTCATTGCTTAAATCTCTTGCGTTGGTTGATTAGTTTTGTATTGATTGATCAGTGCTTGTTTGATTCTAGACTTTGTGTTTAGGGTTTGTTTGCGGTAGGTACAACCGTAGGGTTTTGTTGCGTGAATTTGTGGTTAAAGTTCAGCGGTTAAACACCTTCTTAGAGACTGAGAGGTGATAAGAAGTTAGGGTTGTCTCATTGCCTTTGCATGCTAGAATTAGAGTTGCGCGAGAGCGAGTTCGTTTGTTGTCCGGTTTAGGTGTTTTGAGTGACTAGTTGATCTATTTTGGTTTAAGTTGAATTGTTCCTCCATCCTTGGTTGTGTAGTATTCATTACCATTAGGGTCGAGTGTTGGTGAGACCGATAGGTGAGTCAACATTAGAACACGTTAACAATTGTTTCCCAGTTTGGTCGTTTTAGCCGATTAAGAGTAGTTAGGGTTTGTTGAGTGAGACCGAGAGGTAATCCAGTGAGCCCAAGCGATCCTTAGTCGTGTCATCTTTAGGAACCGGTGTCTTGATATCATCCAATCCATATTCTTGTTAGGCCCAATTTGATTTAAACCTAGGTAGACGTTTTTCTCCATCTAAAGTCAACACAGTTAGTTTTCTGTTAAGTTTTCTATTTTTGGTAACTTTTGTCAGTCAGTCCAATTAGTCCAGTTAAATTATTTTAAAAAACAGAAAAACCAAAATTAAAATCAATTAAATATTATTCTTAGTTAGGTCTTGTCTAGGGTTAGTGATCATTAGCGTTCTTACGTGTCCTCGTGTTCGATACTCGGACTTCCTAGGTCTATACTACTTGCGATCGGTACACTTGCCGGTTGTGTGTGGTTTTAGGATTTTCGTTTTAAATTTAAAGCTTAGTTGTGAGGGTCATTCTTTTAGACATATCCGACGCACATCAATCTCAGGGACGATTTTGGCACTTTACTCTTTAATTTAATACTTATATAGTAGTTTGTTACATTAATTATATTTATTTAACGTTAGGGCTCTTTCAATTGAGATGTGTAGGTTTCTTAGATTTTTAACGAACAAACATAAATGAACACGAATATGCTGATTTTTTTAAAACGAACAAACATGAACATAAATATTTGTCTTATGAAAAAGGGGCGGTTAATGTAGGTTACGATGGTAGTTGACGCATGAGAGGGGAGGTTGACGATGGTGGATGGTAATCATAAGTAAACCGGTAGAGGATAGACCGGCGACATGGAATATATAGATGAGAGAAATTATATTAAGGTTTGATGTTAAAGGGTTTTCACAAATAAATGAGATCTTATAGACCATCAGCTGCAAACACAATTGGGTATTATTCTGAAACACATACTAGTAGAGTAATTACTCTAAATAAGTAGTGTAATTTGCATATACATAGTGTAATTTTATTCATATGTGTTGTATTATAACTACTTTGTAGGGTAATTATCTTGTATAACTATGTAGTGTAATTATTTGTATATACAACTAGTGTAATTATCTTGTATTATTTGTTTTATATGTAGTGTACCAAGTAGTTGTTTTGTATGTAGTGTAATTTACCTGATTAACTAGAGTAATTTTGTATATAGTTAGGGTAAATACTGTATAGTGTAATTAGTCCTTATAACTAGAGTAGTTACGTATATAAGTTTTGTAACTATGTTGGTTGGTTTTAGTAGAATTACTATTTATTTTATATGTAGAGTAATTACTAGTTATTTTGTATGTAGTGTAATTTGTTTGTATAACAAGATAAATCTCTAATTATTTGTTTGTAATGTTAATTTTACAGTGAGGAAGAGAAGTGAATGGACAACAATAAAAAGAGCATGTAGATACTCAAATGATTAATCATCTCCTATTGTAAGTGAAGCAAGAAGATAGGAAGCCAAGGATCAGGAAAATGATAAAATGGAAAAGAATTTTCTAAAAGGGCATAAAAGAGAGGCAAATTATGTTTGTTTAGATTAAACTGATAGTTTGTGTGAACTTGAACATTACTGTTGTTTTGTTTCTTTTATTATGTTCGTGGACAAATCCTTATGTTTAATTAAGGATGCTATGATAGTTTTGTAAAGCATGCAGAGTTACTTTAGTTATATGCTTGTGTTGGAATTGAAAATTGGATCATGTTGAATGTCAATTGTGCATATTACAATTGTTTGTTTCAAAAGGGTTGTGAAGCGAAATTAATGATTGGATTTGATATTGCAAACTATTGTTCACTTAGTTTAGAAAGTGTCCGACTGATAGTTAACTTTTAGTACAATGTTTATAATTGTTTGACCGAAAGTTTACAAAGGGTCCAATTAAAAGTCAAAATCCAGTTAGTATAATGCCAAATTTGACTGAAACTGTTGATTAAGTCATTATCTAGTTGTGTTTGTATGTTATTTCACTTGTTAACTTGGATAAGCGAATTAAGTTGTACAAATTGCAGATGCAACATTTGGCAGCTAGGGGCATTCTTTTAATTATGATTGTTATAAGAACAATTACTCTAGTTATAAAAATCAACTTATAGTGTAATAATAATTATAGTCTAGTTATAACAACTACTTCAGTTTATATTGGCAGTTTTTTTAAGCATGCTCAATTACAAATAACTAAAACTTTATTACTCTATTTATAACAACAATTACTCTAATTATAAAAATCAAGTTATAATGCAAACATCTACTGCGTTAAAAATTCCATTTTACTTTATGCAATTACTCTACTTATAAAAAATAGTTACACTGCTGATGAATAAGTAGAGTAACTATTGTGTACAAGTAGAGTAATTATTGAAACATAGTTACTCTAGTTATAGGATCAATTTATCTCGCCGCATGATTAAGAACATGTTGTTTTGTAAGTGGAGTAATTAAGGTGTATAAATAGAGTAATTATTGAAACAAATTTGTTTGCATCATTTGAAAACCTTTGCAAACGCACACTCTGTAATTTCAGTTTTCTATTATTAATAGAAATCTCGATTCAAGTTTCAATTCATCAATCAATTAGACTTGCAAAATTTAATTGATCAGTTTGTCCAATTTGCCTACAGGATTAGTCAAATTCACAAGTTTCAATTAGCCCAATTGATCAATTAGGCGTTGTTCGATTACAAATAGTTCGATATGCAAACAGTCTAATTCGTTAAAGCTTCAAATGATCAATTGCTTATTTAAAATTTTGCCACCGTCAATTTTGGAGTGTTTCTTCGATTCGCACGGTTAGCACCATAATTCTATTTGTATTTGATCCAAACCCATATATGTGTGTGTGTGTGTGTGTGTGTGTGTGTGTGTGTGTGTGTGTGTTTAAGTTCAGGCAAGAAATGATCTTATTGCGAGAATTGCGAGAAATAATTCCAACCAGTCAAAAGTTTTCTTTAGTTTTTTTTCTTTTAATTAAATCTAAGGATAAAATGATAAAGAGTTACAATTTTTGTGTTTGGTAACTATTAAAGTTTTAGATGTTATTCCTTTATTAATATATATTTTATTTGTTATTTAGTTTAAAAAGCATTGCAATTCTTTAATGTAAATCGTATAACATGGGCTGGTCACATATTATTTTTTAAAATTATTTATTTTTTAATTAAACTAAAGACTTTTTGTTACCTCATCCTACATATTCAAATCCTATAATTAAAAAAAACATTCTTCCTACACTTTAACATGACATCCTACACAGCAGCATACGCATCCAACAAAATATTCATATTGCATCTTTTCGTGTTGATGACATCCTACACAACAACATACACTTTAACATGGCATCCTACACCAGCATGCGCATCCATAATGTTGCATCCTTTCGTGTTGATGTCTAATAGCATAATCTCCCTCGCGTATTTTGTCCTTAAATTGAGCATTCTTCCTACTCCTAAAAACATTCTTCCTACACAAAAATAACATAAACAATTCAAATGTAAACATGACATCCAACAAAATATCACACTATAATCGTAAGTATGATACGTTACACAAAAAAAAATGTCATAAAACAATAAGATTCCTAAACAAATATTAAAAACTCATTCACAGTTTCATATATATATGCACACACAACCTACACAACAAAAAACACGAGTCATACAACTAAAAGACAAACACAACAACCGTGATTTTACCCGGTATTACGAAGCATACACCATTCAACTGTTATCTACAGTGAACAAAACCTCATATATATATGTCCTTTTCATTTTTTTTTTCTAGGGTTTGTCTTAGAAATCATTACTAGTTTTGGTATTTTTTAATTACTGTGTGTAAACATCATATCACCGGATCAAATATACTTTCATTAAACCCTACACATACATATTTGAATTCAACTTTTAACTACACGATACTAAACCTCCTACACAATCTGAATATGCATATGTTTCCAGAGTGTAGGTAATTAGGTATTAATTTTTGTATGAACGAATCAAATATAATGTCAGTAACCAATAGATTTAAAATACATAGTGTATAGTATAACTTATCAAAACTGGTATGATATATGTACATATTCAAAAAAGAAGAAAACTACTTACATGGAAGCTAAATTATGTAGCCATAACTACTATAAAACCCATTGAAAATGGCCTTTTGCATAATAAAATTACTCCTAAACACGAAGTTTGTTAGTTACATTCACAACAACGATGGGCAATCCCATACAACACACATTATATCCTTAATAACATAATTACTCTACACAACAATCATCACATCCTACATAGAAGTATCATATATATACATTCTCAGAGGCGGATCTACCGCTTAACCACAATGGTCGGCGTACCCTGTGATAAAAATAATTAGTGTTATATATACGAAATAATGTTAGCCGACCCTTGTAAAATTTTGACCTCGATCCCTATAAAATACTAAGAAAAGAAGAAGAAATCTATTGCCGGAAATTTCCCTACGAGTGTTGAGTTGCAGCAGGAGGCAGGAAGTGACTTTAGAGTTTTGGTGAAGATAAGATAATAACAATGTTATATTAGTTGTACATGATGTACACAATTTTTTATAAATAAATTAATATTTTCCTTCTTCTTTGTTAGGTTATTTTAATTTTAGTTGGTTTTTTATTTGTTATTTTATTATTTTATCTTTGTATTATAGATAGGGATTGGCAAATTCGATACCGAAATCGGTAAAGTTTTGAGTTTCGTGAACTTTATGGTACCGGTACGGTACCAAACCGAAGATTTCGGTACCGGTATCGGTATCAAGATTTTGTGATTTTTGGGATTGGTATTTTCGGTATCGGTACTGGTATAAGTCTATTCATATTTTTATTGCATTCAGAAATCGGTACGCTTTGCACACAACACACCGGCTCTAGCCCTTGTTGCCTCAATACGCCTTGCAATGACATAATTTTGTTTGTTATTTGTAATTTAATTTTGTTTTAGCTTTTTTATGTGACCGCCCCGACCCGACTTGACTTGAAGGTACCAAAAAATTTAATATTTGGTGATAGACAAACGACCGTTAGGATTTCCGACCTCTTTGAGAAAATTTTCTGGATCCGCCACTGTATATTCTGCATATATAGAGACAAATTGACATCCTACACAACAAACAAATAACAAACATGCAGCCTACACACCACACGTTTATATCCTTTATATCATAATTCCTTACACAAGAATCATTACATAACACACATTAGTATCATCTATATACATCCTTTGTATACAAAATGTTTCAAAATATCAAAAATTAATTGGAAAATCAATTTACTTATCACATACACGTCCAGATATTTCTTATGTTGTTCAACATCTGAGTCTGTTTATGCATAGTCCGACAAATGTTCATTTTGAAATTGCGTTAAAATTACTAAGATATCTAGAGAAGTCTCATGGGGCTGGTGTGATGATAGATAAGTTTGGTGGGTTAAATCCTGTTGTGTACTCTGATTCTAAATGGGCAAAATGTTTGGTCAGTCGGAGATTTGTAACTGGTTATTGTGTTATGATGGGCTCTTCCTTAGTGACTTGGAGGAGTAAAAAAGCAACATGTGACGTCCAGGTCTTCAGCTGAGGCTGAATACCAGGCCATGTGCGATGCTTCGTGTGAAGTGATTTGGTTAGTGAAGTTGTTAAAAGAACTGAAAGTGGATATGTCTATATCAGTACATTTGTATTGTGAAAATATCCATTACAGTAAATCTAGCTGCAATATCCATTGCAGCAAATCTAGTGTTTCATGATCGAACAAAGAATTTTGAAGTGGATCTATTTTACTTGCGAGAAAAGATTGCTGTTGTTCGATTAAAGTGATACAAACCAAGTCAAATGATCAATTGGCCGATCTTTTCACAAAAGGTTTATTCCAATTTAGTTGTCTTTTATTTGTGAAAATTTAGGTGTGATAGATTGTTTTAAATATTGAATTGAAGGGGAGTGTTAAAAATATGAAATATTTTTATGTCAATTCAGTATTTATTTATGTTTTTTTTAGGTAATATAACGTTGGGGCTTACGGGATGGATTGTATGGCTAATGGGCTTCTGTTGCTAGTTGGGCTTTATTTCTTGAAGCTGGATGGTGAATGGAGTTAAGGCCCAAGCGCATATATGAATGTGTGTTTATAACCAGAAAACGAAGGCGTATTTTAAATGAGGAAAGATAGTTTTTGTTCATATACAACCACAGGTCTCCTCTGAAGTTGGTCAGAAATGTATATGAAAATGCATGTAAAGGTAGTCATGTCCCTCCTCCAAACACTTGTGGCATTTCTTTGCTCTCTTTAACGGCCGGACTAATAGCATGCTCATAGTTCAAAAACCACAACACAATCCTTATTTCCAATCTCAACTTAAACGTAAATTGTCAAACTTGATGGTTGACTCATTCTCTATCTATGATAAAAGGCAAGCGATTCCTCACGGAACCAAAGAACAATATATGAACCAACCGTTTACTCAAGCATCCCCATCATGGATGCGTAAACACAGCCCACCTTCGACAAATTTAATAAGAATCATAATCATCTGCTTGATAAAAAGAAACGTGGGTTTATCACAAACGGAGCTAGGCTCGAGCTTGGATCAGTTCAAACAAAAAATAATCATACGGGCGGGCAAAAGCAAAGCATACGAAAAGAACACATGGAGAGAAACATACTTGAGCAAATACCAACATAAAATAGCATAAAGCATAAAAAGTTACGAGACAAGTAAGTATTCTAGACAATCAGAACAAAATATCCTCTGTTGATGCACAAAAACTCTCGTACTTTGAAACAAATATCCACAAAAGTTAAACCTGGGACATATATACAATGAGAAACTGTTAAACCAACAAGTATGCATATTGGCAATTTGAGATGTTGTAACAAGAATTATTTCAAGAGAAAAACCAGAAACCTACCTTCCCAGTAATGCTACAGTCATCAACAGCACCAACCGACCAAGTTTCTCAGTTCGCTGTCACTATAAGCTTTAGACACTTGAAAAGAAAAGAATAAATTAAGCATTTAAAAGCAAGGTGATTGTTTTAAAATCAAAGTTATGCAACAAACATGTGTACCTTCACTTAAAAACACATCAGGTAGAAACAAATGCAATGCATGATAGAACAAAAATACAATGTTTTTAAACTAGGACCGGACGAACCAGGAATCAGACACAACAAGGGTCCGGTTTACTACCTTTAGACCGTTTTCAAATTAACCGGACGGTTATGGCGGTTTTCCGGCTGAACCAGTGAACCGTTCTGTTCGGTAGGCAAAGCAAAAATCAACTGAAAGTTTTTAAGAAAATCAATAAATTGATGGTATGGGTTTCGAACCTGTGTAAACTCAATTGAAAACTTACATGGCATTGGACTGACCAGCTCCACCAACCTGATTTTTGTGTTGTTCACGAGATAAGATTAAAAGATTTAACTTTAAAACTTATTAATATTCCTTATCATATATATGTATTCTTTTAGTTTTATTATTAAAGCAAAACATAAACTTACTGTTTTAAAAGTTTTTTTTTTTTTTTAATTAATTGTGATGTCACCCGATTCTTGAATCGGGTTCGATGTCCGATCGGGTTATGAAAACACTGCAAAAACAAGACATGAACATGCAATTATTTACTAATTACTATGGAAACACAAAGAGCAGCAACAATGTCAATGCATAATATTAACTAACACAAAGAGCAACTAGTGAAAGCACCTAAGGCACAAACTGTAACAATCAAAATCCCCCAAAATTGAAACAAACACCCCCCCCCCCCTCCAAAAAAAAAAGTAGCAATCATTGACCCACCCTAACTAACTTGTAGCAATAAAAATCCGGCAATCAAAGATTAGTCTCCAATCACAACGGCCAAAGTCTACGGTCGGACGGACATCCGACTTCAATCATATCTTCATCACAAGAAGACATAATCACATCAGGACAATCCTCATTTGATCAAAGGCCATATTCAATTCAACTGGAAAGTGGGGATCCATTTGAAAAAAATACCTCCAAGACTGTAGAAACCAGATAATGGTAGGCTGGCGACGGTGGATAAAGAAGACTGCTTTCGCCGCCTAAAACCACTAACTTGTGTAAGCTCAATTACAACGTTAATGCTTGAAAAACAAAAGACATAGCATCATTTAAAACTGAGAGAACAGTGCATCATCAGCCTAAGCATAAAGCATAACGTCATCTAGAAAATAAAAGGATTCAGTTCACAAACCGGTGTTAGTGTGATCGATTAACAAAGCAGAATTAAAGGAAACTTTACTACTAGGCCACGGAAAAGCTGTCTGTTCTGGCCAAGTAACCAGTACAGTCGAAACTACTAGGCCTTGATTGATTATAGACCTAACTTATTTGTGTTTCATGGATCAACTCACAAGATTATAACTTAGAATCAAATCACTTCCTTTAAGAGCAACCACTCTATTATTTGGTACAGAATCCTTCCCAATAACTTTGATATTAGTGAGATTTCTAGTGAGTAGGGCGGTGGTGGTGGTTGATGATTTCAACAATATAATATGTAATCATTTTTTTAAACAATTTTGGATAAACTTAAATGATTTCAATGTACATGTCCATAACATCTCATGCCAATATCACACAACCTTCAACATTAACAAATAGGAAAATGAAAACATTATTAGAACTACAAAACATGACATTTGACTTGAACAAACCATTAAAAATGACAAATTACCATTCTTTCCCCATGTACACAAGTAAAACATAAAAAACAATAGTATAGCTCATTCCCGAGCCCTTTGAATTCCAATCCAGCGCGCGTAATCAACCCACCTGTTACCCAAATAATAAAGGATTATAAAGGTAAACGATAATATGTGCAATGCTAATGATGATGGGTGAAGATATAATTACATTAGGGACCCTAAAAACGTGTTGCCTGTTCGGACTGCAAAGCAGATAGCACTCAAAATAAGCTTATGTTGGTGCAACAATGGTTCCAACATTCGTTGTTCGATTACCCCTGCCAATACTTGGTACCTGCAAAACAAAATGAAAATAAATAAATAAATGAAGAAAAAATATAAGAACATAATATTGTATAAAATAGTAAATATTATTATGATCAAGGTCCACACATCGCAAAATCATGCAAATATATGCTTAGCAAGTAGGGATATAACCGAACCAAGTAACTCATGAGCTACTCGAGATCGGCTCGCTAAAAGCTCGAGTAATCTTGTTTAACAAACAAGCCCGAGCCTGATCTTCACTTAACGAGCTCGAGCTCGGCTCGCGGGTACTAATAATAGCATATGTTACACATGAAAATTATAACTTAAATATATATGAAACTAATTACAAATGTAAATAACTTGATTAACAAATAACAAACAAGCTGAGCACGAGCCAAGCTCGACTTATCGAGCACAAGCTCGCACGCAAGCCTAAAAGAGACTCTTATTTATAGAACTTTTATTTAATATAACAGATATATACACTTATATGATTATTATTATTATTATATATAAAATTCTGATAAAATAACTAAATTATATATGTTATACATGAAAATCATAATATAATATATATATGTGTGTGTGTGTGTGTGTGTGTGTGTGTGTATATCAGGGTGGGTAATTGTACAATAATGGCTTATCGTACATTACATATGCAACCTTCCAGAGTGTTAGATTACAAAACACGTGGTGGCAGTTTTGTAGATAGCCCAAAACTAATTCGTGATCAAATTCATCGATTACAAATCATTTTTGGTCCGAGTTATGAACTCCATGCTCTATCTCATCCAATTTCTGAACCTTAATCAGAGCTTAAAGTATGAAATCTCAAAAGTCAAAACCAAAGTAGAACGTCGTTGAACATCAAGAATCTTCAAATTGATAAAAAAACTTGATGATTCAATCAATAGAATTGATGTCTATTGAGGGTGTAGAATCTTCAATCGATTATGAACTTGCATAATAACACACTCAGTTGAGCTCTGACTAGGGTTCAGAATATTGTGGTTAAACGTTTAGAACAAAACTAAAACTCATGTACATTTAGATACAACAAAATACACATTGTGTATTTAAACACTCAAAAAAAAACTTTAAATACTTTAACAAAACTTTGAACACTCAGAACAAAAACTTTAAACACTCAGAACAAAAATCTAAGACACTCAAAACAAATTTCTGACCAAAACGAATTACACACTTTAAACGTTCATGACAAAAATCTAAGACACTCAGAACAAATTTCTAGCCAAAACGAACACACTATAAACGTTCAGGACATAAATCTAGACACTTAGAACAAATTTATGAACAAAACAAATTGCATACTTTAAACGTTCAGAACAAAAATCAAAGTCACGCAAAAATCAAAGTCACGCAGAACAAATTTCTAACCAAAGCGAGCACACTTTAAATGTTCAGAATAAAAAGTCTAAGACACTCGGAACAAGCTTCTGACCAAAATGAATTACACACTTTAAACGTTCAGAACAAATATCTAAGACTCTCAGAACAAAACTTTAAATACTCAGAACAAAAATTGTAAAGGTTCACAAGCTCATATCTGTATCATGAAATTGAACACTGAAATCACTTCATATAATCTCTTAAGCATCAAATAATCAATCGACCATTGATTTGATAAGGATTTCATCATATGAACAAATCTAGAACGTATTTAGATTTTTATCGGTTGAAATCAATTTTCAAATTTTCAATTCAATTCAAGTGGAGTCTGCAATGGAGTCAGTGACGATGGTTGAATGATCGTAACGATTAATAAACAAGATTACTTCTTATCCTTCCTACAAAAACTATACTTCCTATTATAACCTAATATATATATATATATATATATATATATATATATATATATAGGGTTAGGTTAGAATAAAAACTTACTTGAGTTGTGAAAACTCTAGAAACCCATTCTCAACCACATGTTTTTAATTAAAGATTAAATCTTGTGGTCCACAATTAAAGTTAATAAAAAATGTAAAAGTTTATTTACATTTTCTCTCTTCTGAAAACATATATAAAAATTACTAAAAAAATGTAAAAATAATAGCAAAACATTTTTTTTATGTTTTCGATGTTTTGTATTAAATTTAACAACATATATTACATGTAACAAAAAAAAACGATGTTACATGGGGTTTTCGTGGGTTTTCTCAACTCAAGAGGGTTTTCAAATTATACTTCTATATATATATACTAGCTATTAGCCCGCGTGTTACGCGGGTTTATTTAAGGTTTTTTAGTATTATTTTGAAGATATAATTTATTATATTAATTTAATTAATCTACATGGACCATGTTTGTCGCTTTTAATGTCATTTTGATTGTAGTTTTTTTATTCCACCAAGATGGGCTACATTTATTGGTGGGATGGAGTTTAATTTCAATAACACGTAACGGGCTAATGTTAGTTGTTTTTGTTGGTTGTACCATGTCTACAGTTTTGTTCTTTATAGTCAAGGTGGTTCAATGTTTTTGTTTGTTTGTTTTTCATCTTATCCAATTCAAGAAAAGATGAAATGACCGGACCGAATGAGTGAGCTAGACAAGAACCAACGAAGCATAAAAAAGGAAATGTTCAAATTATACATTGTATTGGCCTTTGGCCATAATTGTAGTCTTAGTAAGCAATTTGACTTTAATTGCATAAAAAATGTTTGTTTTTTTTATTTTTATTCATTTGTTAAATGAACAATTGAATGACGGTATCATATGGTAACAATGCAGTACGAAATGATGGTTAACATGTTGAGTATTACTAAAAAGCAACATTCACAACAAAGCAACAAGTTTTTCCATTGTTCTACAAAATTTGTAAAAGTTGGCATTTTTCATTAAAATCAAGAAATAATTAACCTAAGTTGTATAAACTTGTTATCAAAATCGAATCAAATCAGCTTATACAATCTTGAGCCTAGAAAATATGCTCATTTGAGAAACGGGTATGAGCTTTGTTACGCTTGCAAGCAAAGACCCTAAATAAATGTATCATAATATAAGAATCATTACCTTTATTCAATATAATAAATATGTTTATTATCCTCAACTTCGCACAACCATCCTTTTTACTTGTCACAATAACCAAACCAAAAATTGGCATGTAACCGGTGCTTTATTTCTCACGGGTCAAGCAGCTTATGTTTTATTACTCTTCAAAAGAAAACAGTTCAAATGTATGGACTATTAATGGAGATGTCATCACTTACCAAGTCATTAATAGTCGATATATGTTATATATACATGTAACAGGTCGAGCTCGGGTTATGTTTCATCTTGAGCGGGTAATCTTACATCTTATCTTATCTTACATCTTACAATACTAATAAAAGAAAATGTTGAAGCTTAGGTGTCAAGCCCACATTTCACCTAATTCCTAATCTCTCATTTCATTAATTTTAGCTATTCATGGGTCATGTGTCAAAACCATTTTGTCAAATGGGTTATAACATAGTGTGGATTATATTCATTATTGAATCAAGTGTCATTTTCATACCTAAGGTTTAACCAACTACACAACTTTAGTACCTTTTTTTTTTAAATTTCTTGCAAATCAACACCGGGTGTTTCCAAAATCATGCTATTTTAGTACTTTTTGTTAACCATGTTTGTTTTTTTTATTAAATCTACATTAAATTAATTCACAAATATTTTGAGAATCACAACTAAAATAACAGACCTTATTTATCTTTATAATTTGACAAAACTCGTATAACACACGGGTTCAAAAGCTAGTTCTAAAATATTACTCTTAAAAAGGAATCAAAATATTACTCTTAAGAAGGGAGCATGTCAAAATAAACCCAAGGTAAAAGAAAAGGATTGTTGTCAATTTGCCATAGCACCTTTTCCATGTGTTCGAACGGGTAATTGATGATAATATATAACATATAAGAACTAAGTGAATATAATACAAATAGAATTTAAAATGAAACGTAAAATGCATCAAGGGAGACTTCTTTGCCCATTACTAATCATCGGAAAATAAAAATTGTTTAAAAAAGAAATTTCCATTTTAGATCTTTTTGACATTATTAAAAAAATCCATTGGTAATGTCTCATATGCAACAGTCACTTTTATCACTCCACAAAGAAAAGGATTATCTTTGTTGTTACCCATGGATGAACCGAAAACGGACATTTTGATCTTATTTGCATAGATGGGTTGAACCAGATTCTGATGCAAATTCTCGACCTCCAACGATGAACACACGGACCTTTTTTATACGGGTTAAATAAGCCAACCCAAAACCTGATTATTTTTGTGTCGAGTTCGTGTCATGACGAAAATAGTCACCACTCACTAAATAAAATGACCAAAAAGGACAAAGTGTTATTTACAAGCTTACAACCTTCTCAATTGCATTATTCATAGATTATAATGTGACATTCGTCGATTTCGGGTCATGTTTGTATTCGTTTTTGTATTTGTTTATTATGTAAACCGACCCGATTTGTAAACCGAAGCTTATGTTATAATCAAAATGATGGATTTATGTTACAATATTGTTTCACACTTGTTGGGTCTTGAAAACATCCTATTTTTATTTTTATTTATTTATTTATTTATTATTTATTTATTTTTTTGTTGTTTTGTGTTTTTGTCTTGATCCATTTTGCATGAAAACTCTTGTGTCTCACACCCATATTTGACCACCAACATTACCCTATATATACATCACATTTCCTCTTCATTTTCCATTGCTACAACTCCAAAAAAAAAAACTCTCTCAAACATCAAAGATTCAAGGTTATCTTCTTAAGTGTTCTTGAAGGATTTTGGTCTTTCATCTTAATTAGTTTATGTAGCCTTATTAAAACTTGTTTATGGTTGTGCAACATATATATAATATACACCCCTTGTTTACCTTTGGTAGTTACTTCTCCGATTCCGGTCGGTGAGGTTTCGGACCCCATAAGGCAAGGCTTCATGGAGGACTTCGTGTCCTTGATATATATACATCTATATAACTTGTTCATACATATTAATCTTGCTTATTTTAGTTTGTTGGTCATGTTTACAAGTTCCATGGTTATGGGTTTTTAAGAGTCTATGTTTCGGTTTAACCGTAAATAGCTCTAAACCGTAAACCGAACTTTATTACTAGTTTTGTTTGTTTAAACATACTTAGTGTTAGATCTAAGTTTCTAAAATCATTTTTACAAATTCTATGGTTATGGGTTTGTAGAATCTTACCTCGGTCTTAACCCGAAACACGATCCGAACCGAAAACCGAACTTTTGTTTAAAGACTTTATTGTTAACTTTTGGTATTTTTTTATTTGTACATTATTATACAAGTTATTTAGTGTTTGGACATGTGGAAACCATCTATGAACTTGTTGTGAGATGGAAACCGAACCAAACCGATTCTTGCTCGCTTAAGACACACAAGTGTGTTTTTTTTAGCCATCAAGACTTGTATATTTCTTTAAAAATAGTTACAAATTGATTTTTAAATATTTTCTTAAGTACTTGGAAATGTTGGATCCAACTTGATCTCATAACAAAGTTTGGACCGACAAAACCGAACACTCGCTTAACGTGCGTTGTTAGTTCTAAAACAATGGAACTACATACTTGGTTAAGTCTTATTAAATTTTATTGAGTTATCTCATAACATTCAATATTTTGGAAAGTTGACTTTGGGTTTGACCAATTATCAAGACCCGAACCGACAACCCGAACACTCGATAAAAAAAAACCCGTTTTAGTATCTTTATTCCAAAGGGATTTGCATTCTTGCATTTTACCCACCTTATTACTTAAAATAGGTTGAGTAAATATTAAGGTTAGATACTTTAACCCGGTTTCAAGCAAACTTACATTTTTAAAGGGTTATTATTATAAATTCTTAAATAGCCACATTTTAAACCTTGAACTTTAATTATTTACATTTCTCAACATTTATTTTGTTTAAAGACCTTCAAGACAACCTTTCTAAATTCAAGACTTCTTTTCTTTTTAGGCATTGTGCGTTAAACTCGTCGTTCCGACAAATCTCCAAATTATCATATTTCAAGTTTACTACTTGAAGGTGAGTACTTTATACCCCATTTTCCATCTTTTATTTTGGGGGTGACATTTCATACTTATTCAACAAAATGCTTTATATTTGAATCTTAAACCACAAACGTAGTTGTATACTTTACCTAAATAATTGCTCGATTTGGTGTTCTATGCTTATATGCCTATGTGTTTATCGCTTTTGGTTGGTGGAACTATAAAATCCTAGACTATTTGGCATCCCCTTATAGCAAGGTGTCGTTAACGTAATGCAATTAACGATAACTATAAAATCCTAGACTATTTGGCATCCCCTTATAGCTAGGTGTCGCTAATGTGTTTAGCGATATCTATTTATCCAAATTAGCACTTTTATTTATCGTTTCGTATGCAAGTTTTGTGGCTATCTTTATTATATACTAATATGATTAAACTTATGAATTGCTCACCAACCTTTGTGTTGACAAACTTTATTTTATGAAATGTTGCAGGTTTGCATCTTGGTTGATTTATGATTGTGAAGAAAACGACATCAAAGACCTTAGGATATTAGTAAAAATGAACAATATCAATTTGCCATATTTTGTGATATCTTGTTTATGGTTATTTTATGGATAATTGTTATGTGACATTTTCGATGTTGTGAAATGAAATGAGTTTATTAAATACTGTCACTTTAATTAGTGTCATGTGCTTATGTACAATCGTCACACCTCGGCATGTTCCGCCGCCTTTGGTCGGGGTGTGACATATACATTTTAAAAAATATCATTTTTGCAACCATATTTAATATATCAACTATTTTAACACCTGTAGCATGTCGAGGAAGAGTAGGTTGATCATAAATTGATAAGTAGCTTCCTTGTCGATCCTGTAGTTCCGCAAGATTAAGGAAAATGCCCCCCTCCCACCCCCCCCCCATCGCTATAGGCTGCAAATTCAATAGATGATAATTAGAAAATAATGAAACAAAAATAAAAATATGGAAAAAAGGAAAGGGGCACAAAAAACCAAAAATAACCAACCAGAAGTAAAAATCCAACTATGAGTAGAACTTTAAACCACTTTGTTGAAACTACAGTTTCACTTCATCATCTTATAATACTCAGTGTTCCACCACACGCACCCACTAAATTGTCAACATGTTTAAATATTCAACAAAGATTTAACTGAATTGTAATAACAGTAACTGAAAAAAAAATCTAAAAGTATAAAAAATCATATCATCTGAATTTCTTTTAAAGATATTAGGGTTTATAGAGTTCTGAACATTAAAACTAACTCACCTTATAATGAACTCAATTACCCGTTCCAATTTGTCGAAGATGAGTAGAGTGCCTTTGTAAGTTTTTCATCATCACAAAATAGGCCAATGCATGTGTCAGCAACATTCTCTAGATTTTGCTACCATTTCGTTTTTGGAAATTTACGAATGGTGCTTCTGGATTATGTTTTGCGTCTCTCTACAACCTTTGATATGTTGTAAGTTATACAGAGTAAATATTTCGCAGCCTCTAATGAAAGCATATGAGTCGAGGCTAAATAAACAAATTTATAAAAAAAAAAAAGTCAGGAGTGAGAGTTTGTTTATCACCAACACACATTAATACATTACCGGTGTTCTTATGAAATCTTATTAATTGCACTTATCGTAAGATTAGACGAAGCATGCTTATGAATTGCAGTTTCAATATCAGTAGCAACTTTAACTGGGTTCAAGACTATAAAAAAAATCAAAGCAATTCTATTTTATCTGTATAGAAAACAAATCATCAAAGTTCTCAAATTTGATAATCATAATGATATGAAAGAATGTTCGCAATCAATTGAAAAAAGCATAATTCTAAGAAAAACACTAACAAACCCTATATTCCACAATTGTTCAAATCAAAAATCCAATTATCCAAAAGTTTTGTTTGCCATTTTCTGAACATACAATATTACAAAATTTAAAGAACGTAAATACATATAAAAATAATACTCTTGACATTCATAATCAATTAAGTGGTAACAGTGATTAACGCATCAATGGGTATGATTACCACCTAGGTAATTAACATAATATAATAAACCAATCAAATACAAATCTTACCGAGATTAATAAACAACTGAGATAGCATTTACTACAATATGGTAAACTGATATAAGTCAAACTGCAGGCATATAGAATTATAGACCATGGTCCTAGTGCAACATTAGGTCAAATACGACTACAAAATGAACAAACAATTCGGTATTTTTACCTATGTTGCATCTCTACGGCGTTCATTCGCTGGTAGGTGCGAAATTAGTGACGCCGGAATCTGTTTCAGTCGTTGTTAGGGTTTCAAACATTTACCAATGAAGGTGCAGACGTGCGAAGGAGGTCATCGATTAAGGATTAAGGAAGAGTGAAGGAGAGGTATCGGCAGAGAGGATGGCGATTTAGGGTTTTAGAGTGATGGAGACGTGAAAGAGAGAAAACAAAATCAGTTTTGTTTGACCCGATCCAAAACCCATCAGTATACCCATGACCCGCGATTTTTGTTTAAATCAACGATGTGTCTCCGTTTAAAAAGCAAGCAATCTGGTGTCTTCTTCTTTTCCAAAAAAGAGGGAGTGAACACATCACCACACGTAGGATTTTAGGGTTTTCGTTTATATATATATTATAGATAGATAGATAGATAGATAGATAGATAGATAAAGGATATAATATACTAATTGTTTATCGTACATTACGTACGCGAGTATATTGAACGTAGATCATAACTATTTACAATATGATATCATAACTTAACATAAGGGTATAATTGTCTTTAACATCCTTTAAAAATTCAACGCCAGCGCCGCTACTAAATTTAGAAACGGTTTCTATTATACTTTGTTTTCATAAACCGTTTTTGTTGAGTAATTGAGATTCCATAACCGAAAGCCGCCCTTTAATCGCCGACGCCGGCGCCATTCCGCTCGCCGGCGCCATAAACAAATTGAAATTGGAGCCAATTGATCGGTTAATCTTTGAAATCGATTCAATTAATCATCAATTTGAAGTTTCAATCGATCAGTTTGGAGTTATGGATGATGGGTTTTTGACATTGAACGTTTAAGATTTGAACGTATTAGTAAAACGTATTAGTAGAATGTATTAGCGAAAGTATTAGCAGAATGTATTAGCAGTAGAACGTATTAGTAGAATGTATTAGCAGAAAGTATTAGCAGAAGAACGTATTAGTAGAATGTATTAGCAGAAAGTATTAATAGAAAGTATTAGCAGAATGTATTAGCATAAAGTATTAGCAGAATGTATAAGCAGAACGTATTAGGTAACGAACATCTGGTTTGAAGCAGAACGTATTAGGTAACGAACATCTGGTTTGAAGCAGAACGTATTAGGAAATATGAATATGTATTAGCAGAACGTATTAGGGGTTGAGGTTTTATTTGCAAGTAACGAACATTTTTAGGGTTATATAACTCAATTAGTTTGATATCGACCTGCAAATTAATTTAATACTGATCGACAGTTAAATTATATTGATATGGATGGACGCTCGATGAATCAATTGATGAATTTTGAAGCACAGGGATTTGGGGGAATTGAAGAATAGATTTGGGGAGTATAGTTGGACGTTCTGGACGGAAATACCCTTTTGATAACTGGCGTATCATGGCGTATAATTGTATTTAAAAATTTAAACGCCTATAATTGTACGTTCTGGATACTCGCGTACATAATGTACGATAATGTATTAGCGTACGTTAACCGCCCCTATATATATATGTATGTATGTATGATTTGTGTGTAATGGTTGTGGTGGGGCCACTACAAACCCAACTCTCAAATGTTTGAGAATGCAAACCAAACCTAACACAAACGTTTGTCTCCACCCATAAACTTTCGTTTGCACCATTCCATATCACCAAAAACCTCCACACCCACTCCGGTGGAGATGCTCTTATTTCCAATCCCAACTAAAACATTAATAGTCAAACTTGATGGTTGACTCATTCTCTAGCATATATATAAATCTATGATAAAAGGCTACAAAGTTGATGGTTGACTCATTCTCTAGCATATATGTCTAACATTCTATATAATTTAGAATAATTGTCTACCATAAAATCCTGTTCTTCACCCCTTCTAGAGCCACTGATTTCTGAATGAATTCCTTTAAAATTCGCGGGTATGGATCTTCTGATGGGTTTGGATCGGGCCAAATGGATTATATCACATTGCCTATCGTCGTCAATGCTCTAAACCTAATCGCCCCTGCAAATACGAACTCCACCACGCCCTTATCAACCCCTGCTCCTTTCATATCTGATTACAAACCCTACAGGTCTTTTGATTAATCATAAAACACAACCACCCTAAGTCTGATCCATCATAAAACCCTACAGGTCTTCTCATTTGACATGTTAAAACAAATCATATTTATATTCTGGGTTAATAGATCTTAAGCTAAATTTGACAACCAAATACAGGAAACTTAAATTATGCAGTCTAAAACAAGCTCAACACATATTTCTACTTTTGGAATGAATATGCAACCAACATCTTCATCATGTAATCAATGCTTCACACAAATCAGTGTATGCTCTATACGAGTATATACGAAGCAATGTAATGGGTTAATTAGATAATACTCTCATAGGAAACGCGAGAAAGTCGATTCATTAGAACTGTCATTTATCCATAATTATACGAGAAAACTGATCTTAAATATGATACTATGATTACAAATTTACAATAGTAACCCATTACACGATTTTGTTAGTACCATCCAACCAAATCCAATTTAATTGTTTACTTATTCAATTTCAATGAGTGAATTTTCAAGTTCAACCAACCCATTTTCAAAATATCAAGTAGATGAATAAGAATCTATCTGGTTCAGAAGGGAAGAACTTGCATCAGTATCTCAATTTCAATTCATACATGGGTTTGATTCACACTCCATGTTCTGAGAAATCTTTACCATCCGAAAAGAGGAAAAAACGGAGTCTTTGTCTAAAGAAATGCGTTGAGAAATGACAGATATATAGAACTTTTCAACGAGATAATGTTTATTCAACTATCTCAAAATGGAATCTATTCCAAACATATATGTCACGTATATGTCATGGTTTCTTACTTCGACATGGTACAAATATCTAAAGTTTTTATTTTTAGATACTTTTTCAGGCCTATTGTCGATACTAAGTAGCAGCCAAAAATTTTGTATCCATTTTTCATGATATTATGCATGGATTAGATATATCATGACGAATTCTTTAGAAAAAAGCATGTGTTGCATTGATCATTGTTAGTATATTGAACTTTGATTAATTCCTAAAAACTTTATAAATATGACTTTAGGTTTACAATTTTTATAAATTATGTTTGATAGTTATATGCATACACTGTATAATACTATATAGGGTATTAGTTTTATAAGCATTAATTGATGTTGTATAAGGAGTATGTGGACAACTAGCTAGTTGAATCCAAATCATTGATATCATCAAACACCCAAACAAGTGATTACATGTATTGTAACTCATAATAACTCAAAAACAAGAAACACAAAAACAACCAAAAGGGAGAAAATATCAATCAAAGTAGATGCATTTCTATTCACCAAGAATCTAATTTTTTCACAAATGTACAAAAGCACATTTTAACTACAGTGATTGTTTAGTTACAATATACACTGTGAAATATTTCCAAGTTCGTCGCGCTCGACATCTCTAGACACAACACATCCCTGAGCACCAAGTGTCAGATTCCACTTGGTGTTTGGTTGAGCTTTTCAAGTTTACTTATTGATTTTTGAAAAGCAATAACACTTTTGAAAAGCTCTATTTTGAAGCTTTTGGAGGAGCTTTGTCAAACACCTTTTGCTTTTCAAAAATTAAATAAGCAAATAAGCATCATTTAAAAACTCACCCAAACACCCCCTAAAGCCATGGTATCACCCCCCCCCCCCCCCCCCTTTTTCCTTCTCAAGCCATGATATCTCTCCTTCACCGTCTTAAGAAGACATAAAGAGGAGAAACTTTATCATTTAGAACCTTCTTGACCTATGAATGAACCTCAAAGATTGGTTTGACCGATCATAGGTCAGTCTTCCTTCCAAAAGCTCTCGATAAAATTTCTCCACGTCCGATTGTAAGATTTTAAGTTAGTGTGTAAAACTCTAATATTATCCACATTACCTATACATTGAAAATGTATGCAGAGAACATAACTGATATTAACATGTTAGAGAATGTTAGAGAAAGACGTTCTCCACATTCCACATACCTTGATTATGGTGTAACATAATGAAGAACGTGGTTATTTCATAAAATGTGCGGTCTCATATCATGTCTTGTTGTCATGGAGCAAAATACCAAGCTCTTATTTAAAGTCCAACCAGTGCAACAAACCAATGTTATCCCAAACCAATGTTATCCCGGCCCAATAAAGCACGAGGTGGCCACCATTGACAGAATGTCTTATAATGGGAAAAAAAGAAGAAAGAAAAAAACATATGCAATAAATGTGACATGACCGATTTAAAGTCCACCATTGACAGTAATAGGATTAGGTGAAACATTTGTTAAAAAAAAAAAGAAAGAAAGAAAGGCGTGTTGCCTTTCAAAAATAAAAAATGTTACGACCTGTTAACTTAGTTAGCTTTTAGTGATTACCCAATTTAGAAAGTGTGTTAAAATTGGCTTTATTGGTAGCACTTAAGTTATGTAACACTCTCAATGCAAAACTAATTCTAAATAGATAGTTATCAAAACGACATAGAATTATGTAATTAGCTCGTGGCTTGAAACTTGTTTGAGATTTGCTCAATTTGTAAACGAGCCAACCTCGACAAAGACTGGCCCGCTCGTTTGGTGCAATTGTTTGTCTCGCTTAAATTGACTATAACATTTAGTACTTTATAGAACAAATAAATGATATCAAATCTTTCAAACCCAACTTTTCATCATTCTTTGGTCAACTTCGCATCAAAAATTTTCTTTTTCTTATAATTAAGTGCTTGCAATTCAACTGAGATGAGCTAAAGTGAGTCAAATTTATTTAAAATCGAGCCAAACCAAACCAAGCGCAAGCCCAAGTTTTCAACTCAACTGAGCCGACCCAATTTTCAGATTGATTTAAAAAACAAGTTGATCCCACCCTTGTATTTATAATAAACAAATTGATAGGTTAAAATCTCAAAAATGATATGTAACGGTTGAAAAGAATTCTAGAGAAACTAACACGTTTATGGGCAAAAGCTTTAAAATAAGCATGAAGGGGGCAACAACTCACATGACCTTTAACCTTGGGATTTTTTATACCCAAAATAAAAAGAGAGACTGTATATACTTTTGTATGTATTTTAAGATATGAAAGCACTAAGCAGAATTGGTCCTCAAACTTTTTATAAGCCTGCACTTTTTAATCCAATGATCATATTTCATGTTATCTAGCTACACCATAAATTACTTTTAAGTTATAACATGTTTTTATTACTTTTAATCATGTTATAATAAAAGTTAAAGATAAATGATGCAACTATAAACTAGGAAAATGCAGCAAACAACTAAAATAGATCATATAAAATAGAAAATTAATGATCGTACGTAAATAGTAGGACCATATATAGTTATACGTAAAAATACAAAAATTCTTTAGAAAATGGTCCTTCATCTATAGATATCAATAAAGTTATATGCTAAAATTGACATTTGTATGACACAATGACATATAGTCAAAGTGGGGATAAAGTTGTCGAAGGGATCACTTGATTCACTTCAAAACTTTCTTTTTAGTTTATAGGTCTCGGAGATATCGGTGCCCTAGATGATTACTAAATATCCTTAAATAGAAAATTTTAAAACACAAACATGCCACTTTTGAGCTTCTTATTTAGTGTGATTTATTTAGTATTAGCCAAGACCTGTTAAGTTGTTATTTGAACAGTTGAAGAACATCATTATTAATTCCTATCATACATATGTAGGTAGATTTTTTAAATTTTGGGCCCTGCCAATAACGGACCCTAAATGGCAGCCGAGGCTTGTATGACCTTTAAGACGGCCATGCTAATTTACCTATTTTTGATAAATTCAAAAATAAACATTCCATCAAAATATATAATATAGATATCCAAGATGTATAAATGTTTTAACAAACTAAAATAAAAACAAACAATTTCTGATAAAACGACAAAAGAGATGAATGATGTTCAAAACCTATATTTATATACACGTAAAGCATATTAAATTTGTTTTTGGATGACGAATTTTAGTTCTTTATAAGATTTAAACTCTCACTATTTGAGAGAGACCCTAACTTTAACAATCATCTAATATCATTGAGGTACAAGCCACTTGGGTATAATACATATTATATGAAATGAAATTCTATGTATTAAAAAAACAATGGAAGTAACATTTAATAGTTGGAAGTAACTAATTATCTATTAATCAAAGTGAATTTTATCAATTATTATTGTTTTCTCTACACGATGTTAAATAGGAATCTTTTCAAGTATTACATGTTGTCTAGTAAAGAGCTTGAATGTAACTGATTGTATTGAACTATTGATTGTTTTGTGGTGATTACAATGTCATAACAAGCTGGAAATTAGTTGTCAATTTGCTGTGATGAATCCATAATTATGGGAGATGATATGGTGACTGATCTCACAATCGTTTCCTTTTTCACTTCTTTTCAACACTTCCCCTCAAGTTGAGTAGTGGGGTCTCCAATACTTAACTTGCTTAAACAATGGCTGAAGATTCTTACGTTAACGGCCTTGGTTAGTATATCTGCTAGCTGATCTTGGACTGGACAAATGGGAGTTCGATCACCCCAGTTTCAAGCTTCTCTTTGATAAGATTTCTGTCCACTTCTATATGTTTGGTTCGGTCGTGTTGTACTGGGTTTTCGGATATTTGGATTGCAGCTTTATTGTCACACATAAGTTTGATGCTTTCTTTTGGTGGGAACCCAATTTCAGTCAAGAGTTTCCTTATCCACAACACTTCTGCCACTCCTATAGCTATGCCTCTGAACTCGGCTTCGGCACTTGAGAGAGCGACAACCTTCTGTTTCTTACTTCTCCATGTTACCAAGTGGCCTCCCACTATGGTGAAGTAGCCTGACGTAGACCTTCGGTCCCCAACATCTCCAGCCCAGTCAGCGTCAGTATAAGCTTGAATCTCTAAATGCCCATTCAGTTTAAACAAAACTCCATGGTTAGGTGTTCCTTTGAGATACCGGATTATTCTTAGAACAGCTTCCATGTGAGCAGCCTGAGGTTGATGCATGAACTGACTTACAACACTTACCGCGTAGGCAATATCAGGTCGGGTATGTGCGAGATATATTAATTTCCCCACCAATCGCTGGTATCGTCCTTTATCTGCCAACTCCGCTTCAAGCTCCATGTGAAGTTTGTGGTTCACAATCGTTGGGGTTTCTACTGGTTTACAATCTATCATACCTGTCTCTGCTAGAAGATCCAAAACATATTTTCTTTGGCAGATAAATATTCCCCCTTTTGACCTTAGTACCTCAACCCAAGAAATTATTTCAATCTTCCCAAGTCCTTCATTTTAAATTCTGCAAACAAGCTCCTTTTAAGGCGTTCTATTTCTTCTTTGTCATCACCGGTAATAATCATGTCATCTATGTTACTACGTATATGATTAGACATGTTATGAGATTATTTCTTCGTTTGAGGAACAGAGTGTGATCTGAGTTACTTTGTTTAAACCCATACTTCTGCATTGCACATGTGAATCTCCCAAACCAAGCTCGGGGAGATTGTTTTAGCTCGTAGAGGGATTTCTTCAACCGACAAACCTCCCTTTTTTTGAGATTTTCTGTGAAACCGGGAGGTGCTTCCATGTACACTTCTTTTAGTTCTCCGTGTAGAAAGGCATTTTTCACATCAAATTGATGAAGAGGCCATTCTTTATTGGCAGCAATCGAGAAAAGGACCCTAATCGTGTCCATTTTAGCAACAGGAGAAAATGTTTATGAATAGTCAACTCCATATGTCTGAGTATAGCCTTTAGCTACCAAGCGAGTTTTATATCTTTCAATGGTTCCATCCGGTTTGTGTTTTACTGAAAACACCCACCGACATCCAACGACCTTTTTTTCCAAATGGAAGAGTACATATTTTCCACGTGTTATTCTTCTTTAACGCTTCCATTTCCGTTCTCATATCATCTTTCCATTTTTCAGACTCCATAGCTTCTTTTACAGTAGCTGGTATTTGTTTTGAGCATAGAGAATTGGCAAAGGCTTTGGCTTCATTAGACAAGTTTCCATTGGCAATATTTGCCACCGGGTATTTGGACTGACGAGTCTTTTTTTTCTGGGGAGTATCGTTTAGGAGGAATCCCTCTGTTTGCTCTTGGTGGTAGAGCATACTTTTCAATTATTTCTTCACGAGCAGCAGGATTGTGTTCAGTAGTTTCATTTTGAACAGAGGTTTCATCTTCGTCTTCTTCTGGTTCATGAACAGAGGTTTCACCTTGTTCTTCTGCTTCGTGATTTTCACCTTGTTCTGTTTTCTCATGGTTAGATATAATAACTAGGGAGGTATTATGGTGAGAGTTACTAACATCTAACATAAGGTTGGGAGGATCTTGGGTGACACTATTTGATGGTTCTTCAGATTGTGTGGTAGTATGATGTGACTCATTCTCAGTACTGTGATCATCTTCATTTAAAGAGGGAAATCACTTTAGCCAATTCAGTGTGTCTTCATGTTCTCTCTCCCCCTGACCACTGTGTTGGGTATTATAGAAATACTCCGTTTCCAAAAACTCACAATTCATGGTTGTGATGACTTTACCCCGTTTAGGACTATAGCATCAATACCCCTTCTGGTTTACACCGTAGCCAAGAAAGACATTTTTCTGCACATGGGTCAAGTTTTGTGCGATCGGCTTCTGGTATATGAACAAACACAGAGCACCCAAATATTCGTGGTTTAAGAGTGAGAATTGATGGAAGGTTGGTAAAGGTGGATAAGGTTTGTAAGGGAGTTTGGAATTTTAGTGGTGGGTAATCGATTAATAAGATAAGAAGCCGTAGCAAGAGCTTCGGGCCAAAAGGATGTGGGAACTTTGGATTCAATCATAATGGCTTGAGTTATTTCTAACAGAAGACGATTTTTTCGTTCAGAGACCCCATTTTGTTCAGAATGTTTTGGGCATGTGGTTTGGTGAATGATTCCTTTGGTCTGAACAAACTGTTTCATGGCGGTATTAACAAATTCACCTCCATTGTCAGACCGTAAGATTTGGATATCGGCTTTATATTGTGTTTGTATCATTTTATGGAACATGACAAATTTCTCAAACACTTCTGATTTGTGTTTTAAAAAATATACCCACGTCATACGGGTACAGTTGTCCACAAAGAGTAAGAAAAAACGATAGTTTTGCCCCCCCCCCCCCCCCCAGTAACCTTAGATGGGCCCCACACATCAGAATGAATTAATGTAAAAGGTAAATCAACCTTGGTATTCTTTGGTTTAAAAGTTTGTCTGTGACTTTTAGCCAAAATACATGTCTCGCATGTTAACAAATTATTTGATGGAAAAAGTTTAGGAAACAAAAGATGCAAATAACCCGTGGAAGGGTGCCCCAATCTACGATGCCATAGCCATGCTTCTCTATTTGTTGTTCCATGAGCAAGCATCACAGTACCGGTTTGAGTCACTTCATCCACATAATATAGTCCGTGTCGTTCAGTGCCACACCCAATGATCGTCCTAATCCTGATATCATGTAAGATGCAAAAAGTTGGATGCATTAATACAGTGCCATTCAACTCTTTTGTGACATGACTAATTGACAAAAGTTTGTGTGACAGAGAAGGGATATAGAGACAGTTGGATAATTTTAAGGTTGGAGAAATTTCAACCGTCCCTCCCTTTTGTACCGACATGATCCCTCCATTAGCGGTTTGAATATGGGTTTTTGTTGGTTTGTATGTGGTGGTAATATCAGCTGGATTAAATGTCATTGTGTCGGTAGCCCCACAGTCAAGGACAGTGGCGGAGCCACACTATTAACACCGGGTTCGGCCGAACCCGGCTCTTTTTCGGTTTTATATAGAATCTACACTGTTTAATTAACGAGCGAACCCATTCTTTTTGAATGAGCGAACCCAATATCGCTTTAAAAAAGTATATTCGAACCCATTGATTATAAAAAGTTTAGTTATATTTTTTTAGTAACGAATATTCCTTTTATAAAATATAAAAAGCTTTTAAAAAATAGTTTTACCATTAATAAACATTATATATGGGCCAATAATACTATATTACCCCATATATAGAATAATAAAAATCCCAAAATACTCATAGAATGCGTCAATAAGCCCAACTGAATTAACATTCTTAAATATAATACCTAAATAAATAATAAATAAATAAACAATAAAAACATCAGCAATTGACTCAACAACCGATCAGCTTCTTTTTATCGACCAGATGTCCATTGCTCATCGCCTTCGCCGTTCGCCTCAAGGTTTCAACCATCGCCTTCGCCGCGCCTAAAATCAACCAATACCTGTTGATCTATCGTTTGAGAAATGTTTTTCTTCAATGAAGCATGTGAAGTTGGATTTGCGTAATCATTTGGGTGACGATTATATGAATGACGTTTGTATTTGTTATATTGAGAATGAGTTCTTTTTTAAAGTCGCGATTGAAGATATTTTTCAAAACATGAAAGCACGTAAGAAACAATCATAATATGCAATATCTTTTTATTTAATAACTTTGTATTTTATTGAATGCTAACGATATATTTTTGTTATGATAATGATATTGTATTTTATTTATCTAACCGAATGATCAACCCGACCCAACTCGACTCGACCCATTCGGGCCTGAAAACTTTGACACCGGAAGAAAATCAAGTATCAAAAAATTCCGAACCCACAGAAAAAAGTTCCTAGCTCCGTCACTGGTCAAGGATCCAAGCCGTTTCTTGTTGTTTATGGCATTTTTGGGCAACATTAGCTTTCCCAATAATTGGAGGATCATTCTGTAACATTTCTAATATGTGGGGACTAACAAAATCTGAGTTTAAGAAAGAAGGGCCTGAGGTTAAAACCTTAACCCATTACCTGCTTCATCTCCACCATTTGACCTACCAGTTGCTATTCCCCCAAAACCTCCTTATCTCTACGCTTCTTCAGATCGCTGTTGCTGGTGGCGTGGCTGTTGCCCTCAGTGGAGGCCGGTTTCTCGGCTCCAGTAGAGAGGTTGGCCTTTTTATGACCATCATTCCACCAATCCGGATAACCAACCAGCTTAAAACACTGATCTTTGGTGTGTTTGATCATCCCACAGTGAGTGCATTTCAGTTTTGATTTATCGGTTCGAGAATCTGATATGCGTTGTTGCCCCCTTGTAACTAATCCTACCCCATCCGTTTCAGTTAACCCGCAGGCGATGAGTCCCGCCGCCACGCCGGATTGTGAAGATCCGGAGATAGTACCAAGGATTCCTTGATGTGCCATTTCTTTTCTCACGGCCGCGTAGGCTCCCTCTGCTGAGGGAAGCGGGTCCCACCGAAGGATTTCTCGTTTCACCGGGTCAAACTTTCTGTCCAGGGCATTTAAAAATTGAAACAGTTTTTGTTCGGACCTGATTTTGTTATACGTGGCTATGTCGGCAGCACAGGTCATTGGATTCGGGTCCCTTCTATCGATCTCACCCCATACACCTTGTAAGGTAATCCAAAAATCTTCAAGGGTTGAACCGTTTTGCTTGAGCTCGTTAGCTTTGACGTGTAGGTCAAAGGTTTGTAACTTGTCCTTCCCACTACTGTACGTTGTCACCAAGGCATCCCATAGCGTTTTCGCGATGGGAAATTCGGTGAGATTGTTGGCTAACCCTGGTTCAATGTTTTGTATGAGCCATGAGAAGACGACCAGATCGTCTTGTTCCCATCACTCATACTCTTCATAAGAGGGATCTGGTGGTTCGGGTTTTCCGGACAGATGTCCTAATAGTTTTTTAGATTTTCCCCTTATAGCGAGTCGAATCATTCGAGCCCATAGTGCATAGTTTTGGCTATTTAACTTGAGGCTAATCATTCGGCTATTGGAAAGGGTTTGTTTGTGGGTCTGATTTTGGGTATTGAGGTTGGTTCTGAGAAGGTTTGCAATTTGGATAGTGATGTCTTCATTATTGATAGAGTCACCGTCTCTGGACATGGCGGCTCTGAAAGGTTTGGTTTATGGACCGTTTCATCGCTCTGATACCATGTTGTCTGGTAAAGAGCTTGAATGTAATTTATTGTATTGAACTATTGATTGTTTTGTGGTGATTACAATGCCATAACAAACTATGATATATAGAAAAGATACATTGCTAAGAAAGGAATTGACAACTATAACTGTGGTTGGAAATTAGTTGTCAATTTGCTGTGATGAATCCTTAATTATGGAAGATGATATGGTGACTGATCTCACAATCGTTTCCTTTTTTACTTCTTTTTAACATCACAAACCATGAAATATTTATCAATTATTATTTTGTTGATATTATGTTAAATACTCACATACCTTAATGAGAAATATTCGTTAATACATGATACTATATGCATTCAAATTTATTAAAAAATTTAACTTTTACGAGCGTACTTCCTTCCTCAACGCGTTATTAACTCTTCTATGGAAACCCGAATAATACATCTAACCGAGCTAACAATTAACAAAGAAAGACCATTTTGTTAGTCAACTCAATATAACATACCAAAAGTGAACCAAAAAATTGTCTTGTGCCAAAACTAGAAATCAAATAATAGTCTAGGACCAACTTTATAATTAACTTTTCTTTCCCTTTTGATGTGATGTAAAAGCTTTTATGAAAATAACAGTACCAAACCAAATATAATAACGTCCACTACATTATAATAACACAAACAAACAAACAATATCCAACTCCTCCTCCGCCACCACCACCGTCGCCGGAAACCTCTGCGCCGCCGTAGATGGGTATTAGAGAACCTGTAAACTAAACCCTCTAAACTGTTTCAATATCTTGTTTTTAAACCATTCTCTCTCATCTTTTCACCTATTTTTTTTTCAGGTTCTAGAGAGAGAAAGTGAAGATGGTGATGATCAAAACAAGCAAAACCATGAAACAAAAAAAACCCATAAAGATTTAGAGAAAGGTGAAATGGACTTTGAACAACAAAAACAAAGAGATTTGAATATGTCAAGAATGCAAAGATTAAGTGCTACAAACCCATTAAGACTTGTGATGGATAGTGCCACCAGAGTACCACCTACACCCACGCCTAACCGTGGGCCCACCATGCACCACCCACCACCACCACAACCTCAACCACCACCACCACCACCACCACCCAGCCACCCGTCTCCACCACCACCACCACCCTCCGGCAACTCACGATCTATTCCCACACCTATCCCTATCCCAATACCCTCCCCAATTGACACCACACCTACCCCTCAAGTATGTGTTTAAAGATTCTTTTTTTTTTCCTTTTTTTTTTCAGTTTTCAATCAAATTTCAGTCTTTTAATTTATGGGTTTTGTTTATAAGTTGAATTAATGTAATGGGTTTTCATCAAATTCAAATTTCGGTTATTTATTACTTTTAATTTTTTAGCAATATTGCCAATTCAAGAAAATTCACCTACAAAGATTCAATCTTTTCTTTAATTTCAATCAAATTTCAGTTTTTAGTTTCTGGGTTTTGTTTATAAGTTGAATTAATGTAATGAGTTTCCAGCTTATTCAAATTTCTGTTACTGATTACTTAATTATCAGCAATCTTTGACACATTCATTTCAAGAAAACACCACAACAAAAATCCTATATTTCCTTTAATTTTCAATCAGTTTTCAGTTTTTTAATTTATGGGTTTTGTTTATAAGTTGAATTAATGTTAATGTAATGGGTTTCCATCTAATTCAAATTTTTGTTATTGATCATCTAATATTAGCAATTTTATACTACACTCTCAATTCATGAAAATACACTTACAAAGATTCAATTTTTTCATCAATTTTCAATCAAGTATCAGTTTTTAAATTCTGGGTTTGCTTTTTAACTTCAATTAATGTAATGGGTATCCATCTAATTCAAATTTTTGTTATTGAATATTTGATTATCAGCAATCTTTCACCACACTCTCAATTCAAGAAAACACACCAATTTTCCTACAAAGATTCAATTTTTTCATCAATTTTCAATCGAATTTCACTTTTAATTTCGATTAAGTTAACGGGTTTTCTTAATTTCTTGATTCTCAGCAATCTATGGCCACACTCAATTCAAGAAAATACACTAACAAGTTCTCATTATTCTTATTCGCACTACATTTCTTGAACGCGGTCTGTCTAGTCTTCTTCCTAGTCTTCAAAGGCATCCAAGGATTACTTCAACATGACAGCGCAAGAAAAAAGGAAAAACGGTTAATTGATTACTTCCTCCCACAAGTCGAAGCAGCGTCGTTATTAAGCATCACACTCGCATTCGCCTGGCAGAAATTCGTTCGGGTTTGGCCCCATTACATGGTGCATTTCGTCCTCTGGAGCTCATTCCTCACCACATTATCCGCAGGCATCTTATTAATCTGCTTCCAACGCCCGGCCACAGACGGAGTCGGTGTCGTTTTCATATTTTTCGCGATCGGTAACGGGTTGTACTCGTGTTGGGTCACTCAAAGAACCAAGTTTTGTAGCAAGATTTTCTTGAAAGCACTCGAGCCTGTTTCGAAGTTCCCGGATATAAACCGGCCCACGTATTGGATGCTTGGGATCTGGTTCATTTGGATGTCGATTTGGATACTTGCGGTGATCGGGGCTTTGAATTTTTATTTCCCGCCTTTGGTGATTATTTTGTTGGTGCTGAGTTTGCTTTGGACCGCGGAGGTTATGAGGAATGTGGCGAATTTGACCATCAGTAGGGTGATTGCGTTGTTTTACCTTCGTGGGATACAATCGAACACGCAGTTCTGTTTTCAACGGGCGCTGTCAAAGAATCTTGGAAGCGCGTGTTTGGGGTCTTTGTTTGTTCCCACCATTGAAGCTTTGAGGATTGTTGCTAGAGGTTTGAATTTGCTTGAGGGGGAAGATGAGTTCATGTTTTCTTGTGCACATTGTTGTTTGAGAGTTATGGAGACAATTTTTAGATATGGGAATGGTTGGGCTTATGTTCAGGTAAACATTTTATTCCTAAGGTTTAAGAATATCTTTATTTTTGTGACTCATCGGTCGATTAATTTTTGCTATATTTATAAATGAGACGAGTTCAAGCCAAAGTAAGCTTGCGTGTTGGCTCGCCTGTTTGGCTTGTTTAAATATATGAAATAGAAACTCATATTTAAATTGGTTTTAAATAATCCCAACTATCACCTATTGACAAATAACAGGCCCAACTTTGCACTTGGCTGGTGGCGGTCCTAACGAAAAGGGTATTTGTTCTTAACGGGCCACGACTAACGGATGTTAACCCTGTTAGTGATTTGCTGACGTTGACCTTCTTCTCCGGCCGGAAACCTGCAACTCGCCTCCTTTCTCCCTAATATCATCACACCGTCTCCCTCCCTCTTCAAAACACATCGGAAATTTGAAAATGAAGTACATTACATCTTCTTCCATAGCCAATCCCTAGATACCAAACCCTATCTTATTTTCAAAAATTCGAAATCAATGTTACACAATCTACAAAATAAGCATAGGGCTTTTGTTAAGGGTGTCAAAACGAGTCAAATGAAGTGTCAATTACCTCGAATGACGCACGATTGACGAGGGTGGACTTCGCTAGAGACAACGACGGCGACACGTCGGTTAGGTTTCGTATGAGGGGAAAGATAGAGAGAGAGACGGTGTAACGATATTAGGGAGAATGGAGGCGAGTTGCAGGTTTCCGGCAGGTTTCCTGCCAAGGTCAACGTCAGCAAATCACTAACGGGGTTAACATCCGTTAGTCGCGGCCCGTTAAAAACAAATGCCCCTTTAGTTAGGACCGCCACCAGCCAAGTGCAAAGTTGGACATGTTATTTGCCAATAGGTGATAGTTGGGATTATTTAAAACCAATTTTCCTTTAATATATATAAATTATAATTTTCTTTAGTTTATAAATTCTGTATTATAAATTCGGCATTGTGCATGTTAAAAATATTGTTTTTGGATTTTTTTGTTGATACATAGAAAATATAAAAATTTTGAAATAAATGAGCTGACTCAAGTTTTTTATGAGCAGAGATTGAGCTTAACATTTCACTTGTTATGATAAACGAGTTGGATCATTATGGCCCTAACAATAGTTTGAGTTATTAAAACAAATGATCTGTTAAGAAAATGAAATATTTAAAATATTTATGGCAATTTCATAACTTACGAACATGTGTTTTAATGCTTTCCTCATCATTCTTGTAACACTTTTAGGACCATTTACTTGTCAAGTCCTTTTCTCAGTAACGCATTTATGCCTGAACTGACAATGTTTCCATTTATCTTGTATTGCCATATTAAAATCAATAGCTACTTATACATAGTTATATAATATGAAGTGAACTTTTATACATTCGTAACAGATCGCAGCGTATGGGAAAGGGTTCGTAAAAGCGTCACAAGATACTTGGGAACTCTTCGAGAAACGAGAAATGGAAATGATTGTTGATTCTGACATCACCACCGCAATATGCTTCCTCACCGGAGTTTGCAGCGGTTCTATATGTGTCAATGTGGTGGCCACTTGGACGTTCAAAGTGCATATAGACTTCACCGCCACCATCTCTCTCCTTGCCTTTATCGTTGGGTATCTAATGGTTAGTACCACTTGGACTTAGTTAAACTTCGGTTACATTTAAACACAATACTTTTATTAGCATCGGTATAATAGTCCAAGTTCCATATCTAATTATAAACTTGTGTCTCTCTGTAGTTTCCCATGCTATTTCTGACTGTTTCAACTATTTGCTTTTCAGACGAGGATCGCAATGGCATTGCCTCACGCTTGTGTGAGTTGTTACTATGTATGTTACGCCGAGAATCCAGATAATAAGTTGTTTGACAAAACCATACCAGACCGTCTCAATTTGATTAAATCCAATCGAGATGTGGTGGTCCCGACGCCTCGGGTTCCTCCACGGTTTAGAAGATAACACATGCTTTCAAGTTTTGATCTGTTTAGTCAATTAACTGTAAATGGTTGTATTATTTTTTTAGCAAATTATGTTAGTAGGAAAAATAAATATGATTTAAGTTTTTGTTGGAGGAAAAAATTAGGGAGTGTTAGTACATATGACAGGAGTATAGGGGGTTATATGTATATGTTGGGAAAGATTAATGGGCTAGCTTAAACATATTTGAAACAATAATATTTTTTTTGTTTAAAAATTAAAATAGAAGGAAAGTGCAACAAGCAATTATAGAAACAAGACAGCGGTTATGGCATGTTTTGGACACGTCACGAGCGTGTCATGCCGGGTAGTTCGTACTATAAAATATTCTTAAAAAGGTACAGTTTTTTAAAATATTAACAAATGAATGAATGATACATGTGTGTGTAATACACTTGATTTGGTAGATTGGTGAGTCAACCATTCATGATTAGTACAATAATATTTTTTTAAATTACGAAATAACAAACCTATTTTAGTATTTTATACGTAGTTCTATTTTATAAATAAACTAGATTTTATTCCCCGTATTACTGGGGTTGTTTTACATTATTCGTTTTTAATATTTATATATGTATATTTGGATTTTAATTTTATTTATTGTAAGAAAGTTAATAATTTATACTTGAGGTTTGTTAATGAAATGATTTCACAAATAAATGATATGTTATAATCCAGTTTAAAAGCTATCTGCGTTTGGTGATACCCATTACCCATTTATTTTCTTTATTATAAAATTGTTTCTTAATTATAAATAATATCTTTTTTAAAAAAATAAAATAGGATATTAATTTTTAGTATATTCCTATTTTATAAGATTTTCATATCAAATATTTGATGAGATTATTTTTTAATATAATGAGAAGTTATAACCCGTTTAAGAGCTAACTGAGTTTGGTGAGACCTTTACCCGTGAATTCGTGTCAAATGCGTGAGAAGCCTTCATTTACAAATAAAGCAATCTGATGGCTTGAGAGAATGGTTGTTTTACATTTTTTGTTTTTTAATATTTATTTTTTGGATTTTAATTTTCTTTATTGTAAGAAAGTTAATAATATATTTATGGTTTGATGATGAAAAGGTTTCATAAATAAATGATATATTATAACCCATTTAAAAGTTATCTGGATTTGGTGACCCATGACCCGCTTATGTTTTTTACTATAAAAATTGTTTATTAATTATTAATAATATCTTTTTCTTTTTAATTTGGATATTAAATTTTAGTATATTCCTATTTTGTAGGATTTTCATATCAAATAATTGGTAAGATTAATTTTAATTTAATGAGATGTTATAACCCGTTTAAGAGCTATCTGGTTTTGGTAAAACCCATACCCATGAATTTGGATTAAATCAATGAGAGGTCTCTATTTAAAAATCAAGAAATCTGGTAGCTTCCATAAAAGGGGGGAACGACCATATCGCGACACATAGGATTTTAGGGTTTTCGTTTATATATATTATAGATAACAAAAAAAAAATAATTTTAATATGCGAAAATTCCCAAAATGTCTTTTTTATAAGGAGAATACATTTTTGTTATTTAAACTTTAGAATTTCAAAAATATATTTTCCAAACGGGTGGTCAAAGTCAAAGACGTGTTTATCTACTTGTTTGGTTTGTTAATATTGTATTATTATAATTAATTTTACTCATATTTAGTTTTCTTTTAAAACTTTTAATACATAAAGTTTTATATAATTTCGTGTATACTGTTGAGATATGCTTAATTTTACCTATGTGTTGATATAAACTTTATTTAAAATTGAACCGGGTCAAATTTTATTAAACATTTTGATATTAATTAGGCATGGCTCGATATCATTAGCAATGAAAATTAAAGTTGCATAATCAATTTAATTGTTAGGTATATGTTATTATCTTCTAATGTGTCATAGTTTAGTTATAAAAATATAATTTATCATAAATATTGGTATCAGAGCCGAATGCTATAAGATATGTGGTTAAATGTAACGACCTAGTAGCATGCCCGGGGGTTCCTATATGTGTGTTCTACTTATTTAATTTTTGTACATAGTTTAATTATTAATTGTTTATTTATATTATGGTACATAAGACACACAAAATTCCGAGGCTATGCCTCACTCTCAAATCATTTTCTACACCCTAGATTTATTATTTTATTTTGAGAAATTCCTTAAGAATTCCCATGATTTTGTTTTTACTCTCCTCTCTTTAAGGCTTGAACACATGATGAGTTTTCGTAGTAACTGGAAGTATGAGAATATTATGAGCTGGGACTTGGCAAAAAGAATTCGAGAATTGAAGGAAAGATGTTATTCCTTTCCTGGAGGATTCCCGACCATAATGTTTGAACTTATAGGCCGAAGCGAAAACATACGTCATGTGAATCAAAACTTTAAGTGGTCAGGTAACCAACGTAACAGTTAAATTACTTGATTTAGAAACCGAATTCATGATGATTTCGTGGCTACGACATTTCTGCTTATTTTATACATTTCTTATGCTTAGTTAGGGATCTATGGATACTCCAACTATTCAATACCAACCTGTTTTTAATCATTTTATTGTGTGGAGCATCACTAACTGTGGTGATACACGAGATGATCCAACTATCATTACGAGTTCGTTATTTAATTGAACCAAAATGTGATGGAACGTCCATGGGCGGTTCAACTCTTTTATCTCAGCGATTCGTTAATGTAACGCCCGCTAATTTATCGGTTTAAAGATTTCCTGTTTGTAGAGTATGTATGTTTTCTTGGGAGTTGTCCGGCATCTTTCGTTGACCCGACCATCTTCCCGGTACGTTAAATTACCTAACCTTTCCTTCCAAGTTACCATATCCCTTAAACCTTGAGGGCTAATGTGTAACATTTGTATTACATCATAAAACAAAAATAACCTAACCCTAATCCACATTAGCGCCGATCGGACCTGCTGACCCCCCCTGCTCGTTTTTCTTCTGCCCAACCAAGTTTCAGCCGTGAAAACTTCAATTCAAGGTCGGTTTTATGATTCCCCATGTCCTTTACACCTTAATTGATCATATTAACGCGCTTATTGGTCGTTAAGGTTGAGTTTTGATGATAACAGTTTGCTGACAGATTCGTATACGTTTATTGTAGGGTCTGTAACGCGATGATAATCCATTGTTTTTGATCTATTCTTGATTCCACGATGTTCTTCTTCGAGTCTAGTTTCCAGAAAGGTATAATACGTAATTTTTGGACGAGATTTGAATGGTTTTTATGAATTTATAAAATCGAGTGTCAAAGCTGATGCGGGATGACAGATTCTGGTCTGTCTTCCCGACGTCATAACCTTTTTTCAACAGGTCCAAACTGGTTGGTTCCACTTCTGGAAGTTATTATTTGAGTTAGGAACCAAACCCAATTGGAATCGTTTAATTTGGTTCAGTAATGAATTTTATAAAAATAAAACCATTTTGTTGCGCACTGAAATAGCTGCACGTACCTTGCTGTGTTGGAAAAATTTTTATAATTTTTGTGTCCAATAGAAAAATATAATAAAAATATTTTTATAAACCTAAGACATTTATTAAATTCTGGTAAAAATTTAATAATTTATTTCAAAGGTTATCCTATGTAATTAAATGCATCTTCGCATGCTAAAATCTACACGTTTTACTCGTTATTAATCGATAAGTTCGTTTTAGGCTTAACCGGTGGATTTGGTTAGTTGAAAGGTTTTAGGGGCTGAGGTAAAGTTTTTGGGCCTTGGGCCAAGTGTTGGGCCTTGGGCCAAAGTGTTGGGCTTGAACGGCCCATTAGGCAAGAGTGTTCTTACGATCTAGTTTAGTAACGCGTTGTGTATAATTTACAGGCCCTTGCTTGTGATTGTGCACTTAGGGATTTCCTAGCTCGTTGCAGGTGTTCGATTGATTTCAGGTGAGTTCATGATGCCCCCTTTTAACTCTTTTAAGTTTTGGGCTAGCATGCACACCTAAGTGTTTTTTCTTACTTGATGAAATGTTTTGAATGGTTTTACATAGGCTTGCTAGTATTGGTAGGCCTTGGAATGTTATAGAATGTGTATGTATATATATATATTTATATATATTTAGAATGGCCAATATTTGGCGAATGTTGCAGTCGTCTCGACTACTGAATGTTGCGTATGCCTACCTTGTGTTGCATGCGCCGAATGTTACGTGTTTGGGTTGTACGTTTGCTCGACCCTGAATGTTTGTAGTCGTCTCGACTACTGAATGTTGCGTATGCCTACTTTGTGTTTGCATGCGCTGAATGTTACGTGTTTGGGTTGTATGTTTTTTCGGCCCTGAATGTTATTATTGAATGTTATATATATATATATATATATAGGAATGCACGTATAGAGATGCTCATATGTAAGAATGACTATTTATCGAATGTGGTGACCTAACCGATGTATTTCCGTTTACCGTTTTAAAATCGTTGTATTGATTATTTAAGACTTTTGTTATTTAAAACTTGAACTCACTCAGCTTAAGCTGACTTTGTGTGCATGTTAGTTTGAGTTTCAGGTTAGGAAGAGGATGCCTTATCGCTTGGACGTGCACGAAGCTACTTGGACGATGAAGGGCATACGGGGAATGAAGATTTTATTATTAAACATTTATTTTTAAAAGTTTTTATTTAAAGATAATTATGTTGATTTTGGGCAAAATTCCCGGGTTTTGGGAACTCATTTACTTATTTACGTTTTCCACCGAATTATACTTTGTGATGCTTATTTTAATGAAAAGAATTGTTTTCAAGTTTAATTATTTTTACGGATGTTTTGGAATGATTACCAACTGTGGAGTTCTCGGGGTTTGGGGCCTTACAGTTAATTAGTTGGGTCATTTAAAATGTCATGGAACGCTCATGGAAATCCAAACTCATCAAGTTTGGTTTTATTTAATCATTTTATTTAATTGTTATAACACAAATTGCCACGGTGATGCATGGGAAGTTCTAAATTTGAATAAAAATCAGTATTATTTAATTAAGCAATTATCTATTTATTAATTCACTTTCGTTTATTGATGTATGTAAATTTTTTTCCTCACGAATGATAAGATTCTCATCCTCAACCATAATCTCAAAGACAATTTATGTTAGATTTACTTAGATTTTACTCAAGAATCTCATTATTTTTGCAAAGCTCATATATTTTACAACACTTAACCGAGTCTTATGAAATTCTACACACTTTATCCTTGCGGTGTATCTTCTCGTGTCATCAACTGTCACCGTCGCATTGGCAACCTTGGCCGTAGCATATCATCTCGCATTGCTTAGGGGATTGTGGAAGCCCTTACAACTCTCATTTCGTAGCTCCAAACCGTGAATGTCGCTACCGCACTCGTGAATCGAAACCCAATTGCTTGCTCCTTCAAACAATTCATGAATGCTAACCAGCCCAAATACGTTTGGACCGAGGGTGCTACCATCCTCTTCCAATGGTTCGAGCGGATGGAAAGTGTGTTCCTTCATTGTGAATGTCCGGAAGATAAAAAGACCACTTACGTACGCCTCGAGTGTCGTTGAACTAGGTGCCCTCTCTTGGTGGAATAGCGAGAAACACTCTCTTGGAGCTGACGCTGACATGACCTTGTCATGGGATGATCTTAAAAAGCTCATGCTCAAGAAGTTTTGCCTGAAATATGAGCTGTAGAAGTTGAAAGAAGGATTTTGGAATTTCAAAGAAGAAGGTGATGATAATGTGACTTATAATGACCGTTTCCACAAACTAAGCCTCCTTATCCCGCACATGGTCACTCCCCTTGAGCTTGCTATCGATAAGTACATCTCAAGTTTTCCTATGAAAATTCAAGATTCTGTCCTAAGTCGTGATCCGAAAATCCTTCATCTTGCCATCACTTTTGCTAGTACCCTCCCCGAGAACCGCGTTAAGGTTGGGACATTGACGCGGAAAAGTTCCAAGAAGCCCAATGATAAGCTTGTACCCGAGCCCACTAAAGAATCTAAGCTCGAATCCTCGAGGCACAACAACAACAACTTTTCCCACTACCCTAACAACAAAAGAAAGTCCAACTCCCAAAACTATGTATTGGCCAACCGCAAGCACAACAAATTCCTCTTATTTCTCCCATCCTGATTACACACTATACTTCATTTCACATGAGCTCTCTTAATCTCATATTTCTCAACTCCGGTTGCATTAACCACTTCTTTTTTGTTGTGATTTAATCAAATAGTTGATGTTCAATTCTTGTTTTTTTTGCGCTCTCACCTTCTTGATTGGTTCAAGATGCTTGTTCTTGCTACTTGGTTGAGGCTGACCTTGAATGAGTCTTTAATTGAATGATGCTCCAGTTGCATGCTTTCTTGATAGACTCACGCACCGTATTTTTAATGATTGATTGCTAATCAACTGCTTTAGCATGTTTTTTGATCGTACAAATTTGATGGCTGTTATTTGATCTTCACGTTTCTTTTGTTGCAGTTAATCTTGCAACTACTAATCTTTCAAATGTTGTGATCGAGGGAAAATAAGTGGATTTTAATATGCTAATGTGAGGTGCGATGAAGCCTAATTGTAGGTGGCTTGTCCAAGATCTGCTGATCGACTACTTAGTCTTGTTCTTCGGAAATCTTCATGTCTTCTGGTCCTCTCGATTTGCTTTGATCTTGCTGCTTCTGGATTGTCTGCTATTGGGCCTACATCGCACATATAGTTCGGTGTTGGATAATTAAACCTTCTGTTTTTCGATCATGCTGCTCATTTTTTTCGAATTGCTTCTTCCATCTTCTTGATAGATCTTCTTCTACGCTTTCTCTAAGGTATTGAATTTCTTTTTACTACCGTGTCGTCTATTGTTGTTGATAATATTTTGCTTCTTCGCTCTGACACCATTTGAAGGCCTTAATTTAATAGCATTAGGAAACACAAAAGGTTTTGGAGTTAACCATCCCTTGACTTCAATTTATACTTGATACACCACATATTCGCAACTCTTTTCTTAAAATACTCGCAAACTCGATACATCAAATAAATCATCCCTAGACCTTATTTATATTTAAGATAAAGACTTAATCCTATCTTAACACAAACTCAACAACTAACTTAATTAACTCAAACTCTAACTATTTAAATAATTTACTTACATCAATTTAATTCAAACTCAAACATTTTGTCTTTGTCTCTTCTTCTTTCACACGCGGAATCAATCCGGATTATTCCTGCAATCTTTGTGATCTCTAGTCCGAAATGGTGCTAGAATCCGGATTAACCTATTGTTATATTATCCAACTGATCATACTACTCTGGTTCCGCATCGAATACAGTGCTACCTCTTTAGTATAGATTAAAATTTCATCAGTGGAACCAACAGTTGAAATCCATTGTAGTATTGAATAATATGAATTATGAGTAACGTAAGTAAACAACAAACATCATTAGCAATATTGTTAAAGTGACACATGATGGTTGGGTAAAAGTTAATTAGTTTTATATATTAATTAGTTATATTTAGGTTAATAAACGAATGAACATTGGTACTTCAAGCGTTGTTTACGTGTTTCAGGACATTGGAGGCTATGGAGCTTAACAAGGATATTTACGGGCTTGGAACGAAGATCAAGAAGTGAAAGATTGGAAGTGCACGCATCACGAGGCATTTAAGAAAAGAAAAAAATAAAATCTGAAATTTTACATCTTCGCGATACGCGAAGATGCAATGAAGGGCAACTTCGCGTATCGCGAAGTTGCATAATGGCGGCTGCGACTATTTTGTCCTTCGCGATAAGCGAAGAAGCATAACTGGACATCTTCGCGATACGCGAAGATGCTTATGTCGGCCTAAAATTTATTTTTCTCCCTATATAAACCCCTTAACCTCCCCATTCGTTTATCATCGACTTCCAGAGGCAAAAGAGGCTGCTTAGGACGATCTTCCATCATTCCAAGGCTTCCGGTTCGTGTCGGGTTTGCATGTTCATCCAAGATAAGTGTATTTACGTTATGATCATGTTCGGCTAAGTGCTTTGTTCATTCTAGGCTAGGTTTTTGTGTATTTTAACTTCTGACCAGATTTGTATGCTTAATGTTTATGAGCTTGATTGAGTTATTGCTTTGGTCTTGCTTAAATTATGATTGATTATTTAAACAACTTGTGTTTGAGATTATTGATTGATGCATTATTTGTTTGGTTGTGTTTATCAACATTTAGGGTTTGAACTCTTGTGTCATTGACTAGTTATCATCAAATATTGTCTCTTAATTGGTTTTAACAAACATAAGTTGGTAATTAGGTAAACCGAGTTTCATTGTGTCATCAATTCGGTTAGGGTATCGTTTGATATCACAATACAAATACTAGGTTTAGTAATTACTGCGTAATCAATATAACCGAATATGGAATTAAGTTGAATGTCACATTAGCCGAACCTAGAATGAATGTTTTTATTAATATTATTCACAAATCGTTTTTAAGTAATTGTTAGTTTTTAATTAATCCTTTTTCTAAAAACCGCTTGACATTGTCTGTCCGCCTTAGTTTAATAATTAATTTAGTCATAATAAACTTGCACTTTCCTTGAGTCCCTGTGGAGACGACCTTACTTACCCGTACTTATTACAGGTATTTAAGTCTTTAATTAATTGTTTTTGAGTAGACCACGACAGCCTACGTCAAAATGGCGCCGTTGCCGGGGACTCAACGCGCTTAGTGCTAGTTTAGTTTAGTTTAAATTAGCATAATTTAGTTTTAGTTTAATTTCTTTTTTTCGTTGATTTTATGCGGGGTGTGTTTGTTTGTGGTGTGCAGTTAATTGTCTAGGTTGATGCATACGAGGTTTGCTCGAGACAACGAGGTGTTGCAGTTTGATCCCGAGATTGAGAAAGCCGCGAGAAAGAACCGAGCAAATCAAAGAAGGGGCGAGACTTCAAGAATGAAAGAAGAAGACATGAATCATCAAGAAGATAACCCCTACCCGGTTCCACCTGTGTTTCAACCCGATAACATTAACCCACCGCACAATCGAGAACATCCCATTCCACAAAACCCACCAATCCATGACTTACCACCATTTAACCCACCCATTCACCAAAACCGAAACCCGAGAGCTCAAAGAAGATATCAAATGAGAGATGATCGTTCAATCAGGTCTGAACCACCGCACAATAGAGTCGAGGTCGAGTATGATCGGCGGAGGGTATTTGACGATTTTGATGAGTTCGAGGATGAAGAAAAGATGGAAGACGTGTAAGGGGACCAGTATTATAGAAGACAACAACAACAATCTCCCAGAAACCGAACACCCGAGCCTGTTCAACCACCAAGAAACCGTCGAGAAAGAAGAAGACAAGAGGTCCCCGAGCCACAGTTTCCCGAGTATGAATTTGACGATGGAGTCCCGAGGGCATTTGTTCCACCGCCCGTTCGGGGGGTTCAAAGCCACTTCATTCCACAAGTGGCCACGAACCCGCTTCCCATTGTAATCCTGGTCCGAGAAGGAAGAACGTTTTCAGTAAGGCAAAGTAACTTGACCGGGATGCCTACTTTTCACGGGAAAGCATCTGAAGAGCCATACCTACACTTGAGCGAGTTCAATGCAATTTGTGCCACTATCTCGAGTCAAGGGTTCACTGCTGATGAAGTTAAGCTAGTTGTGTTTCAGTTCAGCCTTAAAGATCTAGCAAAGCAGTGGTTCTTATCTTTACCGTCAGCAAGTATCTATGTAGCAAGATCTGGCCCAGCAATTCTTAGACGAGTACTATACACCGCAAAGAACTTCCGAAGCCCGAACTTCCATCAGAAATTTTCAGCAAAGCTCGGGTGAGACTTTTCATGAAGCATTTACGAGGTTCAAAAGGTTGTTAAGAACTTGCCCGCATCACGAGATTGCATTGTGGGAGTTGATCAAGGCGTTTCATGACGGGTTATCAAGTGATGATGTGCGTGATATTCAGTCGACCACAAATGGGTCGTTTTTGACTAATGACGAGAATGAAGATTGGCAACATTTGGAGAGGCATGCGATGAATTCAAAAAGGCAAGCTCAGTCAAATCGCATGATAAAAAGGGCGGTTGTGAAAGCCGTTGATAGAAGTGAGTCGAATGATCGTATGGCTAGGTTGGAGAAGAAATTGGACCAGTTAATGAGTATAGGAGTGAAAGATAAAGGCAAGTCAGGAAAAGCGTATCCGATTAATGAGTATGTAGTGGCTACTTGTGGGGTCGTGGTGGAAGACGAAGAGGAAGAAGAGGAGGTGAATTTTGTTCAGGGTGAGAAGAAATACAATAACAACATGAATTCAAACACATATCACCCGGGCCTCCGAAACCACCCCAATTTTAGCTATGGAAACCCGAACATGCAACAAAACCCGAACTTTCAAGGTAATTCCCCCGAACATGCAACAAAACCCGAACTTTCAAGGTAATTCCCAAAAAGCAGGTTATCAATCAAATCAGAGGCAGTATGGGAATGAGAGGGGTAATGGTCAAAGCGGGTATAATCAAAGAGAATCGGGTGGTTATAATAAGGTTTATCAGAAGAGTTATCAGCAAGGTCAGCAAGGACAAGAGGCAGCACAAGGTCAAGTAGGTTCTTCGGGTAATCAGGAGGAGTCGATTAAGGACGTAATGGATTTCCTGAAGCAGATGAAGACAGACCAGGAGGCTCAGAATAAAAGTGTAAACCAAAGGTTAGAGCTCCAAGAGAAAGCCAATGCTGCGAGGGATAAACAGGTAAGCCAGCTAGCGGAGGAAGTGGCGAGTTTGAAAAGAAATCCATCCAAATTGCCGAGTGATACCTTGAAGAACCCGAGCCATCAGAGTAGCAGCCCGTCGAGTGGAAAAAGTGCCCAAGTCAATCAGGTAAGTACCCTTAGAAGCGGAAAGGTATACAATAACGGGGTAGCCTCACCACCTTTCGTAGAGGGTGTGGTGGAAGACTTGGAGGAAGATGGGAAAAGTGACGATGAGGCCGAGATTGAACCGAAAACTAAATTTAATCAAATAAATAAAAACAAAATTGAACCAATAACTAAAAATGGACCACCCACCGCCAAGGAGACGGGTGCAACAATTAAAACCGTTCCTTTTCCTCGGGCATTGGTGAATCCCGAGACCACATCGACACTTAGAAAGAGGGGTCCACAGCAGGAGGAAATGTGGGAAATATTTAAATTAATATTTAAATTAATTTACCCCTCATATATGCAATCAAACAAGTCCCCGCATATGCTAAATATTTAAAAGACTTGTGTACTCAAAAACGAACTCACAAGTTGCCCAAACAAGTTGACTTAACTACAAATGTGAGTTCGGTTTTGACAGGTATCCTCCCACCCAAGCTACAAGATCCGGGAACGCCGATTATACCCATTCAAGTGGGCAATTTTAAAATGACTAGAGCGTTGTTAGATCTTGGGGCTGGGGTGAGTATTCTCCCGGGAAGCGTGTATGACCAGTACGACTTTGGTCCACTTAAAAAAGCCGACACCACCGTGGTGTTGACCGACTTGACACTTAAGCTTCCTAGGGGAATCGTGACCGATGTGATTGTGATGATAGTAGATTTTTATTACCCGGTTGACTTCCTGGTTCTAGACTACGTGTCGGTTGACCCGAAACGGCAACCGAACGTAATTCTCGGTCAGCCCTTTTTGGCCACCGCGAATGCTTTATAAACTGTAGAACTGGGGTAGTGGACATGGCTTTTGGTAGTAAGAATCTTCGGCTTAATGTATTCTCAAAAGTGTCTAACCCTCTAGTGAGTGACGAATGCTTCGCGGCTGAAGTCGTTGACGGGTTGAACCCTCACAGTGGTGAGGATGAGGCCACAGAGGAGTGTGCTATTTGTTGCAGGAAAACAATTGAGCATGTCTTGCAGTTACAAGAAGAAGAAAGAGAAGTGGAGCTGTATGCGGCAAGTATTGGGAAACCGCCATGGTCTCAACAGGTGGAACGGTTACCCGATACGATCGATTCAAAATTAAGACCGTCATTGGAGAGTACGCCGACTGTTGAATTGAAGGAGCTTCCGAAACACCTGAAGTACGTGTTTTTGGGGGAAGGAGGGACTTTACCGGCCATCATCGCATCAAATTTGGAAAACGAGCAGGAGGAAGCGTTGGTGGAAGTCCTGAAAGAGCATAAAGCGGCGACTGGTTGGACGATAGCGGATTTGAAAGGGATTAGCCCATCCATTGTCATGCATAAAATCATCACCGATCCCGAAGCAAAACCCGCTCATGATGCACAGAGAAGGTTGAATCCAAATATGCGGGAGGTAGTGAAGAAGGAGGTTTTGAAGTGGCTTGATGCAGGTATCATTTTCCCAATCTCAGATAGCACGTGGGTAAGTCTGACATTAACAGTTCCAAAAAAGGCGGGTATTCAGATAACCCGTAATGAGAAAGATGAGGAAATCGCCACCCGACCGGTAACCGGGTGGCGGATTTGTGTGGATTATAGGAAGCTAAATGCGGCAACATCTAAAGACCATTTTCCATTGCTGTTCATTGACCAAATCATCGAGAAACTTGCAGGTCAGAAGTTTTATTGTTTGCTAGATGGCTATTCGGGGTATAATCAGATTGCTATTCACCCCGATGACCAACATAAGACCACTTTTACGTATCCATACGGTACTTTCGCATTTAGGCGAATGCCTTTTGGTTTGTGTAATGCCCCGGCCACCTTTCAAAGGTGTATGATGAGTATCTTTTCAGATATGGTCGGGGATTCACTTGAAATTTTTATGGACGACTTCTCGATTTTCGGATCATCTTTTGAAAAATGTTTAACCGAATTAACTAAAGTTTTAAAAAGATGTGTGGAAACGAACTTGGTCTTAAGTTGGGAAAAGAGCCACTTTATGATGCAAGAAAGGACGGTTTTGGGACATGTTATCTCATGTAGGGGGATTGAGGTTAATCGGGCAAAAATCCAAGTCATATCTAATTTACCACCGCCTACTAACATAAAAGGGATAAATGCATTTTTGGGTCATGCCGGTTTTTACCGACGGTTCATTAAGAATTTTAGTGTCATATCTAAACCGTTGTGTAAATTGTTATAAAAGATGTGCCATTTGTTTTTAACGAAGAGTGTCTCAATGCATTTAATGTCTTAAAAAACAAATTGGTAGAAGCCCCGGTCTTGTTGTCACCTGATTGGTCACTTCCATTTGAAATCATGTGTGACGCAAGTGACTATGAGGTCGGGGCCGTGTTGGGCCAACGGGTGGATAAGAAGCCCGTTGCCATATACTACGCAAGCAAAACCCTTTCTGATGCTCAAATTAACTATACAACTACGGAAAAGGAGTTGCTCGCGGTAGTATATAGACTTGATAAGTTTCGATCTTATATTTGGGGGAGCAAGGTAATTGTTTTTTCAGATCATAGCGCAGTCAAGTATTTGATGGAAAAGAAAAACGCGAAGCCGCGCTTGATCAGGTGGATTTTATTCCTCCAAGAATTTGATGTAGAGATCCGTGACAAGAAGGGAAACGAAAATGTGGTGGCGGATCATTTGTCGAGAATTAGAGGACAAGAAGAAGAGGAGAAAGACGAGAAGGCAATTAATGAGGCTTTCCCAGATGAACAATTGTTTTCTGTTTCAACTTTGCCATGGTATGCTGACATTATTAATTTTCTTGTTGCAGATACGATCCCGGAGTTTTGGCCAAAGAAGAAGAAGCAACATTTTCTCTCGAAAGCAAAGCACTATACATGGGAAGATCCGGATTTGTTTAGAGTTGGAGCGGATCAAGTGATAAGGCGGTGCATACCGGAGGAGGAGATGCGGAGTGTGTTATATCATGCTCACTCTTCACCTTGTGGAGGCCATTTCAGCGGCCAGAAGACGGGATATCGAGTGCTCGCATGTGGATTCTATTGGCCTACTATATTTAAGGATGCAACAGCTTTTGTGAAAAATTGTGTTAGATGCCAACAGACGGGGGGTATTTCAAAGAGGGATGAGATGCCCATGCAACCAATCATCGTTGTCGACATCTTTGATGTTTGGGGGATTGATTTCATGGGTCCATTCGCTAATTCATTTGGTAACCTATATATCTTAGTGGCGGTCGATTATGTGTCTAAATGGGTAGAAGCAATCGCCACCAAGACAAATGACCATATCGTTGTTTGTAAGTTTATCCAGTCTAATATTTTTTCACGGTTTGGTGTTCCCCGCGTTATCATTAGCGATGGGGGTTCACATTTCAAAAACTTCAATTTTGGCAAACTACTTAAACGATATGGCGTAAACCACCGCATTGCCACTCCATATCACCCTCAAACGAGTGGGCAAGTGGAGGTTTCTAATAGGCAAATCAAAGAGATTTTACAAAAGACGGTAAGGCCCGATCGAAAGGATTGGTCAAATAAACTAAACGATGCTTTATGGGCTTACAGAACCGCTTACAAAACGCCTATTGGAACCACTCCTTACCGGTTGGTTTACGGAAAGGGTTGTCGTTTACCTGTTGAGCTAGTCCATCGTGCATTATGGGCAATTAAGAATGTTAACCTAGATTATGAGTGTGCAGGTAAACAAAGGAAGTTGAATATATGTGAGTTGGAGGAATTAAGAGATGAGGCTTATGAGTGTGCATCCGCATATAAAGACAAGATGAAGAGGGTTCACGATGCTAAGCTAAGAAGAAGGACGTTTGAGGAAGGACAACGAGTATGGTTGTATAACTCAAGATTGAAACTTTTCCCGGGAAAATTGAAGAGCAAATGGACAGGGCCCTATCAAGTCAAGAGAGTTGGAAAGTTTGGAGAGGTTGAGATTGAAGATTTTGATGATCATCTGAGGCAAGTGGTGAATGGTCATCGATTGAAGCCTTACTTGGAAGATGCGGATTTGAACAAAGTGATACACGAGTCGGAAGTTTGCTTTTTGGCAGACGAGCCGACATACTCGGTTGATTAAAGAACCAAGGAATGTCGAGCTGTAGACATTCAATTCAGCGCTTACCGGGAGGCCACCCGGCATTTGTAAGTTTTATTTTTGTATATTGAGTCTAGTTAGCTAATAGTCTTCCTCAAATTATGCAGGTGTTGGAGGATCGGGAGCTGGTGGTGATGCTGATGATCAGGAGGATGATGATGATGAGGAGTAGGAGTTGATGAAAGTAGTTGTCCTGAGCCATATTTTGGTTGTTTATTTTATTATGTTTTCATTATAGTACGGGTTGTATTGATATTATTATTAATATGCTTATGGGCAGTATGGGTGGTTCGGTTGGGATATTTGATGGAATTTGTTTTTGTGGGTGGTTGCTTGTGTATATTTTTGTTGTAGCTGAACTTTGTGGGTGTAATTCACTATAAACCCTCACGAGACCATACTCGTCCACTCGGGCTACTGGGGGGTTTAAAGGGCTTGTTGCATATGCTAAATCCAACCGTGATTCCTATGAAAGTGAGTTAGGTCTTTTAACTTTTTATTCGTTTAACAAATTGGGTTATGAATTAATTAATCTCGGATGGTAATTTAAAATTAATGGTTTTGCAAACGGTTTAAAAGACCTATATTTTTAACATTTGTGAGAAGCGTGCTTCTACATATTTGTGAGTTTGCAGATTTTCTTTTGAGAGACGAAGAGGAAGGTTCACCGAGAGATCACCGAGGACACGAGAGTTGCACATGAGAATTTTCTTTTCTATCAGGTGATTTCGTTTTCATAACCTTATTTGTTTTATTAGTTTTTATGTTAAAAGTGTAATTGTATTTTTGTAAATTCATCACATTAGGCCCGGTTTTTAAAATTGTCGAAGTGAATTTTAACCCCGTCCCTATTTTTTGTCTTAAATTTTAAACATTGAGGACAATGTTTGTCTCAAGTGTGGGGATGGGGGAGAAATTGAAAATTTAAAAGTTTTTATGTTCCTTGAATCAAGATTTTTGCACAATAATGGAAAATGATAGAAAAATTGGGGATTATTTTTCAAAATTATTAAATAATATGAGATAATAAAAACGGGAACACACTTAATTTGGGATGTGTCGGTAGGCCCAGCTGATAGTGAAAGGCTTTTGAAAATGTAATAAATGTACCTCTAAATTAAATCAAGAAATCTTGTGGGTTCTCATCTTAGGAATATAGAAAAACTGAAATGTGTAAGGTAATGGATAAGCACCAGTGTAGGGTAAAGCCTTGTAAATTTCAAAATTTAATTTTATTGACATATTAAGCAAGGAGCATGAAAAAGATATAATAGTAAAAAGGATCCAATAATTTAATGTGTCTCCTTCTGGGATAGTGACTTGGAGATGACATCTATGGATGAGGATCATAATAAAATAAATAAAAATCCAACAACCTATGTGTTTTCTTTCGAATTGGTAGCTTGACTGATAGGCCTCTGGGTGAGGATTGATGAACGTTAATGAATAAGGACCAACATCTTACATGCTTCTCATTGGGCTAGTAACCACGGTGAGAACATCCTTGGGTGAGGTCTAAAGTATGATAAAAATGCAGAATGCTCGATTAATTCATATGTGTTGTCCAATAAATTAAATTTTGATAGTTACAAGTTTTTAGGTTACACTGGTAGAAATAATCTTTATGATTTTATCTATGCTTTGACATGCCTGAAACAAATTAGGTGGATTTGTGATTTTAGGTGTGAGACCCATAAACTGAATGTTAACTTGAACTTAAATCTAACATGATTAGAGGTCTGAATTATCGGCGGTTGGGTTTAAGTAGACAACAATATCGGCAATCATGGTTTTTGTGTTCTTTGTGCTTAATTAAGATAATCTATGAAGTATTTTGAGAATGATCTCTGATTCTGATTCCATTGCAAAGTCTTTTTCGGGACGAAAAAGGGTTAAGTGTGGGGATGTGATGGTTGGGTAAAAGTTAGTTAGTTTTATATATTAATTAGTTATATTTAGGTTAATAAACGAATGAACATTGGTACTTCAAACGTTGTTTACGTGTTTCAGGACATTGGAGGCTATGGAGCTTAACACGGATATTTACAGGCTTGGAACGAAGATCAAGAAGTGAAAGATTGGAAGTGCACGCATCACGAGGCATTTAAGAAAAGAAAAAAATAAAATTTGAAATTTTACATCTTCGCGATACGCGAAGATGCAATGAAGGGCAACTTCGCGATACGCGAAGTTGCATAATGGCGGCTGCGACTATTTTGTCCTTCGCGATACGCGAAGAAGCCTAACTGGACATCTTCGCGATAAGCGAAGATGCTTACGTCGGCCTAAAATTTAGTTTTCTCCCTATATAAACCCCTTAACCTCCCCATTCGTTTATCATCGACTTCCAGAGGCAAAAGAGGCTGCTTAGGACGATCTTTCATCATTCCAAGGCTTCCGGTTCGTGTCGGGTTTGCATGTTCATCCAAGATAAGTGTATTTACGTTATGATCATGTTCGGCTAAGTGCTTTGTTCATTCCAGGCTAGGTTTTTGTGTATTTTAACTTCTGACCAGATTTGTATGCTTAATGTTTATGAGCTTGATTGAGTTATTGCTTTAGTCTTGCTTAAATTATGATTGATTATTTAAACAACTTGTGTTTGAGATTATTGATTGATGCATTATTTGTTTGGTTGTGTTTATCAACATTTAGGGTTTGAACTCTTGTGTCATTGACTAGTTATCATCAAATATTGTCTCTTAATTGGTTTTAACAAACATAAGTTGGTAATTAGGTAAACCGAGTTTCATTGTGTCATCAATTCGGTTAGGGTATTGTTTGACATCACAATCCAACTACTAGGTTTAGTAATTACTGCGTAATCAATATAACCGAATATGGAATTAAGTTGAATGTCACATAACCGAACCTAGAATGAATGTTTTTATTAATATTATTCACAAATCGTTTTTAAGTAATTGTTAGTTTTTAATTAATCATTTTTCTAAAAACCGCTTGACATCGTCTGTCCGCCTTAGTTTAATAATTAATTTAGTTATAATAAACTTACACTTTCCTTGAGTCCCTGTGGAGACGACCTTACTTACCCGTACTTATTACAGGTACTTAAATCTTTAATTAATTGGTTTTGAGTAGACCACGACAGCCTACGTCAACACACGTATGTACCTCCAAACATTCGTGCAAGCAATGAACTCTTGGGAAACAAACAGGAACTAAAATTCTGTTTTTATTGTCGATATATTATTTTTAAGATTATAGATACTATTCAAATGTTAACATTAACAAACAATACGAAGACGGAAGCATGATACAGTTGATAGCATCAATGACTTATTTCACCAAACAAAATCATATCAACGTCAAGATTCGATTAGCGGTTTTCCAGATAAAAAGTTCTTGACGAGTGCAAGAGCTCTCTTTGGTTGGTAGCTTGGCACCTGGTGACCTGCCCCTCGAACCGTCGCTAACGTTAGATCGCCTTTATAAACTTGTGCATAGCCCGCCACCTGTGAGTTTTCATTCAGTGAACTACATTTGTAATTAATCGATTTTCATTAGTTTACAACATTAAAATGAGTGTTTTTACCTCTCCTTGATGAAACCAGGGATGCCATTTAGTTTTTATAGGAAGCTTCATGGAACTAACGGAATACTTTGTTGAGGTGATTGGTACTCTTGCATCAATATCTCCACTAGAATCACAAGATAAATTTGTAGCAAAACGGTTGGTAGCTAAGTTACTAGACACACGGTTAGAAGTGAACTGGCTCGGTTTAAGTTTAAGGTTTGAAACCAGGTTTCACGGTTCTGGTTATAGTTTGGAAGCGACCGCAAAACCAAAACGCCAAAATAGTAGAATTTTTTTTTAATCTATATATTTTTATTAGTTTTAATAAAAATGAAATACTTTTTTCACGTGTGAAAATCAAACAATGATAATACATACAATTAATTACTTTTTAGTTATAACGGTGGATGAAATTAACTTAATAAATGGACAAATAATTCTCTATAGTTTTCAGTTATAAGTACACTACAGAAATTGAAATTGAGTCATGATAATTACTTTAATTAGTTCAAATACTGTAGACTAATTATTATTATTATTATTATTATTATTATTATTATTATTATAGTGTTAGCTTATAATTACTCTAATCATTTTTACACTTTTCAAGTTAAAAACTTTTTTTATTTTGTTTTATCCTAACACTTAGATATCTATAATATATATAAACCAAAACCCATCCTCTGTATCGCGATGTGGTCGTTCTCTCTTTTTTATAGAAACCACTATATTACTTGATTTTTAAATGGAGGCCTCTCATTGATTTAACCCAAATTCATGGGTATGAGTCTTACCAAAACCAGATAGCTCTTAAATGGGTTATAACATCTCATTAAATTAAAAATTAATCTTACCAATTATTTGATATGAAAATACTATTAATTAGGGATATACTAAAATTTAATATCCAAATTAAAAAGAAAAAGATATTATTTATAATTAATAAACAATTTTATGGTAAAAAACATAAGCGGGTCATGGGTCACCAAATCCAGATAACTTTTAAACGGGAAACCATGACAAAATCGGCAACCGCCTGTTCGTTTTAGATTTTCCGAAAACTGTAGTTATCGATTCGACCCAAAAACTTCTTCAAAACTGGCTGAACGGGTAGAACAATTAAGATAGGATCTTTTTTTTGTAGGTTTACCTAAATATCCAAACGCGAAGCTTATATTTTATGAATTCCTTGAGGAGTGGAAGAACTGTCGACGAGCTATCTATCCAACCTCGGAGGGCTCCACTGCATGATTTTGACATAGCAATTTATATAGTTTGAAAGACAACATTTACTGACCTTTAATCATTTCACTTTTAGCTAATGTAGGTTTATACACATACCCGCATGCTTCCCAGTCATACCCGAGCTTTGTTACGTTGGCATGGAGGGCCTCTTGAACATCTTGCCGGTTCATATACGCATGGGTGTAGAAATCACTACACGGATCAAAATTCCGCCACTGTATCACAAACCATAAGCAAATTGCATAAGTTTTTAGTAGTAGACATGCTTTAATAAATTAATAAATAAAATCTGTACCGATGTCTTCTTAGGATTTCTTGTAAGATTGCCATCAAAGCATAAAGGGGCATAGATGTTGTAGATGTCGATAGCTTGAGTGTTATATCCAACATCTTCTGCGGCTTCGATACACTTATCCGATTGTGTGAATGCATTTGGGGAAAAATTACAATATTTGCGAATTGCAAAAACAGTTTCATCTGATATTATAGCGTGCGAACCAAAGTAATCAAACATTCCTTTCAAATCCGTCTCATCGTTGAGTATAGGGTTCCCTATCTGCATGTTTAAACAAGACAAATTATAAGATGAATTGCTGGTGTTTTTGAACTAACTATTATATTCACAAGAATATATACTATACACATGTGTTGATCATCTGGACACCCTGCCTTGTCAACATGAACATAAGCATACAGAGAAAGAATGGAAGATCGTTGAATAATAAATTCATGAGAATTGATCTCCCGAATATATAAAAGAATATACTTGACTGTAACCTAGTGTTTGTTAAAAAATTCACTAGAAATTGAGAAATCTTCTTGACAACATATGGAATCTCTACGAGAGTCAGGACATAGAATTACCATAGTGAACCCATAATATTGTGATATACGAAAGGATCATCCATACACATATCAATCTCATGACACTTGATGTACTAGAGATATCGCAATATATAGACATACACTTGCAAAGGCGAGTGGGCTTCAAGGGGTCAAGAATATATCTTTGTTGTGGTAAATGGAGAATACCATTAGTTAGATCGAATGCCTAATTAAGAAATAGCTCAGGCTAACCACGTTGAATGTACACTGTGAATGCTACAAATACTATTGACTTCCTAGTAACAATAATAAAGCCATTTTTTTATAACTGAGAAAAGGTATAGGCGTTAAGATTCAAAATAATATGAAACACGAAAATGGCATGATGACAAATTAGTGTTTTGGGGATGACTTGTATGATTGATTACGTGTATAATATTACGCTCATAGAATGAGAAGAATATAAAGGATGAGGAAATTCATTAACATAAGTATCATGCCCAAACATGTGTGAGCCCAAATCCATAAAAAAATGGCCTATAAAAAAGAACGTCGAGTCTCAGAAAATTTAAAATCATCACATAAGTTGGTTGGCCCAAAAAACCATGTCATAGATCACAAACAAGATTACAAGAATGCTAGTCTAAACTGACGCACGGGTAATATTGTAATAACACTTTAGGGTGGTGGGGGTGGGCACCAGGTAGTGCACTCGAGTACCCCGGATACGCCGGGTACACCACCGCCACGTACCCTCTTCATATTCCCTCCAGGGTATTAATTCCGGGTGATATAACCCAGAGAAAGGAAAGGAGAGAGGAGCATGTTCATGCATGTAGGAGAGGGAGGGAACAAAGGGTTGGAAGGGAAATGTGACAGCCGGTATTATGCGTTGGTGGCCAAATCCTTTTATTAGTACACATCTTAAGAATTAGGTTTCTTATATATGATATGATATTATGCGTTGTAAACGAATTGATATTATGCATTGTAAACGAACCGAATGTCTAGCGAATCGTTTGACGGGTAGTTTGTTTGTTTAATAAATAAACAAACATAAACAAATAATTTTGGTCGGTAAGCTTAACGAACAACCAGGAATAAATGTCACGTTCACTTAATTAGGTTCGTGAACGTTCAGTGATGTGTTCATTTAGGTTTGTTCGTTAGTATTCATTTACGTTCGTCCAGTCACATTTGTGTGCGTCTGTCCGCTTACGTTCGTTTACATATATATGTTCATTTATTAGAATTTTAATGTTACTATTTTTATCTATTTATTTACCTTTTACTATTATTTTGATATACTTATGTTTATGATTACTATGTTAAGCTTTTTTCGTATGTTATGTACTACCTCAGATTTTTGGGTGTTTTGTGTTGATTTAGTGATTATTATCCTCAAATTAATATATATTTGTTTGTATTCGTTTATGTTCATTTGTGTCTATTAGTGTTTGTTTACGTTTTTTTTGTTCGTTAGTGTCCATTTGCATCTGCTTACAAAATTAATGAACAGGCATGGATGAACACGAACAAGCTAAATTTCTTAACAAACAAATAGGAGCACAAATTTTCATTCGGTAAAGTGTTCATGATTCGTCCAGTTGTCCAACAAAAGGTTTACGTTTTTTTTTGTTCGTTAGTGTCCAAGGTTTGATCCTGTGAGGACCGGTAGAACTAGTTAATTCTCACAAGTGGTTATATCATTTAAAAACGTTTGATTTTATATATTTAAGCCTTACCTGTTAGAATTAAAATCCATTCGATTATATGTGCGTTGATATTTGATATAAAAGTGAACGAACATAAGGAAAGGGATAACGCTATTCATTTATTTGTGACATTTAGCTCTCTAGCATATGGATTTGTTCTTTTGCCTTATTACATAGCCTTTTAACAGAAATTCGTTGTTCAAGTCTTGGTTCACGTATTTAAAACACCAAGGAGTTAAGAGGTGTTGTCGTCTTGGATTCCAGTATTAAAAAATAAAAATCATTTAACAGTCTGAGCATAAGAACACATGACCAGATAACATGGTCGGTGGTCCTATCCTGAAACATTTGTCCTTTGGTACCATATAGTAAGTGGGATGTCACATGTTAATTAGTTGCACCAATGAAAAGACATCTTATCTACGTACCTTCGATTTATATAAAGATATCATAATAACAATGTGAAAATAAGAGTGATGTGGAAGAGCACTTACAAGGATCCCTTTGAGATTGATGAGAGTTTTGTTATGTATCAAATTGTAATAAATGATGGTTTGAGCAAGTTGAGGCACATAATGTCCCGCATAGCTCTCTCCCGCTATATAAAAGTCTCTATCTTTATATTCTGGAAATCGCTCAAGCCAATTCAACAAGAACACATAATTATCAGCGGCTGTTAATTTGTCACCCCCAGTTTCGTAGTCTGATGATTTGTTAGAGTATGAAAACCCTACTCCAGCTGGCGACTCTACAAACAATATATTTGCAGCTGGAAATTTCCAAAGTTTGATATAGCATGTAAGCATTTGCAAGCAAAAGTTTACGAAATTGGTTTGAGACTGTCTTATTACCGCGATTCCAAGAAAATTGGTTTTTGTAAAGAGTTTTTCCGTCACTATTTATTCGAAATGGTCCAAGCTCCTGCATTGCCCCATAAGCAAGCGATGAACAACCTGGCCCTATATATGCATATCATCCATGATTAAGTACTGAAAAAATAATAATAATAACTTTCGTATGTTTTTTTATTATGTTGTTTTAAAACATTTATCTACCCAACATGTGTAGATTCTATAAATAAATGATGTTTGCTTATGTATTCTTTTTTAATATCAAAATAGTTGAATAAAGATTACAGTTTAATCATTTTTTTTTCTTTTTGTATTTTAAAATTTTCTAAATGTGAAAGACGAATAATTATTTTTCTCCTTTCTACTCTCATGCTAAAACCTCTTCTCGTTTGCTTCCATTCTTATACAATAGACAGGTGAGGTTCATTACTTTAAAAATGATTGTATATAATTATTTTAGGTCGAAAGAATATTAATTAAAAGTGAATTTCTGGATAAAAGAAAAAAATATATAAAAACGAAAACATAAACAAAATTGACGGTAACATGCATGGTGGCGTGAGACGTGTAGAGCGAAGAATATAAACAGCACAGTCACAAGTATTATTATATATATTGTTTAAAAATCGCAAAGTAACAAAAAAGCATTAACAAGTTAAGGTATTATTAAAAGAATTATATTTTATTATCGTAAGGTTTATACTCGTAGGTGAGTGTGACACGTTAATACACAAACGTTTTAAGAAAATAATATAGTAAAGGTCGTTAATAAAGAAATCTGAGTTCAAAACTTATGGTTTACATATATTATCGTAATCATTTGTGGATTTGTTAGTTTAACTGATATAATATACTTATCCTAACTGATATATTTACTTATAACAGGTTTCTATTTATTTTTATTATTATTATTATTATTATTATTTTGTAAATCAAATTGGAAATTTTAGTATAATAATTTATGACTTTCATCTATATGTAATTGGAATTACTTAAGAGGGGAAAAATAAAACGTTGATTTTGTCAAAATATGCTAAGAGCCCATCTTCCCTTTCATTTTCTTGATTATTTATTGATTAATGATTGAGATCAAAATGTGTAGTAAAAAACAAAATGAAAGACATTTCTGCAATTCCCTTACTTATTTGAAATTTCTTTTATCATTTTTAAACGTTTATAACTTTTTTATATAATATTTTAAAAAAGCACCATTAAATCAAACATTTTTATCTTTAATTTTATTACCATATTATTTTATAAAAACGAAAAATTAAAATGAGTTTTTTGGGTGTTATTTTAAGAAAACAAAGGGGTGTGAGTTTGTGCCTTAGGACCAAAGTGTCCGTTAAATCTAATTATGAGTAGCAGCACATGCCATCTATATAATATTTCCTAGGATATACAAAACTCACTTTTTTAAGAAAGTCACCGTAAGTTTTTTTAAATTTGCATGAAAATCGATTATCAGTACCACCTAATTACAAGTGATAAGTAATTATGAGTAGTAACGTTACTTAAGCTCAACAGCAACTTGATAAATTAGTAGCAAAGATCATCAATGGTATGTTACTACGGGTCAGCAATAAGTTGATTGTTAGTGGTACTACTGCCATTAGAAACTTGTAGTGTATGGTAATCTTGTAGTATATGGTAATCAGCATGTAGTAACTAGGATCGATAGTTCCTTGGCCCATCAGTAGCAACTTGGGTAATCAACATTAACGATAACTAATCAACGGTAACTGAGTTGCTCTTGATGGGTTCCCGAAGAGCGTTTTCATACCTGATGTATCTTGACTACCAACATTTATAACTATTAATTAATATGCTCTTTTATGAGCCTTTATGTCGGTTCAGCTTACACGCTATTATGGTAAAGCGTTTGGTTTGTTTAAGGGACGCGAATTAGAGCTTAGTTTTCATAATAAATAGTAAATACACATTCTTGTTTTTGTAGAACTTTCATTATTATGTATTATCTGAAAAATATTTTATTTTTTACAAATAAATATGAATATATACATGATCTTCTAGTATTATCTGAAAAAATTCAACGTGTAACACGTTACATTAGTACTTCATTTATCTTTCCTTTAATATCTAGTTTATCATTGACTCATTACAAAGAGATGATATGTACCTACATCTCTGTCGCTTAACTCTTGATTTCCGTATATATCACAATTTTAATGATAAAAAAAATATTTAATTATATGTAAAGAAAAGGATATATCATTTATAGCACCTATATGTCATAATTTAACATTAAATTAAAAACAAACGATTTTAAAAAGCCTCTATCGCTAGAAATGGATTACCTCCGTTGAGCCAAAGAAGAAGGGGCAAAGACTCCTTAGATTTCTCAGCTTCAACAAAGTAATAATAAAATGCCCGACCCGCGGATTCATCTACGGTGACATAGCCACCATACTGATCAAACTCGACGTATGGTTGGCCAGGAAGTTTGGTGATTTTTTCATTCTCTTTTCGTCGGTTTTGAGGAAGAACAACTTTTGCTTTGAATAAACCATTTGGTGTCTCGAAATCGCTTGTGTTTACAATAGGGACTTTTGATAGCTTTGTATTATAGAGTTGACTCAAAGCATGGAGTTGTTTGTTGGCAAAGGTTTGATAAACGAAGGTTGAAAGGAAGAGAGAGATGAAAATAGCCAAAATAGTTTTATTCTCCATTGTAATTTGTAATGGTGGTTAAAGGTTTTGTTCCATGCATATATATAGTGTGTGGAGTTCATATGCAATAAAAAACTTAGGGACACTTTAGATATTTATTCATAATTTTTTTTTAACACCCAAAAAGAATTAATTTAAAACCTTTTTGGTTTTATATTTTTTCATACTAATATAAATAGAGTAGATTTTTTCTTTTCATATGTGGTTTACGTTTCGTAACACCCCAGCCTAAGATGAAACTTTTGTAGAAATAAACCTTAACTCAAGGTCGTTTTTAAGAATTGTTAAAATTTTTTGAGTTGAAGATGAAAAAAAAAACTAGGCATTAAGTAAAAGAGATTTTTTTTTGTTAGGTTTAAACATTTTAATTTTTAAATGGGCTTATTTAGCTATGATATAGGTTGTCTAATTTTTTTTTATATATAAAATTAGGCTTAAACAAATCTCAAGTGAAACCAAGACTGTGTGTTGTCGCTGAAGCCGGGCTCCGAATTCATCCAATAATATTGTGTCATGAAGTGCTGACTGGATGCTAACTGGAAACTCGCTCTTAAGCCACCGCTGAAACCGTCTGAGCCTGTTGTGGTTCAGGCGAACGAAGGCTTCAGCGAATTTTATGCTTTTTTTAATTTAAAACATGAATATAAATTAAAAGATAATTTTTATTATAAAGATAAATTTTATATAAATAAAAAGAGATAATAATAACATTAGTTTTAGCATATTAGTATAATTAATATAATACTAGATTTTTAATAATATAAAAACACTCATATAGTTTAAAATACCCCAATTTTACCAAGGACCCCTATCTTTTCTATCATCTTCTTCATCTTCTCCACCAGTCACTTTCCTCCTTCATCTTCATCATGTTTCTTCCAACAAACAAGCCGTCTTGTTCTTTCTTCCTCTTCACCAATTTAAAAAAAAAAAGCATCCCTTCACCAGCCGTGACTAGGGTCGCCTCGTCGAGCCGCCGCTCGCGCCGGCCTGTTGTGGTGTTCGCTACTAACGTGGCTAGCGCCGACCACAACGCATAGTCTGAAAACCACAATCTTTTAGTTGGGATTTGTACCATTTGCCACTAGACCAAGCTAGTGGTTGTTTAATTGAGTTTAATTATCAAATATTCATATTGTTTTTTATAAAAATATATATAAATTAAAAAAAAATCGAGCCAAGCGGGTATCGTGTCAAGGTCCGTCAATTACCATGCCGTCCTTAAGAGTCGGCCCTGCCCTAACGCTTTAATTTGATTGACGTTTTGACAACTTAGACAAAACGTCAGGAATTCATATGTCAAAAAGTTCCATCTTATAAAGCTGAAATGTTAATGGGGGCGTAAACCACATGGGTTAGAAAGCAATTTAGTTTAATAAATCTGAAGTAATACGTTACAAAATTCAAAGTCGTAAGATATTAACCAATACGTTATAACTTTGTTTTTTAAGTTTTTTACATTTGGGCAAAATGAAAAGTCTTAAGATTAACCACAAGCATCAGTCCAACGCTGGGAAGTTCATCATTCAACAAAAATTTAAATGCTGCACATAAGAAAAGTATCTATAGACTTGAGATGTGTAATTTTATATTGTCTGTGTAATACGTAATTTAAAGTTTTAAGGATTTTGTCCCATTTATTTAATTTTTTTACATTCAACTTCACGTAATAAAAGATACCTAACCTAATGAGTTGTAAAAGAAAATATTAACAAGTATAGATCTATAATAAACCGATTAATCCCATCCCATTTTTATTTTTAAGCTTATTACCTATTGATCGAATGTAGAAAAATGGTTCTTTAGAAACTTTTGTTTAGAAGATGTACTAGGAAAGGGTTTTTATTTTATTTTATTTTATTTTATTTTTTTAATAGAAAACTAATGGGCCTTCTGGCGGGTGGGTTTTCCCCGAAACTGGAGATAACTTGGAGGCACTTAAGGGCTCCGTACGACTGGGTTGGGCCAGCTGGCGGTGGCCTTTAGCTATTGGGTCACCCCGTACGAAGTACCTAGGCATTCTATGTTTGTTGGACGTTCAAAAAAAAAAGAATATTATAATAAAATTTATTATTTATTAAAAACGATAAACATATTTTTATTATGTTTTTAAATTAGTTTTATTCTTTTTTATGTTATTTATTTATTTTTTTTTTTTGAATGATCTTTTTTATGTTATTCAATCTGACCCGACGTCAACTAGAAAATACAAAGTTTAATCATAGACAAACCGAATACTGGAAATTTTGGCCTCTATAGAGAAAAAGTGAGATGCATGGTTTAATGGTTTGACTAGCCATCAAATTGGTCAAACGTGGCGTGTAGTTTAAATATTCTAAATTTTGTTATCATCTTTTCATCCTCTTTTGTGATTTATATATATATATATATATATATATATATATATATATATATATATATATATAGGGTAACGATGTTAAGAGAACCATTTTGGACTACTAAAAAAACCCTCTAAAAAAATATTAAAAAAATTATAAAACAAACAAAACCGAAAATTTTAAAAAAGTAAAAAAACCAAAATTCTTATATTTCGTTCCGGTTTCATTAAAAAAAACCGATTTTTTTTCTTTTTAATTCGTATTATACCTATACACATATGTATACTTTCATTTAATCTCTAGTTACGTAATATACACATATGTACATTATCATTTACCTTAAATTATACATATGTGTATAGGAAAAAACATGTGTGTACATATTATACATATATGTATAATAAAAAAAACAGATTTTTTTTTCTTTTTAATTCGTATTATACCTATACACATATGTATACTTTCATTTAATCTCTAGTTATGTAATGTACACATATGTATATTATCATTTACCTTAAATTATACATATGTGTATAGGAAAAAAAACATGTGTGTACATATATGTACATATTATACATATATATATATATATATATATATATATATGTATAATTTAGTTAAACTGAGAACTTTTTTTTACGATTTTTTTTAGAAACCGGGATGATAAATAAGAACTTTGGTTTTTTTACTTTTTTTTATTTTTGTGTTTTTTTGTTTTATGATTTTTTTTTATTTTTGGATTTTTTTTGTGGTCCAAAATGGTTCTCATAGTTCTCAATTCCCAAAAAGTTCTCACATGATCCTGATCCTATATATATATATATATATAATATATATATATATATATATATATGAGATTAATAAAATACAAATAAAAAATTTGCACTAAATATACAAACTGAACAAAACCATTACTCCACATCTTCTTCTTCATTCAACCACCAGACCTCATCTCCATCTTCTTCCTTACCCACCACAAAATCACCGGACTCCAATCACTCCACCGCCAACCTCCGCCAACTTTCCTTCAACCAAGGCTCCGTTGCCTCGCAATTCCCCACGACAACACCGGCCTTCTCAATTCCCCACCACGCAACCGCCTAATTCAATTGATCCTATGGCCACCACGCCTGCGCCTCAAACTCCCAACCGTCAAGCGCTTATCAATTTCGTCACCGTCCGCATCCGTCAGATTCCGGCCACCGGACCTCGTCGATCGTCGTTTCTTATTGTCGTTGTTCATTCCTAGGTTACAATTTTGTGAATCAAATTGAATCTTTTGCGAATATTGATTGCTTAATTGAAACCTGCAAATTGAAGTAATACATCAATTGAAGCTAATTGATATTTCCAATTGAAGAAAATTGCCATAGATATTTGAGGAAGATGAAGAAGTATATTCAATAATTACTCTACCTACAATATAATTACTCTATTTGAAACACGTAATGTAATTTGAGGAGGAAGAAGCAGATACTACAATTATTCTACTTACAAAATAATTACTCTGGTTGAAAATAATATAATTTGAGGAGGAAGAAGCATATACTACAATTACTCTACTTACAAAATAATTACTCTAGTTGAAACAAGTAGTATAATTTGAGGAGGAGGAAGCATATACTACAATTACTCTACTTACACGCGTGTGACATGACAGCAATAATAAACTAACACTATTTTATGTTGCATTGTATTAATTAAGTCATTATCAAAACATTAAAGCTGATTAAAGTTTAAACCATTGTTTTTCTAACATAATATTTTTAAACATACTTTTTGAAAAAAAAAATACAAGTTTATATAAAAGAAATACATTTTAGTTATAAAATCTTATGTCAACTTCTTTTTTAATTTTCAATATTGATATAAGATAACCGATCAATTTACTTTATTACATAAAACACATAAAAAATAATAAATAAATAAATGACTTAAACCGATAAATCCGCAAACTTGGCGGGCTAAACCTATTCATTTAATAAAGCAGGTTAGCAGATTTAGCTCGAAATTGACCCAAACCCGTTTAGGTGTTAAATCCAAATTCGTAAATTTCATGTTAGATTCGTGTTAATTAGAGATTCATGTTCCACTTAGCGAGTCATTGTCATTCCACTATCATTGAGAACCATTCAATGCTAAAATACAAATCAGTGGAGTGTGACTATTCAATTATTTAATTTCCACAAACAAAAAAAGATCAACTTTCCAAGTCAACGTACACGCTTTGATATACAAAACTGTTATGTGGTTTAAGAGATTTAGGGCGCGTTTGTTTCACAGACTTTTTTTAAATGATTTAGAATTGGAATTGGAATTGGAATGGGAATGGAATTGAATGTTTAAGAATCCCTATCATGTATTTGGTTGGTTAATATATATTGGAATTGGAATCTTCTTCATTTTCAGGGTTTTTTTTTAAGAACGAGCACAAAGGCGGAAACGTTTTAGTTTTTTTACATTTTTCATTTTTGAAAAATGTAAAAACCCCTCCAAAAAAATTCAAATAAATAAATAAATAAAATCATAACTCAAAATATAAATCAAAAACGAAAAATGTAAAAAAACTAAAACGTTTCCGCCTTTGCCCTCGTTCTTAAAAAAAAAAAAAAAAAAAAAAACGACCCGAAACTCGTTCCGTCCTTGACCCATTCCGACCCAAAGCTTTTGACCCTAACCCGTTCCGACCAAACCAAAACAACCCTTTTTTTAGTTAACCCATTCCAACCCTGACCCGTTCCGACCCATGACCTGTTTCGACCCAACCCATTTGCCACCCCTAGTGATTAGGGTTAATAAAACGATCCTTTATTTTCCATAACAATCCTTATAAAATATGTGGGATTTTAAAATCCCATGAAATATGGGATTTGATAGGATTTAGTTTCCATTCCCATTCTTTCATTTAATGAAACGAACATATCAATTTATAGGATTTAAATCCCATTCTTTAGAATTCCTTCCAAATCCTTGAAATGAACAGGACCTTAAGGTTATGAGTCACAAAGCTCTTTTAATAGTTAAAACTTTATTTCAGTCTAGCTTGGGTATTCGGGTAAAATAATCGGCATACAATTTTTTTGGTCCGGTTCAGTTGTTCCAATTGGGTTTATAGAAAAAAAGATAATCAAATAAAATATCATATAACATAAAAAAGTACATGAAACCTCATTAGAAATGTATAACTAAAATACATTATATCTAAAGTTTTCTCTACATGTTTTTATTTTTTTAAAATCTAATCAAAACATCATCTAGTTTGACATTTTTTTTTCAATAAAACAAATACAACTATCGTTTAAATTCCCATCACCCATTTAAGAGTTGTGACGTGTTATTGGCATAGCATTTAGGAGTTGTGTCTGAGTCATTTGATTATGGGGATGAGACCTCAAGTAGGTGCGAGTGTGGGATGGCATGGGGAAACCATAGCCAGGATAGCATAGAAGTCGTGTGGTAGGCTTATGCGTTTGATGAGCAAGGGGCTGTAGGTTCCTAGTCGACGGTTAGTGTAGGACTCGAATTGTTGTAAGGCTAATTGTTGATTAAATGCGATGAGTGCAATTAGCAGGAATTGCTTATGAGTTTAGCACGAATATTATGTGTGATGTATTGCTGACTCGATAGAGTTGGGATGGGTGAATAACATGACTCTATGAACGGGGTGCGCTGTAACATCCGTTCCTTAGATATTAATAAAATATTTATTAATTATCATTTTGTTCACCGAAAGAAGTGGTGCAAATCAGACCTTAGGATTAATTGTTTGTGAAACAAAAAGCTAGAAAAATGGGTGCAAGCTCGTGACAAAAGAAAAACAAGGAGCATGGCCTGAATCACGATTAGCTGCGAGAAGGCCAGAGCCCAATCCGACAAGCCAGTCTTGATCAACATGCGATATGCGATCAGGGCCTTAAGCCCGATCTACGAGCCACATAAGGCCACCTTTGAGCAGCTGTTTGCGAGCCCAGTAGCACTTGGGCTGCGAGCCGTGGTGCGAGACTGATCCAGCTGCGAGCCGAAGATCCTAAGCCCATTCCAATGTGCATTATGAGTGGGTCTTGGTCCAAGGCATTGCAAAGGGGCCGTGATGTTTAACCCAAAGTTCAATTTGATTAAAATATCACATAGTTCAATTAGCACCGTTAGAAGAAATTAGTTAACTTAATTATCTAGGCTAACCCAGTTAGCTTAGTTAGGCCAGTTAACTAACCTCGTTAGGGGATTTGTTACGTTAGTATACTTAACTAATACTTGTATAATTAAATAGTTTGTTGTGCTCAGCTCAAGGAGGTGTTGTGTGCATACTCGTAAGTAATGTTTTATATATACGTTATTTAAATGTAATTGTTATAAAAAAATGTGCGTGTGTTTGTTTGTATGAATATACTTATGAATGTAAAAAATATTATAGAAGGGCAAGAATGATAAGAATTAAGGTGGCAGACCATTGGAATATATGTCTAAGAGTTAGGGTGGCAGAATCTTAGAATATTCATGTAAGAGTTGGGGTGACAGGCCCTTAGAATATTTGTGTAAGAGTTAGAAATGGTAGACTCTATAATATTTGTGCAAGAATTAGAGCGGTAGCCTCTATAACTTCTGTGCAAGAATTAGGGTGACAGACCCATATAACATATGCGCAAGAATTTAAGAATAAGAAAGAACAGTGAAAATGTAAGTGCGGATATGTAAGAATAGTGTCTTCGAATACGAACGTGTATGTATGAATATGCAAGAATAACTTGTGACTTGTTAAACTAGAACTTACTTAGCGTAGCTGACTTTTAGTATGCACGCAGGCACATAGGATGAAGCAGTTGGCTTGAGGAACCACATGGCATAAGAATAAAGAAGACTGTCATCTGAAAAATGAAGAACCTATCATGTTTTATTTTATGTTTGAATGTTGAAGACAAGATTTGAATGTTTAACTCAATTATGATTTGAATGGTCAAGTAATGAATGGTTGGTTTGAATGCTAATCCACAAAGTTTTTAATTAACTATGATATTTAGAACGATATTCATGAGTAAATCCAACGCTACGTAGGGAGCCCTGGTTTAAGACCTTACATGCATAGTGTGGGGCAAAGTTGTGATGAGATGACTGAAGCCTTACAGCTAGTGAGGCAAAGTGAGGTTTATTATTTTTAAAATAGGGGAAATTCTGATCATTTCACGTTAATTTAAAAAAACATAACTAACAAACCTAACAATTTGTTACGTTAGGATTGTTATTTGTAACAAAATTGATAGTTGGGATTGCTGTCGGTCAGAGTCTTAGTGGGGATAGCCAATGGTCAATAGTTTGCATTATTAAATTCCAATTTTTCTTTAATATATTAAATAAAAATTTAACTTAACCTAAAATGGATGAGTGCAGACACCCGAAGTTAAACTGGATAAGAAATGATGTTTTTTAGGGAAAGACTAGGGTTAGCTAGTATTTTTGGATAAGAATAGGGGGGGGGGGGTGGGAGGACTGAGATGGTTGGGCAAGTGACGACGCCAGTTAGAGCAACAGAAACCCTCTTGTGGAGCAGAGGAAGTGTAGGGGCAGACCCAAACTAACTTGGGATGAGTAGGTCATGCAGCATTTAATAAAGTTATGTATCTCTAAGGACATGACCTAGGATAGGGGCTAGTGCAGACATAGGATTAGGGTTAAAGTCCTTTAGGGGAGTTTACACCTTAGGCAAACTTTGTCGTCTAACACTGTGCTTGTGTCTTGTTCTATGATGTTGTGTTTATGTTAGTGGTATTTTAGGGCCGACTTAAAGCATATGCGGGTCGTGCATTCACTCCCGGCCCAAAAATTTTAGGGGCCATATGAAAAACTGCTTTCTAATATACATAGATAAATAACATACAAACGCAAGTGGTAAAAGAATTTATTGTGTCTCAGATAGTTCGTATGTTGTTTTTCAAAGCGAAATGACCCAGTTTGAAGACTTAACTCATACACTCTGCGTTTTTTGCTTTCATATTTACTAGTCAGTTGCCTATTGTTATTATATTTATATTTGTATTTATGTTATCTTTTTGTTCATATTAAGATTTTTTATATATGTTATATATAGGTTTTTCAAACAAAAGCTCACAGCTAAATTAAAACTCAACTAAAAGTAGTAAAATAAAGCCTATTAAGTTTCAAATAATTTAAAGAACAAAATGTATTTGTGTTAAGCCCAAATAAATTTATTAGTTGTCGTCTTTTGGTTTCTCTTTCAAACATTATTTTATAAATAAGGGCCCATTTTTTCTATTTGCACGGGGCTCTCGAGGTCCTCCTTATTCTCAAAGACGGCTCTGGTAGTTATCTATTTTGACAGTTTGGAAACCAACACAAGCACACTAGCACTATATATTTTTGGTATTAGATACTAGGTATGCAAGTGGTATTTAGAGCCGACGGTCTTACTAGAAGCAACATCTCTATATTTTAGGATAGAGTTATGCTTTGGCTAAATATCATACTTCCCAGACTCTACTAATAACTTTGTTATGTGTAGGATTATACTGGGTTTGGTTGTTTTTGTTGTAACATAATTAGACAATTTCTTCTCTATTATTTTTGACATAAAAGGCATCATTTCCATACTTTCATTTCTTTTACTCTACAAACAAGGGCATCTCTAGTCGTCAAGAATTTACTACGGATAATGATGTCGAAGTTGAAGACACGTTAACATCAATATATATGTGTGTGCGCGCGCGCCACGTGACCGTGAAAAAAAGCTCTAGAGTTTCTAATGGAAGATTATTTCGGCAGTCACTTGAAATATGATGAAACTATGTTTTGAGCGAGGTTTCAGATGTTAAAGGCATTATTTTTAAAAATAATTGAAGTTTTAGAGGCCATATTGGAGTGATTTCTTGAGGACCTAGGCGAAGGCTAAAAAGGAGTTTTGCGTTACAAAAATGCACATATGTTGTTAGATAACTCTCAAAAGGTAATCCTCCTAACGAATACAATGAGTATTTAAGTTTAACCTATAGGACTCACGTGAATGCCTAGAATATTTCTGTAATGCCATAGGTATTTTATTCGGTAACGAGTTCTTGAAGAGAAAAACCGAAAAGCCACGACAGTGCAGTTTTGTACAACACACATGAAGAATAACATGAACTTTTCGGGTTGCTCGATAGCATCGACTCTACACATTTTGTTAAGAGAATGTGCATAACCCGTCTACTAGACCAATATATGAGAGTTAATCACCAATACTTGACGATTATGCTCGAAGTGGTGGCTTCAAAGGATTTGTGATATTGACATGCGTTCTTTTGTCCGCTCGACTCAAGCAACGACATCAATGATCGAATAATAATCTATATATATACTATCAACATAATATTTAAATCATTTTCCTTAGATTTCATATTTGACGTTTTTTACTTTTAGAATAAAGCTCATCTACATTCATTGGAAGTGTGTTCTAATAGTTATGAATAGCGATAGAAGATACGAGAATTTTTGTCATAGGGACGCCAAAATCCATTTCACCCGTTAACCCACCGCCAAACCACCACCAACATCCACCCTCACACATGCAAGCGCCAAAACTTTTGCCTTCCTGTCGCGATAGACTCAAAAGGTGGGGTCTACCAAAGCATGTTTGTTAAAAGGTACATTAGTTAAAGCTCGTTGCCTACGTGACAATAGCGTGACAATGTGGCACTTTATCTAAATGGCCCTTCTCCACAATAACCGGCCTCCATCCCCCCAAAAAAAGAGACTTGAATATGTTTGATTCCCTCTAGTCTAGGGGCAAGTCTAAAAGGCACACGTCTATTTCAGCCCAGTTAGACACCAGCTGGTCAGGTCCGTTAGCCTCTATCGATTCTCAACTTCTCACCAAAGTCTAACCAAATATTTATTAGCACTAACATTATAAACAAAACATTAAAAACAATACAAGACAATTGATCCAATGCAAAACTTCTAAACATATTAGGTGTGTACTTCAACAAAATGTTCACTTTATATCACCAATTAACGATCAACAATAATCAAATTGGCCTAATTACAACTTTAAGAAACAATAAATCTGCATATTTCTAAAAGAATAGTGTATATAATCAAATCAACGTCTTGAAGAATCCATTAGTGGCTTTCCTGACAGGAAATGACTAACAAGTGCAAGAGCTCTCTTTGGTTGGTAGCTTGGCACCTGATGACCGGCTCCTCGAACCGTCGCTAATGTTAGATCGCCTTTATAAACTTGTACAAAGCCCGCGGCCTGTCATTTTAACTCAATGTTATTAACTGCATTTCTAATTTATAGGTTACCTTCGAGTTTACAACGTACAAACACAAGCGCTTTACCTCTCCTTGATGAAACCAGGGATGCCATTTAGTTTTTACAGGAAGTTTCATGAAATCAAGGGAATATTTGGTTGAGGTGATTGGTACTCTTGCGTCGGTGTCTCCGCTGCAATAAATAAATAAATTATCAATGCAACGACAAATTAGCGACAAGTGCGTGACAAAACGAATATAATTTCTTCGCGTGTTTACCTGAATATCCAAACGCGAAGCTTGTATTTCATGAATTCCTTGAGGAGTGGAATAACTGTCGAGGTGCTGTCTAGCCAGCCTTTAAGAACTTCACTGCATATTTTGACATATATGGTTAAAAGATATTAGATTTAGTGACCATTTAGTGACAAAATTTAGACACAAACCTGCATGGTTCCCAGTCATAGTGGAGCTTGGTTACATTGGCATGGAGAGCCTCCTGAACATCTTGACGGTTCATATAAGCATAGGTGTAGTAATCGCTACAAGGATCGATATTCTGCCACTGTATGCACCAAACATATATAACCAAACCATAAGACAATTATATATGTTTATTTAAGAATTTTCATATTGGGCTTGAAAAGTTTGGGCCCAAGAAAAATGGCACAATGAAAGTATTGTAAGAATTTCAATTTGAAACTTTGGATACATGTTTTTTTTTTGTTTTTTTGGGTTAACTAGAGTTAATTGATTATTATATATTTGGATTAATAATTTTGTGTTAAACCATTTAATAGGTCTTGTGAATTACTTTTAATCGAATTTTTCGGTGTGGTTTATTTCCGATTGGTTCGGTTCAGCTTTGGGTTTGTGCAAAGCCGAAACCGAACCGATAATGCGTTGTTTAGAAAAAAAGACATAAAACAAAACCTTCGGTGTTCAATTGGCCGGGTTCAGTTATTTCAGTTTCATGCATACCCCTGTTTACAATTAAAATTGTGGGAAAAAACAATGGTGTGTAGATCCAATTGCGATCGAATTGCTACCAACAGTTACTTGTGATGAATTTAGCGACTAACTTTCACCACAAATCTTGCGACTGGTTTGCCACCATCATTTGGCTACGGTTACTTGCGACCAAGTAGGTGGGGTCACTTAGCTTGCGACCGCTGTAACTTCGTCGCAATTTTAGGACTTTTTTTGGGTGGCAGCTTTTCAGTCACATGGGCTGTTAGTGTGTTTGTGTAAAATGTGTAATAGTGCAAAGAAGTAAAACCGTACCGATGTCTTCTTGGGTTTGGTAGTAAGATTGCCATCAAAGCATAATGGGGCATAGATGTTGTAGATATCAACAGCTTCAATGTTATAATCAGCATCGTTTGTGGCGTCAATGCACGTATCTGATTGCGTTACTGCGTCTGGTGAAAAGTTACAATATTTACGGATTGTAAAAGCAGTTTCATCTGAGATTATCGCGTGTGAACCAAAGTAGTCATACATCCCGATTGTATCAGTCTCATCATTAATTACTGCGTTCCCAATCTGCATAAGTCGCATAAATTAAAAATGTAACAATATAGCGACTGATCCTACTTAGTGTACGTCGCTAACAGCCACCATCGTTATTACGAAAAGACATAATAAAATTTTAGCTACCGTTATTTAGTTGGTGTTCTTATATTATATATAGTTGACAAACATAATTAAAAAGATTGCATTGTACTAAATTATACCTATGAGTTCATATAAGTTTCAAACCTTGAAAACACAATCATACAAAAGATTATTTAATAAGTCCATAAGGAAATGATGGGATTTAGCTTTCTGGCAATATGGACAATGTTATTTGTTCCCTATATAAAGTCTTTTAGCAATTTAAGAATAAGAGCATATGACCACATAACATGCACTGTGGTCCTATCCTAAAAGGCTAAAATAGTGGTTTGGAACCAAATAGTATGTGGGGTGTTAACACTCTAGGTGCACCAATGATACACTTCTTGTCTACGTACCTCCAATTTAGTGGTTGTACTTGATTGTTGAAAGGCCAAAAAGATCTAGATAGTATTAATGTTGTGTGAAAATAGGAGAACCAATGTGGAATCATAGCACTTACAAGGATCCCTTTGAGATTGATTAGGGTTTTGTTAGCTATCAAGTTGTGGTAGATGATGGTTTGCGCGAGCTGAGGTACATAATGTCCAGCATAGCTCTCTCCCGCCAAATAAAAATCTCGTCCTTTATACTCTGGAAATCGCTCTAGCCAATTCAACAAGAACACATAGTTATCCGCAGCTGTAGATTTGTCTCCCCCGTTTTTGTAGTCTGAGGATCTGTTAGAATATGAAAACCCTACTCCAGCCGGTGACTCTAGAAACAAAATGTTTGCCGCTGAAAATTTACCAAATTTAACAACAATGTAAGCATTTGTAACCAAACTTTATGTGCATTAACGAACAAAGATAATTTTATTATTACCGCGATTCCAAGAAAATTTGTTTCGGTAAAGAGTTTTCCCGTCACTATTGACTCGGAATGGTCCAAGCTCCTGCATTGCTCCATAAGCAAGCGATGAACATCCTGGCCCTAAAACCACATTAAAATTTTACATATCATGTCCTATACGTACACCTATTATTATTTATGTGCAAGTGTATGGTTAATAATAACTAAAAGGTGATGCATATACACTTTAAAAACACAAAAATTAGTTGTATAAAAGCTGTAAACAAATCTATGTCAACTTTAATATTTATTGTAAAAAGATTATTATTTATGTATTGACCGTACGTACGTGCATACATGTTAGCATGTGAATGTAATGTGTGAAACTTTACCAACGAATATTACAAATATATTTTGCAACACACGTAACATGCAAATGTGCAAGAGTCACAAGCGCATATGATATGCACATGTGACTGTCACTCCATCATGCCTATCAAATTGCTTTTAAAGAACATGCGCTGTTAACTATTTATATTCATGTTGTATAATTTCTTATAAACCATTACAATTCTTTTTATCATAAAGCTTAATATATGTTAAAAAGTAATCTAAATTATGATTTTTCATCAGTACAAAGCGAGTAATAGAACTAACAAAAAAATGGTATATCATAAGTTATGTATGACTGGGTGGTCGCAAGTCGGCTTATGGCCAGCCCCAGTATGGAACCCCCAGAGAGTTTCTCCCGAATGGCATGACCCTTGGTTCCCGGGTCATCCCCGTGTTTTTGGATGAACCTTCTCCCATGATGCCACTTGACACCAGTCATGCCGCCACAAAAGTCGAAACCCTCTGACGTAAAGCTGGCAGGATAAAGCCCCTGTGAAACTCCGGTTTGAACTGAAGACCTCTTAATATGACGCCTAGTTCTTTTCTTCACGGTCATAACCAGCTAGGCTAGCTTAAAAAGTTAACCATTCAAGTTTAATAATTACTATTTTACCCATAATTAAATCATTAAAGGGTACGGTAAAAACCTAAAAAGCGTTGTTCCATAATTATTTATATCAACTGCACACTCCAACTGTATGTTTTATGTGCAACACTTTATATTATAAATTATAAATAATAATAAAATGGAGAGACGCATAATTGATGGTAACATGCATGGTGGCGTGAGACGTGTAGACAAGTATTGTGTGGGTTCATTTATTTGCGACAGTTTGCTTGTATTATTATGCATGGTCATCAATATAAACACGATCACAAGCACCATCAAAAGATTCCTTTTAATAATTCTTAATAGTATTTAATCAGTTAATTAAATTCCATTTATTCAATAAAAATTAAATTGCATTTAATATTACACTGAAAATACAAATTCAGAAATAGCACTTTCTGTTGTTTAGATTCTATGTTTTTAGTATACTTTTCATGTCCAATATGATTTTAGAGAGGTGGTCTTCTCTCTTCTCGAGATACAATTATGGATTTATGGGCTGTAACTTTGTATATATGCACAGAAGTAAACTAACATACAAACTAAAAATCTTTATTCGAATTAATATAGTTGAATTATGTAAAGTAGTTTTTTTTATATAATGTCTTGTATGTAGTGTAATTACACTACTTGTATATATAATTACACTATTTGATTCGTACATTTAGTATGTTAGTTTAATTTGTATTTGATCCAAATTGTATATGTATATACCCTTTGGATACCATACCAATAGTTTTGCTAGAAATGGTATTTTACTGTGTATAGTTGTATATAAATACTTAAAAGATTATTGTTATTGTTATTATAATACTAGTTTTTATCCCTTGTATTACGTGGGTTGTTTTACATTTTTCGTTTCTAATATTTATATATTTGTTTGAATTTTAATTTTATTTATTATAAGGAAGTTAATAATATATTTAGGGTTTGATAATGAAAGGGTTTCATAAATAAATGAGATGTTATAATCCGTTTAAAAACTATCTGGGTTTGGTGAGACCCATGACCGCTTATTTTTTCTACTATAAAACGGTTTTTTTTTAATTATAAATATTATTCTTTTAAAAAAAATCAGATATTAATTTTTAGTATATTCCTATTTTATAGGATTTTTATATCAATATTTGATGAGATTAGTATTATTTTTTTAATATATTGAGATGTTATAACCCGTTTAAAGGCTATCTGGGTTTTACGAGACCCATACCCGTGAATTTAATTCAAATGCATGAGAAACTTATATTACAGATAAAGCAATATGGTGGCTTGAGAGGAGGTGAAGATTATGCTAAAAAGCTTTTAAAAATTTCGTTTATATATATTTTTAAGATTAAGATTAAGATTATCAATGATACGTTTAAAATTTCATGTTAGTTGATTGATGTTGAACACACATGTTGTCTAGTGATCTTATCAAATGTAAATATGTTGAGTTTACAAGACTTTTAATTATATGATTATGCATATGCGAGTAACGTATTGCTTGCGTAGTTCAACTTTAAGATTTTTATTTTTTATTATATTGATGACATTTTTGCAGCTTTTTAAATCTACAATTTTTTATTCAGCATATCTTAGTATCACTGGACTAGAGGCTCTTTGATAAAAATATGCTCATAGAAGATTTTTGTTGTGAACTTATGGATCTTAATTACCTTTTCTTAAGTATGGACATAAATGCATAATTGCATATATACCCATCCTAGAACTTTCGCCCCCCCACCTCTCACAACGATGTTATAAAAAAGTTGTAGGTGTTATAAACATGTCACATTGTCAGGCCAGACATGATATATGAATCCAAACATGACTTGTGTGTTCGTTAATTAGTCAGGGCATGCTTAACGAATGTGAAGGTCTAAATCAAAATAAGATTTTAGAACCTTTTTATGACAATTGTTCGTTAATTTAGGCATTTAGCTCACGTTCAAAAATGCACACCTTATAAAAAGAAAATTTAATAAATATACGGTATATTCAGAGTACACTTGTGTCAAACGTTGACACCTCCGCTAGATAGGGAATATGATATCATATCACATGCTGCCGTATTTTATGCTTTCAAGACTTCTTGAAAAGTTTATACACTTTTGGACTTTTGGTTGCTTTTAATATTAAAAGAAATAATAATAATAATAATAATAATAATAATAATAATAATAATAATAATAAACTTATAAAGTAAATTAACATAACATAGCTAGCACTCTATATACACATATTATTCATATTCAATTAAAAGATAATCTTAAACAGAATTACCTCCATTTAGCCACAGAAGAAGAGGCAAAGACTCCTTAGATTTCTCAGCTTCAACAAAGTAATAATAAAATGCTCGGCCCGCGGATTCGTTCACGGTGACATAGCCACCATACTGGTCGAACTTAGCATACGGTTGGCCGGGAAGTTTGTCGATTTTATCATTCACTTTTCGGCCATTTTGAGGAAGAACAACATTCGGTTTGTGCAATCTTTTAGGTGGCTGGAAATGGCTCGTGTTTACGGTTGGATCTTTCGATAGCTTCGCCTTGTAGAGTCGAACCAGAGCATGACCTTGTTTGTTGGCGTAGGTTTCATAAACAAAGGTTGAAAGGTAGAGAGAGATGAAAAGGGCCAAAACAGTTTTATTCACCATTGTTGTCTCTCTCTAGATTATTGAGATAGAGAGATGGATAGAGCTAGTAATATGGTGTTTTAAGGGTATGGATCCATAGTGTGTGGAATTTATATGGTAAGATATCAAGCATGGTGAACGTCAAGTTGTACACTTGTGATATCTACGTACATGTTGGTCTCAATAATTAGGGAATAAGTAATGTATTGTTTATTAAATATCTTATTTATCATAGGTTACTCAAAATATTTTGATAGGACCCCACACCATTTAGCGTGGTGGCAAAGAGATGGTTTAGTTTTAAAATGATAGTCGGAGAATCAATCCCCACTAGTGATGGTTTGCAAAAATATATATTTAGCTGTTAAACAAAAGACATTTTGTTAAGATAGTGGGGGTATCCATCCCAGGCTTCAAGGCCAATCCATTTTTTTGTCCTCTCTTCCTGGCATATAAGCATCACACCAGATTTTCATTATTTCATCTTAATCCATCTTTCAGGTGCGTGAATACTCATCTTTCATCAATTTTAAATAATTAATATTAAAAAAAAGTAAAAACTAAAGAATCTCAACAGTTGGAAATCTAAAAAATAGCGAAACTATCGGCATGACTACCCCGTTCAAGGTGGTTTTTCTTTGGCTCCGAGGCGCCTTCAGTGTTGTTCCCGCCGATACTGGGTCACCCCGAGGACACCCCATAAGGCACTTCGCCGCCTCCTCTTGTAAGTATTTGATATATGTCTAAATAATGGAAGAATAAAATGATAACTACCTTCATGAGTTGAAAGATTTGTAAAAAACTTCTATAAAATAATTAAAATATGATTCATATGTATAATAAAAAATCATACATAGGTCTACTATTTTGTAACATCCTAAGCAAATCTTATCTTATTTGCGGATAAAAGAGATTCCTTGTGCATAAGGAATGTCATGTCTTTTAAATCACCAGCGCGTTTCTGGCTTAATGCTGGCGGATTAAAGGAAAACTCCACAATTAAGCATATGTCCAAATGGGAGTGGTATCAGGATAGGAGACCTTCCCTAGGTGACCATCTTGGAAGTCTCCACTTGGGCAATTAAAAATAAATCCGTGAGATCTTTATGGGCAAAACAGATAATATTAGTGTTACAAGAGATTGGGCGTTACATATTTGCATGCTAGTTTGAGGCCCGTATATTACACGGGTAATTGATGAAAATTTTAAACTTAATCATTAAGCGAAATAAAGTCAACAACACAATTTTCATATATTGCTAATACGATTACACTTTACATTAAAATTATAAAATTTACAAAACAAACATTATACAAATATGCTAAAAATAAGTAAAAATTGCCTTGTATACTATGTTTGTGGTTGTATTGGTCAATGTATATTATTTATCGAGAATCAAAATATTTAGTCCATGTCTATAACTCTTGGTAAGGCCACGTATGATTGACCATGGTTTTAATTTATAGTCATCGCGAAACATACTGCAAGGTGAAACTGTCATCTTTAAAATTAAAACGCATTTTTAACTAAAATAAATAATGGTTTATTGTTTAAAATATATAAAATTAAGAGAATTTTTGTTATATTTATAAATGTTATAAATTTAAAACATTTAAATTTTGGTTACATTTAAGGTGTGAATCTTAACGAATTTGCATAACATATAGTTTTGCATGGAGAAGAATAAATGTTATCGATTCCAAAATATATGTAATTGATGTCTATCGACAACCAAAACAATCAATTGTGAGCAACTCATGAGATTTGCATTTGAAATTGGGATAGGTTTGGACAAAAGAGGCGAACTTAGGGTTTTGGAATCACCGAGGTTTTACGACTTGACGACTATAAACAAAAGGGGTTATAACAATATATAGGTCCGACAATAATCTAGAGGGTCAGAAAAGATAAAGGACCCGAAATAAGACCCACATTATGAAAATGGGTTGAAAAAAGGTAAGGAGCATTGTAAGAATGACAAGTGGGATCAAGTCGTAGTCTTTTATATTATACTAGATTTTATCCCCCGTATTACGGGGGTTATTTTACATTATTCGTTTTTGATATTTATATATGTATATTTGGATTTTAATTTTATTTATTGTAAGAAAGTTAATAATTAATATACTTGAAGTTTGATGATTAAATGGTTTCATAAATAAATAATATGTTATAATCCGGTTTAAAAGCTATCTGGGTTTGGTAATACCCATTACCCGTTTATTTTCTTTATTATAAAATTGTTTCTTAATTATAAATAATATCTTTTTTTTAAAATAAAATAGGATAATAATTTTTAGTATATTCCTATTTTATAGAATTTTCATATCAAATATTTGATGTGATTATTTTTTAATATAATGAGATGTTATAACCCGTTTAAGAGCTATCTGGGTTTGGTAAGACCTTTACCCGTGAATTCAGGTCAAATGCGTGAGAATCATTCATTTACAAACAAGGTAATCTGACGGCTTGAGAGAATGGTTGTTTTATATTTTTTGTTTTTTAATATTTATTTTTTGGATTTTAATTTTCTTTGTTGTAAGAAAGTTAATAATATACGTAGGGTTTGATGATGAAAGGGTTTCATAAATAAATGATATGTTATAACCCGTTTAAAAGCTATCTGGATTTGGTGACCCATGACCCGTTTATGTTTTTTACTATAAAATTGTTTATTAATTATAAATAATATCGTTTTCTTTTTAAATTGGATATTAAATTTTAGTATATTCTTATTTTGTAGGATTTTCATATCAAATAGTTAGTAAGATTAATTTTTAATTTAATGAGATGTTATAACCCGTTTAAGAGCTATCTGGTTTGGTAAGACCCATATTCATTAATTTGGGTTAAATCAATAAGAGGCATCCATTTAAAAATCAAGAAATCTGGTGGCTTCCATAAAAAGGGAGAGCGACCACATCGCGACACATAGGATTTTTGGGTTTTCGTTTATATATATTATAGATATAGATAGTAGATATGTAATTATCGTTCCAAAATATGTAAACAATATATGTTGGCTACGTTACATATGTAATACGTGCCGATTGATTACACTATTTGCGTACTTTTTGAAATTATTACTACATATATGTAAATAATTGATCTACCCAAATTTTCTTTTGTTTTCATATATGTAATTTGCAAATAACAGATGTGTGACAAAATTGATTTTTTTTTTGAAAGAAAAGTTTGAAATAAAAACTACACCTGGAAAGAAAATTCAAATCGGAACAAGACAAAAATTACATGCTAAGTAATGGGTTTTTGAGCCTCGCCACCCAGTTCAAATAAAACTTACAATTACGAGATGATAACCACAAATACGAAACTGAAACAATTGAATCAAATAGAGTGTCTTTGTTAGGCTGAGGGGTGTGGGGGGCGCGAGAGGGGGCGTGAGTGGGGGCGCCATCCAATAATATTGTGACGTGTGGCAGAGAGAGAAACTTGATAAGATGGGTATTGGTAGTGGTGATAGCGCCCCGGGGCATGGTGTGGAGGGGCGCGAGAGGGGGCGCGAGCGGTTTTTTTTTTTTTTTTTTATAAATGTATTAAAAAAACGTATTATTAAAAACAAAACATTAATTAAAAATCTATTAACATGAAAACTAATTAGAAGATAGTTTTTACGATTTGATTTCAATTTTTTGTTAATTAAAAATCTATTAACATAAAAACAATTTTTTTTTTTTAATATAATATTGAGCCCAACGGCTCTATTCCGGAATCCCATGCATCATCACGCCATTCCCAGCCGCTACCCAGCCCGCGCCTGCCTCGTTTTCCGCTCTCGCGCCCCTCTCGCGCCCCTCTCGCGCCCCGGTGGTGTGGCTCTCGCGCCCCGGGGCGCTAGCGAACGCCCTCACGCGCCCTGACTAGCGCTCCGCACCCCTCAGCCTTATCATGAGTTGACCAAAAATAATTTCATTCCGCGCTCTCCAAATAGTCCACCATGCCGTATAGATAATCACCTCAATAACATCTTTTTTTCTTTTTCACCCATCCTGAAGAATCCAACAATTCTAAAATACTTTTAGGCCCTTTATCACCCGGAAGAGACACCTCTAACCAACGACCGATAGCATTCCAAATCTTTGAAGCAAGGTGGCACCCTCCAAAAATGTGATCCAAAACTTCCACCGAATTCAAACAAATTGGGCATAATATTGAAGGAATATCAAAACCTTTACGATTTAAATTAAATCTAGTTGAGAGACAATCTAGAAGCATGCACCAAATCATGATGTTAACCTTCCTAGGCATGAATTTATTCCATCTCGTTGGGTTGGTACCTTCTGGCAGTTCCTGATGATCCAAGTAGGATCTGACTCCTTTAACCGAGAACGTGTCATCAGATTCCAAGTCCAAAATCCATTTATCATCCGAATCACTCAAAGAAACTAAATCTATAAGAGATATCAACTCCTCGAGCTGAGTGTCCTCCACCGCACCCTTAGGGCGCCTTCTCCAGTTCCACTCCCAAACTGAAACAATTGATTGTTTTATAGGAGTTTTCACAATTCCTTTAACTCAAGATGGTTCTCTCATGATCATCATTTTCCTTTCTAAACAAATATAAATAAAATAGGTTTTTAAAGTGTATTAATGTGACATTGGAGCCAAAATAAGGTACACCTCAGTACGTATTTATCGATTAAGCAAATAAACGCTTTTTACGTAGCGAATGAACGATTAACCGAACGGGTCGGGTTATGACCCAGATATCCCAGGGGGGGCATATATAAGTGGTATACGTTTAATATAAGCTAAAATATTAGTTTTATGGCCTTAGTTCCATAGCAAACAAGTTAAACGAAAACATGCTCGTTTAACTACCCGCTATAGATTTAAACGCGAAAGATAGTTACAAACCAATCATTGTATCATCCGTTAAGATGAAAAAGACTTACCAAACACTTATTTGAAATGTTTTAAGCGACACGTGAAAATATTTTCGATTTTTACAAACGAATAGTATGGTTTTATAAATTTACACAAAAATAGCCAAAAACACGCGTTTTCGCACTGTTTGTTGTACCCGATATAATTTTCACGCCAAAAACCGAACCCAAAATAAATTTGGACTTGGCGTTTCACGTACGGGCATGAAAATCGAGAAGTTTGGGCCAAATGGGCCCAAAAGGTGGCCCATTCTTTTTCCGGCCGTAAAGGGGTTCCCCCCCCCCCCCCCCCCCACTTAAGTTTCCTTTTTTTCCTATATATTATTATCAAAGATATTTTTGATATTCATCAACATCCAAAGCAGAAACAAACTTGCCCTTTCACACCCACATGAAGAACTAAGGTAATTTGATCATATTAATCAAATTCTAATTTGTTTAATCATATATAAACATAGTTTGATTACCAAAAATCATTTCTAACCATGTAAAAATCCTAAAAATGGTCCATAAACATATTTTGATCATACATATTGTAAGGAACCTATTTTGATAGTTTTTTTTTGCCATAAACACATATTAGAGGGTTGAAACGGCATTTGTACGGTTCAAAAGTTCGTTTTTGTACACTAGCAAAAACCCTAAGTCAAGGGCTGTTATGTTGATGAAAAATTACTTGGTTTGTGATATAGGACTTGTATCTAGCCTGAAAATAAGCACAAGAGCCTGAAGCCTTGATTACAAAGGCAAAAACGAGCCAAACCCGCTAAGGTATTGCCGAATCACTCGTTTACGAGCTGTTTAGGTTAAGGTTGTGATATGCATATTGTAAGGTCTTGAAATTTTTCAGGGACATCAGGTACCATATCATTGAGTCCCTATTCAAATTTGGTAATTTTTTGACCATCCGAGAATATTTGGCGAATTTATTACCGAATTGGTATGTTTAATTGGGAAAAATAGTTAAAATGCTTGAAAAATTATGAAATTTGGTTAGGAACTCAGATTTGGTATATTTTGATCGAATATGAAATTTGGGATCAATTGGAAAAGTCTAAAGGTATTTTGTGCATATGCGTCTGTATGAATTTTTATAGCCGAATTTGGGTCGAAAAGAATATTGAACAAGCTTTTTATAATCTGGAATTGACACAAATGCTTTTGGGATATAATTTGAACATCCAGGAATTTTTAAAATTAATAAACCAGTAAATAATTCCGAAAATATTTTTATAAAAATATACATATTTTATTGATAAGTGGCTAAATTTTCATATTTTAATGATTAACGGTTAATTAATTATGCTAATTTGAAGATTAAACAAACTCAATTCTGATAAAAAAAAACCGGCAAGTTCGTGATTAACGAATCTGTGGGAATATCAAAACACCAAGAGTGATCAAAAATCATATTTTTGGATTAATTAAGTAAAAGCGAACCTTTTTATGAGAAACCTGGACAATCTGGATAGATTGTGCGCATTTCTTCTCAAATCAAACTGAATAAACGGAAACGGGCCCCGTAGCTAATCCGGGGCCCCAATATATGATCTTTCTTTATAACTTAGTCATTTTATCGGCCAACACATTTACCCAAGCTTGCTTCCCCATAACTGTTTTCTGAACGCGTAAACGAACAACTTGGCCCAGCTGGGAAGACGGGAAAACTGAGCCAAGTTCGGTTTTAAATATTAGACATTGAACAACATCACGACCTAAGCCTATTGACACTTTCTGGGCGTTCCAGCTATACCCAGATTAGACATACAGCCCAGTTAGTATTGAGATTATAATAATATTAAAATATTAATATTATTATAATATTGATTATAGGAACTAGTGATAGGAGAACGAACAAACCACGAGCTGACACAAGTGCTGATTATCTACTAAACAGTGACTTTCATGACCCCACTTTCTGAACTGTTTTACGAGCTTTTGGGGTGAAAAGCATGTTTGATTCGTATACATATCTGAAACTTGTAATGATGTGAATTATCTAAGTGCTAACACACAAAAGTCCCCATGATCACAGTGATTAACTTCGAGCCGGTGGCTTGTGAATAGTACTATTGGTTTGACAAACCCAAACGGAATCGGCCTGGTTGCCGTTTCACATAGCGCCGTTTTGCACATGACCATATTTATACAAACAGGCTATGTAGTGTTAGACATAGCTACCGGGGCATGTTGTGGGCGGAAGGGGAGCCACAGTGGTTGATTGAGCGTGGGAAATGGATGCACGCAGCACATACAGTCAAGGCTTCACTGTAGCTTAGCATAATTACATCATTTACATACATACAATTTTGTATCATAATTACAAGTGTTATCTTGTGAATATTCATAACTGTTTTCTTGAAACTCGTGAAACTCAAAAACTCTAGTAGTTGACCCATTTTTAAACTGCTTTTCAGTATTACTAAAGTTGGAGTAAAGTGATTTCGTGCTATCTATCGTGGAACATGCTTGATGCTATGTGAATAGACGCAAGGTTATTAGTATGAATAAAATAGTTTAACGAACATATTTTGTTGTAACATCTAGTTTGTAAACAAAGATGGACCAATGTAATATAATGTAAATTAGTTTGTAATGTTTCTTATAAACAATGTTGTTGATACCAGAGGTGTTTGTTACATTCTGGTTTTACGCTTCCGCATTATGCTAGTCGGGGTGTGACAGAAGTTGGTATAAGAGCCATTGGTTATAAAGGATTAGGTTATCCCTTAGGGTACCTAAAATATAACTGTAGGCTCAATTAACTCTGGAAAATAATTAAATAATAAATTAATATTATATATTGATGGATGCCGGGATGAGCTTGTAGGGCAAGTGAGTTATTGTGGTCTGGAACATAATAACAGACTTGCTTATACGAGGGAATTCGGGAAAAAGTCGCGGGACGTGCAGTTAGGTAAAAATGGCAACATAAGTGTATAAAAAGTAATACTGAGTACGTATATATACATATATGTAACATTCATACGTGCTTATCTGAATCAAGGTGTACGAATACGTGTACGTACGATACTGTCGATAACGGTAAATTTTATTATGAATATTATATTCAATATTAAATTCTAATTATAACTAAAATTAAAATTTTAATAAAACTAATATTATATTCTAATATAATTAATATTAAATTTGGTCTAATTAATTAACCTTCCCGACAATAGTTAGCACTAGCAATAGATATTATTCTTATAACTAACCTTTGTGCAAAGGCATGGCAAGGAATAACGACTACGTACCGAAAGAAGAACCGGTAATATCTGTTGAGGAGGAGGACCCAGAGGAGGATCCAGAGGAGCACCTAGAAGAGGATCCGGAGGAGGATGAGGAAGAGGTTGAAGAAGAAGTAATTTGTAAAGAGTTACCCAGAAATGTGTTCTACCTGTCCGGCTACAGATGCGATAGTTATCCACCCAGGTCACCATACAGAGGTCAGAACGAAGTTACCAGTCAGTATCGTTCACCTGTCAGAGTAGTCAGATCGCCTACTCCACCTGTTCACCAGTCTCCGACTACTTCAGCCGCTGCACGAGTCCGGCAGACTGCTCGTATTAGGGTAACCCCGATTAACCCTACCTCAATTCCATTTAGATCTACCCACTATCGGGGAGAGCCTTCACGTCCTAGAGCAGACACTTCATCTTCCCGTTCGTTGAGTATACCTACCTCTAACCCTGACCTCCCAAACATAGAAAACAATTCTTGGATGGCTGTCCTGATTGACCGTGTGATAGACCACTCGATAGCCATAGCTAACATTAACCAGGGGAGGAGTGACGTGACCCAGTGCTTACTGACATTGCAGCAGATAGTACTGAACTTACAGCAGTCTGATGCTTAACACCACTGGTGCTTGGATAGGGTGACTGTCCGACTGTGGAGCTGTTACTCGGTGATTACGGTGTTGTTGTTTTTATGTTTATGGCTAGTCCATCATTTGTATGGATAGATGCAGGATGTTACAGATATGTGTACGTGATCTGTTGACACTCCATGTATGTACATAGTAGTATGTTATGCTGACATGGAGCATGATTTTGTATATTATTACAAGCATTGACCCTTACAGGGTTAAGTCTTGTAGTCATCTAGTAACAGATTTTGATATACACATGCAAGCACTGGCCTTTATCAGGCTAAGTCTACGTACCTTCTGTTATCAACGTACATAACAGTTTGTGAAATACCAATGTATTGTCTGATTTACTTGTACAACATTTATTGTGATTATTGTTACAATGGATCGAGAAGACTGAATCTGTTCTCAATATTAGCAATTGTCCGCCCGAGAGTATTGTTAAGTATGTTGCCTCTACTTTTACGGATCATGCTTTGATGTGGTGGAACGCCACATTTCAGATAAAAGGTCAAGATGCAGTTAATCACATGACATGGGCTGAACTTAAAACATTAATGCTAGAACATTTTTGCCCAAAGAATGAAATACAAAGGTTGGAACATGAGCTCTGGAGTTTAGAGATGAAAGGAGAGGATCACTTGGGATACACGAACCGCTTCAATTAATTGGCTCACTTAGTACCTTGGTTAGTAACTCCTGAAGACAAACGAATTGAACGTTATGTTTGGGTTTTAGCCCCAGAAGTGAGGAGTTTGGTGAACTCTGTGGGTCACACATCGTTTGAGAATGCCGTGACTCAGGCTGGTATTGTGACTTTTGATTTAGTAAGAAGTGGTGTATTGAAAAAGACCGGAGAATCAGTGGGTATGTATGACAAACTGAAATTTGTTTTCTTATCAGACACTCATCACGACTTGACTCAAATTTTCAGGACGAAAATTCTTTAACATGGGAATGATGTGACAATCGTCAATTTCAGGTTAACTCCATTAACTCAACTCCGTCAATTCAAACTTAAGATCACTGAATCTATAACGCACACTTCATTACATTTAAACTAGGGTTTAAATGACGCTTAACACTTACTACATGTGTAGTCTTTCAGGAGTTGCACCGAAACGCAAACGAGTTGACGCAAACGATTGATGAATAAACGAAAAACGTCAAAACAGTAATTATGTGATAATTATATGTTAGACTTATGTGTTATGTGATAACATGGTTATAAACGTTAACTCAAGATGTAAACAAGTTAGTTTAGGCTAGGAAAAGTAATACTTAGAAGTGGAGGGGCCAAAGTGTAACATAGATTATTATAAATACTATGTTATAATAAACCCTAACCATTATTTTTCTTTCTCCCTAAATCCCGATCGGAACTCCCTTGGCTTCTCCTTGGCTTCCGTCGACTTACACACACACACATACAATCAAGAAATCAAGTGTTTGATTGAAGAATTAGGTGCTAGGAAGGTATAATTGATTATCCTATACATCCTTTATACTTGATTTTGATGTTTGTTGGGTTAACTACAAACCCTAGCTGCCGTTTTCATGTGTGCATGTAACCAATATGATTGTTGTTGATTGAGTAATGATATGATAACTAGTATTGATATTGTTACACGTTAATTGTTGTGTCTTTGATTTGAGTTCAAACAAGAACCCTAATCATGTATGTAATGTGTAATTGATGTGCATGGATGGTGTTTATGGAGTCTAGAGTGTTATATGAATGCATGATAGTTCATAGATAGTTAATATGTTGAGTTGGGATGCAAACAGTTTCTGGACAGAATGTGTATTTGATGTTTAAGTGACTGTAACGAAGTGTAAATGTGAATATTGGTTGAGATTATTGGTACTAAAGCAATCTAGGTTGAGTCTAGTTTCTATAGAGTATAAATTTGTAATTTTTGGACAAGTAAAGGTTAACTTTTATGATTTTACAAAAACGTTGTGCAAAGCTGAGCTGTTAGACCTGCTGTTAGGTTGTTTTGTAAATGTTATATCTCATGAACTACGAGACCAATTGGGTTGGTTCCACTTCTGGAAGTTGACTTATTGAGTTAGGAACCTAACCCAAGTGGTCTTGCATTTATTGGATTTTTCGTTTAACGGGAATTGCAAATAACATTCTGTTGCGCATGAATTTGACTGTTATGAGTTTGCTGTAATGATTTGATGATTGTGAGAAAACTATGTGGAATAAAAATATAATAAAATATGTTCTGGAAACCTTAGACATATATGCTTCTGTGATGATTTTTGGTAAATTAATTGAGATGCTATGATCGGTGGAATAGTACAATCTTTCAAGTAGAATTTCTGTCTCGGTGAAACTAGCTGCTGAGTTTTGTGAAATTGCATGAAACATGATACTTGCTATATAATTGTTATGTTTTGACCAAATTACCCTTGCGGGGAATAATTGCTAATTGATTGTCATAATTTGACCAAATTGCCCTTATGGGGAATATTGGCTAGTTAATTGTCATGATTTGACCAAAATGCCCTTACGGGGAGTAATTTCTAGTGATGTGCTTTATGAATACATGACACGTATATGATTGCTTACACATGTAATGTATCACAAATGCATTTGTTAAAGTCACACACGATTCACAAACGAAACACGAAACATGTTATGTGCATAGGTAATATGTGCCGGGTCTAGAGACTCGATAATATTCCGACACTTAGAAAAATCTCTTTGTTGTTTTAGAACGCTAGAGAGAGTTTTTCTGTGACGCGCATCTTGGTGATTTAATTTGGGAATTTCTTCGCAAACAGTGAGTTTCACTTTCCCCTTTTAAACTTTTTAAACGCTTTTCACTTGGGGGAGATAACATACTCCGAAACGCATTTAAGATTTTGTTAATATAGATTATATATCACTTGTAAAGACTAAGTGGCAAACGCGTAAACTAAAGTCCTTCATAACATCGAACCGGTTAATATTTGGATAATAGCGAGTCACTGTTGAGTAGTACTACTGGGTTTGACAAACCCCACCCAACGCTAAACTTGACTGGATGTCGAGCGGGTGTAAACTTGGCTAAACACATACCATGGTCTGGATGACCTGGTGGCAAGGCAAATTGATAAACAGTCAGCTTCGGTGTCGAACACTTAGTGATACTTGTTTTATAGGCTAGCTACCTATAGATATAATTGACATAACACTATCTGGTAACGCAAAACGATGTAACGCAAAACGATGTAACGCAAAACGCTGTAACGCAAAACGCTGTAACGCAAAACGCTGTAACGCAACACGCTGAACGCAAACGCTAATCGCTTTATTTTTTTATTTAAACTTGTGAACTCACCAACCTTGTGTTGACACTTTTAGTATGTTATTCTCAGGTAGCCGAGGCGGGCGCGCGGTTTAGGAAATGCATTGCTTGCAAAACTTTTAACTATGCAAACTTACTTTTAACTGTTATCATTGGGTTTTAAATCGTCATGCGTGACGTAACATTGTTTTCTAAGGTTTTTACGCTTCCGCATTAAATTACTCGTAAATGTTTTCATGGTTTTGAAACTTTGTTTTATGGTTTGATTATAACTGATTATTCCGATCCTGTTAGTTCACACCCTCTGACGGTAAAACTCCGTTAGTGGATTTTGAGGGTGTGACAGTATGAAACGAACTGACTACGAGACGAGATCACAAGGAGGACAATCAAGCAAACGTGCACGTCCGAAAATAAGAAATTATACTATAACCGGTTCAGATACGAAACAAGACTGGTATAAGGGACCCTTGCCAAAGTGCGATAAATGTAATTACCATCATGTGGGAGAATGCAGACTACCGATATGCCAGAAATGTGGTATAACTGGACATTATGCCCCTAATTGTAGAGCAGGTGCAAAAATTGTGAACCGACCAACCCAAGCAACTCAACCTCGTCGTCCACAACCACCTAGACCTCAACCAATCCACCAACAACCTATCCAGCAGACTGCAGCCGCAACAACCTACCGTGCCTGCTATGAATGTGGCAGTACAGAACATATTAGAAGAAACTGCCCCAAGTTGAATCCAAGAGCAATTACTAGACCGAACCAAGCATCGACTTCAACTACGCCTAGAGGACGCGCGTTTGTAATTGAGTCAGGAGAAGCACGACAAGACCCGAATGTGGTGACAGGTACATTTATAGTCTCTGATCAATATGCTTATGTATTATTTGACACGGGTGCCGATAGAAGCTTTGTTTCCACTAGCTTTGTATCCTTGGGAAATATGCCAGTTAGTGAACTAACAAATCCCTATACTATAGAACTCGCTAACGGTAACTCTATAACTGTCAACCAAATAATCCAAAACTGCTCCATTATTTTAAATGACCACCCATTCCTTATTGACCTACTCCCAGTAGAGTTAGGAAGTTTTGATGTCATAGTCGGCATGGATTGGTTAACCAAGTATAAAAGCGGAGATTGTGAGTAATGACAAGACCGTTAAAATTCCCCTTTCGGATGGTGAAACGATTATGGTACAGGGATAAAAGTCTGGTTCGATTTTACCTCTCGTGCCTTATCTTAAAGTGTTGAAGTGTTTACGCCAAAGGTGTATGGCGTTTTTGGCAAATGTAACCGTAAAGAATCCTGATGAGAAACACATAGAAGATATCCCTGGTTTACGTGAATACCCCGATGTCTTTCCCGATGATTTACCTGGATTACCACCGAACCGATAGGTTGAATTCCGTATTGACCTAATCCCAGGATCAGCCCCTATTGCTAAGGCACCTTATCGATAGGCACCCTCTGAAATGCAAGAATTATCCAACCAGTTACAAGAATTGTTAGATAAGGGTTTCATTCGTCCTAGCTATTCTCCGTGGGGAGCACCGGTACTGTTCGTGAAGAAGAAAGATGGAAGTTTTAAAATGTGCATTGATTACCGGGAATTAAACAAAGTTACCATAAAAAACCGATACCCTTTCCCACGAACAGACGACTTATTTGATCAAATCCAAGGGGCAAACTATTTCTCAAAAATCGACCTCTGATCCGGTTACCATCAAGTTAAAATCCAGAAGGAAGATGTGTCCAAATGTGACATTTGAGCCAAAACAAGGTACACCTCAGTACGTATTTACTGATTAGGCAAATAAACGCCTTTTGCGTAACAAACGAATGATTAATCGAACGGGTCGGGTTATGACCCAGATATCTCGGGGGGCATCTATAAGTGATATACGATCTATACAAGTTAAAATATTAGAAATATGGTCTTAGTTTGATAGCAAACAAGTTAAACGAAAACATGCTCGTTTAACTACCCGCTATAGATTTAAACGCGAAAGATAGTTACAAACCAAGCATTGTATCATCCGTTAAGCCGAAAAAGACTTACCAAACACTTATTTGAAATGTTTTAAGCGATCCATGAAAATATTTTTGATTTTTACAAACATATAGTATGTTTTTATAATTTTACACAAAACTAGCCGAAAAACACTCGTTTTCGCGCTGTTTAACGCACCCGATAATTTTTTCGCGCCAAAAACCGAACCCGAACTAAATTTGGACCGGGCTTTTCGTATTTGGGCTTGAGAAATCAGAAACTTGGGCCAAAATGGGCCCAAAATGGACCCATGGAGCTCCGATCGCAACAGCAGCCCCCACCCCCCTTTTAGTTCTTTCACATATAAACTAGATCCAAGATATATTCAACATCATTTTCTTGAAAACTCTGGACACGAGTTCTGCTCCAGCCAAAAACCAGCAAAAACAAGGTAAAGAGGTCTTAAATAATCGATTTTCGGCTTGTTTAAACTCGTTTAATACCATAAAAACATGTCTTGATTACTAAAAATCATTCCTAACCGTGTAAAAATCCTAAAAATGGTCCATAAACATGTTTTGATCATAAACACGGTAAGGAACCTGTTTTGATAGTTTTTTTGGCCATAAACACGGATGAAAGGGTTGAAACGGCGTTTTTACGGTTCAAAAGTTCATTTTTGTGCACTAGCCGAAACCCTAAGTTAAGGGCTATTATGTTGATGAAACATTGCTTGGTTTGTGATATAGGACTTGTAACTAGCTTGCTTAGAAGCACAAGAACCTGAAAACTTGATTAAAAATTCGGAAGCGAGCCAAACCCGATAAGGTAATGCCAAAACACTCGCTTACGGGCTATTTAGGTTAAGGTTGTGATGTGCATATTTTTAGGACTTGAAATTTTTCAGGGACATCACGGACCATGTCAATGAGTCCCTGTTCAAATTTGGTAATATTTTGACCATCCGAGAATATTTGGCGAATTTATTACCAAATTGGGACGTTTATTTGAGAAAAATAGCTAAAATACATCAAAAATTATGAAATTTTTCTGGGAACTCAGATTTGATGTATTTTGATCACATATGAATTTTGGGATCATTTGGAGAAGTTTAAAGGTGTTTTGTTTATATGCGTTCGTGTGAATTTTTATAGACGAATTTGGACCGAAAAGAATATTGCAAGAGCTTTTTACATTTTGAAATTGATACAGGTTGATTTGGGACATGATTTGATCATTTAGAAATTTTTGTGGAATTTTTGGAAATTGTTTGGGATAAACGGACGATTTTCAAGCGAAATATAGCTGATAAAATAAATTTTTATAAATTAATAAATCAGTAAATAAATTCCAGAAATATTTTTATAAAAATATACATATTTTAATTGATAAGTGGTTAAATTTTCATAATTTAATGATTAACGGTTAATTAATTATGGTAATTTGAATATTAAACAAATTCAGTTTTTATAAAAACCGGCAAGTTTGCAACTAGCGAATCTGCGGGAATATCAAAACACCAAGAGTGATAAAAAATCATATTTTTAGACTAAACGAACTTTTCTACGAAAAACCTGGACAATCCGGATGGATTGTGCGCGTTTCTTCTTAAATCAAACTGAATAAACGGAAACGGGCCCCGTGGCTAATCCGGGACCCCGGTATGTGATCTTTCTTTATAACTTAATCATTTTGTTAACCAATACATTTACCCAAGCTTATTTTCCCATAACTTTTTTCTGAACGCGTAAACGAACAACTTGGCCCAGCTGAGAAAACAGGAATCTGAGCCAAGTTCGGTTTTAGGTATTAGACGTTGAACAACATCACAACCTAAGCCTATTGCCACTTTCTGGGCGTTCCAGCTACACCCAGATTAGTTATACAGCCCAGTGTAGTATTGAGATTATAATAATATTATAATATTAATATTATTATAATATTGATTATAGGAACTACTGATAACAGATCGAACAAACCACGAGCTGATACAGTACTGATTATCTACTAAACCGTGAGTTTCATGACCCCACTTTTAAACTGTTTTACGAAATTTTGGGGTGAAAAGCATATTTGATTACATATACATACCTGAAACATGTATTGATGTGAATTATCTAAGTGCTAACACACGAAAGTCCCCACGATCACAGTGATTAACTTCGAGCCGGTGGCTTGTGAATAGTACTATTGGTTTGACAAACCCAAACGGAATCGGCCTGGTTGCCGTGTCACATAGCGCCGTTTGCACATGACCATATTTATACAAACAGGCTATGTAGTGTTAGACATAGCTACCGGGGCATGTTGTGGGCGGAAAGGGGCCACAGTGGTTGATGGAGCGTGGGAAATGGATGCACGCAGCACTTACAGTCAAGGCTTCACTGTAGCTTAGCATAATTACATCAGTTACATACATACATACATACTTATTTCATGATTACAAGTGTTGACTTGTGAATACTCATTACTGTTTTCTTGAAACTCGTGAAACTCACCAACTCTAGTAGTTGACCCGTTTTAAACTGCTTTTCAGGTATACCTAAATCGGAATGATTGGGTGATCTGTTACTTGCCTGAAGTGTGTGGTTGATGCTATGTGAATAGAAGCAAGGGCGTTATTAGTAAGAATGTATAGTTAACGAACTAGTTTTGTTTGTATCACCTAGACTGTAAAACAATGATAGAACAAAGAAATGTAATATATTGTAAATTAGTTTGTAATGTTTCTTTATAAACAATGTGTTGATACCAGAGGTGTCTGTTACATTCCCGTTTTACGCTTCCGCATTGTACTAGTCGGGGTGTGACACCAAAATAGCATTTCAAACTCGTTATGGTCATTATGAATTCTTAGTTATGCCTTTTGGGCTGACTAATGCTCCCGCAGTTTTCATGGACCTCATGAACCGAGTTTGTAAGCCGTATCTCGACAAATTCGTTATCGTATTTATAGATGACATTCTGATATATTCGAAAACCAAGGAGGAACATGAGCAGCATTTACGAACTATCTTGGAGCTGTTGAGGCAAGAAAAGTTGTATGCCAAGTTGTCAAAATGTGAATTCTGGCTACAAGAGGTTCTATTTTTAGGACACGTTGTTAATCGGCACGGAATTCATGTAGACCCGAGTAAGATTGAAGCCATCAAAAATTGGCAAGCCCCGAAGTCACCGAAAGAAATCCGTCAATTTTTGGGATTAGCTGGGTATTGCCGGCGCTTTATTGCTAACTTTTCCAGCATAGCCCAACCTTTAACCCTTTTGACTCAAAAAGGTCGTGCTTATGTTTGGAGAGAAGATCAAGAAGCGGCCTTTCAATTGCTAAAGCAGAAACTATGTCAAGCCCCGATACTGAGTCTTCCAGAGGGAACTGATGATCTGGTAGTTTATTGTGACGCTTCCCGAAAAGGTCTAGGATGCGTACTTATGCAAAGAAACAAAGTCATAGCATACGCTTCTCAACAATTAAAGGTGCACGAGAAGAATTACACCACCCATAACTTGGAACTGGGCGCGGTTATCTTTGCACTTAAGATCTGGAGGCACTACTTATATGGCACCAAATGTACAGTATACACCGACCACAAGAGTCTACAGCATATTTTCGACCAGAAAGAACTAAACATGAGGCAAAGGAGATGGGTAAAACTACTGAACGATTATGACTGTGAGATTCGATACCATCCAGGCAAGGCTAATATAGTAGCAGATGCCTAGAAAAGACAGAATCAAACCACTACGGGTCCGAGCACTTGGAATGATTTTCCAAACCAGTCTCACCGAACAAATCTGTACTGCCCAAAATGAAGCTTTAAAAGAAAATCACTTGGAAAATGAAGATTTGCATGGTAACGAACGGAACTTTGAAGAAAGAACTGATGAAATTTTATACTTCAAAAACCGAGTTTGGATTCCCACTATTGACAATCTGCGGGACTTGATCATGGATGAAGCCCATAAGTCCAAATACTCCATTCACCCAGGAACAGATAAAATGTACAAAGACTTGAAGGAGTATTACTGGTGGCCCGGTATGAAGAAGGATATAGCCACGTATGTCAGGTAAATGTTTAACTTGTGCGAGGGTTAAGGCCGAATATCAGAAACCTTCGGGAATGTTGCACCAACCAAAAAATACCGCAATGGAAATGGGAAAAAATTACCATGGATTTTGTAACACACCTCCCTAAAACTTCCCGAGCAAACGATGCAATATGGGTAATAGTTGATCTACTAACCAAATCCGCACACTTTCTTCCAATCCGTACCACTTATACAACTGAAAGACTTGATCACATTTACATAAATGAAATCGTATCCCGACACGGCGAACCTGTTTCAATCATCTCTGATCGTGATAGCCATTTCACCTCTCGTTTCTGGTAAGCCGTACAAGAAGCCTTGGGAACCCGAATTGACCTAAGCACCGCCTACCATCCCCAAACCGACGGTCAATCCGAGCGAACCATTCAAACCTTAGAAGATTTGCTTCGCGCTTGTGTACTAGACTTCGGTGGGAACTGGGATCAACATTTTTCACTGGTTGAATTCTCATACAATAACAGCTATCACAGTAGCATTCAAGCGGCACCATACGAAGCGTTGTACGGTCGGAAATGTAGATCACCCCTGTGCTGGACTGAAGTCGGAGATACTCAAATTACATGATCTGAAAACCGCCTGAGACCGACAGAAAAGCTACGCTGACGTTCGTAGAAAACTGTTGTCCTTTGAAATAGGCGATAAAGTATTTCTCAAAGTATCCCCATGGAAAGGCGTTATTCGATTCGGCAAAACCGGTAAACTAGCTCTGAGATACATTGGGCTGTATGAAGTAATTTCTAAGATCGGTTATGTAGCTTACTGACTGAAACTTCCTTTTGAGTTGAGTTATATTCACGATATCTTTCACGTTTTGAACCTGAAAAAGTGTCTTACCGACGAAACCGAAATCGTACCATTAAAAGATTTGAACATAAACGAAAAACTAAACTTCGTAGAGGAACCTGTGGAAATACTGGAGGGGAAAATAAAGCAATTAAAGCACAACAAAATTTCTCTAGTAAAAGTTCGGTGGAATTCAGAACGGGGACCCGAATTCACGTGGGAGCGGAAGTCCGAATTTAAAAAGAAATACCCGCACCTATTTCCAAATAAGGACAAAGTTGAATAAAAAATTTCGGGGACGAAATTTTCTAACGGGGGAAGAATATGACATTTGAGCCAAAACAAGGTACACCTCAGTACGTATTTATCGATTAAGCAAATAAACGCTTTTTACGTAGCGAATGAACGATTAACCGAACGGGTCGGGTTATAACCCAGATATCCCAGGGGGGACATCTATAAGTGATATAAGTTTAATATAAGCTAAAATATTAGTTTTATGGCCTTAGTTCATAGCAAACAAGTTAAACGAAAAATGCTCGTTTAACTACCTGATATAGATTTAAACGCGAAAGATAGTTACAAACCAAGCATTGTATCATCCGTTAAGCTGAAAAAGACTTACCAAAAACTTATTTGAAATGTTTTAAGCGATCCGTGAAAATATTTTCGATTTTTACAAACGAATAGTATGTTTTTATAAATATACACAAAAACAGCCGAAAACACGCGTTTTCGCGCTGTTTATTGTACCTGATATATTTTTCACGCCAAAAACCGAACCCAAAATAAATTGGGACTGGCCTTTCACGTACGGGCACGAAAATCGAGAAGTTTGGGCCAAATGGGCCCAAAAGGTGGCCCATTCTTTTTCCGGCCGTAAAGGGTTTCCCCCCACTTAAGTTTCCTTTTTTTCCTATATATTATTATCAAAGATATTTTTTATATTCATCAACATCCAAAGCAGAAACAAACTTGCCCTTTCACACCCACATGAAGAACTAAGGTAATTTGATCATATTAATCAAATTCTAATTTGTTTAATCATATATAAACACATATAAACATAGTTTGATTATCAAAAATCATTTATAATCATGTAAAAATCCTAAAAATGGTCCATAAACATATTTTGATCATACATATGGTAAGGAACCTAGTTTGATAGTTTTTTTTTTGCCATAAACATAGATTAGAGGGTTGAAACGGCATTTGTACGGTTCAAAAGTTTGTTTTTGTACACTAGCAGAAACCCTAAGTCAAGGGCTGTTATGTTGATGAAAAATTGCTTGGTTTGTGATATAGGACTTGTATCTAGCCTGAAAATAAGCACAAGATCCTGAAGCCTTGATTACAAAGGCAAAAACGAGCCAAACCCGCTAAGGTAATGCCGAATCACTCTTTTACGGGCTGTTTAGGTTAAGGTTATGATGTGCATATTTTAAGGTCTTGAAATTTTTCAGGGACATCAGTTACCATATCATTGAGTCCCTGTTCAAATTTGGTAATTTTTTGACTATCCGAGAATATTTGGCGAATTTATTACCGAATTGGGACGTTTAATTGGGAAAAATAGTTAAAATGCTTGAAAAATTATGAAATTTGGTTGGGAACTCAGATTTGGTATATTCTGATCAAATATGAAATTTGGAATCAATTGGAAAAGTCTAAAGGTATTTTGTGCATATGCACTTGTATGAATTTTTATAGCCGAATTTGGGCCGAAAAGAATATTGAACAAGCTTTTTATAATCTATAATTGACACAAATGCTTTTGGGATATAATTTGAACATCCAGGAATTTTTGTGGAATTTTTGGAAATCGTTTGGGATAAACGGACGATTTTCAGGCTAAATATAGCTGATAAAATGAATTTTTATAAATTAATAAACCAGTAAATAATTCCGAAAATATTTTTATAAAAATATACATATTTTATTGATAAGTGGCTAAATTTTCATAATTTAATAATTAACGGTTAATTAATTATGCTAATTTGAAGATTAAACAAACTCAATTCTGATAAAAAAAACCGGCAAGTTCGTGATTAACGAATCTGTGGGAATATCAAAACACCAAGAGTGATCAAAAATTATATTTTTGGATTAATTAAGTAAAAGTGAACCTTTTTATGAGAAACCTGGATAATCTGGATAGATTGTGCGCGTTTCTTCTCAAATCAAACTAAATAAACGGAAACGGGCCCCGTAGCTAATCCGGGACCCCAATATATGGTCTTTCTTTATAACTTAGTCATTTTATCGGCCAACACATTTACCCAAGCTTGCTTCCCCATAACTGTTTTCTGAACGCGTAAACGAACAACTTGGCCCAGTTGGGAAAACGGGAAAACTGAGCCAAGTTCGGTTTTAAGTATTAGACATTGAACAACATTACGACCTAAGCCTATTGACACTTTTTGGGCGTTCCAGCTATACCCAGATTAGACATACAGCCCAGTTTAGTATTGAGATTATAATAATATTAAAATATTAATATTATTATAATATTGATTATAGGAACTAGTGATTGCAGAACGAACAAACCACGAGCTAACACAAGTGCTGATTATCTACTAAACAGTGACTTTCATGACCCCACTTTCTGAACTGTTTTACGAGCTTTTCGGGTGAAAAGCATGTTTGATTACGTATACATATATGAAACCTGTAATGATGTGAATTATCTAAGTGCTAACACACAAAAGTCCCCACGATCACAGTGATTAACTTCGAGCCGGTGGCTTGTGAATAGTACTATTGGTTTGACAAACCCAAACGGAATCAGCCTGGTTGTCGTTTCACATAGCGCCGTTTGCACATGACCATTTTTATACAAACAGGCTATGTAGTGTTAGACATAGCTACCGGGGCATGTTGTGGGCGGAAGGGGAGCCACAGTGGTTGATTGAGTGTGGGAAATGGATGCACGCAGCACATACATTCAAGGCTTCACTGTAGCTTAGCATAATTACATCATTTACATGCTTACATATTTATATCATAATTACAAGTGTTAACTTGTGAATATTCATAACTGTTTTCTTGAAACTCGTGAAACTCAAAAACTACAGTAGTTGACCCATTTTTAAACTACATTTCAGGATTACCAAAGTTGGAGTAAAGTGATTTCGTGCTATCTAACGTGGAACGTGCTTGATGCTATGTGAATAGACGCAAGGTTATTAGTATGAATAAAATAGTTTAACGAACATATTTTGTTGTAACACCTAGTTTGTAAACAAATATGGACCAATGTAATATAATGTAAATTAGTTTGTAATGTTTCTTTATAAACAATGTTGTTGATACCAGAGGTGTCTGTTACATTCCTGTTTTACGCTTCGGCATTATGCTAGTCGGGGTGTGACAATTAACACAAATCAATGTTGTGGATTTGCATGTGTGATGAAAGTATTTCCTCAGTTTTTTATTTTTATGAATGTCACTTCTTCTTAGTAGGCCCGTGCTATTGGAATTTGATTGTTAAGTGAAACTAAATTGATGAAGAGAAAAATGAATAATTTGGTTGAGACAAATATTTGAATGTTGGTGAAGAAACACTAACCGGACCCCGGGCAGATTACTGGTAACCTGGGGGTTAGATAGATGTTTCCCACGAGGGGTTAGACCCTGAGAAGATGGTTCTTCTGATATCCTGCAAAACAGACACCGTGAGCTTGTCACTGAGAAGGGGGGGGGGGTTGCTCCTTGTGACCACCCTCCAAATGAAGAAACACTAACCGGACCCCGGGCAGATTACTGGTAACCTGGGGGTTAGATAGATGTTTCCCACGAGGGGTTAGACCCTGAGAAGATGGTTCTTCTGATAACCTGCAAAACAGACACCGTGAGCTTGTCACTGAGAAGGGGGGGGGGGGTTCCTCCTTGTGACCACCCTCCGGCGTGAGAATCAGACTAGATTGCTCTTTAAATGTAAATGTATATTAAGAGATTGCTAGAGCAGATATCAGGTATAATATGATGATACAAGATGATAATATGATAAGATGAGTTGGTCATACCATTTGTGGTATTTATAGCCGAATGTAGGTTTCCAAGGAGGTATGGCCAGCTGCAACAGTGTTCCTGTTCCACCAACAGTAGCCTACGCACGTGCCCTGCTGGTAGTTGGTGGGTAGGCAGCGGCTGATAATGACCAGGCCTGCTGTATACCATTCCTTTTCCACCAACTGCCGGCTACGCACGTGGTATGGCAGTAGTTGGTGAGTAGGCAGCGGCTAATAGTGACATAGTACAGGAGCATGCTGCTCGCCATACTGTGTCAGTAAGCTGTCGTATCTTTAGTCAGATCTTTTTCCCATACCTCGTCAAGTACAGTACAGAAGATCTTCCTGTATCGTATGGACTGGCTTATTTGGGCGGGAGTATTCCCCCTCCCGCCCTTGTGCGGGATTGTTCCCGGCTTCGCTCATTCCTTCAGGTGACACTGAGTGATTGAGAGCTAAGTGCCTTGTGCGTGTAGCCTTGCTGCGCGGGTGGCCTTCCCTGATGGCTTGTATCCGAGGCTGCGGGAACATGCGGAGTCCTTCACCATCGGGAGGCATTTCCTGCGGGACCAGCTTGCGTACTGCGCGTAAGGACGTCACGTCTTTGAGCATGGTTGGTCCTGCGGATCCAGTTGGTTTCTGCGCAGATGTCCCTCTTCTAGGTGAGTCTTGCGGGTCCAACTGGGCTTTGCTGGGACCTACCTCTTCAAGTCCCCCCAGTCCAATGTTCTTCTCATGAGTGTTTAATAAATTGAGGTGAACTTTTGGACTTAAGCAGAGGGTTTTGAAAAGGGTTTTTTTTAAGGTTTTCCATGGGAATTCCTCCCGCGGAAGTCCTTGTCACTTGCAGAAATGCCCGAGTTTCCTGCTTGGTCTTTGGGTATGATGCGGGTAGGCTGTAACCTCCTCGCAAGTTAGGAGCGTTGAGTCCCACTTGTGTGGATTCTCCATGATGTTTTGGTAGTTTTGAACATAGTGATCAATTATGTTAAGACTACCAATTCCATCCTGGAGCTTCAAACAACGTAGTTCTCGACGTTCCCGCTATGCGGGGATGTTATATCCGTTTCCGCAAGCATTGCCCAGAAGATCCTTCTTGGTTTCAATTCCCAGCGGAGCGCTAGGTATGTGAAGGGTTTTGCCTTAACACTGTACCTGCGCTCGTCTTACGGTTACTTTACTTCCAAGGTATTCCTGGCGTCAATTCCCTGCGGGTGCTAGGTATGTGAAGGGTTTTGCCTTAACACTGTACCCGCACCTGTCTTATAGTTACTTGGTTGCCGAGGTACTTGGCTTCAATTCCCTGCGGGTGCTAGGTATGTGAAGGGTTTTGCCTTAACACTGTACCCGCATCCGTCTTACGGTTACTTGTTCGCCAAGGTTTTCTTGGCTTCAATTCCCTGCGGGTGCTAGGTATGTGAAGGGTTTTGCCTTAACACTGTACCCGCAGCCGTCTTATGGTTACTTGTTTGCCAAGGTAAGGGGTATTTTCCCGCCTACTTTTTGATTTTGAATTTTGAATTTTGAAATTCGAAGCGTTGGTGGAAAGATAAGAACAGTCCAAACATCTGAAACGTCGTGCGACGGTTTCTTCTGACTGTGTCAGGACGTGCAGGAAGTTATGGTGACGTGACAGTACATGGTCATTCCAGACGCTTTTTCAGGCGCGTGGGCGCGATTTTTCGGGCGCGTGGCCGCGAAATTAATGGTACGCGTCCTGTCAACAGCTGTTGCCAGCCTGCTTTTTGCCACGTGTCATAGTTTCATTGCACCTTCGATTTCTCTCTCCTCCGCATTAAATTCATCGCATTAATTGCGATTAGTATATAAAGGGGAAGAGGGTCCTTTGTAATTCACATCTTCACTTCTTCTCTTTCATCTCTAAGGCGATTTCTGGTGAATACTCTTATTCAGTTGAGCATTCATCCGAAATCGTTTCTTCTTCCTTTGCAATATGTCTTCACATGATGCTGAAGCTGTAGTCGATGATAAGAGTACTGCTGGCGAATGCCAGTGTGCTCTGCCCGGCGATCAGTACAGGTATGTTGTTAGGAAGTTCATGCTCGATCCTCTCGAGCCTGAGTTTCCTGAACCCCATCAGACCGTGTACGATGCCCCCAGTGGCAAGATCGGGGTATATGCAGCATTCTTTGTCTATGGGAATCTTAGGTTCCCATTGACAAAGTTTGTTTACCGTGTCCTGGAGAGGCACGGTGTGCATTTGACCGAGTTGCACCCCATGGCGATCGCCAAGATTCGCCACTTCGAGTGGGTGTGCCGGATTTTGGGTATTGAGCCCTATGTGGACCGCCTGATGACCTTCTATACTTGGAGGTGCGTCCAGGGGTGGTATACCCTGACAACCCGTATTAAGGGTTTGAAGATTTGCGTGACCGAGCGCAGTCTCCGATCGTGGAAGCGGGAGTTCTTCTACATTTCTGCCCGCGCCATTCCCATTGCCATGAAGTTTAAGAAAGGGGCAAGCGCTTCCGAGCCTTCACGCTTCCAGCTACCAGGAGGCGGAATGGTTCGCGAAGATATCCCGGGTCCAATCTCCGGTTTACCGGTTTGCGGAGTCCGGGATGGTGATGCTGGGGATGAGCCGGGTATGGAAGGAGGCGTCTCGGTTTCCCATCCTTCTCGAATACGGTTTGAACTCTATTCCTTATGGTATGTCTTGTCTTTCTTGCTTATATTAGTTTGTCTTCTAACTGTTTCTTTTCTTTAGAGGGGAATGATTTGGAGTCGCTCCTGTACCCGCGGGAAGCTGACGGTCCCGTGCGGGTGGGCACTCGTGCTCTAGACGAGAATGAGTTGCCCATCCTGGAGCAAACGGCGGATCGGTTTGTGGAGGTCTATCCGCTGGGCCACGAGATCCTGAGCCACCGGCGGCCAGGTAAGGCGATATTCTATCCTCAACCCCTCAATGCTGTACCCTCTGCTGGAATTCCTTACATCCTGTCTTCTTCTGAGGAATCCGCAGATGGTCCTCCGCTGGTGCGGAAGAAGAAGGCTGCCGGCGGGAAAGGGAAGGAGAAGGTGGCCTCCACAGCTGATCCGGTGCTTCTATCTGACACCGAATCAGATAGTGAAGAGGTGGCGGGGCACCCCGGTGGTGAGAAGACCACTGCTCCGGAGGCTACGACTGTTACCTCCGGAGAACCAACGACGACGACGGTGACCGGCATCAAGAGACCGGCTCCATCGGGTTCATCCCCGCCCGTCCGTACGTTCAGGCTCAAGAAAACCCGTAAGTACAAACATTCTTCTTATCTTTGTAGATTTATCACTATAAATTTATTGAAACACTTATCTTCTTGTGCAGGCGTGGATGTTGACGCATTCCAGGGTGGAGTGCCGAGTAGTACCTCTCCGCCGATGACGGTAGGCTTGGTCAGCCTACCTGAGGCGTCGACTCAGGCGCCTGCGCCTGCTCCCGCTGGTTCAGTTGCTCACTCTGAGCCGACTGTTCCAGCCGAGTTTACGCCACCGCCGGCCGTGAGTGCGATTTTTACGGCATCCTTCACCGAGCCGGCGGTTACGATTGCTGCGGATTCTGCGGCTGCCACCATGCCCCCGCCACCGGCACCGACGGCCGGCTCATCAGGTACGCATGGGAGTACTCGCCAATCCTTGCCACCTTCCCATCTGCCTGACCTTTTGGATGGGTTTCCTTTGGGTTCATGTGATGGGTTCGGCGGCTATCGGCCAGTTATAGACCCTACAGGTGCGTAGGGTTCCTTTGGCCCTTTTTCACTTTTATTTTTTATCATCTTTTTCCTAACTGCTTTTTTGTTTTTTGCAGTGTCGGATTCCAATGAAGTGTATGTTCTGCGATGGAACATACGCCGAGGAACAACCCTTCGTACCCCTGTGGAGTGCGTGGACTGGGCTCGCCACGCTGCTCCTCATGGTGCGTTGGGGGAAGCCATGGCTAGCTACCAGGAGGGTAGGCTAACCAATGAGCTTCGGGTTCTCCAGGCCCGGATGCAGCCGCGCGTCGAGCTGCTTTGTCGTGAAAACGACAAGTTGAAAGCAGCTCGCGCCAAGGACGTATCTCAGGCGCGGGCTCTTCGGGAGGAGAACCAACGGTTGGCCGCAGCTGCTGCGGAGAAGGAGAAGGCCTTCAAGGCCCTCGAGGTTGAAGTTCAAGCGCGACTCGAGGCCCGCTCCAAGGCTGCCCAAGCTGTTAACGAACAGCTTCGGCTGGCTAAGGAGACTGCGAGGAACGCCACTGAGAGGGCCACCAAGGCTGAAGCCGTTGCTGAGCCTTTACGCGTGGAGAACGAGGAGCTCAAGGCCAAATTAGAGGCTCTCCAACGTGCTCATGATGCCTTGGCGATGGAAGATGCCAAGAAGCTCCAAGAGATCCTGGACCAGAGGGGCGTGCTTGACCACACCGAGCGGAAGCTTAAGGGCGTTGAAGAGGCTGCTGCAAAGGAAGTGCTACTTGCCAACCTCAATAAAAGCGAAGCCGAACGCGCCCGCACCCAAGCTCAAGCCGCCCTCCAAGAAGCTCTGGTTGCCAAGGAATGGCTTCTTCGAGAAGCGTTGTCTCAGGTAAGCTTTCATGTCTTTACGCTTTCCTTTGTACATAGAAAAGGTGTTTTGACACTTGTATATTTTCTTTTGTAGGTTGTGCATCGGGTCTTCTCAGAGACATCCTACGACGATGCTATGAGCGCAGCCCTCAACGCTTCTCACGAGGATGGGGAACGGGCCGGCTTCCTGCTTGGTCTAGGGTTCGTTGAGAAAGGCTTCCCGCCTTCCAACTTCCCTTTATACAATGTTGATACTGAAGCCATATATGACCAAGCAGTAAATCAATACGCCGCCTTCCCGCATCCAGTGGTGGAGAAGGTGAACCAAGTAGCTGCTGCTGATGATGGGTTAGCTATCCTTAAAGCTTTCCTTGAACCGCCCCGTTCCTCTGATGGAGCGGGTCCAAGTGGAAGCGGCCCTGAAGCTTGATCCCGAAGATCCCTTCCCATTGCTAGGATAGTCTTGTACGGATGTATTTATTTTTCTTTTCGTAGGCGGGTAGTTACCCGGCCATTCTTGTAATAATTCATTTGTGAAATATAAATCTTTTTGCGTATAAGATTGTAATTTCCTTCTTTGGGTTCCTTGCTTTATAAACTTATGACTTGCATACTTAGTTTAAATTAGCAATTTTCCAAGTGTTTAGAATAAGTTAACCTGTTGAACGTGGTTGATAATGGGTTAAAGTTTTGCTTACTCTTTCGTGATTGTGCGGGTAGAACCGTCACTTGCACTTAGTAGGATGGCTAAACTTTAACCTTCATCTGACCTGCGTGTAGGTTTTCCTCATCTTTTGAGGATAAGTTAACCTTTGAACGTGGTTGATAATAGGTGTGAAGTTTTGCTTCCTCTTTCGTGATTGTGCGGGTAGAACCGTCACTTGCACTTAGTAGGATGGCAAAACTTTACCCTTATCTGACCTGCGTGTAGGTTTTCCTCATCCTTTGAGGATAAGTTAACCTTTGAACGTGGTTGATAATAGGTGTGAAGTTTTGCTTCCTCTTTCGTGGTTGTGCGGGTAGAACCGTCACTTGCACTTAGTAGGATGGCTAAACTTTACCCTTCATCTGACCTGCGTGTAGGTTTTCCTCATCCTTTTAAGAATTTTGTTTTGAACCGTTCGACGCGCGGTTGTCAATAGGTTATTGTTCAGTTTCCTTTCATGATTCATGCGGATAGACCGGCACTTTCATTTAATGGGATAATTGAACTCTTCCCCTTCAACTGACCTGCGTGAAGGTTTGTCACGTTATTGGGTTCGTGCGGGTAGGACCGCCTTCCCACGCAACGACTTCACGTAATGTGAATGCCGTCACCAGTGTTGCATAGTTTAACCGTTCGACGCGCGGTTGTTGATAGGTTATTATTCAGTTTCCTCATTATGATTCGTGCGGATAGACCGGCACTTTCATTTTTGGGTGCTGAACTTTTCCCCTTCAACTGACCTGCGTGAAGGTTTTGTCCTTTTTGGGTTTATGCGGTCTTTTGCCGTCTTCCCCATGTCACGATTCTTCACGTAATTATGCGGTGAAAGCCAGCATATTAGTGTTCAGAAAAGTATAAATGTAAAATCATCAGCTTCGATGTTCTAAAGAGAATCATTTCCATTAGAAGTGGCTCTTGGCCTTTTCTTTACAAGTTGGAATTGATCTACATGCAAACTGTGTAAATGAGCTCCCTTCCATGTTGTTGGGATGGGAATGCCATCGAGCCGATACGCACCTGGTTCGGGATCTCGTTCTTTACGCAGCATGTAGTCTCGACATTGAAGCTGGAATTTTTATTCGTGTTTTCCCCGGCTGGGGTTCTACACGCACCCGCCTGCTCAGCTTTTATTGCGCCACGAGGTGCGCGAGCGTCCCATCTCTGACAAATGCTTCGACCATGTCTTTTACGTCTGTGCATTCTTCAGTGTTGTGGCCTTTTGTCTTGTGAAAGTCACAGTATTTGCTCCGATCAGCATCGTGACGATGTCGGATTATTGGAGGCTTTGGCCACGGGAGCTCTTCAGTGGCGAATATCTCAGTGACGCTTTTGCTGAGTGGCGTCCATCTGGAGTTCCGGTGCGGCTGTGCATTATCCCTTCCGCCCAATCGATGTTGCAAGCCGGATGAGGTGTCAAAGTTTACCCTTGACTGCCAAATGCCTTGCTTCCGCTTTTTATTTAGTCGGGCGGTGAGGACGTTGTCTTCTCTCGTCTTCTGAGTGTAGAGGTTTGTGCTCTGTGGGAGATCTCTACCCAGTTGCTTCTCCGTTTCCGCATAGCGTTTTGCTGCTGTCATGATGGCATCCCATGTGGATGGCATGCCATCTTTACCCGATAGGGTGCGGATGAGCTCTGGGTCATGCGCGCCCTGGATGAAGGCAGCGCGAACAAGATCTTCGCTGATATTGCCCAAACTTAGCTTCTTTGAGTTGAAGCGAGTGATGAAGTTTGGCAGAGATTCATCTTCTTCTCGTATGCATTTGAGGATTGTCCATTGCTCCTCGGTATACTTCCGTTGCTGGCTGAAGTGTTGGCTAAACTTCTGCTGGAAGTCTGCCCAGTCGTAGATGTGGTTGACCGGTAGGCGATCAAACCAAGCTCTAGCAGCCCCAACAAGCGTCATTTGGAACATGTAACACCACGTGGGTTCTGTCCAATTGCTGACGGTTGCCCCCGCTATGAACCTGTTCAAATGATCGTCTGGATCAGATATACCGTCATATGTGCCTATGTTAGGCATTTGTTTGGCACTCTTTGGGGCGATTGCTTCCGCAATGTCTCTTGCAAATTTGGACGTTCCCGCATTTGCTACGTTTGGTCTGAACGTTTTGGAGAAGTCTCGTGGACTTCCACCTGTGCTTTTTGGTTTGAAGGCTTGTCCAAAATGCCTTTTCGGTTGGGATTCCATTTCCTTACGCTTCCCTTTTGCCCTATGGCGAGGGTTCGCGTCGGAGTCGGATTCCTCCGAGTCATCCTCCCAGTATTCGAATTCGTCGGCCTGTTGTACGGAACGCAAACGTTCGTCCAACTCAGCCTGGAATTCCTTTTGTCGTGCCTCCGCCCATGCCTTAACTTCATCGAGAGTTTGGCGGGGGAGTCTTCGTTTCTCAAACTGGGTATCAGTGGATCCCAGTAGGCGATCATTTACTGCACTTGCCCCAGCTTGAGTAACTGGGGTAGTGTTCGTAAAATTTACTTCAGTTGCCCCGGCTTGGGTAACCGGGGTAGTGTTTGTAAAAACTGTGTTACCGGTATTCACCCCAGTAGCTGGGGTTGTGGTTACCGGAATTTCTCTAACCATCTTTGTAGAAGTTTGAAAAAACTGAAGAAAAATAAAGTTCTAGCTTTATGCACGGATGGCGCCAATGAAGAAACACTAACCGGACCCCGGGCAGATTACTGGTAACCTGGGGGTTAGATAGATGTTTCCCACGAGGGGTTAGACCCTGAGAAGATGGTTCTTCTGATAACCTGCAAAACAGACACCGTGAGCTTGTCACTGAGAAGGGGGGGGTTCCTCCTTGTGACCACCCTCCAAATGAAGAAACACTAACCGGACCCCGGGCAGATTACTGGTAACCTGGGGGTTAGATAGATGTTTCCCACGAGGGGTTAGACCCTGAGAAGATGGTTCTTCTGATAACCTGCAAAACAGACACCGTGAGCTTGTCACTGAGAAGGGGGGGGGGGGTTCCTCCTTGTGACCACCCTCCGGCGTGAGAATCAGACTAGATTGCTCTTTAAATGTAAATGTATATTAAGAGATTGCTAGAGCAGATATCAGGTATAATATGATGATACAAGATGATAATATGATAAGATGAGATGGTCATACCATTTGTGGTATTTATAGCCGAAAGTAGGTTTCCAAGGAGGTATGGCCAGCTGCAACAGTGTTCCTGTTCCACCAACAGTAGCCTACGCACGTGCCTTGCTGGTAGTTGGTGGGTAGGCAGCGGCTGATAATGACCAGGCCTGCTGTATACCATTCCTTTTCCACCAACTGCCGGCTACGCACGTGGTATGGCAGTAGTTGGTGAGTAGGCAGCGGCTAATAGTGACATAGTACAGGAGCATGCTGCTCGCCATACTGTGTCAGTAAGCTGTCGTATCTTTAGTCAGATCTTTTTCCCATACCTCGTCAGGTACAGTACAGAAGATCTTCCTGTATCGTATGGACTGGCTTATTTGGGCGGGAGTATTCCCCCTCCCGCCCTTGTGCGGGATTGTTCCCGGCTTCGCTCATTCCTTCAGGTGACACTGAGTGATTGAGAGCTAAGTGCCTTGTGCGTGTAGCCTTGCTGCGCGGGTGGCCTTCCCTGATGGCTTGTATCCGAGGCTGCGGGAACAGGCGGAGTCCTTCACCATCGGGAGGCATTTCCTGCGGGACCAGCTTGCGTACTGCGCGTAAGGACGTCACGTCTCTGAGCATGGTTGGTCCTGCGGATCCAGTTGGTTTCTGCGCAGACGTCCCTCTTCTAGGTGAGTCTTGCGGGTCCAACTGGGCTTTGCTGGGACCTACCTCTTCAGTTGGTTAGATTGTTTTGTGATAATTAATTATGTTGCAGTTTAGATTTCAGCAACTCAATCAAGTGTTTCACGAACGAACTAAGTATTTTGAAATTGATAGTCAACTGGTTTAAGGAAAAAACAAATACTTGTTGGGAGTTCTAAACTTTCTGGAAACATCAACAAAATTATATGAAAAAGTATGCATGATTGATTTATTTATTAGTTTAATCACCATGGGTGTTCAAATATAAAGTTATTCAAATAGAAAATGTGTGTAGATGTGTTATTTATTGCATGAATAGATGTTTCATGTTGCAAAGGTTACGTTTCATATGGACGAATCATAAAAGAATGTAGAAGAATAGTGAATATTACGTTCAAATTATATACTTGAACGAAGCTACGTGCAAGGGGTGACCTCCGGAAGAAGGAGCTTCCCACTAGGCCAATGACCTGTGTCTAAAGTTATTCGGTGAGACAACTCATAACTAATTCTGATACACATTCCTCCGAAAGGATACCACAATTGGTCCGACCCAACCAAAAAAGGTATAAAAACCCCATACATGTAACTTAATGGGGTAATCATAATCTATTCTGTACTCTCTCACACAATACAAAGTTGCTTATTCTCATATCAGAGGGTTAGAGAAGAAACCATGTTTCTTCGGTGAGCTCTGATGGTGTTCTTTTTTTTACAACTAATTTTTTTATTCTTCATTTTTTTTCTTGTGAGACTTGAACCCAGTATTTGCTGTAGGTCCTCGTCTGATTCTAAGGTTATGCTTTCTTAACTAATGAAGAAAAATAATGCTAAACATATTGTATTATTTATATAATATATAAAAAATATTCCTTAAACATGTTCTTAGGAAACATTATATATTATATATAGATAAATATTGATGGTTTAGTGTGGCAGTATATTTAATGGTTTAATTGGCGACACATAGTTGGTCCTTGTGATAATCTTTTCTTATTGTTTTTTCATTTTTGTTTTAAATTATTTTATGCTACTTTGTAGGACTGGTCATATTTGCATCGTTCGAGCTCATAACCCACGGGGTCTTTTTTGTTAGTTCGTCAACGTTTTTTTTTTATGTGTTTTAAATATGTTAGTCTTGTTTTTCTTGTCTTAAATATATTAACTAGGATTTTGGACCCTCGCTTCGCGACGGGACCGCTAAATCGAACAAAAACACATAAGTAAAAAATGTTTAATCAAACTCTTTGCAAGTCGACGCGAAGTCAGTCTGTATTAAGTCACAACATCGAAACTAAACAAAAGAAATAAACCCGTCAACGCCAAAATACAAAAAATTATATCACATGTAGAACCAAAAATACCGGCGCAAAATACAATAAGTTATATCATATGTAGAACCAAAAAAACCGGCGCGTTACAGCTGCGAACCAACACAAATTCAGTTAGTATCAACGATACCAACACAAATTCGTAAACATAAATTAGAAAGCCAAAAAAAACTTTAAAGGCGATGTATCAAATGTTGAAACGCGGATATAAAACCATGCGACGATGTGATATTTAAATCATGAAAAAAATTTCGGTTATTGTAAAGACGGACTATAAAAAATATGAAAGCAAAGTTTAAGAAGATCATTTAACCGACAAATGAAACATGTAAAACCGACACTCACCCAAGTTTAGTGTTTAATAATAGTTTGTTAAATATTTTAATAATTATTTTAAAATAAAAGTAAAATAAAGGAAATAAAAACCATCATTTCTATATATTTTTATTTATGAAATTATAGAGAATGATTAAATGGTTATAATTAATTATATATTAAAATATTGAATATTAAAATGAATAGTAAGTTTGTGAGTAGATATAAATCCTCTTTTTAATATATATATATATATATATATATATATATTAATTTGTTGTATTTGGCGTTAACCAATTTATTTTTTAGTTTAGTTTAGTTTAGTTCCGATGTCAAACCCAATGCTGACTAAATTAACATTGACTTGCAGGCGTCTTGCTCAGGTTTTACCAACCAGTTATACGAGTGCAAATAATATTTTATATATTTACTTTTTTGGGTTTATTGACGTTACGAATCTAACTAATACTGACATAATTCGTGTCATTCTACTGCCGCAACGCCACGGGTTTTAATACCTTGTTATATTTATCTACTGTATAATGAATTATTGACTTAATAATTTGAATGCGTGTAGTCTTCCATTACGCACATTTATCTGTTTGAATGCGTGTGGTCTTCCATTGGATTTTCATTCATTTATTTATATTAAATATTCAATATGACTTGCTCCTAACAAACCTAAAAAGTAAAATAACATAATTTATTCACCATCAATGTTAAAAAGCCAATAATATTAGAATGGGTTGACAAATAACTTATTTTATCGTGATTTAATATTATGTTATTTATAGTAAGTGCTTATATATATAAATGGTAGAACAAAATTTTCAAACTAGATATTAGGGAAATTATTATGCATAATCCGTAGGGGTGAGCAGAAAACCAAATTAACCGAATTAACTGAAAAACCCTTCCCGAAAAAACTGAAATTTCGGTTTCGATTCGTTATCCATTTTTAAAAAAACGAAAAACAACCGAACCGATTGATGATGATAAAGATTATTAAGATGATGAGGAATGGACTAAACTTTTAACATAAATAAATAAGACGATGAATGAAGATCGGGACTAAACTTTTAATGTTTTTTAATTTTTAAACTCTATTTAGCAACTTCGTTTCGTATAGTTCCACGTAACTATTTTTGTTTTTTGAATTCAATATAATGTGGACTGTGGTACTATAACACATTCTTATATAAGCTTAAAATATGCATTTTCATTTATTATTATTATTATTATTATTATTATTATTATTTTGCAATGTCAACACATAATTGGAAAAAAAAACGAAAATAACCGAACCAAACCGAAATTAACCAAAAACCGGAAAACCGAACAGTTTGCATATTCAAATAACCGATTACTTTGGTTTCGGTTTGGGTCGCCTTATAACCGAACCATGCTCAGCCCTAATAGCCTTGACTTCGGAGTATCTAGTGAATTAGTGATGCCCAGGAAAATTGTTTACATTAATAAAACTAGATACTGATCGTACTCTCATTAATACTTATGAAGATTTTGTTCACATTACTTTTAACACTGCTACAGGTGAGGCGTTTTGGACGATTTCAGCCGGCAATGTCTTGGGGCGGTGAAAAATTAAATAATGGACTTTTGGAGTTAAAAAAAAAAAGAGAGCTTATGACACGATAGCTTTCTAACTTTTTTTATCGAAAAACGCGTAGCAAATTGCGCCTTCTAGTTCTAGTAGTGCAATGTCAAAACATGTGGTTTTAAAAGCCAATACAATTAATGTTTCAAAAACTTGATTCTAAATGATAGTTTTCGCATGTAAAATAATCGCTATTATGACGTATGTCAACATGCGTGATATTATTGAATAATTGATGATTAGGGTCAACTCAAATAACCGAATCGAAACCAAAAATTAACCAAAAAACCGAAAAACCGGAAAACCAAACAGTTTGCATATTCAAATAACCGATTACTTCGGTTTCGGTTTGGGTTTCGCCTAATAACTGAACCGAACCGAACTGTGCTCAACCCTAATAGTCCTGACTCCGGAGTATCTAGTGAATTAGTGATGCCCGGGAAAATTGTTTACATTAATAAAACTAGATATTGATCGTACTCTCATTAATACTTATGAAGATTTTGTTCACATTACTTTTAACACTGCTACAGGTGAGGCGTTTTGGACGATTTCAGCCTGCATCGTCTTGGGGCGGTGAAATATTAAATAATGGACTTTTGGAGTAAAAAAAAAAGGCTTATATATGACACGGTAGCTTTCTGACTTTTTTTATTTCAAAAGACGTACGTAGCAAATTGCACCTTCTAGTTCTAGTAGTGCAATGTCAAAACATGTGGTTTTAAAAGCCAATACAATTAATATTGCAAAAACTTACTTCTAAATGATAGTTTTCACATGTTAAATCATCGCTATTATGACGTATGTCCACATGCGTTATATTATTGAATAATTGATGATTAGGGTCAACTCAACCATGTGCAATCGCATACCATATACATTTCCATTTTCTTCCCATTACACAAGTTTTCAATTAATTTTAAACCAAGATTAGCATCATCTTCCCATGATTCAATCAAACACACACATAGTCGTACAAGAGTTGACGAGCAGTACATTAAAAGTTTTAAAAACGTATTAGGTATTTGAAAAATAAATAATATAGGCCACTAGATGATTCTTTAATTGCAGTTAGATATACGCCCCCATCATTTCCCAAGTATTCAAACAAACAAGAGTTTTTAATTCAGACATATATTTTTTTTTTGGAACGCAAATTTCATTCAGACATATATGTGGATAAATTTACATTCAGAACTTCTATGTTGGTGTTTGATAGAATTTTAATAAACTTTTCATGAACGAAAATCATAAATTATTATAATAAATGCTCATATATACGATGCATCTTGTTAGACTATATATCATTATGTGTTGATAGTCTTTGTATTTAGATAATACAAATATAAAAATATGCCTTCATGTGCCACCTTTATACATCGATCTACCCATCTACGTTAAATATATGTTTCATGTAGTTTAGCTTGGTATTAAGGTCGTCCCCGAGAACAAAAAAAAAATCCGGTATCTAAGGCATGTAAAAAAAATTGGCCCTAAAATACAAGCTCAATAACTCATATATAATTCAGATAATTGTGATAATAATAAACAAAACAAAAGTATTTTAGCAAAATAAATAAATTAAAATACTTAAACGAATCATCAATCGTGAAGAGCTCTTCTAGCATTTTTGGAAGCAAAGCTCTCGATCAACTATTTGTAATCCACGGTCTCTACTATATCGTTGTCAGGGCTTTTTTGTTTTAAATGTTAATATGCTTCAAGAAAAAGATTTAAATTTGCAACTTTTTTTTTTAAACAGTGGATTTAATTTTATGGATGGGCCTAACCTATATTTGGTTTGAATTGGGTTATAACAAAAAATTGGTTCTTGAATTACACATATTCTTTTATTCTTAAGAAAAATTGGCATAAATACATATAGATAAAATATATAATACAATAATGCTTAACGTATATTATGTACAAAAATACATATATTCATAAAATTGATCCATGAAATCATATCACAAGATCTTGAAATCGTCAATATATATCTAATTAATCATCAGTTCGCCGAAAAAAACAAATTTGGATTGTTAATCGATCAATTTTTTACTTTTCTTCACGAAACCCGTTTTTATCATATTATGGATTTCTTGAGCGTATTTATGAAAAACTTGTATGGATTGAGCGTATTGGATTTTAACACCGAGCATTTTTAGTTTTTAGTTTGAGCGTTTTGCAAAATGGCTTTGAGCGTGATTCGCATATCTATTATACATTAAACAATTGTTGTACTACAACTTTACCCTACACATATATGTTTATAAAAATAATAAAAAGTGAAGTAATAATGAATGGGTTGGCCGGTGTCGTTATTAGATTGGTGATCGGGCCTCTATCGAAAGAGCCAACCCAGCTACACAAGTTTTATCTAATCATAAAAATTATTACTCATTTTGGTTGTATAAACTATAAATCAATTATTCTATTTGAAGGAAGGTGCACAAAAGGAAAGCCAAAAAAGAGAGAGTAAAATATATAATACCTTACCTAGTTAAATAACGACAAGTATTCGGAGTCATGGGTTCTCCATTTATGGAATCACCATTTTTGGCACATTCCATCAAATTGTTACACACCCATTCGTTAGTTTTCTGTACCGATAAGTTACGTCTTACGAGGTTCGGTCTCTTGGCCTAAACGATAGAAGTAGGCAGACAAATGGGGCGTGATTGAATGGCATATATTTCCAAATCCTAAACTTTAAGATAGCGTTTTGTATATAGTAATGAAATATGAAATGAAATGAACCATTGCAAATTAATGAAAAAAAAGGTGTTTGGTTGGTTAACGTAATAGAAATATAGAATTACTCATTACCATGTTCATTCAATTCCTTATTTCCTCATAAAACACCTCAAATTCATTTCATCTGCCACCCTTGTTTTTTTGATCATTCCATCTCTCTTTTAGGCATATCACCTCCAACACCCTCCCACCATCACCCCCATTGAGCTCTCACCACAACCACCACCCGCCACCGCCAACCACCCATGACCATCATCAACCCGCCACCACCACCAACCATCGCTCCCTACCAACACCACCGCTGCCCGCCACCACCACCCTCCGCCACCTGCCACCCACCACCACCGCTTGTCACTACCACCTATTTACCCATCGCCACCAATCATCCCTCCCAGTTCTCGCCCATTGCCACCACCGCTCACCACCGCCACCACCCACTACCACTCACAGCCCACCACACCCGTCGTCACTCACCACCATGTTTATTTTAATCCGGCCTTTTCTAGCCTAGCAAACGACACAAGGTAAATAATTCATTTCATTCCCGCATGGTAACCAAACATCTCAATGGAATATTAATATTCATTCCATTACCTCGTCCATTCCATCATCCATTCTATTACCCCATCCCAAACAAATTATGGATTTGAATTAACTATTTTTCCGTGGGAATGGATAATTTGTTTAATTAGGTGTAACAAATTCTGATACATCCGAAACATGACATAAAATAATAAGGTTTTAGATTTTTAAATCTAACAAATTTGAAAACGTGTCATGTTTAGATAAATGGTTTGGACTGTTTGATATGTTTAATTAAACCAGTCGACCTACTTGTTGGTCAAATCGTTATATTTAGATGATCATGTTAAATAGTTAGGGTTACACAATTTTAAGCGTGTACGGATCACAATTGATTTTTAATGAGCATAAATATATAGGTTTTGCTCGTTTGTCACCCGAAACAATTGCTACCCTTGGTTGTTTGGATAGTGCTGAACCATTAAATGCTGAATCAGTAAAATATCTGAATAATTAAGAGGCTTTAAAACAAAAGTGCTGAACCAGTTAGTGTTGTTTGGTTGGACTTCTGATTGATGATGCATAATGACTATTTTGCCCCTCTGGACTATTAAAAAACTGTCTGATTAAACAAACAATCTACCGAATATGTTGAACCAAATTGAACAAAACTAAAAACAACAAAATACATATTGTAAAATAGCAAACCAGCAATTGAAGAGGTTTATTTGTTCTTCTTTGCTATTTAATTGGAACACAACCACAAAGTCAATTACATCCAAAAACATGTCTAATTGTGCACTTCCGATTTCCATTTATATAATTGTAACATTCAACTTTTGTTAAATAATAGATAACCAAAAAGTTTTGTTATTAACTGTGTGTCGTTAAGTTAGTCGTGTGTTTAGTGTTTGGATAATATTTGGACTTGGAAGTGTGAGTGGGTTGTGGGGCCCATAACCCCCTATATAAACCCAACCCCTCCACCCTTTCACCATTTTCTTTCTCTCCACACACTTTCACACACACCATAGAACACACATACTCTCTCAAGACCCGAATCCAAATCCGGGTTAAAGTAAGGAAGATCTTGGTGCTCAAAGTGTCTTCAAATAACAAGAATCACGTCCAGATCCTCGATTCGTCTCGGATCCGAACCGAACCCGAAGCAAAAGGTAGGTTTCAGTTTAAATGGTTAAGTTTTTAGTCGGTTTCGACATGCAAATTGATAGGATGATAGATCGGGCTGTGAAATGTAAGAAAAACATAAACTTGGTGATTTATAACCTCACGAGTATGTTATAGGACAAAAAGGTGATGTTTGGACCTCATAAAACACAGGTATACAAAGTTGGTACAACCAAAATCCATAAAAAGGGTAAAATCGGGTCCTAAGGAAGAGTCACAGAGTAAAATAGCTTTAAAATGGCAAAAAAAAGATGTAAAAAAATGGGTTTTTCACATGAGAAGAGAAATCCCGTGAGAAGAGAAATTCTGTGAGAAGCGAAATTCCATGAGAAGCGAAATCCCATGAGAAGAAAAATTCTGTGAGAAGAGAAATCCCATGAGAAGCGAAATTCCATGAGAAGAGAAATTCCATGAGAAGCGAAATTTCATGAGAAGCGAAATTTCCATGAGAAGAGAAATTCCATGAGAAACGAAATTCTTTCATGCGAAATTCCATGACCCCCGTTAGTTGAGGGTTTCATTAGCATAGATATAAGAGATACTAGTAACAGATGATTGACACGCGTAATGTATTGTGCAGTTAGCCGTGCACAACTAAGGAAGGGCATTACCATTGACGGCGAGAGAAACCGACTCCAGGTGAGTTTCTAGCCCCATGATACGAGGTCGAAGACTCGCGCAAAAATAAACCAATTACAACTAATTAGATAGTGGTAAATGGGTGTCAAACACGAAGAGTTTGTGGAATATGTGTTACTGAGTAGTTCACAACTAAACTAATATAAATATAAATGACAAAAAAGTAAAATTCAGGTTGGTTTGATTTGATTTTATAAACTAAACGAAGGTTGTAAACAATTGATTAAATGAGCATTCCTCTTGGAGTTCGGTTATTACGCAACTCTTTTGTTTAAGTTCAATGGATAATTCATAATATATTGATTTCGTGTAAGTGTAAGTGTAATTGCTTGTGATTAATCAAGAACTAAGTACTCGGATTCCTAGAACGCGAGGTCGTTACTTGGTAATCAATCAATATAATCTTAACCCTAATTTCTTCTACTAAATCTCGACTGTTAACAACACCAAGAACGTATAGAACGAAACTAGGTTAAACGATATGGACAAATTACAAACAATCAAACAAACAACGTGATTATATTAATCTAAATGATTCGATAATCAATCCAAGTGCAAGAACAATAAACAAAAAGAGTATTGCAATAACCTTACAACCAAGAGAAATACTAGAAGTTTTAGCCACACATAATTGAAATCATCATACCAATTTTAATCCGAAGCAATCCAAGATTATGATGTTAATCCTTGATTAGAAACACCCAAAATGTTGTTCCAAGGCACCAAAATCACCCCACACAATTGTCTAAGTCGGTATCCCCAAGAATGGAACCCAAAAGTCCTTTCCCATTTTTCGAGTTGTAACCGACATTAAAATGCTGAGGCTACAGTAAGCTACGGTGGCTACCGTAAGCTACGGTAGCCCTGAAGTTCTTACGTGGAAAGTGTCTGTTTACGGTGGCTTTTTACGGCAGACCCCTAGCGTAGCTTACGGTGGCTACCGTAAGTTATGGTAGACCCAGTTCAAAATTCCATTTTTCTTTATCAATTCTTGGTTGTTGACTTCCCGCATTGACTCTCTTGTTCCTTTTCATCTGAACACACTCGAGCAACCTTGTCTCCTCAATTGTACCTGCGTTAACACAAGATAGTGTAGTAATCCAAATCCTTTAATTTATACATAAACGCACACGTTTTAACTCGAATTACGACACTTAAGGGTGGCTCTACAATCCACCCGTCACCCCATTTCTGTGTTATGTTTTCGGGGCTGTGTGCATACTCAATGTGATTAGTTAATACACTTACCTTAAGTGGTAAGTGTATGCCATATGAATGTTTATATATATACCTGATTGGTATAGAAAGAGTTAAACGTATGTGCGAAGAGGTGTATGAGAATAAATATAACTAATAAAGGAATGATATGTATGATGTGTATAATGTATAAATGGTATGTATGATATGTATAGTTTAATGGATAAAAGGGTTGCATACCCTAATAATATATTCGAAGAATGAAAGGGTTGCATACCCTAATAATATATGCGAAAAATATAGGGTTGCATACCCTAATAATATATGCGAAGAATGAAAGGGTTGCAGACCCTAATAATATCTGCGAAGGTATTAGGGCGAAAGGCTCTTTAAAATATAGCACGATATGTACGTATAAAAGAACTGAAGTAAGGAAAAGTATGAATGTATGGAAGTAAGAATGTAAGAACGATATGAATGTCTTCGAATATATACAAATAAATGAGTAAGAATGAGAATGAAATGTATGTTACCTGCTTAACTAGAACTCACTCAGCGTAGGTGACTTTTAGTATGCACGCAGGTAAATAGATTGAAGGAGCTGGCTTGAGGACACGTGCCAAGGACTAGAAGACTGGCATCTCGAGATGAAAGTATTTTGAATTATATGATATAAATGTGTTAAGACAAGATTTGAGGTTTTGTGATGTAATGAATGAAGTGTTAAGTATTCCGCGAAAAGTTTTAATTAACTCTGATTTTAGAACTATGTTTATGAGTAAATCCAACGCCAAAGTAGGGTTACTGGAAGGGGGCCTTACAATAATTTAAAAATAAACAAGCCAGTTTGTTTCTCCTTTGTAGACCAAAATCCCTAGTCTCGTCCAAACCTTCCTCTTCGATCTAACACCATGGCCCAAGAAAACTAGCGACGGAACCCAATATTCCTGATCAGCTGGTTCTCCTTTGGGTTAGCTGGGTCTCGATGGCATAGGACAACAGCTGCGACAGAGGGTTATTTTTCCAGCAATGGCGACAGCCGGCTCGAGATAGACGTCTATGAAGCATGAGAGGTAGATTGGTTGAGTGGAGTAAGAAGCAGCAACAATAGTTTATCAAGACAAAGGGTAAAATTGTCCTCTGAACCATTCAGCTTCAATTTCAATTTGACTCAATTTGACCAATTTTGCAACAGGTGCAAAAGTCTCATGATAATCGATCCCTTCTATTTGTGTGAATCCCCTTGCCACCAATCGTGCTTTGAACCTTTCTACATCACCATTGGGTTTGTATTTAATTTTGTAGACCCATTTTGAGTCTATGGCACGCTTACCCTCCGGCAACTCCACTAGAGACCATGTCCCATTATCTTCAAGAGCTTGAATTTCTTTTTTCATAGCTTCAACCTGTCACACCCCAACATAAGGCAGAAATGCCGGGACGTGATCCGATTGCTCACAGCTCAAAGATACTATCATAAATATAAATGACAATATCTAATTAATTATTTGGTTCAAATAATACACACAATAATCAAATACAATCAAACAATTCAAATAAATAAATACAATCACTTAAATTCAAGTTTGTCTTCAATATAATCCTAAGTTCTTTCTAAGTGTCCATCCTTCAACTCAGACAACCTGCATATGCGTAGAAAATGGAGTTTTGTCAACAATATGTTGAGTGAGATGATCACCAATTTTGACACAACAAATAGTTATATAATAAATGATAAGTGTTAAATGCGCAAACCAATCTATGTGGTAATAATCAATCAAACCTTAACAAACCAAAATCAAGTATACTCGTGTGCAAGTGAATCGTTGCCAAGCGAATCGAGCATTGATTACAATGGCTAGATTGTCGGTTTACCTTTGCCAAGCGAATCGGGCTCCGGTTACTAAGACGGTCGTATTATCATACGAATGAGAACCCTCTACAAGGGGATATGTTGGATCTCTCCGAAACGTTATCAAGTATACAATTAAACATGTAGCAAGTAGCAAGTAGCAAATAGCATTCAACTGATATTCACACAATAATTATGTTTGCGATTTTGAGTATATATATAGAATAGAAAATACGAGTAAGTACGCATATGTCCCCAAAACGTTAGAAAACAGTGTATAAAAAGGGGAATGATCAAACTCACCTGATCGATTATGCCAAACGGGAATGTTTATGTCAAGAAAGTGAAAATCACACTCTTCGAGAATTATTGACAAGAACCCTAATTAAATAATATAATATTATGAACGAATGATGTAATACGTATAACGAATTTAGGATTTCGATGTGGATTGAGTTACAATTATGATTGGTATGTTATGGATTGAACGATTGATCTCTACGGATGATTGTTATTATTTAATTATAAGAACCATTGTTTGTCATAAAATTGGATTTACGAATAATTAGTTTAAACAAATATGATTTAAGATATTTTTACAGCGATAAACGTTTAATTATATATTTGTCATAGAATTAATTTATATTCTTGTAAATTTTAACGAAAATTCGATGGTAAAAATATGATAAATACTTTTAATTTGTTAATACGTTTATTATAACTGTGTAAGAAAATAATACATATGCATATATTTATATACGTATATAATACATAAATATGAGTAAATTTATAAAGATGTTTTAACGACAAAAACCTCAATATAGGTGTCGAGTTTTAATAAAATAATATTGGTTTGTTATCTTTTTTTGATAAGATGTGTGTGTGTGTGTGTGTGTGTGTGTGTGTGCGCGTACATGAAAACTCGTAACGAAACTAATTGACACTAAACGCTTACTTATGATATCGGGTTAAATAAAATATTGCTTATTTGATATTAAATATTAATTATAATATATTATATATAATTAAAACAAGTTAAAATAATCAAATAAAAAGTATACCAAAAATAATGGGCCGGCCGGGACTCGAACCCGCGACCTCTGGCAGGAATTCGAACACACACACACCAGCCCAGTTGGCAGTTGTATAAGATCTGGAATCAGAACAATATATACATAAGCTTTTTAACACCAATTTGATTATGAACCCTAGAGTTTCAATCGATTAATCCGTCCAGTATTCGTTTAATTAACACTAGGGCTTTTGTTTAATGATGATTCACGAGCCTAATGCATACTTTAATTACCTTTATTGATGACGAAATCACGAAAAACGACCAACTCCAATCGCGACGGCAAGAAGGAGATCAACCAGAGTTTACGGCCAAAGTTAAAACAATTAAGGTTAGGGTTTTAGGTCGCTGGATTATGTAAGAGGTTCAGTCGCGAGGAATTGATTTATAATCAGCCCTAAGATATACAATTGATCCTAAGTTCAGTCGAATCGTATAATATCTTGAAATATGTTTGATTTGATCTTATTCCTTAATTAGTGAAGACGGTCAGGCCGCATATGTTAAGGGAAATCACCACCAAGATTCAATTCTTAATTTAGATCGTGAATTGAGGCTCAAGTTAACTAAACGGATCTCGGATTTAGGCATATGGGTACGGGTTAACGGGTTACGGGTTTGGGTAAAGGGAGAATATGTAATAATTGCATTTCAGTCCCTGGAAAGTTGATGTGGATACAATAAAGGATTAAATTTTAGTTTTGGGTTAAAAACGTTCATTATCCAAAGTTTAATATATATATAATATATACATATAAATGATAAAAAAATGAAAAACGTGATTATTTTCAGTGATGAATTTCTCGAACATAAAACGGGTCGGGTCATAAGTGTAAATTTGTATATGGAAAACCCGAGTTGTTACACAACCTACCTGTCATCTTTAACAGCTTGACCAAAATGTTTTGGCTCAATTTCTGAGCCAATAGTTGTTAAGAAAGCTTTATGTTTATTAGAAAATTTTTCGTACGTTACAAAGTTTGTTATAGGATATAACTTGGAAGACCACTGATTGTTGTCGGGTGGTGTGTGGTCTAGAGACGGAGGGAGATTGACTTCGTAATCGGCTAGACGTTTTGGTTGGCTTCTGACTCGTTTTTCTCTAATATGCTCCTCTTGTTCTGGTTCATGATTTTCTGAATTATTTTGTGTTTCAAAACTCTCTTCTTCAGTCTCTTGGTGTTGGTTGTGTTCAATGGTTTCATCAACATGGATGGGCTTGGTTTGTTGAACATCCATGTGATCCAAATGGGTTTCTTCATTAGATGGGCCATCATTAGTGTTTTGGACCAACAGTGGGGGAGGTTTTCCATCATTAGTGTTTTGGACCAGATCTGATGCATTACCCACAGTGGGTTCTTTTTGACTTTTATTCAAATCAACCACATCATTTAGATGTGGTAAATTTTCCTTGAGATGGAAAACCTCCCCCTTGTCATGTTCAACATCAACATTGGTGTAAAAGAAAACTTCCTCAATAAATCGAACATCCCTTGATACAACCAATCGTTTATTCTTGGCATCGTAAATTTTATACCCTTTGGTTCCTCCTGGGTAACCTAAGAATATGCCCGGCCTTCCTCTCATAGAAAATTTGCCTCCTTTTGTCTCTGTACTCCTATAGTAGGCTAGACAACCAAATACCCTCATATGTTGATAATCGGGTTTTTGGTTATACAATATCTCATAAGGAGTCTTGTTTTCAATGACGTCCAAGGGCAAACGATTTATAATGTAAGTAGCGGTTAAGACACATTCACCCCAAAACTTTGTGGGTAGTTTAGCTTCAAATCGTAAGGCTCGTGTTATCTCAAGAAGATGTCTATGTTTTCGTTCCACAACCCCATTTTGTTGGGGGGGGGGGGTGTGGACACGTTGTTTCTAAGACAATTCCTTTACTAGAGTAGAAATCGAGCATTTTGTTTGAGACGAACTCACCACCATTGTCACATCGGATTCTCTTAATAGCCTTTTCGAATTGAGTTCTAACCATTCTTTGGAAGTTAATTAAGCAAATGCCAGCTTCACTTTTATGTTTAAGCAAGAACACCTAAATTGCCATACTATAGTCATCAACTATAGTAAGGAAATAATTAGCGCGAGTAAGGGATGTGGTGCGATATGGACCCCAAACGTCACAATGTATCAACTCGAAGCAACCATGTGTTTTAATAAAACTTGTAGTAAAAGGCAGTCTAGTATGCTTAGCTTTCATACATGAATCACAAAAGCTAGTTTTATTTTTCAAACAATCCTTTAAAAAATCAACATGACATAGTTTAGAAACTGAAGCATGACCTAAACGTTTGTGCCAGGTATCCGTAGATGTTATCATTGCTCTCCTCCTCCCATCCGTCATCCCCATTCGATAAAGACCATCCTTGCACCTACCCGATCCAATCAATGTCCTCGAACGTAAGCCATGCATAACAAAAAAATCGGGAAAAAATGTCATTGCACATTGATTATCATTGCATATTTTACTCACAGTTAGCAAGTTACAGTTGAAGTCAGGAACATGAAGGACATTGTTAATCTTTGTCCCATTTGAAAACGTGTAATTTCCTTTTCCTTCCACTTTCACCCTTTCACCATTAGGTATGGTCGCTGGAAATTCGTGATTTGTTTGGACAATGCTTTCAAGAACAGAAGCATCATATGTGATATGATCCGTGGCACCCTAGTCTACCACCCAAGAACTTTCATGACCAATGCTACCTGTTGAGTTCGTTGTCAAGGAGGTATGAGCCATGTTCGCTGTCGGCTCAACTTTGTCTTTCGGCTCACCGGTAAAAAGCTTAACAAATTGCTTGTATTGGTCACTCGTTAAGCCTGAAAGAGGATTGCCTTCGGCTTCAACGCATGCAACGGTCTCCAACTTTTCTTTTTTCAATGACTTTCTTTTCTTTAAGTGGATTCATTCCTCCCTTATTGTTATTGTCTCTTTTGGACGCAGCGGAAATATGGAATGCACTAGCATCAGTGTTTGGCATTCGGTATTGCTCATCCTCGGAAACGAGGTGGTAAGCAGCCAACAAGTTTGGCGTAGGACTCATAGCCAAGATTTGGGTTCTAACTGTGTCAAATTGCCCATCTAATCCTAGCAAGAACTCATATAGTCTTTCCTTTTCTTTCAAATCCACAAGCTTCTTTCCCATATTGCAAGAACATCCATTGCAAATGCACTTTGGAGAAGGAAGAACCAATTGCAATTCATCCCACAGAACCTTAAGTTTTGCGAAGTAAGTGAAAACTGAGACCCCATCTTGTCGCATGGCTGTGAGTGTTTGTTTCAACTCATAAGCTCTTGGTACACTTTGTTTTAAAAAACTTTCTTTTACATTAATGGTGACTTCACTGGTCTTCAGAAGTTCTTTTCCGACCATAGTGTTTGAGCAAGGCGGCGGCTAGGGTTTTAGGATTGTGAACATTCCTGCTCTGATACCATTATAGAAATTGGTAACCAGAGAGAATACATATTTTTATTTATTGTATTCTTTTCAATCGAGTACATAGGTATATATATACAACTCGTAAAGCAATCTCAACTAAAAATATAGAGAGACTAAATAAGTAAAGAGATAAATATGAAAATTAAAAGATATATCTCCAATATTAGATGCGTGATTTTATCAAATCAAACAGCCTCAGATATGAGCGAATCAGATATGTTATCTGAACGATCCCATTTAGATGCTTATCAAACCACCCCTTAGTCTATGCCGATTTGCTATTGACCTTGGCGTGGTCTACAGTCGATTTAACCCCAAACAGGGCCATAAACCGGAAACCAGAGTTCAATAATTCAAAATTATAAATTAAAAGGGCAATGTTGTTGTGGTTCTTGATTAATTCAGCAAGAAAATAGAAAGAAGCCTGAAGAAAATAAAATTGATACCATTTTTCAAAATTTCATTCATACTTCTGTTATACAGCCCAACAAATTAGCATAGCAACTTACCACTACTATACTAACTACTTCAAACCCACTAGTTTAACTTACGTAACATGAAAGACATAAAAACATAAAGGACACAAACTAACTAGATATGATTATTCATGCTTCATGCTTAAAAAATAAAATCTCCATAAACTTTATTGTTCACATGAACCGTTCCAACCCACTTTTATTTAAATAAATTGACCCAATAATAGGTTAAAGAAAAACAGTGAATGCAATTGATATTGGTGGCCCAACATAAACCAAATGTAATACCAGCTACAGGTGTGTGTGAGAAAAAAAAAAGAAAAAAGCTTTCCCTAAACCCGACCTGAAAAACACCCAGAACCGGTTTTTTTTATACACGTGTATTTTATACCCGAAACCGGAACTAGCCCTACTGTAAGGTATGGATAGCGTATGCATTTTGAGTGCAATACCCGTACCCAATTTATGTCCGTAAATACCCGGAACCAATCATACCCCATGCCCATACCCAAAGTTGTACCCAATACCAATTTTTTTAATACCAGATAGGATGCATGAATTTTAAAGTATATTTTAATGTTTACTTCACAACTTTTATAGTTAGGTTTTTTTTATGCATATAATAAAGTGAATAATTTGTACTTGAGTGAATTTATGGTTTTTGTAATATATTGTAACTATTTTTTATAAATTACAAAGCAAACTTAATTTTTAAACGGATTTAAATTTGCATAAGAAATTACAAATTCAAAGCAGGGTGTTAATACCCGGTTATACCCAAGCCCGATCATACCCTTCCCGAGTACATAGGGTGGAGTTTTTCTCCTTAATACCGTACCCGAACCCTACTCGATTTCTCTCAATGCCTGATTTTCCAATACCCGATCATACCCAAGTACATAGGGTTGAGTTTTTCTCCCCAATACCCGTATCCAAACCCTACTTGGTTTCTATCAATACCTGATTTTCCAATACCCGATCATACCTAAACCCACTTCCATACCCAGATCCGGGTACTAGAAAAACCCGATTGGTGGACCTCTAATACCAGTTACAAGTATCAGACCCAACATCACTTAAGAACTTACATAATGTTGTTGTATGAAAATATGTATTAGAACTCGTTAGCCCATATGGTTCAATATATGAAATAAAATTAAGGCCCATTTAAGGTTGGGCTAGAACTAATATTGGGCTTTGTTACATACTGATTGGATTGAGGAATGTTATGAATTGGGACTTTTAAGCGATCCTTAAATTTATTATTTCTTAATTATTCACTGCTACTGTCACACCCCGACCAATGAAGGCGGAAACGTCGAGGCGCGACATGATTGCTCATTGCACAATGACACTATAAAGTTAGAATATTTAAACAACTAATTTAAATCCATATCATCATAAATAACACAACAATTGTTCATACAAAATGTCAAATAGATAGATAAACAAATAACTTGTTCTTTTATTTTCTAATATCCTAAAGCCAAGATAATAAGTTTCTTCAAGTAATCCAATCAAGCTAACATCAAACCTGTAACATTGCATAAAATAGAGTTTGTCAACACGAAGGTTGGTGAGCAATTTTCATAGTTTTGGACAATAAGTATATAGTATGAAATCCACAACTAGTATATGAAAACAATAAATAATAGCAACAATTTAGATAATAAAACCGTCAATAAGAATACATTGACGACAATAATGAAATCGTCAATAAGAATACATTGAAGACACCTTTCTATATAGGGATACCATATATACTCGGAATTAACGTATGATCATACTTTGATAAGGCAACCCGCCTTAGCATTCAAGAGGCTACCCGCCTTAGCATTCAAGAGTTTGCACATAATCATGTAAAGCATATAACACCAAATTGTAAGGCCCCGTTACCGGTAGCCCTACTTTCGTGTTGGATTTACTCATAAACACAGTTCTAAATATCAGAGTTAAGTAAAACATTTACGCGGAAAATAAAACTTTCATAAAACTTTACATAATTCATAACTTGTCTCAAAACATCCTTTGTCTTTCAGCATTAAAGCATTAAATTAAAACATCATAAGTCTTCAGATGCCAGATTCTTGTTCAGTGCCATGTGTCTCCTCAAGCGAGCTGCCTCATCCTACTCACCTGCGTGCATACTAAAAGTCAGCTACGCTGAGTGAGTTCTAGATAATCACATAATCATACCATTCACATAACATTATATTCTTTCATTCATACTTTTATACTTTCATACTTTCTTACATTCATACTTTCTTACTTTCATACTTTCTTACTTTCATACTTTCTTACTTTCTTTTGTATTATCTTACTTTCATATCTTATGTTATAAAGAGCATTACGCCCTACATTCCTCGAGTATTATTAGGGCTCGGTACCCTCTTTCCTCGAGTATTATTAGGGCTCGGTACCCTCTTTCCTCGAGTATTATTAGGGCTCGGTACCCTCTTTCCTCGAGTATTATTAGGGCTCGGTACCCTCTTTCCTCGAGTATTATTAGGGCTCGGTACCCTTCTTCCTCGAATATTAGTAGGGTTCGGTTCCCTAGTTCTCGAATATTAGTAGGGTTCGATTCCCTCTTCGTTACCATACAACCATACATCATACCTCGAGTATTATTAGGGCCCGGTACCCTTTTCGTAACCATACAACCATACATTATCATTTCTTTCTTCTATTATCTCTATCATGTTCATACACATAAACATACATAACATACTTACCTTATACATAGCGTTACAACCTGACAGTACGTGCAATATCCGAAGATCGTTCACGTACCATCAAGCAATCATTCATACATTTCACATTATCCACATAAGGCATACACTTATCTCTTAGGATAAGTGTATTAACAAACATATTGAGTATGCACACAGCCCCGAAAACGTAACACATAAATGGGGCTAGAAACTCACCTGAACACGGTTACGTTCTCCGTTGATCGTAATCCCTTTCTTCAGTTTGTGCACGGCTGACTGTATAACAAGTATACATATCAATTTAGCTATCACTACTTATAACATCTTTCTAGTCTTAATTACTACCCACAACGAACGGGGGTCCGGGGGCAGCGCCCCTGGCAGCGGGGTCTAGGGGCGGCAGCCCCTAGCAGGGTCCAAGGGGCAGAGCCCCTGGCTGGGGTCGAGCTGCCAGGTCAGCTTGGAAAAATTTTATTTCCATTAACTGTCTTAACACATTTTCCATTAGGTTTTTAATTTATTTTCTAAACGAACTTCACTTTAGGCGAAGTTAAACCTCGGGCGAACTTGGCTTCAGGCGAAGTTAAACCTTAGGCGAACTTGGCTTCAGGCGAAGTTATCCTTAGGCGAACTTGGCTTCAGGCGAAGTTATCCTTAGGCGAACTTGGCCGTAGGCGAAGTTATCCTTAGGCGAAGTTACGCTTGAAGGCGAAGTTACGCTTGAAGGCGAAGTTCATCAGGCGAACTTAATCTTGCAGGCGAAGTTATCGCGCTGCAGATCTGTTTGCCCATAAATCCTTCGTTTCTTAGCCAAATAACTCGATTTTGGTACCCACGGAATCGTATGATCGGCGCCTACAAATCTCAACCATCAAATCGGCCTAAAATCGACGTTTTAGGGGTCCGATTTGGGCAGTTTGGGTTTCGGGTCCGGTTAACCCATCCAATCCTAACCATTTTTAGTAATATTAGCTTTGTTGGATTTGTTCTTACCTTACCAACTCAGATCTATCAACAAAATCTCGGGTCTCGGCTTCGAATCTTGATCGGTTAGAATGTGTGTGTTTTGAGTGTGTGAAGAAATAGATGTAAATGAAGATATTTTTGGGATTTTGGGGGTATTTATATCCCTGAAATCCCATTCTTATTTAACCCATCTCAATTAATCCACGTCCAAGACCCGCTCCCTACCCGATACTAATTAATTACGCGAAATCACTAAACATAACTTTCTTTATTCATCATTAAAATTTTTAGGATGTTACACAAATCGAGCATTTATTTAAGTAAACATATACAATACGTGTTGTGGTTTAAGACTCAAGTATAAATCATTTGAATTTGAATAAGTATGCAATGCCACCCCCAAAATGAAAGATGGAAAACGGGGGATGAAAAAGTACTCACTTTAACAAGTAACTTGAAAGATAGTGTCATGAATAATCGAAGAGATCGGTTTAACGAGCAAGACCTATATTAAACGGGTCTTGTGTTAGTAGGTAGTCTTGGAAGGGTTTAAAATAAAATACATGACAAATAAAGTAAATAAATAAAGTTTAGGATTTAAAATGTAAATATTTGAGAAATTAAAGAAACGAGTTTTGTAAAATAAGTTTACTCGAAACCGGGTCTCGGTATTCTATTCATTAGTTTTTTTCTTTTTTTACTCAACCTATGTTAAGTAATAATGTGGGTTAAAAGGCAATATTGCAAAACCCTTGGTTATAAGAATACCCAAAACGAGGTATAAACGAGTGTTCGGGTTTGTCGGTTCGAGACTTGATAATTGACCAAGCTCACAGTTAACTTCCCAAAATAATAAATGTTATGAGATAACTCAATAAAATCAAAATAGACTTAACCAAGTATGTAGTTCTATTGTGAAGAACCTTAACGTTCGTTAAGCGAGTATATGACCTTATCGGTTCGAACTTGTTATAAGATCAAGTTGGTTACCGACATGCCAAGTATGTTTAGAAACTAACTAAAATTGATTCAAAATATAATCTTGAAGAAAAATATGAGTTTTGGTGGCTAAAAACACACTTGTGTGTCTTATGCGAGTGAACTCGGTTTAGTTCGGTTTTTGGTTCGGTCCTTGACTCGGAATAAGACTGAGGATGGTTACCACATACCCAATTACCATGGAACTTGTAAAATAACTTATAAATAATAATACTCAAGTTTTACATTCAAAAAGTTAACAATAAAGCTTTTAAACAAAAGTTCGGTTTTTGGTTCGGTCCTTGACTCGGAATAAGGCCGAGGATGGTTACCACATACCCAATTACCATGGAACTTGTAAAATAACTTATAAATAATAATACTCAAGTTTTACATTCAAAAAGTTAGCAATAATGCTTTTAAACAAAAGTTCGGTTTTTGGTTCGGTTCTCAACTCGGGATGAAACCGAGGCTAGTCACCACATACCCAATACCATGGAACTTGACAAATATGAACAATAAACTAAAATATGTAGAAGTTAAGCAAGTATAACAAGTTATATGGTTAGATTTGTTAAATATATAAACAAGGACTACAAAGTCCTCCATGTAACCTTGCCTTACTAGCCCGACATTTCAACCGGCCGAGATCGGAGAAATGAAAGACCGAAGGTAAACAAGGAGTGTATATTATATATATGTTGTAACATCAAGCTTTAAGTATTGAGAAGTTAGTTAAAATGAAAGATTAGCTTATGAAGAACAACCTTAGAATTCAAGAATTTGAGAGAGAAATGAAGAAATGAGCAAACACAAATGAAGAAGATGGTGTGTATATATAGGGTAAGTTGAATGGGTCTTTCATAAAGGGTGTTTCATGAAAATGGGTTGGTTATAGACCCAAGAAAGCACAAACTACAAATAGGTCCTTCAAGTCTCCATTTTGGTAGTTTTAGTCCCTGGAGTTCGTTTTGAGCGTTTTCGGGGAATTTTAAGAACCGAAAAGGGTGTTTTTTTTATCCAACAACTATAAAACAAATATTTAACATACAATTCATCAATTTGATAATATCGAAAGGTTCGGGATACAAAACGGGTCGGGTTTACATTAAGAATACAAGTATAAAATAACCCGAAATTGACAAATGTCATAGCTACCACTAGTTTGCTATGACACAACTGTTTAATGATATAATTGTGTTGTGTAACTGAGATAGTAATTCTCTTTGGGTTGTGAAACAATTGGCTTCCATTTAGACATTTGGATGATACAAAATTTGTATCTCGAGATTCAGATATCTAACTTCTTCTATCTTAGATTACGGATATAAGTGTTAGATACAAAATTCCATTGCCTGAAATTCGGATATCCGGTTTCTAACACCCGTGCCGGTACCCTTCATGGGAAACTTCCTTCACTTCAAAAAGAAAATTTTCGGTTTTAAGACAATAACTTTTACTATAATCACACTATATGTAACCTCTATACTTTGTGAAGTGTGAGTTTTTCACATAATACATCAATATAGTTTCTTAAATTATTTTTTTATTAATACTACAAGAGTACGATAGTTGGTAAATACATGACTCATCAAAGATGGCGGAGAGAGAGATTCTTTTGTTAGTAGAAAAATGAAAACAAGGAAAGTATTGGGCGCAGATGCGGATTCAGGAATTTTTGTTACGGGGGGCACAAAACTGATAGGGTAAAGAAACGGGTCGGACCACAGCTCATAGGCCGGCAAACCATTCTGGAGGCCCAGAGCGGAATGAACTTTCGGGGAACATGAGAGCGTAAATGGGCCACCTTTAAAAGTTAAATCACATAACATATATATATATATATATATATATATATATATATATATATATATATATATATATATGGGAAGGTTATTGTACAAATTAAATTAACATACTATACATACAAATAACATAGTGTAATTACAGTTCTCAAGTAGAGTAATTATGCGACAAAAAATAAAATAGTGTACTAATAATTACGTACACTACTCATAAACGTAATTACACTACTAACACAGATAATTACTCTATACTATTACACCAAATTATACTACTTATTTCAGCTAGAGTAATTATTGTGTAAGTAGAGTAATTGTAGTATATGCTTCTTCCTCCTCAAATTATACTAGTTTCAATTAGAGCAATTATTCTGTAAGTAGAGTAATTGCAGTATATGCTTCTTCCTCTTCAAATTACACTACGTGTTTCAAATAGAGTAATTATATTGTAGGTTTTGTAATTATTGAATATGCTTCTTTATCTTCCTCAAATATCCACGACAATTTTCTTCAACTGGATATATCAATTAGCTTCAATTGATGTATTACTTCGATTTGCAGGTTTCAATTAAGCAATCAATATTCGCAAAAGTATCAATTTGATTCACAAAATTGTAATCTAGGAATGAACGACGACAATAAGAAACGACGATCGACGAGGTCCAGTGGCCGGAATCTGACGAATGCGGACGGTGACGAAATTGATAAGCGCTTGACGGTTGGGAGTTTGAAGCGGAGGCGTGGTGGCCAGAGGATCAATTGAATTAGGCGGAGGCGGTTGCGTGGTGGGGAATTGAGAAGGTGCTGTCGTGGGGAATTGAGAAGGTCGGTGCTGCCCGTGGGGAATTGCGAGGCAACAGAACCTTGGTTGAAGGAAAGGCGGCAGGAGGTTGGCGGTGGAGTGATTGGAGTCCGGTGATTTTGTGGTGGATGAGGAAGAAGATGGAGATGTGGTGTGGTGGTTTTGTTCAGTTTGTATGTTTAGTATAACTTTTTTATTTGTATTTGATCCATCTCCTATATATATATATATATATATATATATATATATATATATATATATGGTTTGGATCAAATAAAAATGAAACTAACGTGCTAATTGTGAGAATCAAGTAGTGTAATTATATATACAGAGTAATTATTTTGTAAAAAAAAATAGTTACATCATAGAGTAATTGCATAATTATTACATAATTACTCTACCTGATTCTAACAATTAGCACGTTATTTCATTTCTACGTTAACTTTTCCATATATATATATATATATAAAAGTTGCATTTTGTAAAAAAAATAGTTATATACATGATTATTGCACGTGGTGTACTTATATGCATTTTTAGAAAACAAATAAAAATAGTTATATAAATAATATAGATTGAAATATAAGTAAAGTGACAAACAAATAAAATAATAAAGTGGTTAAATAATTTAAATTGAACTTGAACTGAAATAACTTTTTATTAGTAAATAATTCAATTAAAAATAATTATTAGATTTATAGTTTCTAGGTTAGTTATGAGTTAAATTATTGGTGGGGCAAATTATTGGTGTGGCAGGAGACTGCATGTTTTTGAAAGCTTTTACACACCAACTCAAAAGTCAACACCATTCATCGTCATCATTTCCCTCACCTGGCAACCTGCAATTATTTTTTTTTAAAAAAATCCGAATTGTCTACAGAAGGTAGTCGAAAAATCACTCTAATCTCTCTCTTTTAATTACCCGTTGTTTTTTTGGGATTGAGAGAATACCCCAAATGAATTTGACTTTAGTCTGTTTGTTTCCGAAGTAACTTGCATCAACTAGCACTAGTTTGAACTAGTTTGATGTGAACCTTTATGAGTAATTCATTAAATTGGTTAGATCTAAACTAATAACATACCCTTCGTATGACTCACTAAAGATAGCCACATACATATAGATAGACCGGCTTTACAGCTCAGCCATACGCCGATTCGGGTTTATTTGAAAATAGCTAGAATATAGCATTTTCTGGAGACATAAGAATTTTTCGGCGGAAGCCGCTTATACCACATTTTGCTAAAAGGATATTTGTGTTATGATACAAACGTAAAAAAGGGCACTAACCGATTGACTTTGTTGACAATGGGCATTAACCAAATGTTTGCTATTTATATACTAAGTCGTACCTGAAAAACATGACACTCCGGCAGCCGGACGGTGGGCACTGGCCCACCGTCATAAAGCCCTAGATCCGCCCCTGATTGGGCGTATAACAAAGTTAAAACTTTTATATTAACAATTATTAATAGTTCACCATATAAAAATGTATTTAAATTAACACGTTATAACTACATCTATATTTGCTTAGGTTCAAATTGTGAATTTTACGGTTTAATGTAAACATGTGAATATTTTTTTCCATTTTACATAGAATATTATGTGCTGTTTTAGGTTTTGTATTTTTCGTTGTGATTGTTCAATTCGTTCTCCATTATGAATATTTTTTAATCTATGCAAAACATATTCCATATAATACCCGCTAATACTATTCACATAGCCAAAATGCATTGATATATTTGAGTCTGAATTATCTGTTTTTTCGCAAGAAGCTCAAACATTTGTTTTTTTATTGCCCGAGTAAAAACTTCTCTCATAGTCACCCATCATAGGCTAGTCGCACTCGAGGACTTTTAATATATCGTGGAGTTCTTTTATCATCAACTATAATTTTGCCCTAAATGCGTTCGCAATATTTGAGATGGGACATTTTTAATAACTAGGAACATCACGAGTTTCGCACTTTCTTCACCCTTTACTTACCATGCCTCACAAACAATCAAGCAAATGGAGCCAAATCTATGTGATTCCATGTATTTGCATTTTGCAAGTGGCGGTGTGAGTAGCAAACAAGCAAAGCAAATCAACCAAGTGGTCGCCAAAACGTGTGATATTAAAAACAAGCTTCCAACAAGATAACAACACTTGACCTTATCGGAAAGTCAAAACATGTTCCAAATCTACTCATCAAGCTTCCTGGTTTCTACTCATAAACAACTAAACAAGTGCTGTCAAACACAATACCACTAACCCATATTTCTATATAAACCTTAAACCACCATGTAACTCACCATATACACAAACCACCAACTTTTACCTATGATTCTCAAATTAAACAAACTTGGATTCTCCCATCATCACCGCTGCCAACGCCATATATCTGAAGTAAATTCGGCTTATTTAAAAGCTTTCCGGTCACTAGTTTCCGAAAACCTAAACCTCGCATTAGAAAGTTTGAAACTCGGATCGGAACTCTTGTCCTTAACATGGATCCACCGATGTTTCAAAATGGTGCCCATGATTAACAAAGCTTTTGCAAAGTTAATGGTGGAGATTGATTATCCGGTGACAAGTTGGGCAGATGGTTCCATTGATGAGTATCTTGATTACACCATTAAATTATTAGACCTTCTTAATTCTATCAGTTGTTGTATTTCACATGTGAGCCAAGCTCGGGTTTCGCTTACTCATGCTTTAAGTCTCATGGAACGCTCTCTAGCTCTTGCTATCGAACGAATGAGAGAGATCAAGAAACATAATCATTCCATCATGGAGTTTAAAGGTACCGGAATTGATGTAGACAGAAATCGGAATGAGAAGGAATGTATATTTCATGAAGCTATGATGGTTATGAAAAGTACTGGATTTTGGGTGTGTGGGGTGGTGTTATCCGGATTAACGAGTGAAGTTGAGCCGATCAAAGCGATTACGGGAAACATGGTGTTCGTGGACTCGTCGTTGAGGGCTCTGGATTCAGTCTTCAGGAAGAAATTAATGATGGAAGGGGGGTTTGTGAAGGAAGTTGAAGGAGTGAATGAGAGTGTTGATTTGATTATTTCAAGTGGAATTGGTGATTCGTATGGTGGAATGGAATTGAAGAGAAGATTGGAGGTGGTTGGGAATGGATTGAAGGGTTTAAAAGAGGAAGAAGAATGTATTTTTGGAAGTGTAATGGCTTCTAGGAATGAAGTGGTTGAGATACTTATAAGGAATAATAGTTAGTCATGTTTCGATTAATGATAGTAGTATAGTATTCTTGTTATTTTGTGCATATAGTATTAACAAAGGTTGTTTACGTTGGTATACTTAATTAGTTTGAACGATAGGATGATATTATATATTAGGCCATGGGTAATTGTTAATCCCCTTTAAACCTTATTTTTCGTCAAATCATCATCATCACATATTTAAATCTAAAACACATGTAATGAATAATGGCTCTTCAAACGTTACCATTTCAAAATACACAGTCTTTATTGTAACGCTCGTGTCTTATAACGCTCCTTCCCACGTGAATGAGTAGGGGCTTATCTACTAATATAATGCACCTATAATACCCCATTACACATTGTTAGAATCCATGGTTGATGCCGTAAAAATACATTTTGAATATTTTATTAGTTTTTTTTCTTCATATGTTTTAATATAAAGTTTTCAATAAATAATTCTTATAAGTTATAAGAGTGTCGCTTTAAAAAAAATATTAAAGTGTCAAATTTAGTTTTGGGTTTAGTTCTGGTAAAGTGACAACGTTTCGAATAAACGTCACTAGCCACCTCAACATCCGATTTTACCAAGCCAATAAACATCATTTTTAAATATATCGGGTTTTAATGCCTAATTCAAGTATTATTACGCCCCGAATTCAAGTAGATGTGGTGCCGCAACGTGACGGGTTTTAATGCCTAATTGTATATATATTATTAACAGTGATATTTATCTGCTACATTTTACACACATAAATGAACAGTTTGAGCAATGTATTATTACAAGAAGTTTCAATCGAAATAGAGGATTTAATATCGATGTATAGCACATATACATACAAACAAATCATGTCATGGCTAATTATTTTTCCTCCTAAGTGTCATAAGTACTTCATTTCTAGCGGCCATTACACTTCCAAAAACACCTTCTTCTTCCTCTTTTAAACCTATCAATCCATTTCTAACCACTTCCAATCTTCTCTTCAATTCCATTCCACCATCTGAATCACCAATTCCACTTGAAATAATCAAACCAACACTCTCATTCACTCCTTCAACTTCCTTCACAAACCCCCCTTCCATCATTAATTTCTTCCTGAAGACTGAATCCAGAGCCCTCAACGACGAATCCACGAACACCATGTTTCCCGTAATCGCCATGATCGGCTCAACTTCACTCGTTAATCCGGATAACACCACCCCACACACCCAAAATCCAGTACTTTTCAAAACCATCATAGCTTCATGAAATATACATTCCTTCTCATTCTGACTTTTGTCTAAATCGAATCCGGTACCTTTAAACTCCATGATGGAATGATCATGTTTCTTGATCTCTCTCATCCGTTTGATACCAAGAGCCGGAGATCTTTCCATGAGACTTAAAGCATGCGTAAGCAAAACCCGAGCTTGGTTCACATGTGAAATACAAGAATTGATAGAATTGAGAAGGTCTAATAATTTAATGGTGTAATCAAGATACTCATCAATGGAACCATCTGCCCAACTTGTCACCGGATAATCAATCTCCACCATTAACTTTGCAAAAGCTTTGTTAATCATGGGTACCATTTTGAAACATTGGTGGATCCATGCTAACGACAAGACTTCTGATCCGAGTTTCAAACTTTCTAATGCGTGGTTTAGGTTTTCGGAAACTAGTGAACAGAAAGCATGTAAATAAGCCGAATTCACTTCAGACATATGGCGTTGGCGGCGTTGATGAGGATGGGAGAACCCAAGTTTGTTTAATTTGAGAATCATAGGTAAAAGTTGGTGGTTTGTGTATATGGTGACTTACATGATGGTTTAAGGTTTATATAGAAATATGGGTTAGTGGTATTGTGTTTGACAACACTTGTTTAGTTGTTTAGGAGTAGAAACCAGGAAGCTTGATGAAGAGATCAGGAACATGTTTGACTTTTCGATAAGGTCAAATGTTGTTATCTTGTTGGAAGCTTGAATTTTAATAGGGGGGCTTTAAATATACCAAAAGTTTTTATTTGGTATACCAAGTCAACCCTATTAATCAACTACTAATCATTCAATCAACTACTAATCATATCAATCATCATTTTTATTCTATTTTATTTAAATATAACTACTAATCATTACATAATAATTATTTAAACTACTAATATCTATTTTTTAATTAGGTTTTTTAAAGACTATTGTAATTAGTTTTTTGCAATACTAGTATTAATAATAGTATATTAAATATTTTATTATACAATTATGAATTATTACTAGTCTTCTATTGAATATTTCCCTTCTAATTCGAATGGGCAGTCAGTTTTTTTTTGTGCCAGAAACTTTACTTGAATCCTTAAATTTATATTTTCCGCCACGATCACACATGATTACAACTTTATACACGAACCCATTAGGATATTTGTTCGATCTTTTAGTGACGACGACAACACCAAGAGAGCGTGCCAAGTTTTGTACCCAATTCATCAATTCTTCATGGGACCCGAACACCTAAAAATTAATAAAAAGTTAATAAAAAGAATAGATAATACACTTAATAATAAAAAGTTAATAAAAAATGTGTATATATAAGTTAATAAAAAAGAATAAATGATACACCTAATAATAAAAAAGTTAATAAAAACATGTATATATAAGTTAATAATAAAAAGTTAATAAAAACATGTGTACATAAGTTAATAATAATAAGAATAAATTATGCACCTAATAATAAAAAGTTAATAAAAAACTTAATAATAAAAAGTTAATAATATATTAGTTAATAAAAAAATAAATAATACACTTAATAATTAAAAGTTGAATTTTTGGGAGATGTGTTCATGATTGGTTCACCAAAGTTATGTCATTGAATTTTGTGAAATTTGGAAATTGAGCAAAAAAGCTTCTTGAAATCAAACATCATTAATGACTTTGGTATACTTTTGGTATATTTAACAGAACCCTTTTAATATGACACGTTTTTGGCGACCATTGGGTGGTGTTGCTTGTTTATTACTCATACGCGCACTTACAAATACTTGGAAGTTGGAACCTCAAAATTTTATTTATTTATAAAAAATGAGTTAACTTAGCTATATATAATCAAATAGAAATAGAAAGTTCAAGCAAAACGTACTCTTGTCCTTCCTTTGGTATACCCCCCCCCCCCCCCCCCCCCCCCCCTCCATTGGAAAAAAACACACATAGGTATGGATAGCTGGTGTGATTTTTTTTATTAAATTAAAATTTATTTAAATGTTCTGATATTTAGTATTTTCACTTTTTTTAATATAAAAATTATTTCTTCTGTGTTAATAATACAAATTATCATATCTGTGACCTTCTGTCGAATTAAGCCTTCCTTTTTAAATATAAAAATATTTCTATGTTAAAATGTTGATTATCACATAATATTATTTTATTCTTAATTCATAAAATTTGTGTAGTTTATTATGTAAATATACTATTTCCTTTTTTATTTATTAACAAACAATATGCAATTTGATTTTAAAAAATACAAAGTATCTCTAAAACTATTTTTAAAAAATACTCTCTAAAAAATTAAACAATAATAGAAAAAATTTAATATAATAATAATAAACTGTAAATTTTATATAAAAAATCTTTTGGTATTTAATAAAAAATAAAAATTATTTTAAAAATTTAATCAAACAAAATCTAGAAAAAAAATTGTTTTAAAAATAACAGTAATGAAAGATAAAAAATGACAAATAAGAACAAAAAATGTTTGAATCGTATTAATGTAAATTTAAGAAAGAGAGTATGTTCAGTAAAAATAAGAGGAAGTACGTTTTAACAGCACCCTAAGTATAAATGCTCATTTATTTGTAATTAACTAATTAATTCTTTTGTTTTTATTCCTTTAGTTGGCTACAAGTTATTTGAATATGAAGCTTCATATGTAATAATTATGTTTTGGGTTTCATGCCATCGAATTTAGTCCTTTAGAGCATTCAAAGTCTGTTTCGTATATTTTGTAATAAGGTTTTGTAAATTATAGGAAATGAATAGAAGTGGTTGTGAGTAAATGAGGGGAAAATGTTATGTAAAAAAAGATAAATTTGAAAATACACTATTTATACCTATACCGTATAATTTTTTAATATATTCTGTAAGTGGTTATGAATAAAAGAAAAGAAAACAGTTAATGATAAAAGTATTAAAAAGTATTATTTTATTGAAAAAAGGTAGTGATATTTATTTTAATTAGAACATTCTCCAAATGCTCTCTATCTCCATCTCTATAATTACACTAAAAATCATCACATTTTGTAACACCGTGAAAATGCCCCGTCTAATTTTGGACTAAAAATGCCAAATCTGAAAGTTAAAAGACTGAAAATGAAAATTTTGGATTTCATGCATCTCCGCGCGACGCGAAGATGACACTGAACAACTTCGCGCTGCGCGAAGCTGCTGGTACACGATTCAAAGTTTGGCAACTTTGCGCGACGCGAAGAATATGGATAAGGCAACTTCGCGCGACGCGAAACTCGATTAAGTAGCCGGAGCCACGTGGCCTACCACGTGTCGACACGTGTCAGCCCGAGATTGACATGCAAAATTGTTGCGCCTAAAGGCGGTTCGCGCGACGCGAAGCATCTTCGCACAACGCGAAGATGCACAAGTCAATGCTATAAATAGGCAGCCACAGGTTCAAGCCCAAACCATCCCATTTCACATTCACTTTCTCATAGTTAACCTAGGAAAGCGTGCCAAGGTGTCCCGAGGTTCCGAGGGCTTGATTCCGCGAAGAAACGAGGTGCCGAGACGCTGTAACGATCTGTTGTTCTGTTAAACAAAGCACGAGCTGATACGCTGCCGATTTTCTTAGTTCTTACTTCCGATTAGCCGACTAAGGTAAGGATTATTGTTAAATTACCTTATTATATAATTATTAGAACCTGGTTAAGGATATAGTCATTAAACTGTAAACGTTTTCCAAAGTAATGTTTTACAAAGTAAAGATGTTACTTCCACGTGAAGTAATGTTATCAAAACTATATTTTGACGGGCACGTAGTAACTGGAAGGGGGATATCATTAGTAGACTCTTCTTGCCTAAGGTAAGTAATTCGTACAAATCTCAATCAACCGTGGGACCCTTTTACTTACCTGGAGAAGTTTGCCAACGTGATAGACTCTATTAGGCCAAAGCATGCTATCCAAAACGTCATATGTAAATACAAAGTATATTTTTATTTAAACGGCTATAAACTTTACTAAGTTTAGGTCAGACCTAAGGTCTGCTGATCAGACCTTGAGTCTACTGAATTGAATCAGACTTGAAGTCTGTGATCAGACCGAGAGTCTGCTGAACTGATCAGACTTAAAAGTCTGCTGATTAATCAAGAAACACCATCAAGGTGCTGATACATAGCTATTGCAAATATAGGTTAATAGCATACTAAGGAAATAAGTTCTGATATCACCGATCTGATAACACAAGGTGAACACGTTAACCTTTTATGGTCCGAACTGATTTTACTCTTGTAATAGACAGGTTGTTTATTACAAAGAGTCTGGCAAATATTTACATGAGATTATTTCTCTAAAACCGTTATAATACAATATAGATAATAAAAAGCAACTCAGACCAAATTTACATGTGTTGGATCCAAACATAACTGATAATTGGCATACAAAACCAAGTCAGTCATAACCAGTTCTCCAATAGGGTCACATAGCTTTGGGGAAAGATGTCTCCGAACAGGGGCTATGTACATGGGGAACCTTTGAATTGTGTGCGTAGGGCAGTGGTACAAATCCCGGGAATGACAGGCGTTCCTGCTGAGATTGTGAACAGAAAACTATGATTGTATTTAACGACTGTTATAAACTGTTTTATCGAGTCAACGTTTCACCAGCATATAGATGACGTGCTTTTTCCAACCCATGCAGGTAATGAGATGCTAGTATTGGATATACAAGGATTTGGAGTCATAATAGAAGATCGCTCAAGATGGCTCTACTTTTGAAAATATGAATCCTTGTAATAATATTATAACACTGTTTTATAAACTGAAACTTGGGTATTTAATTCCCAAGTATTTTGCAATGTAAATTAATATTTTAATATATAAGACTTCCGCTAAAATGAACCCGCTACTCTGATATGTTTACAAAACAGGTACTAACCCGGGACGTCGCACCCAGGCCCTGAGTCGGGGTGTGACACATTTTCTCTCTCGTTTTTAATTAAATAATATTTTGTATCATCTCGGAGATGTCTGTTTAAGATTCCGGCCAATCTTCTCTCTCTCTCTCTCGATTAACCACAATCACAACCCTAGCGGCCCATTCAATTGAATTCCATTACACACCTTTCTAATTCGAATTACAATATGTTCGAGTGTTTCCATTTGAATGCGCTGAATTGCGTTTCATTTTGTTGATTACATGTTAAATTTTAGCTTCTTGATTGACATTAAGTTTTTGTTTAGTAGAATATGATTGTACATTGGTATTGGATTGATTTATACCTTAATCCATAGTGGGTTGAGTTTTGTCTCAAACGGGCCAAACACATATAACTCAAATCAAATTTGTTGAAAGTCACATGAAATGATGATGTTTGTAGTTGGCTTATGTCATTTGGTTAGGCTGAGGGGTGTGGGGGGCGCGAGAGGGGGCGTGAGTGGGGGCGCCATCCAATAATATTGTGACGTGTGGCAGAGAGAGAAACTTGATAAGATGGGTATTGGTAGTGGTGATAGCGCCCCGGGGCATGGTGTGGAGGGGCGCGAGAGGGGGCGCGAGCGGTTTTTTTTTTTTTTTTTATAAATGTATTAAAAAAACGTATTATTAAAAACAAAACATTAATTAAAAATCTATTAACATGAAAACTAATTAGAAGATAGTTTTTACGATTTGATTTCAATTTTTTGTTAATTAAAAATCTATTAACATAAAAACAATTTTTTTTTTTTAATATAATATTGAGCCCAACGGCTCTATTCCGGAATCCCATGCATCATCACGCCATTCCCAGCCGCTACCCAGCCCGCGCCTGCCTCGTTTTCCGCTCTCGCGCCCCTCTCGCGCCCCTCTCGCGCCCCGGTGGTGTGGCTCTCGCGCCCCGGGGCGCTAGCGAACGCCCTCACGCGCCCTGACTAGCGCTCCGCACCCCTCAGCCTTATATGCTTTATTATTAACAGGTGTCTGTCTATCATTGTGGCTACGTGTTTGCTTAAAATGATGATGTTTTGACAGTTGTTTAACATTTCTATCTTCTATCTCTTCTTTGAAATCATTTGGCTTCTCTCTCTTCACCAGTCTTCTTCTATCTATATTGTTACTCTCTCTATCTTCACCAGATCTCTCTCATTTGTTTGACAGATTAGACACAAGGTAACCACAGACCCTGGCAACCATTATTGCCCTGTCGCCGGCCGTTGCCGTATGTGGCGGTGGCGATGATGTTTTACGCCGATGGTTTTGTAGGGTTATGTTATGCATATACCTCTTCTCCTTTTAGCCACTCCATCGTCACCGTCGACCGTAGCTGCCGTGTTCTATGCTGGAACCCTAGGTGGCGGCGATGTCGTGGTGGTGTGGTGGTCGATACCTGTTATTGTCGGTGGTGTGTGGTGGAAGCTTTCTGTGTACGTGCTTCTCTGCAGTGTAACATTTTATTACCTATTTTGATATTGTTGGGGTTAACATCAAACCCTATCCAATTTGGCATTTTGAATCACTGACTATTACTTTGTGAACTTCACATGTGCTAATTTATTTGTTAATTGAAGGTTCTTGGCACCTAATTTGTGGTTTTGGACACTATAAGGTGTTACATCGGGGTTCTATTGTTTTCGGTTACAGTCAATATAAAAAACGACTTCTCTGAAGTGACAATACCAGATTCATTCTAGAAACAGTGGCATCGTTGGTACGCTATAACTTAATGATCGTCTAAGTTTGCGCGGTATGGGTAGTAGCTTGCGCTTTTGATGTATGTGCATTGCCTATTTCATTTTGGTTATCTTCTTTATTATCAGGGGCTTTTGCTACGTGTAAGCCTTTTGCTTATTTGGTGTTTTGACAATTTTATCATTGTTTTGGCGCTTGCCTAAGCCTTTTATTGTGAAATCTGCAATATATTCAAATAATGTTGTGTTCATTTTATTGGCATGACAATTTATTTGCAACTACAATGACTCAATGAGAGCTTTCTAAAACTTTGTTGATGTTCATGCGATGATGCATAGCTGAGCATTGAGGGCTATGATGCTTGGCTGAGCCTTTTATTATGAAAATTGCAACTGGTTTTCACCCTAATTCGACGACTTTGACTTTTTAAATGTTTGAAAGTCAAATATACTTAGGCGATGATCCAAAAAGCATTTTTGTGTTCATCGTTTTGGCGTGGCAATTTATTTGCAGCGACAACGAGCTAACGCTTCTGAGCCTGTTAAAACTTTCTTTGACCAAAATCGCGTAGCTCTCCTGAAGCTGCAACATCCGGTCCATGCAGATATGAAATGAAATTTGTCAACATGATGAGACCATTAAATCATGATTGACATTTTTTTTATTTCAATGGTTCTAAATTCTGTTAATGGGTCTTTTTATTGGTAAAAAATGGATCAAAAGGATGACCAAATATATGTTGCCGGGCCATTTCGGGTCAGGTTATTAAACACAATTAGTGTTAACTTTCTGTGGTAGTGTTGGTCTTAATTGTGTTTTGTCAAGTTTGTTTCTTTATTTGATATTTTACATGTTCTTTCTAAATGTACAGGTTAAGTTATTTTTTGTTGTTTTATTGTATAATGTTAATTATGTGTGTAATTTTGTAACAGCCTTTGATCATTGTCAGCGTTGTGCTTTGTTGGTTGGTTCACTTGGTTGTTGTCCTACTTTGTTGACTGTGCTTCAAGTTTGCTGGTCTCCATCAAAAAATAATGCAACCAACACCAATTACACAACCACCATTCAATCTAAAGACTAGAATATATTGTTTCACTTGGACTACTATGCCATCTTAAGGTGATAAGCATAAATAAAACAAAAAAAATCGATTGGCCTAAACAAGCGAAAGTAACATTCTATCACCTGAGATGATCAAGTGAAAGAATGGAGACAATGAAACACATGTATGCTTGCACTACCTTTGAACAAGCAGCCATGGTTTTTATAAAAAAAAACGAGGATGAAGTCACAAACTTAAACAAAGAATCTGAACTCACCAGATAGTTGCAAACAATTCAATTTCCACGTGTCTTTTCAAATTAATGCACACGGGCACACAACTTGCTTATAACATACACATTACTTCTAACCACCTTTCAGCTCTTAGCTGTACATTAGATTCTTTGTACCTTTTAACAAATTTGGATGTGTCCATTTGTTAAAAAGTTTTGGTCAATAACTAACTATGAACACATCTGCCAGAATGACAATTTTTTACTGTTTCAGGTTTGCAAGTTATAGCAGCAGATAGCAACATTACACTTTTGGCAAGACTAACATGTCTCAAGGACACGAGCAACAACCTTTTGTAATTAGTTTATGCACGTACTCCGTACACCTTAAAAGACCATTTTATATGATGTAATGAATGATTATACGTGCATGGTGTAAAATATAAATTAGGTATGACATGTGTAACTACGTTTCTTAATCTTAATCGTCATCTACGTCCCGCCGCCGCATCGCGGCGGGTGAACCTACTAGTTATATATATAAATGGGATTATCATGTCTTTTCATTAAAAAAAATAAGGGTATTTTTGTCATTTGGTACGTTTATCTAACCCGAATGATTATAAAAGAATATTGTATTGAAAAGGTATCCAAATCTTTGTTAACAGCTTGTGTCGCATAAATGTTTTTTTACCTATTTGCCACTTTAAAAGTCACTTGGGTCAGATGTCAGCAGAATGATCGGCCGGACAGAGGCTAGGGCTCCTTCCTTCCCACTGCGTCCTTCCTTGTGTGTCAGAGATATAAAGCGAGTGCAGCGGAAAAGAAGCTTTTTGGGGTGTATAGCTCAGTTGGTAGAGCATTAGGCTTTTAACCTAATGGTTGCAGTTTTCTTTTTCTTTCTCCCTTTATTTCTTTTTTTTATAGCTACAATTTAAATTAAACTAAACCAGCAAGAAAAAAACAAAAACAAAAACTTTAAAATTGTTTTTTCTTTTTATTTTTAAGTTTAATTAGTGTATTGTTTTATCAAGATGTAAGAAACATAGATAAAGGGTTTAAGATTTTTTTTATTATTTTTTAAAACTTTAATTAGTGTACTTGGTCAATTCATCGTAAAACAACTTTAATCAAAAGTATTTTTTTTATTATTTATAATTAGAAATATTGAATTATATTAATATCATCTTTTTTAGATTGACCAATAATAATCTTATTTTAGAAAATTTTTGCCACCGGGCCAGCATTTTACATTATTTTTTTCTTTTCATTGGACCCCCGTTAATTAAAGTTTAATCCTGTTAAGTTTTTACTGAATTTCAAGCTGATGTTTTAGGCTATTGATCGGAATGAGGATGCGCGTCGATTGATGTAAAATTTATCTCCAAACGGTGCTCCAAACGACTTGATTTTTGTTAATTGAAAAAACATCCGAATTGAAACACTAGAGTAGGGATATGGTTCAATAAGTGAAGTGGAGGCATTTGAAGTTTGGATTTATATTAGAGTATATTGTTAACTCAGTTTCTTGTTTGATTGTGATTTTAAACAAGTTCTTGTACTAGGAATAGATTTTAGACAATGTGATCTGATTTTGTTGTTTGATTATGTGTTTTTGAACAAGTTCTTGTACTAAGAATAAATTTCAGACAATGTGATCTGAGTTTGTTGTTGATTATGTGTTTTTGAACAAGTTCTTGTACTAGGAATACATTTTAGACATTGTTATCTAAGTTTGTTGTTTGATTATGTGTTTTTGAACAAGTTATTGTCCTAAGTATAAATTTCAGACATTATTATCTCATTTTGTTTGATTTGTTTTGGTATGATTGTTATGAATTATTTTCTAGTTGTCTTTTAACTCCTTACTCATGTTACATATATTAAACATGTATACATTAAGGTTTTATCTAGATAGTTAAATACCATTTATTAATCAACTTTACAAAATATATAACATTTAATTATGTTTATAGCAGTTATTGAATTGTCTAGTTTAATTAAACTAATTCATAAAATAAGTTCAATAAATACTAAGGAATTAAAAGTTTTTGTTTACACTAGATAAATAAAAATTGTTTTTTTTAATTAATTCAATACATAAATGCCTATTAACCTTTGTCATTATAATATTGATCTTTTGTCATTGTATCTTAACTTTGTCATTATAACATTAATTTTGTTTACCATTAGACCTACAAATATATTTTTCTTATTAAATCTATATCTATTTACTCTATAATAAAATGATACAAATTTTGTCACTTGCCATTCACATATTAAACCTCAACCATTTTTAATAAAATTATAAAACATTTATCATCATAAAAAATAATTTTTTTAAATTTTTTTAGGTGCAACAAGCGGAGGAAACCGAAACCTCCAGGAGCACGTCATGAGACTCGAAGCTGAGAACATGTAATGCATTAGTTCTCCAATAATTCATAATATCTTATATATGCATTTTTCGAATTTAATTTTTTAATATCAAATTTAGTCATTTTCAAATTTATGGCATTTATATCCTTTACTTCAAACTTGCATTATGATAAGAGAGTTTGAAGTGTAAGGAAAAAAAGAAGGGTACAATGGTCAAATTGTAACTTGTATTTAGTGAATGGTATATTTGATATTAATTTTTTTGATTTTTTGATTGGGTAAACACGCAAGTTATTAATTTAAACTACAATTTTGAATAATTAATAATAATTTAAAAGTAAAATATGATATTATATATATCCATTTTCCGATTTTAATTCGTAATATCAAATATAACCATTTTCAAGTTTATGACATTTATACCCTTAACTTAAAACTTATATTATGATATGAGAGTTTGGACTGTAAGGAGAAGAGAAGGATGTACAATGGTGAAATTGTAACTTGTTTTTATTTGAAACAGGTTACAGTTTTTCTGCCTTTTTAATGGGGGCAAATATGCAAGTTATTAATTTAAACTACAATTTTGAATAAAAAGAATTTTTAAAGTATCAAATAAAAACAATTAAAGAAATCAATGGTATTTAATGCATCTATTATTCTTTATTTGTTTTAAGGGCATTGAGGAAGGATCTTGAGGAGGTGGTAAGTGATAATTAGTGTTTGCTTTATGGGAATTCTAACGTCAAAACCACTTGATTTTTGTTAATTGTACACCCTTCTCTTCTCCTTGCAGTCCAAACTCTCGTATCATAATGCAAGTTTTAAGTAAAGGGTATAAATGTCATAAATTTGAAAATGATTATATTTGATATAACGAATTAAAATTAGAAAATGGATATGTATGATATCATATTTTACTTTTAAATAATTATTAATTATTCAAAATTGTAGTTTAAATTAATAACTTGCCTATTTATCCAATCAAAAAATCAAAAAAATTAATATCAAATATACCATTCACTAAATACAAGTTACAATTTGACCATTGTCCCCTTCTTTTTCTCCTTACATTTCAAACTCTCATATCATAATGCAAGTTTGAAGTAAAGGGTATAAATGTCATAAATTTGAAAATGACTAAATTTGATATTAAAAAATTAAATTCGGAAAATGCGTATATAAGATACTATGAATTATAAGAGAACTAATGCATTACATGTTCTCAGCTTCGAGTCTCATGACATGCTCCTGGAGGTTTCGGTTCTCCTCCGCTTGTTGCACCTAAAAAATTTTAAAAAAATTAATTGTTAGGATGATAAATGTTTTATAATTTTATTAAAAATGGTTGAGGTTTAATATGTGAATGGCAAGTGACAAAATTTGTATCTTTTTATTATAGAGTATATAGATATAAATTTAATAAGAAAAACTATATTTGTAGGTCCAATGGTTAAACAAAATTAATATTATAATGACAAAATTAAGATACAATGACAAAAAATCAATATTATAATGACAAAAGTTAATAGGCATTTATGTATTTAATTAATTAACAAAAAGCCAATATTTATTTATTTAAAATAAACAAAAACTTTTAATTCCTTAGTATTTATTGAACTTATTTTAGGAATTAGTTTAATTAAACTAGTAAATTCAATAACTGCAATAAACATAATTAAATGTTATATATTTTGTAAAGTTGATTAAATAAATGTTATTTAACTATCTAGATAAAACCTTAATGTATACATGTTTAATATATGTAACATAAGTAAGAAGTTAAAAGACAACTAGAAAATAATTCATAACAATCATACCAAAACAAATCAAACAAACTGAGATAATAATGTTTGAAATTTATACTTAGGACAAGAAGTTGTTCAAAAACACATAATCAAACAACAAACTTAGATAACAATGTCTAAAATGTATTCCTAGTACAAAAACTTGTTCGAAAACACATAATCAAATAACAAACTCAGATCATATTGTTTGAAATTCATTCTTACTACAAGAACTTGTTCAAAAACACATAATCAAACAACAAAATCAAATGACATGTCTAAAATCTATTCCTAGTACAAGACCTTGTTTAAAATCACAATCAAACAAGAAAATAAGTCAACAATATACTCTAACATAAATCCAAACTCAAATGCCTCCACTTCACTTACTGAACCATATCCCTACTCTAGTGTTTCAATTCGGGTGTTTTTTCAAATAACAAACAAGTCGTTTGAAGCACCGCTTGGAGATAAATTTTACATCAATCGACGCGTATCCTCATTCCGATCAATAGCTTAAAATATCAGTTTGAAATTCATAAAACCCTTAACAGGATTAAACTTTAATTAACGGGGATCCAATGAAAAAAAATAATGTAAAATGCTGGCCAAGTGGCAGCAATTTTCTAAGGTGAAATTATTATTGGTCAATTTAAAAAAGATGAGATTAATATAATTCAATATTCCTAATCATAAATAATAATAAAAAAATACTTTTGATTAAAGTTGTTTTATGATGAATTGACCAAGTACACTAATTAAAGTTTTAAAAAATAATAAAAAAATCTTAAACCCTTTTATCAATGTTTCTTACAACTTGATAAAACAATACACTAATTAAACTTAAAAAACAAAAAGAAAAAACAATCTTAAAGTTTTTGTTTATGTTTTTTTTCTTTAAGTTAAACTGTAGCTATAAGAAAAAAAGAAATAAAGAAGGAAAGAAAAAATCAATTAATTCACCTAACACTAATCATGCGAGCCAATTCTCTCACCACGAGCGAGTTCGCGAAGACGGAGACGAAACTCGAAATAGTAACTCACGGAGGGGGGAGGCAGTGTGCTAGCCCAACCCACCCGAGCATTCCTCGCCCACCTTGTTGTTTACTCGATCTTTGCTCTAAAATGAATATACGGTTATTTATATAGTGAATTAATAAGAAAAATATATATATATTACCAACCTTAAACACAATTAATATTATAATGACAAAAAGTTATAAGCATTTATGTATTGAATTGATTACAAGAAAACACTATATTTATTTATTTAATATAAACAAAAACATTTAATTATAATTAATATTTATTAAACTTATTTTAGAAATTAATTTAATTGGAGAGTAAATTCAATAACTGCTATAAAATTAATTAAATTATATTTTTTTGTAAAGTTGATTAATAAATGTTATTCAAATATCAAGATAAAACTATTAATGCATACATGTTTAATAAATATAACATGAGTAAAGAGTTGAAAGACAACTAGGGGTGAGCAAATAAACCGGTTAACCGAACCGACGCTCGACTCGAAAATTGAAACGGTTTGAAACCGATTATGTAAAAATCGGTTTGAAACCGATTGAAACCATAGGCTCAGAACCGGTTTCTAATTTTCTCCACCAAAACCGGTTAACCGAACCGAAACCGGCCAAAACTGGTCAAAACCCGAACTGAAACCGATCGTAACATGGTAAGAAAACGGTTTAAATCCGAACCAATACCGATCATACCATGATAAGAAACCGGTTTAAACCCGAATCGAAACCGATCATAAACCGGATTTGACTTTTGTTGACCAAACCGAACCGGTTTAACCCAAACCGGTTTTGAGTTTTAAACCGGTTTGTGCACCTCTAAACCGGTTTGTGCACCTCTAAAGACAACTAAAAAAGAATTCATAACAAACATACCAAATCAAATTAAACAACAAAGATCGATCACATGTCTCAAATTTATTCCAAGTTCAGAAACAAACACAAATCAACCAAACACAAATCAAACCATGGTTCAAAACATAAATCAAACATTAATTGCTCCACTTCACATTGAACCATGTCATTACTCACGCCCTGAAAATCAAACAAAAAAAAAGTTATATAAATACCTTCCACTCCGCGCTTTTTAAAACCAAGGATATATACGACGTTATACAATAGTTTCTACATATTTAGGAACTAGAAATTAAAAAACAGAAATCAGGATTACCTCAAAGGGTCAAAGCGAGTGTAGTTTCGACGCTAGAATTCCCATAAAGCAAACGCTGATTATCACTAACCACCTCCTGAAGATCCTTCCTGAGTGTCCTTAAAACAAATAAAGAAAAATAGATGCATAAAAAACCATTGATTTCTTTAATTGTTTTTATTTTATACTTTTAATTTTTTTTATTCAAAATTGCAGTTTAAATTAATAACTTGCATATTTGCCCCCATTAGAAAATCAGAAAAACTAATATCAAATACACCATTCACTAAAAACAAGTTACAGTTTCACCATTGTACACCCTTCTCTTCTTACAGTCCAAACTCTCATATCATAATGCAAGTTTTAAGTAAAGGGTATAAATGTCATAAATTTGAAAATGATTATATTTGATATTACGAATTAAAATCGGAAAATGCCATTCACTAAATACAAGTTACAATTTGACCATTGTACCCTTCTTTTTCTCCTTACACTTCAAACTCTCATATCATAATGCAAGTTTGAAGTAAAGGGTATAAATGTCATAAATTTGAAAATGACTAAATTTGATATCAAAAAAATTAAATTCGGAAAATGCGTAAGAGCATTGTACATTTTGCATTAAAAACTTGTATTTTGGGGAAATATGTAATTTCAAAGTTTAGGAAGGGGAAATATGTAAAAATCCCTATGAATTATAAGAGAACTAATGCATTACATGTTCTCAGCTTCGAGCCTCATGACGTGCTCCTGCAGGTTACGGTTCTCCTCCGCTTGTTGCACCTAAAAAAAATAATTAATAAAATAAGAAACTGAACCCAAAGATTTTACAACTTTAACGTTAACAAGCCAAAAAAAGAAGCCAACCACAACGCGCGCCGTTTCAGGCCATGCCCCAGTAGTAGTTATGTACCTCCTGATTATTTGAGGCATACTGAAATCCAAATAAAGAAGACTATAATGGTTATTATGATCGCATTTAAATTTATAAGATTTTATCAAGCCAAAAAAAAGGTTTTAAAAAAAGCAATTTAGCGCGCCACCACGAGTTTTTAAAAAAATCAAAGAAACAAAGCCGACTAACCAAAAATTCATAAAAAGGAGTTGGAAATAGATAGCACGTGTTAACTTTAAGAATTTATAACTCCAAACTTTGTGATATACCAAGAACATAAAATTGGAGTAACTTAATGAATCTAGATACTAACAGTTCAACTGATAGATCTAAAGCCTTTCAAAAAAATAACATCAAGAGAAGAAAAAATGGATAATTGACCGACAGATCAACTTCAGACTCAATGAAAAAGAAGAATAAAAAATTCATAAACAAAAACACAAAAAAGAATACGAATGTACCTGGAACTGGCATACTCATACAGTCTACCAGTAGATGAATAAACGACAACGCCAATTTCTGCATCGCACAGCACAGACAATTCACGGGCTTTTTCATCAACCCGGCTCGCCTTTTGGAGAAACACACTCGACGCTTTTGCACGTCCTGAACATACTTCAGATCCACCTTAGTTCTAACCATGATTATGAACAAAGACAAAAGAAGAATGTTAAGGATATGTCTTTGTCTCAGGTGTGTATAAACTATATGTTGAGGTTGCTATTTATAATAATGGAAATCCCCCCCCCCCCCCTTTTTTGTATTTTGTCATATTTAGATATTTATTTACTGATTTACAGCTTCCTTTTTAAGGAAAATTTTTTATAAATTTTTAACTTAACAAATTAGGAATAAATTTTACGTTTTTTTTAAATCGCAATGATTAATTTTGACACATGATGAGCTAGAAAACAAAATTTTCATGGTGCACTTATTACAGAAGATTAATAAGTAATTTTTTTGAAAAAGATTAATGAGTAATTAGTCACAAGTTTTCCTCTTCTTTTATAAAGGGTATTTTGGACATTTTAGTATAGACAAATACAGCTAATAAACAGTATACCGGATCAAAATATGAAGATTAATTTGGGTGAGTACCAATTATGGTAATTTTATTAATACATGCTTTATCTCAGTTGGCAATTTTTGCTTTGGTTTCTGTTATTTAGCTTTGTAGTGCTTAAAAGAAAATATGAATACAACCACCATGGGGATATATATCCTACTTTAGAAGTTTAGGGGGTGTTTGGTACAGAGAATGGAATTGTAGAGAAATGGAATAGAGAAATGGAATTGCAGAGAAAGGGAATTGGTCTAGAGAATGAGAATTGACTGTTCTGTTTGGTAGTACAGAGATTTCAGTAGAGAAATATAGCTGAGAATCATTTCTCTTGTTTGGTACATAGAAAATAAACAGAGAATTATATCAACTTTATCATTAGCACAAGTATTTTTTTCATAACAAATATTTATTAAAAAATAAAAAACATATAAAAAGATGCATAAATTCCAACCAAAATATGCATTGATCAAACCAATTCACATACAAAACATAGTTTTTAAGCAAAAAACATCAACCATAGTTAAAACCAATTCACATACAAAACATACTTCAACCATACACAACTATCCCATTGAACCATCGGTATACAACTCGACCATCTCAATGGTTAAAAATAGTTAAAAATCTTTTCGGAGTTGAATACAAAAAAGGAACTGGAAACGAGGAACATACACCCGATAAATGCAAGGAAACAGAAAATGTTGACCGAGGTACGCATTGTATCTGAGACAGCATAACACCGTTTATGTCATAACGACTCAAAACTGGTTCTGCACCCACAGCTAAAATCTGGAAATGATCGAAACAACATAAGTAAAATAAACAAAGGGAAGATAAATTTCACATAGAGTATATGGCCCACAAACTAAAATAAATAAAAGTAGTTACTTGATTATCATCAAAGCATATATCTTGGATGCAAGCACGTGTCGTGATCCCTGAAATTCTTTCAGAAGCCGAAAGATTCCACACTGATAAATTTCGCCCAAACCCACATGCCTACAAATATATGTTCAGTATTACTTAAAAACTAAAACAGAAACACATGTGAAGGCATGTGGTCACAAAAAACTAGAATATATATAAAGATTGTTGCCTTACCAGCCACTTTTCATTAGCATCAAGAGCAATGCAACTGACATATGAAAAGAACTCTTTAGATTTCTTATCTTTTCCTGGCTCAATAACATTAGTACACTTTCCACTTCTGCAATCTGCAATAAACTAACCAAATTAAGAGTTGGCCGGTCGATAACTAATACCTATAATTCGATTGCAGAAACTATAAAAAATAGCAATCTAATTATTTAACCAAAGTGTTTTGGGATACGTACCCCAAATTCTGGCTGTTCCATCCTCTGAGCCAGTTATAATCTACAAACAGAGCAGTGGAAAACAAGATTAACTAACAGAATACATTAACTGAAAACAAAATTAAGTGAGAAGAGAAAAAAAACGTATCAGCATATACCTGATTACAAGAATTTCGGGCAACAACAGAATGTAGATAACCAGAATGCCCTTTGAAAGTCAGTTTGATTTTAGATTTCTCCTGAAAACGTATTGCACAACATAGAACTCCATTTATCCAAAAAGGGAAAAAGAAAACTAATCTCTGTATTTGATTATTTAATCACATTCAGGAAATACATACCACATCCCAACAATAGGCACATGAATCACCAGCAGCTGCATATATGGAACCTCCCTATGGTACATGAAAAATCAACTCAAATCTTACATACATGTTTATCTAGTTATAAATGCCAACAAATGTTTTTTTTAAGGAAAAGCTTACAGACCTGAGTATCAACAGCAATAGCATTAGTTTCAGGGATAGGAGAAAGTGCACCCCAAGGACCTCTGAGGAGAAGAAAAAAAACATTACTTAGAACTAAACTAACACACTCATAATTTATCATCGTTTTAAGTTTATGTGACTAACTTATGTTGAGGATTTGCTAAGTCAAGTTGCGGCTTTAAAAGGCCACCTGCAAGAATAATGTGTAGAGTGAATAAAAAGTGTATCAAGATTTTGTCAAAGAACGAATATATCACATTTATTGGACTGTAACTCAAAACTTAATAAAATGATAATGAATAGAATTTCGCGTGACAAACCATTCTGCTTTGCTTCAAACATATCCATCCACTTCCATCCTCGAATCCGACCATCATCACCACAACTAAATAAAAACATAAGTTAACAGATTTAAGACGATGTTAATCCAACATAAATTGTTTACAGAACGAGCATGAGAAAGACATTATCTTAATAACAACTAGTTCTAAGTAATTCTACAGCGTTCATCAATTTATCTTTTCCGACCAAGGGAACATATCATCAATCCGGGAATATGGTCCACTTTAGGAAATAATAGTTTGTATTGTTCTCAAAGTAAAATAGTTATACTTTTTCTTACAAACTAGACTCGATTGTTGAATGGATACTATGAAAACTAAACAAGTCTAAACAAACAAGCAAACAAAAAGGAATTGCCGACACATAATAAGTATATAACTAGCAAGCATCATTAGATGTTTACCTCAACAGCAAGGAATCTTCAGCATCGCCATAGAACTTGACATCATAAGTAGGCCCATCGTGTCCATTAATTAAACAATCTGGTTCAGCTACAAATAAACTAAAGAAAACTACCATAAGCAAGCCGCAAATACACACCCTCATTAAGGGGGTGTTTGGAATCACAATTTTAAAATTTGAAAGTGATCATGTGTAAGGACTAATCAAAATCAGATACTCAATCATGATCATAGAACATGAAGCTGTAACAATAATAATAATAATCACATATTCAACAAACACAATCTAAATGCATCCTCAAAAGGCTTTGTATAATCACTTTCAATTCATAAACTATGCAGTCGATATAGGTGATATATCACCTATATCAGTTATCGGTCCCTTGGTAAAATATTGGCCAGAATATCAGTACCGATTATATCGGCGATATTGATTGATATATCACCGATATTCCCTATATCAGTGTTTAAATTCTTCATTATCCATTTTTAGTGCTCAATGTTAGTATTTTAAGTCTTAATTAGTTCCTACTTGCCACAATGGTTAGTGTTTTGGCAGTTGCAAAAGGTTAATCTGTTAATAGTAAGAGAATATATTGAATTTTACATGATATTAGAATTAGCGAAATCCCATCGCGATGATCGATATCTCAAATATCAATCCTTGACCGATATCCGATATTTATCCGCATTCACTACTTAATTCATAAATAAACAATCATAAAATATAAACTACTTACTTTTGAGCCCTAGAACTCCCAACAGCTGGTGACTGTAAGCAAAAGCAAAGAAATGCATATAAAATTGGTTGGCAAGTATAAAAAAATTAGAGAGTAATAGCAGATTGATGTAACTACAACATACGACGGAGGATATTAGAGAGGATAGCGAATACGATGCGATTGAACCGTCGCTAGAGGCGGCGACGATGTAATTAGGGTTTCGGTCATCAGTAGTAGACGGAGGAGAGAAGATCGTACGGAAGATGGTGAGTGAACTGGATTCCAGGTCATCTAGTATGCTGTCTCTGTAGGCATCTTAAAAATGGCCGTGGAGGAGTTGAGACTGAATGAAAGATGGGAGAAATGAAGGAGGAAAATGGGAGAAATGAAAGCAGAGAAATCCAATTCTCCGCTTTTTTCAGAGAAACAAAATCAGAGAAATGGAAATGGTTTATTTCCATTTCTCACCTCTTTCTTTCATAAACAAACAAGAGAATTCTTTCCAATTCCATTTCTCACCCCTCAATTCCCTCTACCAAACACCCCCTTAGTTCTTTTCCAAAAATAAGAAACAGAAATCTGATAAATTTCTTGAATTGTTTATCACTTGAAAAGTTGCATATAAAGCATAGAGAAAATGGAGTCACAAGGCCATTGCTAGTTCCCTAGATAAGATACATAATGCCATTTTAACAAAAGTAGAAATGAAAAAACTGAAAAGGTCCTAAATGAACTATTACGAAAATATATACAAATTTATAAAGTATATGACTATTTTGTATACGTTAAAGTTAACAAAAGTTATTACATATTAATTTAATTTATATAATATAAAAGGTATTTAAACTAAGACAAACTAAATGATAACTTCTGTTTTCAAATTAGCTAGAAACAGGATAAGCATGTAGGTGGGGGCCCACATGCTCCATGTGTGTATGTTTTCTTTTCCCCGGACATTGCTAATAGCTCTGCTATTGATGGGATTTTACTGGGTATGTATGTTTGTTTGTTTAATATATTACCTTTCCTTTTAACTTACCCCAGCCCGTTTGCACACTAAACTCTCAGTTTAGGTCTTCTTTATGAAGGTTATTTGTATGCGTTGACCATTAACCATCCTTAAAATTTGATTCTAAAAGTTTATTCTTTCTTTTTAATGGTTCGCATGATACTAGACAGATACGCATCATTAGGTGGGAAATTTACCAGCAGTTTTAGCCTTTAGGTTACGATCATTGATTTATATTTCGTTTTCGTCAAATTTATTTTAGGGTTAGGCTAAACGTACCCCCCCCCCAAACTTTCATTTCCTTTTAACAATTTTATTTGACATATTACTCCTCTCTAACATTATTTATATGTTAAAATATTAAGTATCACATAAAATTAAGTATTTATTCTCAATTCACAAAATTTGTGCAGTTTATTAAATACACTATTTTTTTATTATTAACAAATAATAAAATAATATAAAATTTATTTAAAAAATGCAAACTCTCTCTAATAACTAATTATAAAAACCCTCTCTCAAAAAATAAAACAATTACAGAAAAAAAAAACTTATTTTTAAATAATAAGAAAATGTTACTTTAAATCAGAAAAAAAATGCCTTTCTTTAAAAAAAAAACAAAACAAAAGGTATTTTTAAAAAATGCGTTTTAAAAATAGTTCTAATAAAAGATATCAAAATGACAAAAAAGAAATAACAAAGGTGTAAATCCATTAATATAAAACTTGAGGGAGGGGGTATGTTTAGTAAAAATGAGTGAGAGGGGGGGGGGGGGGGGGGGGGAAGGTACGTTTGCACCCTTTATTTTATTTTATTTTTTGTTCATTACCACTTGTTATTGTAATTTGAATGTATGGTGTGCATTTGATTGATGAATGAACCTCACAAATAGGAGATATAAATAAGAATATACATATAGGAAATGACAGCAAGAGAAGGCATGGTCTAAAGGATGTGATATGCCGATCAACAAGGATAGTCAACGGTCAATGCTGATGCCAGCCTGATGGTATTCAGGACCGTTCCCGATAATCATTAAAAAATTTAGGGCCGAAGGCGAGAAAAAATTTGGGCCTTTAGTAAAAAACAAAAAAATTGTTAGGCTTAAACAATGTATAAATGGGCTAATTGGTTATGATTTAGGTTGTGCAAAAATCTTTTTATAGAAATGGGATTAAATGAATTGAGTAATTGGGTTTAAACATTAAGAATGCATACTTTTTTCAAGAATATATATAATTCAAAAAAGAATTCGAGCCGACCAGGGCGATTGGGCCGGGGACGGTCGCCCTCTCCGCCAAATTCAATCGTTAATCATTTATGGACAAAAAAAAGGCGACCACCGATGTTGGTGAGGCGATGGCTAATGGGACTGCGTGTGAGGATACAGAAGATGAGGTGAATGATAAAAATGAAAAGGTCAACGTTGACCAAAAAGATACTGAAAAAAAGCAAAGATGAGAAAGAAAACGATGAAGTGAATGGTGATGATAGCTCAATTTATTTCAACTAACAAAGAAAAACATAAGAGATAGACTAAAATTATAAGAAGACGGCAAAAAACTTTAGCAGAGGAGGAGGAAGAGGAAGAGACGAAGATATTAAAACACATAGAAGTGTATTTAAGCAAGAGAGAGAGTCAATTCAAGAAAATCCAAAAGAAAAGTAGAGGAACTCGAAGGCTTGACTACAACTAGGCCGTGTCCTGTGACGGCAGCTAGCGTTTAGTAGCAACTTGGGTGTAGAAGAAATCTATCTCTGATACCATGTAATTTGAATAGTATGGTGTATTTGATTGATGAACGAACCATACGAAGAGGAGATATAAATAGAAAATAAAAATAGGGAATGAGACCAAGAGAAGGCATGATTTGAGGGATGTGATAATGCCGGTCAACAATCACTAGTGATTCTATCTTTTTTTTCCATTCTGCTCACCTAAGGTTAAACGATTCATCTCGATTCTTTTCAAAAACGCATTTCATCTACGATCTAACCACAGTTCACACATGCCGTAAATGTAAGAAACAAGCACTAAATTCAAATTTGTATTATCCTAGGTGCACCGAAGATGCAATGGTCAAATAAGGAATTAAAGAAAAACATGAAGAGTGAATAATAAAAGTATAGAATACCAGTAGATCCAGAATAAGGAATTGTGGCATGATCTATGCGTAATCCTTGTACCTGAATGCATCATCCAAAATAGTACCAAATTCAAATTCAAACACATGAAGCTATGAACAACAATTTGTATTATCCTAGGTGCACCGAAGATGCAATCGGGCTCGAAACTCAAATCTTGTTTATCATGTTAATAAGATTGGATAATTTATTAAAAAAAAAAGCCCTATGTTTCTTAATCTGATAAGAAATCATCTAACACACACACACAACAACAATATCATCATTGAAAACAATCACAATATGAAGTTTTGAGATTCAAAATGTTGGCACGAAGGGGTGAGAAAAAACCGAAATCGGTTACCTAGTAAACCGAACCCTTCATCTTCTCATATATTCTTTTAAGTTTGATTTTGGTAATTGACCTATCAATCATCTTGTAAATAAAATCCAAGAAAACTATGGATAATCAGAAAGAGGAAACCAAAATCTATTGTGTGGGTTTTGCTAATTATTGTGGATCTCAGAAATCAATATTATATTGTATACCTAATGGAGCTGCACAGACTTCAAATTCCGTCCACCGATGAGCAATCGTCTCTTCATGTTTACAACACATAAGCTTAATGACCAATAAAACCTGTTCAATGCTAATGAAAGTTGGAGATTTGAGTTGGGTTTTCAGTGTTTGAAACCCGAACACCTCTAGGCCTAGCAGACGGTACTGGTGGTACAAGATGTATGCTAATGCCGCGTCTCGTAATTCTTCGGTAGTTATTGAGTTTGATAACGAATAGAGTTCATGTGCCGGTATAACTATACCGATTACACCCCTAATTGCCATAACTATTTCTAACGTCTCACACCAACTTATGTGTCGGTTCAACACCTTGTAAGGAAATCACTTGGTTTAATTTCATATATCAAAACACATACTTGGAATTTCACATAATAGAACTTTTGGTCTTTGATGGAAACTTTATACTTTATCTGGTTTTTTACTTCGTGTATAAGCAAAATACTTTAATCTGAAAGTGGTCACACAATTCATAAAGTTATTCAAGATATCATATTGAAAACATGAAACCTACAATTAATCAAGTACCCGATGAGTATGGGACACATTTTTTAAAACTGGGTATTAAACCGGATATAAATTTCAAGTTGATCCGTCATTGTCTTTGTTGGTCTTCTATACGTGCCACTATCTACTTGCGTGTCAATTCGAATGTCAAATTTTTAGGGGTGGATGGGGATGTTTCACAGCCCACATTGGCCATTAGTATAAAAAGGGACGAGATTAATTGAAACTATTGTATTTTGCCCATAAAAAGCGCTATAAAAATGATCACGTTATGGCACATGTTTCGAAAGCTAGATGTAGTTTTGTTGGTTACTAAATGGGTTGTTTTATTTTTTGTTAAGATATTATATACTAGTATAATGCTCAGCTATGGATACTTGGAAGACTATATTGTTAGATGAAGATGAGCAAGGGCTAGAGCTAGAGTTGGAAGTATATATATGAATATATGATGTTCGTTGACGAATTTAAGGTCACACTCTCCTCTTTCTCATTACTTTTGTCGTTCATTCTCTCGGCACAACTAGGATTTACAATATGGTTATTTGTTCTTTATCTTTTGGTGTCTAGTTTATTTGTGTTTTGATATGCGAGAGAGTAGAAACAAGTAGTTGAGTCAAGTATCAAAGTTTTCTAAACATTTAAAAGATAATCACTAATAATAACAATAATAACCTAAGTGGCTAAGTCTAACAAATATATAGGATTGGGTTCAAGTAAGAGCACTTAAGAACGTTAACATCGGTTTTCACAACTCGTTTTTCATCTTTAAGAAGATATTTACTTCTATGCATTATATTTTAACATCTTTAGTGTAGAAAAGATATTGACTCATTTACAATAGTTATGTGAATGATTTAATGTACTTATATTATAACTTGGTAGTCTTGTGAAATTTGGTGAAATTAGTCACATTTGACCGGTTAATACACAAAGTGATGTTTAAAACGTTAGTAATGGTTGAATTGAATTATTATTTGACTACTAAAAGTATCTTGTGGCATTAGTTAATAGTTATAATACATTGATTGCAAGAAAAGTATTATAAAGAAGAATGTCCATTTTAACTAAACTGACCCAAAACAAGTTGTTGTGAAGTGATTAATCTAAAAGTTAATAATGGTTGTAAGTTGTACAGCATATTTTCGAAACATTTTAAAAACAAAATTTTAGTACGGAAAGTGGTAATATACACTTTTGGTGAACATGGTAACAAACGTGTCAACACAAATACACCGGTTTGAAATAATATATAGTGAAATTAGAATCGTAAGTTCACTTTTCATAAAGAAATATGGCCACATATCATATCAAATGAAAACAACCATACCCGTTGAAAATCCCATCGGTGTCAATTTTTTTTAAATATAAATGTTACAAAATAAATATAAAAATAAAAATGCAATTTATATGAAAATAAAAAAAAAATCAAAACGTATAAAGAGGAAAGAGGATAGCCAGGAAAGAGACAGTGCATGAAAAAGACAATACTAACTCAAGTATTAACCGGTCTTTTTCGAGCTCCGGCTCGTCCCTGTCTACCCTCACATCTCCGTCTACATGTCGATTTCACCTTAACTTTTAAAGGTAAATGTGGCTTACCGTCGACCTCCATATATATGGATTGTTTGATGACTAGCAAGTGGTTTAAAATCATACGTGAAAAGTGTTATTAATAGACCAAGACATTTGTTTGCAGTACATTTGCCAAACTTCTTAGTACATTGTCCTACCTTGTAATGTTTTCACCACCATGTTTGGAAACTATGCAACAAAGACCCCTTTCTATTGTTCCATTGCTAGTAAAGGTTTATACTAATGATAAATGTTTTGACCAACCATTTTACTATACTAATTAGTCATTTGAGTATTATGTATTTCTTGAAAAATATTTCCTATATATTTATTGTGTAAACATACAATGTGTGGCACTCATGGGCACGTGTATCATTGTAGGATCACTGACATCAGTTGAAAGTAAATATTTATATGTCGTATTTGTATACAACATTCATGTGACGTACATTTTCATACGAATATACTGTATATGTTTGAACAATGACTATACTGTATATGTTTGAACAATGACAAAAGAAAACCAAAATAAAGAGAACTTTGACAATTTGATCATTTGTAGTTGTTTAAGCTATTTGCATGAATTAAATCAAAACATTGTTTTTGTTGTTGCTATTATGTGTATTTCTTGATTCTAAAGTGTATATAATAGCCCGAATTTTGATGATTCAACTTAACATATTTTTATGGAAATCTGAAAATCGAAACATGATTACACATGAAACTATGTAACAACTTTTTTGTTAGGAGAAATAAAATTAATATACTAAATATAAGTTACTTTTAAATATTATATGTATATATATATATATATATTATTTATTTCATTCTATTAATTTTCGAAGAAAGAAAGTTATAAAACAAAAGAGAATGGTATACACCAACATTGGGTGTCCCCAATAAACCCGTCTCATGACTAACATGAGGGAGGTAAATTACATGTCCTAAAGTAAATCGGGTGATTTTAGGGTTTGATCGCATGACCTTCACAAAAGATTCTATCCTTTGTAAGACTAAGACACTATGATGGGCCCTATATTAATATGTCAACACTATACTACATAATAAAAGAGAAAAAACGAAAAACAAAATTGACACGTGTCACTCTCTCATGCATCCTCGCTCATTTTAGTGTTTGTTTTTTTAACTATTTTCCCCTCAATGTCATATTAATCAATCATTATTTGTATAATTCTTTATTATGTGCCAATAAGCTAACTAGCATTAGAGAAGAAGTGAAGACTGGGTTGAAGACTGCAAAGTCTCAAGTTTGAATCCAATCCCAACCGGTTTTACCGCGTTGGGCCTTTGGGCAGCAAGTTTTCCCTGGAACAGGAGATGGCAGCACTGTCTACGATAACAGACGTATGAGAACACCTTTATTCGCTTGTCGTTAAAAAAATAAACTCTTCTTATAAAACATCTTATTTAAGGAAAAGAAAGTTAAGTTGTTCCTAAAGTATTTTTTTATAAACTAAACATGTTAGTCAAAACGTGACCCGTGAATTATGGATTATATCATTTTCATAAGAGATGTAACATTTCAAATTTTTCGAACCCGAATTCGTATATATAAAACCCGATCCGGGAACATTTTCGGATCTTTATTATCAATCAAATTAAACATTTATGAGTATCTAAGATTTTTATTTTCATTTTATATCCTTTTCATTTCCTAAATTGTTGTTTCTTTGTTTTAAACTTTAAAAATAAACGAAAATTGAACATTTGTGAAAGTTAAAGGGACTAAAGTGTTAAAAATTGAAACTCTCCACCCTGACCTCGGAGCGCCGCACGACCAAACCACCCTCTCCCCGTCGTGCAGGGCCACCAACCCTCTGCACAGATTCGTTTCGTCTTAGATTGTTTCCTAATTCATTTTTGGCCCGAAATCGCTTATTTTAGGACCTAATCGAGTATTTTAAGCCCCAAGAAAACTAATAAAGTTAGATACATATCCATGTTCATTACTTGTTGTCCAAGAACGAATTTTACTGATCTTTTCATTGATTTGGTCATCAAAAACATATTCGGTTTCCTTAAACGAGTGAAATAGCTTTATTTAGTTCGTTTTAGTGTTTCCTATATAAACAACTCATATTTTATCAGTCATAAACTTTCCCAAAACCCTAATTTGTCATCCCCAGCTGTCACCTCCTCTGACCATCATCATCTCCTTCGGTTTTTGACGTTTTACTTGAAGATACAAGCCTTGATGTTTGACTTTGCTTCTGCACCGACCTTTGACTCATCTTCTTGATTTATCCTTTCACTTTCCGGGTAAGTTGTAACTGTAAAATCGTTCATATATATTACCTAGTCAATAAACTTCAATTAATTTCGGTGGTTGAAGGGTGTTGACTGGTGAATTCGCTTAAAACTCGTTAAAGGGCAAAACAGTCAATAAGTTTGACTTTACGTTTTCTCATACTTCTGTAAGAATTCAACGTTCGGTTCAGAATACTTTTATTCTCGTAACAAAATTTTAAGGCTACTGACCAAAACCTGACTTCCGACTTGCTGTTCGGATTCCAGTCAGTACCAGCTCGCTTAAATATTTAATGTAACATAACCGAAGTTCTAAACATCCGTTTGGATCGATTCCAGCAGCATTGAGTTCATTTTTACTTATATTATCATATCTCAAAGTTTCATGTTATGATTATTTATCTCGTTCGACACGTTAGTGGACGACTCGTTTAGATCTTAGTTCGTTTATCATATTTATTAATCAATTGCCTTTAACCTAAGGGGAGTTTTATCATTCCCCTATTTTACTTAGTTTTCTAAACGTTTTGGGGAAATATTCGTATTTCATATATATATATATATATATATATATATATATATATATATATATATAGGGGATGGATCATGCGAGAAGTGATATTATAGCGAGAAGTGCGAGAAATGAATCTAGACCATTGATTGTGTTTAATCAATGGTCAACAATATAAATGGTATTATCGTAAATAAAGACACATATTTATGACATATTTTTAATTAAAAAAGGCATGCATGTTTTTTATGGTGTTAGCCTAATTAAACCAGGCATTAATGAATTTGTCAGTTATTTTTTCTAGCATAATTAATGCTCATAAGATGATTAATACTAGCTTATACATATACATGATACATAAAAACATACTCCAACTTATCTCAAGTGACTACACGACATTAGTTTTACTTACACTACATTAAATATTTCTACACGACATTAGTTATAACCACACAGAATTTGAAAGTGTCCCTATACTACATTAAATATGTCTAAAATACATTAGTTATGACTACATAACATTTGAAAGTGTGGCTACACTACACTACATTAGTTTTGCCTACACAACACTATATATATCTACACTACATTAGTTATGACTACACGACACCTGAAAGTTTGCCTACACTACATTTGAAAGTGAGCCAACGCTACATCAGTTTTGCCTACACTACATATGATATTTCTACACCACATTAGTTATGACTATATAACACTTGAAAGTGTGTCTACCCTATATTAGTTTTGTCTACACTACATTTGATATATTTACACAACATTAGTTATGACTACACAACATTTGAAAGTAAGCCTACATTACATTAGTTTTTCCAAGACTATATATGATATGTCTACACTACATTAGTTATTACTATACAAAATTTGAAAGTATACATACATTAGATTACGTAACTTTATCTACATTACATAAGATAAGCCTACACTACATAAATTGATTATAATCAAACAAAAAAAAAACTTCACATTAGATATCAAATAAAAAAAAATTAATTAGCCATGTGTTAGAATAAAATGATTTTAGATCAAATGGATTTTAATTGTTCAAATTTTAGATGAAATAAATAATAATAATAATAATAATAACTTATCATTTGTTAGTAACTTAACATTAATTAAACCATTAATGAGTATGAGTTACAAAACAAAACATTTTATATATTACTAACATACCCTTTTATTTAAATACTAAGAAATTAAAGAAGAAATCATGTGATTGGTTATAATCTCTTCTCGCACTTCTCGCTCTAAGTAGCACTTCTGAAATGAACCAAATCCTATATATATATATATATCTCAAAAATTAGCGAACGTATAATTGTGTGTGTTGATCAAATATCTTGTTATGTGCTTGCTTGTTTATGTGCGCATTCGTATTCGAAGAGGTCCAACATATTCCCTTGTACAGTGTTCTTATTACTATTTACCCGCGCCTGATTCGCTTGGCAAGGGTCTTATTATTACTTGCTCATGTTTGATTTACAACGCCTGATTCGCTTGGCAATCGTAAACTGACACCTTAATTGTTCATGGTTTGATTTCATTAGTGCACTTATTATGTTTTGCTTATTTCTTATATTATTATTAATATTATATCATTACACAAAAACCGGTGATAAACTCACTCAACATGTGTTGTTGACAAACTCTGTTTTCTACGCATATGAAGGTTGCCATTGAATTGAAGCTGAAGTATGGACACTTAGAAAGACCTTAGGATTTTAATGAAGACAATTATTATTTAAATCGTGATTGGATTACTTGTATTAAATTGTTTATTTGTGTTTTAAATACTTGTGCACTGTATTTGGAGATAGTCTCACATTTTATTTACGATGGTATATTCGAGCTGTGAACAATCAGCTCACGCCCCAGCATTTCCGCCTTAGGTTGGGGTGTGGCAAGAGACATATACATATTCATGAATCATGTCGTTTTCAATATCCAACTCGTGTAATTCATGGATCTACGAGCATTCTCGGCCCATTTTCTAGCCATATCCATATCATTATACTAAAAATCACAATATTTTCTCTCTATTTTTCAAATAAATAATTTTTTTATACATTTATCATTAAGGTTAGACTAAACGTACCCCCTCGTATACTTGTCATATCCCCTCCCCTAGACTTTCAATTCATTTAGCAATTTTATTTGGCATATTACTACCCTCTAATATTTTTTGAAAAGCTTTTTATAATAGTAACATTGATTATTTTTTGTAAACTTTTTTTTTATTTTCTCTCTTTTTGTGTTTATTATTCTTTATCATAATAATAATATTTATTATCACTATAAAATATATTTAAAGAAATAATGATATAATCTTTTTATAAAAATGATAAACGATTTGTATATCTTTATCTTATTCTATGTCTCCCATCCGACAAAAAAAAAATCCTTTGAATGTGTTTTATTAGGTTCGGGCGTATAAGATTATTATCACATTAGAAAATAACCAACTTGTTGATCAAGTCGATATTGTTTAATCTCTTTTATTGATCAAGAACAATGCAACTTTTTTTTAAATGTAAGCTATCTCTAAAAATTATTAAAAAAACATACTCTAAAGTATTAAAACACTTATAAAACTGTTTTATTAAGATAAAAATGTTTTTACATAAACAAATTTTTATCTGTCGTAAAAAAATCAAAAAAAAATGTATAATGTGAAAAAAAATGAAATGAAAAACTCTTTAAAGAATAAAAAAATCTTTTTAAAATAATAAAGATAGTAAAAGATAACAAAATGGAAAAGAAAAAACAAAAAAGTTTAAATCGTATTAATGTAAAACTTGAGGGAAGGTACATTTATTAAAAATGAATATGAGGGGTACGTTTAACAGCACCCTTATCATTATATTTTCTCACTTATCCGCTCACAACAACTTTCAGAAAATATTAAAAAAAATATATGGTATGAAAACTGCAAATCCAAATTGAACTTTCCTATATTTTTTATCTCATATACTCATAATCATATTATATAATTTACAAAACCCACTCATATATTTATGAAGAGTGGGCTAGAAATACTTTAATATAATATATTATATAATAATAATAATACTAATAATAATTATTATAATAATGAAACAAATATTAATTTCACATTTTCAAAAGAGTTATATATTTATCGAGAGTGCTGGAGTCAACCCATAGTAGGGAGAATACCCCCTGGCTTAACATAGAAACCCTTATTTTTTTGTCTTCTGTAATTTGAACCCAAGACCTAGTGGTGCACAAATCGGGTTTTTTTAAAACCCGGAACCGGGTAGGAACCGGTGTTTTAAGAACCTGGTACAAAATGGAACCGGTTCCTGTCAGGAACGGGGTAGGAACCGGAACCGACCGGGTAGGCAAATATCAGGAACCAGTGGAACCGGGTAGGGTAGGAACCGGGTCCGGTTTATACCCGAAAACCGGTTCCAACGGGTTTTCCTAGTTTAAATTATTTTTGACCGTTGGAAACCGGGGTTCCAACGGCTATTTTACCGTTTTTAGACCGTTGGAACTGGTTTTGCATGTTTATGCCCACCCCCACTTACTATATATAGACATACTAGGTTTAGAACTTGTTAACAAACTCCCCTAACTTGTTAAACACTTCAATTTCTTGTTAAACCACTTACCATTACCAATGGCAACCAACGACGAAGTTGTTATGGTTATCGACACCCCGAGATGCCCCGAGGTTTGGGTTCACTATGACCTGTGTGTCATGACCGACACACAGGAGATGGCGCGATGCAAATACTGCGGAAAGTTTTTGAAGGCGCCATCGAATTCCACCCTTTGAAAGCATACCAATAAGTATTGCAAGGAAAAAAGCATTTGAATGCCAAAAAAGGAGAAGTCGGGGAGTCGTCCGGCTCTACAAATCAAGCCCCTGTCGCCGGTAACAAAGCTTGATGGTCGTAGATGGCGGGACGAAAACAACGAACAATGTTTGCTATTTTTAGTTTTATGCTTAATAATGTTTGTAATTAATCATTTTGCAATAATGTTCGTTGTGTAATGTTCTATAATTATTATATGTTTAAAAGTTAGTTTAAGTGTTTAAGACAAGTTTTTTATTTAACACAAACAAATAACACTTTAAAAAACTTGTTACATTAATTAATTGATTCGTGTTACATAATACATAAATGATTAGAACAAATACAAAAAATACAAATTAAAATTAGTCGAGTTCTATGACTTCGTCTTCTTCACCTGAAGATTCTTCTTCCATCTCTTGAATTGGACGTTCAAGTGGTATTTCGTCTTCAAAGTTTGCCTTGTCTTGTATACGATCCACCGCGTCCAAATGATCCTTTGGGCAAATGCACATCTCTAAGGACTCGGGAGTGAGTTTGGTTATTCGCATCGATAATATCCTTCTTCTAAGTGAAAAAACCGATTCCGAAGCAACCGTTGAAGCTTGGACGCTTAGCAAGTCACGAGACATGGCGGAATGTCAAGGTTGCGAACGTCCTCGACCGTTGCACCTTCTACATAGTTTGCTCCACTATGTCGGCCAAGTTCACTAGTTAGTGTGTTACCCCTTTGCCGCTTAGCCGCCGACTCACGAACCGCATTCATCATGTTTATAAGCTTGTCCTTGCATGGCTTACTTGATGTTGCTTGCCTCACAAAAGTCGACTTTGAGCTTGGACCATATATTTTGAAGTAATGGTCATAGATTTCTTGAAGAGATTTGTTGAAAGAATCCTTTGCTTCCGTCGACGCCATCGGATCGATCTCGTGCGCACCCATGTGGTCATATATTTCCTCGATCTACGCCTCAACCCCGGCAACATTTATGTAGGGGTTTAAAGCGGCGGCACAAGTAAACACGGGTGGTATTCCTTCAAAATATTTTAGGAACTTCTTCTTCATTGGGTCAACAATGTGCTCGAAAAGGTCATTTTTGTTTTCAAAGTCTTTGAAATTCAAGGAGATGTTGTATAATTCTTGCAAAACCCAACAACTAGTAGGACAATAAACCCCCGACAATTTAGTTGCGGTTTTAAAAACATCAAGATACTCCAAGAAGTAATCGATATTATCCCAAGCACCGTTTGGAAACATATCGGCTTCGCAACGATCCACAAGCGTTCTATGAAACACTTGTATAGTTTGTTTTTGGGAAAAAGCACAAGCGAGCATATTACAAGTCGAGTTCCAACGGGTTGGAACGTCCCAGTTCGGCCCCAAATATTTTCTATCCACTGACTTGCAATAGTTTTTGTATTCAAGATGTCTTCTTTTTCGACTTTTGAAAATATCTTGTAACATCAACCTAAATAATCTCAAACCGCCCTCCATGGTTTCGTTGTCAAGACCATCTTGAACAACCAAATTGATAATATGGGCAACACATCGAGTATGAAAAAACATTCCATAGCAAAGTGGTGTATATTTTATATATAACTTGTCTACTGCTTTTGTATTGTTAGATGCGTTATCAAACGACATTGAAAAATTTTTTTTCCTCAAGTTAAAAGTGGTTATTACCTCATCCAAAATTTCAAACAATTTTTCAGCGGTATGTGGAAACGAAAAGTTTTCAAACGCGATGGTGCGTTTCATCATTTGCAAGATACCGGATCGATCCATTGCGCGGTCACACAAAGGTACGATTTCGGTAACCTATGGGGTGCCGACTAAACATCGCTAGTTAAGTTGACACCCGTTTGTAAAGTGTCAAAAAAATCAATCAAATCTTTTTTGGCACATTCCCACAACTTTAGACAATGACATCGAAGAGTGGTACGACTTACATAGGTGTAGCGCGATTGAAGAGTCTCTCTAATCAAGGCCGTCAATTGAGGGTTGTCGAAGTGGTTAAACGGAAAACCTTGTTGAATCACGAACTTCGCCATCCTATCGTGAACCGCTTTCACGTTGTAACGAAATATTGCTCCATCTTTACCCAATTCGGCTTGGACCGTGGCGGGAACTTCTTTCAACGCCTTGCAAAATTTCTTCTCGATGTGCTTCTTTAAAGTAGAGTTCGAATCATGCTTTAAATAAGTGCCACACAATTTGCAACGAGCCTTAATGTCTCCGTTAAGCAACTCAACCAAATCCCAATTCCGCCATACTTCTTCATTGCGGTTATGAGGGAGGATCTTTGCAACTCCGACGTCCATCTTCGGCACGAACTGGGTCAATAAAAACGGAGTCGGTAGCCGCCGCCTTTCTTTTGCCCTTGTTTTGGCTTGCCATAACAACTAGTTATCGAGTGGTGGTGGAATGGAAGTGAAAAAAATTGGAGTGTAAAGTGTAAACCGACAAGTTTTCTTGATATTTTTGAGTTGAAGTGGTAAAACAAGTGATCATCCAACCCTTTATATAGTTGTCTAGCTCAAAAACCGGTTCCATCGATAATATGTTCCAACGGCTTTTTTTAGGAAAAAACCCGGCTGAACCGGTTATTTCGGGTAGGAACCGGTTCCGGGTAGGAACCAATTTTTTGTCAAATACATGGGTCCGGGTAGGTTTATCCGGGTATTATAATACCCTAACCGGGTATGGGGTATACCGGGTACGAACCGGAACCGGTTCCGGGTCGGTTCCACCGGTTCCGGTCCGGAACCGGTTTTTTTGTGCACGTCTACTAAGACCTCCTCATTTTTAAATTCAAGTATTTTAATATCTCACTTCAAACACTTGAGTTAGGGATCATTGGCAACGATCAATTATACTTATCTTTTATAATCATTTTGCTTCTAAATTTTTTGGATGAATTACAAATTTTGTCCTTTAAACAAAACCAATTTATGAATCGTGTCCCTTTTTTAGTTTTCTTACAGGCAATGTCCTTTAAACATTTTTTTCCTACACATTATGTCCTTTACGCTAACCGGGTTAGAAAAACTCAGTTAAAAAACGTCACGTGAGTCGCATGTGAGGGATGTTTGGTCTTTTCATCTATACCTGCAAATGTATGTCAATTCCCCTCCTCTTTTAAACCCCCCCACCCCCGATTAGGGCTTCAATTCACTAACCCAAATTAGGGCTCGGTGCGAATTTCAAATACTATGACTCAATTGAGGATGACTTACTATGTTTGTGCCAAGCTAGCTGTTGTTCGAACTTCATGGACAGATAGAAATCCTGGTCGTCGCTTTTTCTCTTGTCCGGACATGGTAACTCTGTAATTCGATTTTCAGTTCTAGTATAATCGTTTATCCTTCATCTTTCTCCTCTTTTCCAGACATCGGATTGCCCCTTTCTTGGATGGCGTGACCCACCAATGTGTGAACGGGCAATGGAGATTATCCCAGGCCTGTTGAAGTCGAAAAACAATGTTGAACAAAGTTTAGAGAGTTATAAAGCAGAAGGAAGGAAGATGAAGAAGAGATTGGTCATTAGTTGGGTCATTTTCGTTGCAATTGTAATTGCAATGAAAATGTAGTTACTTGACTGTATTTGAAGTTGTTGACTTTTTGTATTTTGAAGTTGTTGACTTTTTGTATTTTGACTTTATTTTGGATGTAATTTGGGATCCTTTTAAGCAATGTATAATCAGTAGTATGCTGTAATGTGTTAATGCTAAATAGGGTGTTCAATGTGTTGAAAAGTATGATCCAAGTGTGTTGAATAATGTGTTCAAATGTGCAAGTGTGGTCAATTGTGCTAGAGTGAAGAGTGTGTGAGACATTATGCACAATCTGCACAAACAGTCACAATATGCACATCCATTTATCCAATTCTGCACATCCATCTGCTCATTTAAACATCTGCACATCCATCAATATGCAAACAACAACCAACTTAAGTCAAATCTGTTCCAAGGGCAATATGCCCAAAATAATTCAAATTTGTTCCAAGGGCAAATATGTCCAATATAAGTCACAATCACCAACAACAATTTAAAATGCAAACAACAACCAACTTAAATGATGAACAACTATATTAAAAGATACTTGCCAATTAAACATTCAAGAACCATTAAACAACCACAAAACAATAAACAAAAGAAACCTGTTCATAAAGCCAACAACCTAAAAGCTACATAAAAAGTCAAACAGTGGTCAGATAACATTAATCAGCAACTGAAGCCATGCATGATCTTTTGTTGTGACCCTTTTGACCACATGTCCCACAAGCATTGGATCCTTTTGGCCTTGACTTCCTCATTGCCTTTGCTTGCTGACCTTCACCCTTCACAACCTTTCCCTTGCCCTTTGCATTAACCTTTGACTTTTTCCTTGAACCACCATCTTCCTTCTCCACGGTTGACTTTTTCCTTGATTTCTTTGGTCTTCCAATTGACCTTTTGTATTTAGGAGCTGTGATCTGTATTGGGACTTGTGATATGGGCCACATACTCATACCATTGATAGGATACACCTTGTAGCTATACACCGCCTTCCACCTATCCATTGTGTAAATTGGGTTGACAAATGTTTCTCGCCTGCCAACAGTTGGGTCATGAGCAGGCTTCACCCAAATACTTGCCACCACATGTCTGCAAGGAATCCCAGTTACCTCCCATCTCCTACATGCACATGTATTTGTGGTCATGTTCACTACACACTGATCACCATTTGGTCCTGTGACCTGATAATGCTCCTCACCATTCTAATGCACAGTGTACCTATCATCCAAATATGTAAAGCATTCACACATGTTACAACACATGTAAAAATTGACATACAACTCACCTGTTTGCTTCCTTCTTCTCTGACTCCATCATTTTTGTAGCATATGGTGTTAGTAACCCTGATGACCTATCAATTACCTTCAACACATTAACAATCTTCCTCATCAAATATTTTCTGATGTATTCCAGCAAAGTTATAATAGGCTTGTCCCTTCCATCTACCAGCTTTGAATTAAGGCATTCACACATGTTATTAGTCAACACATATGAAATTGCTCTACCTATTATAACAAAACATTTGAATAGTGTTAGATAAAGGACATAAGTTGAAAGTTATTAGATAATAAAGGACAAAAATTGGAAGTTACCAGTAAAGTGTGACCTTGACCATGTTTCTAGTGGGATCTTAGATACCCAAAGATGTGCCCTTTTGTTTAACTTTTTTAGGTTGTTCATATCTCTCTCATAATGTGTAGGTGTTGTACATGTGGACAGCTTCCAAAGAGCATCCCTGTAAATCTTGCCTTTGAATATATTTCTCATGTTATCTGTGATGTGCCTAACACAAAACCTATGCTCTGCAGAAGGAAACAACTTATCTGCTGCTTGTATAAGACCCTGTACATACAACAAATCATTACTAAAGCACTAATCTACTAATGGTTAAATAAATTACCAAAATACATAAACAAAAGTACTAACCTTTTGCCTGTCACTCATAAAGGTAAACTTAGATATGTTGTTCAAATCCAAGTCATCACCAAGGCATTCCAAGAACCATTCCCAAGAGTTCATTGTTTCAGCTTCAACAACAGCATATGCAACAGGGTAGTATCCATTGTTTGGATCTAGACCAACTGCTGTTAAAAGTTGACCAAGCCAAGCACTTTTAAGGAAAGCCCCATCCAGTCCTAAGAGATCCCTTCCTATTGCTTTGAAACCCTTTTTCAAAGACCCCAAGCAAACATATATCCTCTTGAATTGTCTTGTCTCAGATGTTGGATCTGTGCATCCTTCTAATTCAAGCTTTACTGTTGTATCTGGATTAGTCCTCTTCAACTCTTCAATATAATCCCTCAATAACCCATATTGGCTTTTGAAATTTCCATTGATATGTTCCTTGGCCAACATCTTTGCCATGTAAGCTTTCATGTCAGAAACACCAACTTCAAACCTCCTTTGAAACCTTTCTTTGATAGATTTAACTTTCAGCTTGGGGTCATATTGAAGATCAGTAATTAATTGGTTTGAGAGGAACCCGGCTGTGCAAGCATAAATTTGCCTAGATTGAAGGCATTTATGTTCAGTTACCAACCTTGTAATTTTCCATGAACTTGTTCTCTTTTGGTATGAAAGCAACAGTACCCAAGGGCATTTACTAGCAAGTGGGTCTTTCCTTTTTCCCCTACCCCCAATATTTTTCTGGTCTGGTCCCTGATCTTTATTAGCACTGCTAGATCCAACCCCCTTCTTGTGGGACCCATCTTCCATATCCCTTTCACACACTGCCCTCACCCTTATCAAATCATCTTTTCTTATCTTAATTTATCTTCTTGTTTCAACTGCATGTGCCTTGATCATAGCCTTCACCTCTGCTTTTGTACCAAAAACTTGCCCCACATGGAAAAGAGAATCCATGTCCCTCTCATCTCCTTGTTTTTCTATATACAACCTATCATTATCCAACATAACATCATCCATTTCAATGTCCAAACCCTCTGAACTACCAATTGCATCCTGCTGTTCAACTTCAAAATCAGTATGTAATCTAAAATCCCTCATATCTATATCTACGTCATTTGTGTCACCATCTTCATAGTTGAAATCACTATCTGAATCACTTTCTGAATTTTCATCACCCTCCTTAGCTTTCTTAACATTCTTAGATTTCTTAACTGGACAACCCTCTACATTTTCATCCTCATCAGAACATTCATCTCTCATCTCAAAATTAGAATCCCAACTATCATCGGTTCCACTTTCATCATCTGAACTTGAAGATTCTTCAATATCTTCACCACCTTCATCTCCAATATCATCTCCACTTTCATCATCTGAACCTGAAGATTCTTCACTATCTCCATCTCCACCTTCAACATATTCATTCACTCCAACATTTTTCTCTTGTTGAAAAGTCTCATCTCCAACATTTTTCTCTTGTTCCACACTGCCTTTACCAGTCTCATTTATGCTATCTTGTGTCACACCCTCAAAATCCACTAACGGAGTTTTACCGTCAGAGGGTGTGAACTGGCAGGATCGGAATCATTAGTTATAACCAAACCAAAGAAAAACGTTTAAATGAAAGTAAGTGCGGAAGCGTAAAACCTTAATTCAAAAGTTGCGTCACGCAGGACGACTTAAAACCAAATGTAACTGTTAAAATTAAGTTTGCAGAATAAAAGTGTTTTCATTAATGCATGCTCCTAAACCGCGCGCCCGCCTCGGCTACCTGAGAATAACATACTAAAAGTGTCAACACAAGGTTGGTGAGTTCACAAGTAAAATAAGATAAATCGTTTAGCGTTTTGCGTAACCTCGTTACGACGTTTAAATGTTGCGTAACCCCGTTACGACGTTTGAGTGTGTTACCACGTTACAGCGTTTGAGTGTGTAACTACATTACAGCGTTTAAGTGTGTAACCACGTTACAGCGTTTGAGTGTGTAACCACGTTACAGCGTTTGAGTGTGTAACCACGTTACAGCGTTTGAGTGTGTAACCACGTTACAGCGTTTAAGTGTGTAACCACGTTACAGCGTTTGAGTGTGTAACCACGTTACAGCGTTTGAGTGTGTAACCACGTTACAGCGTTTGAGTGTGTAACCACGTTACAGCGTTTGAGTGTGTAACCACGTTACAGCGTTTAAGTGTGTAACCACGTTACAGCGTTTAAGTGTGTAACCACGTTACAGCGTTTAAGTGTGTAACCACGTTACAGCGTTTAAGTGTGTAACCACGTTACAGCGTTTAAGTGTTTTGCATTACCAGATAGTGTTATGTCAAATTATATATCTATAGGTAGCTAGCCTATAAAACAAGTATCACTAAGTGTTCGACACCGAAGCTGACTGTTTATCATTTGCCTTGCCACCAGGTCATCCAGACCATGGTATGTGTTTAGCCAAGATTACACCCACTCGACCTCCAGTCGAGTTTAGCGTTGGGTGGGGTTTGTCAAACCCAGTAGTACTACTCAACAATGACTCGCTATTATCCAATATTAAACGGTTCGATGTGAATGAAGGACTTTAGTTATTGCGTTTGCCACTTAGTCTTTACAAGTGATATATAATCTATATTAACAAAATCTTAAATGCGTTTTCGGAGTATGTTATCTCCCCCAAGTGAAAAGCGTTTAAAAAGTTTAAAAGGGGAAAGTGAAACTCACTGTTTGCGAAGAATATCCGATCTAGATCACCGAGTGATGCGCGTCGTAGAAAACTCTCTAGCGTTCTAAAATAACAAAGAGATTTTCTAAGTATCGGAATGTTTAACGAGTCTCTAGACTCGGCACATAATACCTATGCACGTAACATGTTTCGTGTTTCGTTTGTGAATCGTGTGTGACTTAAACAAGTAAAATTGTGATACGATACATGAGTGAGCAATTACTTTCGTGTCACGTATTAATAACATACTTATTAGCAATTATTCCCGTAGGGGCATTTTGGTCAACAAACAAAGACTAACTAACCATTATTCCCCATAAGGGCAATTTGGTCAATTCATGGCAATCAACTAGCAACTATTCCCCGCAAGGGTATTTTGGTCAAAATACAACAACTATATAAAAACTATCATATTTCATGCATTCCTATACAACTCAGCAGCTAGTTTCGTTATGACAGAATTTCTACTTGAAAGATTGCACTAGTTTACCGATTATAACGTCTCAATTAATTTACCAAAAATTACCACAGGAGCATACATATCTTAGGTTTCCAGAACATCTTTTATCTTATTTTTATTCCATATAGATTGTTCATAATGATCAAAACATTACAGCTAACTTATATCAGTCAGATTCATGCACATCAGAATGTTATTTGCAATTCCCGTTAAACGAAAAATCCAATAAATGCAAGACCACTTGGGTTTCGTTCCTAACTCAGTGAGTCAACCTCCAGAAGTGGAACCAACCCAATTGGTCTCGTAGTTCATGAGATATAACATTTACAACATAACCTAACAGCAGGTCTAACAGCTCAGCTTTGCATCACGTTTTTGTAAAATCATAAAAGTATACTTCCACTTATCCAAAAATTACGAATTTATACTTCATAGAAACTAGACTCAACCTAGTTTACTGCAGTACCCACAATCTCAATCAATTTTCACGTTTACACTTCGTTACAGTCAGTTAAACATCGTATATACGTTCTGTCCAGAATCTGTTCACATCAAAACTCATCATAATAACAATCTATGAACTATCATGCATCCATATAACCCTCTAGACACTATAACTACTATCCATGCATATCAATCACACCATACAAGATTAGGGTTTGTGTTTTAATTCAAATCAAGAACAACAATCAATCATGTATCAATATCAATCTAGTTATCAATCATCATCAATTAAATCAAGAATCACATGAATATCATAATACCAAGAAATCAGCCATAAAGGTTTACAATTAACCCAATAAAACTAACAATTAAACATAGAGGATACATAGAATAGTTGTGTATACCTTCCTAGCACCTTAATCTTCAATCAAACTTGAAAGATCTTGATTGTGTGTGTGTGTATATTAATCGATCTCAAGGAAATAAAGGGAGGGGATGGCTGCCGATTTTTGTAGGGGAATAGGTAGGAGGTTAGGGTTTAGGTTTACCATGTATTTATAAAGGAATATGTTACACTTTGGCCCCTCAACTCCTAAGTATTACTTTTTCTAGAACATTCTATCATAACTTGCACATTAAGTTAACATTAAGTATTACTTTTTCTAGAACATTCTATCATAACTTGCACATTAAATTAACATGACAATAATATTATCACATAACACATAATCCTAACACATAATTATCACATAATTAGTGTTTTAGTGTTTTTCGTTTATTCATCAATCGTTTGCGTTTCGGTGCAAATCCCGAAAGGCTACTACACATGTAGTAAGTGTTAAGCGTCATTCAAACCCTAGTTTAAATGTAATGAGGTTTGCGTTTAGATTCAATAATCTAAAGTTTGAATTGACGGAGTTGCGTTAACGGAGTTAACCTGAAATTGACGATTGTCACATCATTCTCATGTTAAAGAATTTTCGTCCCGAAAATTTGAGTCAGGTCGTGATGAGTGTCTGAAAAAGTAAGAAAAATTTTCAGTTTGTCATATCATCCCCTAGTAGAAAGAAATTTCGTCCCGAAATTTAATTCATACCTCCGGTGATTTCTGACGGTTTGCCGGGTTTCGCGGTTTTCTATGTTTGGTCAGCCCTTCAAAAAGGTGAGGATACTTTTTCATCATTTGATTCTCGCGTTCCCACGTGAACTCCGGTCCACGTCTCGAGTTCCAATGAACTTTAACAATTGGAATTTTGCTGTGCTTGAGCGTTTTGGTTTCCCAATCCAAAACCTCAACTGGTTCTTCAACGAAGCGTAACTGTTCATCAACTTGTAGTTCCTCCAAAGGGACTACTTGAGTTTCATCGGATAGGCATGCGAAAAACATTGTGTACACTACTGAGTTCTGCTGGTAAGTCCAGTCGGTACGCCACTGGACCAACGCGTTCCGTTATCCGATAAGGACCAACATATCGTGGGTTGAGTTTGTTTCGCTTACCAAAGCGAACCACACCTTTCCAGGGTGAGACTTTGAGTAACACTCGATCGTTTACTTGAAATTCGAGAGGTTTTCGGCGCTTGTCGGCGTAACTCTTTTGGCGATCTCGTGCTGCTGCCATGCGATTTCGGATTTGAACAATCTTTTCCGAGGTTTCGAGTACCAGTTCCGGACCAGTGATTTGGCTATCACCCACCTCTGCCCAGCAGAGTGGTGATCGACACTTCCGTCCGTACAGCGCTTCAAACGGCGCTACCTTAATACTTGCGTGGTAGCTGTTATTATACGAAAACTCTACCAAGGGTAAGTGGGGTTCCCAACTTTTTCCGAAATCTAAGACGCATGCACGCAACATATCCTCCAGGGTCTGAATAGTCCGTTCACTTTGCCCATCCGTCTGAGGATGGTATGCGGTACTCATATCGAGACGTGTGCCCAGTGCGCATTGCAGCGACTTCCAAAAGTGTGAGGTAAAACGAGAATCTCGATCGGAAATGATCGAGACAGGCACTCCGTGTCTCGACACTACTTCCTTCATGTAGACACGAGTCAGTCTTTCCATTTTGTCTGTTTCCTTAATCGCTAGGAAGTGCGCCGATTTAGTCAACCGGTCAACGATCACCCAGATGGTATCGCATCCCGTCGGTGTTTTAGGCAAACCCGTAATAAAGTCCATTGAGATGTGTTCCCATTTCCACATTGGGAGTTCCGGTTGTTGCAGTAGACCAGATGGTTTCTGGTATTCTATCTTGACTCTGGCACAAGTCAAGCATTTGCTCACGTAGGTGGCAATGTCGGCTTTCATGTTCGGCCACCAGTAAAGTTCCTTTAAATCATGATACATTTTATCTGAGCCAGGGTGGATAGAATATCGGGACTTGTGAGCTTCGTCCATCACTAGAGTTCTCAATTCTCCGTATCGTGGAACCCAAATCCGGTTCTCAAAATATCGGACCCCGTCCGATCTGGTTTCAAGTTGCTTGCTCATGCCCCGCATGAGTTCCGATGGAAGATTATCATCTTTCAACGCTTCCAGTTGCGCATCGCGAATCTGATCGGGTAAGCTGGCATGAATCGTAAGTTGCAATGCTCTCACCCGTCTGGGTTTATCTGTTTCTTTTCTGCTGAGGGCGTCGGCCACCACATTGGCCTTGCCAGGGTGGTACTTGATGGCACAATCGTAATCTTTAAGCAGCTCGACCCAACGACGCTGTCGCATGTTCAGCTCCTTCTGATCGTAGATATGTTGGAGACTCTTGTGGTCGGTGTAAATGGTAAACTTGGTACCGTACAAGTAATGCCTCCATATCTTAAGAGCAAACACTACAGCTCCGAGTTCCAAATCGTGGGTCGTGTAGTTCTTCTCGTGAACCCGTAGTTGTCTAGAGGCGTAGGCTATAACCTTCTCGAGTTGCATCAGCACACAACCGAGACCTTGTATAGATGCGTCACAGTGTACCTCAAAGTTTTCCGTTCCCTCGGGGAGAGCTAAAATAGGGGCGCTACAAAGCTTGGTTTTCAACAGTTGAAAAGCGGATTCTTGCGCGTCACCCCAGTTGTACTTAGTGCCTTTTGTGAGTCAAAGCAGTGAGGGGTTGAGCAATCTTTGAAAATCCCTCGATGAAACGCCGGTAGTAGCCGGCCAGTCCTAGGAATTGCCGCACCTCAGTCGGAGTCTTAGGTGCTTCCCAGTTTTTGATGGCCTCTACCTTACCGGGATCGACATGGATACCATTCTCGTTGATCACATGTCCTAAAAAGTGAACCTCGCGAAGCCAAAATTCACATTTCGAGAGTTTAGCATACAGTTGTTCCTTCTTCAATAGTTCCAAAATTACCCTTAAGTGATCTTCGTGGTCAGTCTCGTTCTTGGAGTAGACGAGAATATCATCGATGAAAACAATCACGAACTTTTCGAGGTACGCCTTGCATACTCGATTCATGAGATCCATAAATACGGCTGGCGCGTTGGTTAGGCCAAAAGGCATAACCGAAAACTCGTAGTGACCATACCGTGTTCTGAAAGCCGTCTTTGAGATATCTTCTTCGCGCACTCTCAGCTGGTGGTAACCGGATCGTAGATCAATCTTCGAGTAGTAACTCGATCCTTGAAGCTGGTCAAACAAATCATCAATTCGGGGTAAAGGATAACGGTTCTTGACCGTCACCTTGTTCAACTCCCGGTAGTCGATGCACATTCGGAAAGTCCCGTCTTTCTTTCGGATAAACAAGACAGGGGCTCCCCATGGCGATGAGCTAGGTCGGATAAAACCCTTATCCAACAAATCTTGCAACTGAGTGGACAACTCCTGAAGTTCCGCCGGTGCGAGCCGATACGGGGCTCGTGCTATGGGTGCTGCACCGGGTGTCAACTCGATTTGGAATTCGACTTGACGAATAGGAGGGAGTCCGGGCAAATCCTCCGGGAAAACTTCCGGGAAGTCTCGCACAACCGGTATGTCTTCAATTCGTTTCTCCTCCGCGGGTTCTCAACAATCTGTGCCAAAATTGCCGGATGACCCTTTCGTAGATACTTCTGTGCCTTCAAAAGGGTAATGACGCTGGTGGTCATGCCGCTTCTCTCGCCTCGGACCGAAATGATCTCGCCGGAAGGGGTAGAAATGTGAACTATCTTGTCGTGACATATAATCTCCGCTCGGTTCTCGGATAACCAGTCCATGCCGACAACGACATCGAAACTACTAAGCGTAAAAGGAATAAGGTCGATATCAACAATATGACCTGACAGTTTTAACTTACATCCCGCAAGTACATGAGTCGTTACTATAGCCTTACCGTCAGCTAATTCAACATGAATCTTAGCATCTAACGGAGTTGGAGTTAAGTCTAAGAGTTGACTAAAGGCTTTCGACACAAAACTCCTATCAGCTCCAGTGTCAAACAAAACAGAAGCAAAACAATCGTTTACAGGGAACTTAACAGACACCACATGCGGATCATTGCGGGCTTGACCCGATCCAATCACAAACGCTCTTCCTTTGCCATTTCCTCCACCATTACTGCCACTTCCATTACCCCCATTATTGTCATTCTGTTTCAGCTTGGGGCAATCCTTCCGGAAATGACCTTCCTGTCCACATTCAAAACATCCCTTAGTCGTCATCGGTGGCTTAGGAGCACCCTTCGCCGCAAGGTCAACTCTACATTCCTTCGCTTGGTGACCTATCTTTCCGCATCTTTGACACTTGACACGGTCACACTGACCAACATGATGATAGTTGCACCTATTGCACTTTGGATATCTCCCAGCATATCCGCTCGAACCCTGCCCGCTACCGTTGTTATTGTTGTTGTGACTTTGATTGTTAAAGCTCCGAGTGAATTCGGGCTTACGGTAGTGTTGTTGCGGTGGGAGGTTCGAGGATGAGGATCTGGTGTTGTCAAACTTTCTCTTCCCGCTGTTCGGGTTGCTGTTGTTGTTACTGTTGCTGACGTGGTCATTACTCGGGTTGTCACGGGCTTTATCAGTCGAACCCCTCGGTGGTAACGCACCCTGGGTCACAGCCTGATCCGTCAGTTTGTGAGCCAAACGGATCGCTTGTTGGATCGTGGTTGGTCTGGAAGACGTCACCATACCCTGAATCTGTGGTGCTAACCCATCAATGTACATCTCTATTCTCTTGCTCGGCGGATCCACCATCCGCGGACACATCACTGCCAACTCGTGCGAACGAGTAGTGTAGCTTTCAATCTCTGAACCCACCATTTTCAACGACCAAAACTCCGACTCTAACTTCGAAATTTCTTCCCTCGGACAGTACTCCTCTCGCATCATGTTTTTGAACTCCTCCCAGTTCATCGCGTTAGCCAGTTCCAATCCAAGGATCTGGACGTTCGAATTCCACCAAGTGAGGGCGGAATCCTCAAGTGTCCCAGCAGCGAATTTGACCCTACTGGCAGGGGGACAATTACACATCTCAAAGGCCGACTCGGCCTTCTCAGCCCAACGCAGGAAGCCTATAGCTCCCTCAGTGCCCTTAAACGTACTGGGCTTGCAGTCTAAGTAGTTCTTGAAGGTACATGCTCCATTCGGACCTCCTGTTTGATTTTGAACGTGTGCAGCTAAAGCGGCAGCAACATGGTCATTCAGCAGGGTTTGGAGTTCAGCTGCAGTCATGCCGATGTTACCTCGTCCTCGTCCAGCGTTTCTTCCGGCCATTTTCTCTAGTGTAGCGCATGTAACCCACATCACGCTCCAAACAAGAAACGACAGCTGCGAGAACTCGCTCTACAGGTTCGGTTATAGGTGGTAGAGTGTTAGGGTAAGCAGGGTGGTTCGGGTGAGGCAATGGGGGAACTTGTTCACGGTAGACCATACGTCTGATCATGTTGGGGTACCATTCCCAGCTAACGTTGTTGTCATACAAGCCTCCGGATAGGCGGTACCTCTTTGGTGCAGGAGCTTCGAGTTCCGGGACTACACGGGGTGGCGAGGCAGTAGGTAACTGCGGTTCCTTCCCGTGAGCATGCGTCATCGAATCGGATGATGATGAGGGTGGCGTCGACATTCCTACAGGTAAGCCGGGTATATGCGCGCGTATGAGTGAAGGAGATAAGGAAATAAGATTTCAAAACTACACAAACCTATGCAGTGCGTATCATTATAACTAATGGGTCGTCGCGGTTATAGTCTAGTATGCATGCAGTTTCTAGTTCGCTATAACCAATGGCTCTGATACCAATCTGTCACACCCTCAAAATCCACTAACGGAGTTTTACCGTCAGAGGGTGTGAACTGGCAGGATCGGAATCATTAGTTATAACCAAACCAAAGAAAAACGTTTAAATGAAAGTAAGTGCGGAAGCGTAAAACCTTAATTCAAAAGTTGCGTCACGCAGGACGACTTAAAACCAAATGTAACTGTTAAAATTAAGTTTGCAGAATAAAAGTGTTTTCATTAATGCATGCTCCTAAACCGCGCGCCCGCCTCGGCTACCTGAGAATAACATACTAAAAGTGTCAACACAAGGTTGGTGAGTTCACAAGTAAAATAAGATAAATCGTTTAGCGTTTTGCGTAACCTCGTTACGACGTTTAAATGTTGCGTAACCCCGTTACGACGTTTGAGTGTGTTACCACGTTACAGCGTTTGAGTGTGTAACTACATTACAGCGTTTAAGTGTGTAACCACGTTACAGCGTTTGAGTGTGTAACCACGTTACAGCGTTTGAGTGTGTAACCACGTTACAGCGTTTGAGTGTGTAACTACGTTACAGCGTTTAAGTGTGTAACCACGTTACAGCGTTTAAGTGTGTAACCACGTTACAGCGTTTAAGTGTGTAACCACGTTACAGCGTTTGAGTGTGTAACCACGTTACAGCGTTTGAGTGTGTAACCACGTTACAGCGTTTGAGTGTGTAACCACGTTACAGCGTTTAAGTGTGTAACCACGTTACAGCGTTTAAGTGTGTAACCACGTTACAGCGTTTAAGTGTGTAACTATGTTACAGCGTTTAAGTGTGTAACCACGTTACAGCGTTTAAGTGTGTAACCACGTTACAGCGTTTAAGTGTTTTGCATTACCAGATAGTGTTATGTCAAATTATATATCTATAGGTAGCTAGCCTATAAAACAAGTATCACTAAGTGTTCGACACCGAAGCTGACTGTTTATCATTTGCCTTGCCACCAGGTCATCCAGACCATGGTATGTGTTTAGCCAAGATTACACCCACTCGACCTCCAGTCGAGTTTAGCGTTGGGTGGGGTTTGTCAAACCCAGTAGTACTACTCAACAATGACTCGCTATTATCCAATATTAAACGGTTCGATGTGAATGAAGGACTTTAGTTATTGCGTTTGCCACTTAGTCTTTACAAGTGATATATAATCTATATTAACAAAATCTTAAATGCGTTTTCGGAGTATGTTATCTCCCCCAAGTGAAAAGCGTTTAAAAAGTTTAAAAGGGGAAAGTGAAACTCACTGTTTGCGAAGAATATCCGATCTAGATCACCGAGTGATGCGCGTCGTAGAAAACTCTCTAGCGTTCTAAAATAACAAAGAGATTTTCTAAGTATCGGAATGTTTAACGAGTCTCTAGACTCGGCACATAATACCTATGCACGTAACATGTTTCGTGTTTCGTTTGTGAATCGTGTGTGACTTAAACAAGTAAAATTGTGATACGATACATGAGTGAGCAATTACTTTCGTGTCACGTATTAATAACATACTTATTAGCAATTATTCCCGTAGGGGCATTTTGGTCAACAAACAAAGACTAACTAACCATTATTCCCCATAAGGGCAATTTGGTCAATTCATGGCAATCAACTAGCAACTATTCCCCGCAAGGGTATTTTGGTCAAAATACAACAACTATATAAAAACTATCATATTTCATGCATTCCTATACAACTCAGCAGCTAGTTTCGTTATGACAGAATTTCTACTTGAAAGATTGCACTAGTTTACCGATTATAACGTCTCAATTAATTTACCAAAAATTACCACAGGAGCATACATATCTTAGGTTTCCAGAACATCTTTTATCTTATTTTTATTCCATATAGATTGTTCATAATGATCAAAACATTACAGCTAACTTATATCAGTCAGATTCATGCACATCAGAATGTTATTTGCAATTCCCGTTAAACGAAAAATCCAATAAATGCAAGACCACTTGGGTTTCGTTCCTAACTCAGTGAGTCAACCTCCAGAAGTGGAACCAACCCAATTGGTCTCGTAGTTCATGAGATATAACATTTACAACATAACCTAACAGCAGGTCTAACAGCTCAGCTTTGCATCACGTTTTTGTAAAATCATAAAAGTATACTTCCACTTATCCAAAAATTACGAATTTATACTTCATAGAAACTAGACTCAACCTAGTTTACTGCAGTACCCACAATCTCAATCAATTTTCACGTTTACACTTCGTTACAGTCAGTTAAACATCGTATATACGTTCTGTCCAGAATCTGTTCACATCAAAACTCATCATAATAACAATCTATGAACTATCATGCATCCATATAACCCTCTAGACACTATAACTACTATCCATGCATATCAATCACACCATACAAGATTAGGGTTTGTGTTTTAATTCAAATCAAGAACAACAATCAATCATGTATCAATATCAATCTAGTTATCAATCATCATCAATTAAATCAAGAATCACATGAATATCATAATACCAAGAAATCAGCCATAAAGGTTTACAATTAACCCAATAAAACTAACAATTAAACATAGAGGATACATAGAATAGTTGTGTATACCTTCCTAGCACCTTAATCTTCAATCAAACTTGAAAGATCTTGATTGTGTGTGTGTGTATATTAATCGATCTCAAGGAAATAAAGGGAGGGGATGGCTGCCGATTTTTGTAGGGGAATAGGTAGGAGGTTAGGGTTTAGGTTTACCATGTATTTATAAAGGAATATGTTACACTTTGGCCCCTCAACTCCTAAGTATTACTTTTTCTAGAACATTCTATCATAACTTGCACATTAAGTTAACATTAAGTATTACTTTTTCTAGAACATTCTATCATAACTTGCACATTAAATTAACATGACAATAATATTATCACATAACACATAATCCTAACACATAATTATCACATAATTAGTGTTTTAGTGTTTTTCGTTTATTCATCAATCGTTTGCGTTTCGGTGCAAATCCCGAAAGGCTACTACACATGTAGTAAGTGTTAAGCGTCATTCAAACCCTAGTTTAAATGTAATGAGGTTTGCGTTTAGATTCAATAATCTAAAGTTTGAATTGACGGAGTTGCGTTAACGGAGTTAACCTGAAATTGACGATTGTCACATCTTGCCATTCCAACAACAACATTTTCTTAGCTGCATTTCCTTTATCTATTACTATCTCACTTGCAAGCAACTCCTCATCTGTTATCTCTTCAATAATAAACTTTGAGGGTGAGCAGAAGTATGTGTGTACAGAGGTGTAATCATGCTCAACATACACATTCATTAATTTCCAAGCTCCAATTTACTGAGCAAATCCCCTAACATCATCATCACTTCCCAAAGCTCTAAGCCCCCAATCCAATTCTGAACCAGGTACTAGATAGTGGTAGAATCTAACCTTTTTTGTAGGATACTGTAATTGCTCCAAGATTCCATCAAGCTCGTGAACAGAAAACTTGTCAATATCGAGCATGTCAACGAAATTGACAATGGCTCTGTTATAAACCCGTCCCGGAAATTTGGTGAAAGTACCACCATGATGCAACTTGATCGAGAACAAATGTGGATGATTAACTACAAATAAAAGATTAAACAGTTATTAGCTACATAAACCCGATTATAAACCCTAAAATTTGAACTTACCATAAAACTTCTCAACATCCGATTGTTCTAAGGCTTCACGGATGAAGAACCGGGGATCATCCATTTAGGGTTTGTACCGCACCCTTGACTATACAAATTCACGGATGAAGAATCGTAGGAGAATGTTTTAATTTGGGGGAATTGAAGTAAAAGAAAAGCGGTATAGATGAAAAGACCAAACAGCCCTCACATGCGACTCACGTGACGTTTTTTAACTGAGTTTTTCTAACCCAGTTAGCGTAAAGGACATAACGTGTAGGAAAAAAATGTTTATAGGACACCGCCTGTAAAAAAACTAAAAAAGGGACACGATCCATAAATTGGCTTTGTTTAAATGACAAAATTTGTAATTCATCCAAATTTTTTATATAAAAAAAAAACTTCTACTATGAATTTTTAATTTTAGTTTTTTTTGTCTTTTAGTCATTTGCTGTTTATAAAATATTTTTATTTTTGTTTTTGGTTTCTGATTCCTCGGATAAAAAGAAGTATAAATTTGATATCAATGGACTGTTAGCGTGCATGAGCAGAAGTTGAGGGGGGTGAAGTACAATTAAGTGAAACCTCAAAGCAGGCAAAAGTGCAAAACGATAGTACATAGAACAGTTGTAGTACAACGAATCAGCGTACTTATAAATTATAATTCCAATGGATTCAATTATTTAAATAGTTTAATTTACAAGAGGTTAAGTTATTCTACAAATATGACAAACATACAAATGGTGAAATGATTTGTAGCAATAAATAAATCTCTTAAAAAATTAATAAAAAAATCATTAACTCAAATTTTAATACATAAACGAAAATATAAAGACACAAAAATATTTCCACCGTCTTCCTCGTTCTCACAAAAAAAATATCAAAAAAGACATAATGTTGAGTGAAAAAATCACTGTGTTTTTTTGTTTATAATTGTGTTTTGCGTTTATTTTCGTCATTGATTTCGTCTTTTTTTCTTGACATTTTGTTTTTTTATATTGTGTTATAATACTCAACATTGTGTCATAGTTTGTTCAGCATTGTGTTATATTTTGCGATCTATTGTGTCTTTTTTTGTTTATTACTGTGTTTTTTGTTCATTTTCTGTGTATCTTTTCTCAGCATTGTGTCTTTTCGTAGTTTTTTTTTGAACGGGAATGACGGGGAAATATTTTGGTTTTTTTCATTATTTTCGTTTTTATTTATATATTGAGTTATGATTTTTTTTATTATTTTTTAAATTTTTAGCGGTTTTTGTGTGCCCACAAATCCTTCTCATTTTTGTCTCTTTTTGCATTTTAACTTTACCATAATTTACAAATATTCTCTATTTGCCCTTTATATTTATTAGGTTTTAAAAAAATTATTGAATGCCAATGATTTTAAAATATTTAAAAAGTTAAAACATTAAATGCGAAGATTACATTCGTTTTTTAGTTCTTTTAGACGTTTGAGTTTAATTTAACCCGACTTGTCAAAAACAATATTATATTTAGGTGTTTAGGTTTAAAAAATTTATTAAATGTCAATAATTTTAAGACAAAATGGCAAAAGACGTCCTTTACGTTTGACCTGATTTTCATTAGACGTCCTTTAATGAAAGAAATAGCAAAAGACATATTTCATGTTTCAAATTTGTTTCACGTTACGTCCTTTGTTACTAACCGAGTTAAATTTTTTTGTTAAATATGATTATGTGTCTTGCACATGAGGGTATTGTGGTCATTTTACCCCTTTAAGGACTATTTTTGTAATTAGACTAGAGAGTTGGCTTTTTAAAAAAAATCTTTTATTTTTCAATAAAATAACAAATATAGAAACCATCTCTCTCTCTCTCTCTCTCTTGAATTCATCCACCACCCAACCCACACCATCGTTCATTAATAACCCCCCCCCCCCCTCTCAATTCAAACCCCAATCTATACCCCTCTGTGTCACCAATCATCCATTCATGGCTACACCCATAACCCCTTTCTTTATGTCCGGCAATCGCCAAATCAAAGTTGCATATGCGGCAGCAGGTGCAGGTGGGTCTAGCTTCATCTGTGTTGACGAGTTTTCTCTTCTTTTTATAATTCGGTGTCGGAACTGACGGTTTCAACGGCGGCCGGAGGTGGCGGTGGGGAAGCGAAGGATGGTTTGACGGTGAGACGTGAGAGGAAGACGGCGGCGACGGTGATGAAGGTGGTTTTGAGGAAGGTTAATGGTCTGGGGTTTGCTAATTTTGGTGTTTGGTGGTGTTTGGAGGATTTGATTGGTGTTAATGATGTAAATGATTGTGACTTGGTGAAGGTGATGGAGTTAGGGTTAGGGTTTGATTGACGGTGGTGGTTGACGGAGGGAGGTTGATGGTGGTGACGGCGTATAACGGCGGCGGTGATGATGAAGATGATGGTGATGGGGAGGGACGATGACAGTGATGTTGGCGGAAAGGTGTGGGGTGGGTGGTGGATGAATTCAGAAGAGAGAGAGAAAGATAAATGGTTTCTATATTTTTTATTTTATTGGAAAATAAAGAATTTTTTTTAAAAGGCCAACTCTTTAGTCTAATTACAGAAATAGTCCTTAAAGAGGGTAAAATGACCACACTGCCCTCATGTGCAAGACGCATGACCATATTTAACAAAACAAATTAACTGGGTTAGTGCCAAATGACGTAACATGAAAGAAATTTAAAACATGAGATATGTCTTTTGCTATTTCTTTCATTAAAAGACATCTAATGAAAATCAAGTCAAACGTAAAGAACGTCTTTTGCCATTTTGTCTAATTTTAAAATATACGAAGATTGCATTCGTTTTTTAGTTATTTAAGACGTACGAGTTTAATTCAACCCGACTTGTCTTAAACATTATTATATTTAGGTGTTATTATTATTTCAATAATTATAACAATAATTAATGTTTACATTAAATAATGTAGTGAATTAAATATATATTATTAAATAATATATACTAATTTATTAATTATTACAAACAATTTACCTTTTTATAATATATAATTAGGGTTAGGTTATAATAGGAAGTATAGTTTTTGTAGGAAGGATAAAAAGTAATCTTGCCCATTAATTTTGAACATGGAGGGTTGAGATTAGTTTTGGAGGAAAACAAGTGTGAACACAAGGGAAAGGGTATAAAAGGAATAACACATTTGTTGACTTTTTCTTTCCACATGCAAGTCACATGTCAAATTCTCCCATCATTTTAAAACGTCCATAACTTTTTTTTACTACGTTTTTATTGAAAAACAAATTCACCATAATAACGAGTGTCTTTTTATCTTTAATATGAGTACCATATTGTAATATAAAAATTAAAAAAAATAGTGGGTTTTTTACAAATTGTGTTTTACCGAATTGTATTTTACAAAATTGTGTTATACAATAGTATTTTTCATTGTATTTTTTCTATTGTTTTTTTACATTGTGTCATACAATTGTGTTTTTTATAGTGCTTTTATCATTTTGTTTTTTTTCATTGTGTTTTTTTCCATTGTGTTTTTTATAGTGTTTTTCATTGTGTTTTTTCGGACTTTTCCAGCGAGGTGGTGGCGGTGGGGTGACAGGTGTGGTGGCGGTGGGCGGTGGAGTGGTGATGGATGTAGGAGATGAGTGAAGATGTAAGTGGGTTTTTGAAATTAATGTAAGTGGGTTTGAGATTAAAGTAAGTGGGTTTTGATATAAAAGTGTTAAGACAAAATACCTTTCTTCCTAGCCTTCTTAAGAAAATTAAACTTCTTATTTGAACCTAACCCTATAAAATTATATATAGCGTAAGTATTTATAGATATACACAAACATTATTTAATTTGAACCTAACCCAATAAAATTATATATAGCGTAAGTATTTATAGATATACACAAACATTATTTAATTCAAATATATATTGATTAACTAATTCAAATTGGTTAATGAAGCAATATGAGGATACATTACTTATGGAGGAGTTACATATAAAATCTAGTTTTAGCGTAATAAATAAGTTTTTAATAGCTGGAATCAAACTCATTTCATAAATGTTAGTGAACTGGTGGGGATGCGTGTTTCAAGTTTTTAAACTATGTTAACACCCAACTAGTCATGTCTGTCACCTAGAGGTGGCTAAACAAATCGGTTAATTGAACCGACTTGAAAACTGAAGCGAAATCGAACCGATTTAAAACTGATTATGTAGAAACCGGTTTGGAACCGATTGAAACCGTAGGTTTGGAACCGGTTTGTAATTTTCTCCACCAAAACTGGCAAACCGAACCGAGACCGGCCAAAACCGGGCAAAAGCCGGTCAAACCCGAACCGAAACCGATCATAGAATTGTAAGAAACCAGTTTTAACCCGAACAGAAACCGATCATAAACCGGTTTTGACTTTTGTTGACCAAACCGAACCGGTTTTAACCCAAACTGGTTAATTTGAGTTTTAAACTGGTTTGTGCACCTCTAAAGCGCGACGCCACTCCTTCAATCACCATTTTTATTTATTTTTTTAATAAAATCAAAATAAAGTTTCATTAAAAATAAAAATTACATAACTCAAAACTAAAAAAATGAACATGAGAACATTAACAAAAATAGCAAGTCTAAAACTCTCAAGGCCAATTATATTTTCTCATTAACTCATGTTTTCGATTATACATTTTTTAGTTAAACCATAACACATAACCTAACTATTTTAATAATAAATTCAATGAAACATGACATTCCCTTATTTTAACCGGTTGGAACATAAGGTTAGTTTGATTGAAAGCATTTTAGCCTCATGTGAGTCCTTTATGCATGTGGTCATGCTCCCAATACCAACCATGGTCAGTTACCTTCGCAAAATGACAAAAACAGACCCTTTTTTTCTTCTTCTGTTCTTCGGTTTGTACACGACGACGACACAGGCACCCATCCCTTATAACTCATTTAATGAATAAATTCAAAGTCTGAAATTCAATTATTGACTTTTACTAGTCTCGATAGGATATCTATTCCATCTATTCTAATAAAAAACTACTTAATTTTATCACTTGTTAAGCTGATAGCCATTCTCATTCTTTTAACCTATTTTAATATATAATCCGTAATCTTTAAGTCATTTCAATATATGAATTCAAGTTTATTTTTATTAAAGGTAAATCCTAACCAATTCATTCATTAACATTAATGGTGAAATAAGAAAATAAAGAAATTTCAACATTGAAGTTGCAAGCCTGTTAGAATAAAATTTTCAAGTCACAGGTAATTGCAAATTAAATAAAATAAAGGCGCAACATTGTCGAAGAATTTGGGTTTGTATGGTAAGAAACTACAAATTGTTTTTAAACTGAGATTTGAGCAACAGCGCATACTATTTTATATAAGGTTGGTTTCAGATTTGGATTAAAATTTTTCTTATATGTATTTGAACTCAGAAAAATGTGTGTTTTCTTAATTTTTTCTAAACATTTTGTATAAATATTGCAAACATGGAGACTACCTATTACATAAATCTTGGTGCTTAGCTTTAATTAATTCATTAAAGTTGAATATTATAATTACAATTCATATGAATAACGATTTACTATATGAACTATATGTCATTTACTTATTTGACTTTTTATGTAATATAAATGGTTTTAGCAAAATAAGAACATCAATAGCTTATACCAAAAGGCTTCAAAACATATATTTTATGACTTGAATTATATATTTTTTATACATTTAAATATATTTAATTAATATGCCTTATAAGACAAATTACTTAATTAAAAGCATTCAAATTCAAAATTTTAAACCAAAAAATTTGTTTCAATCCCATCTCACTATTTTCGCTTTCCAAAAATCATTTAGGATATTGAAACCTAGATTCATAGAATATCGTTTTGGTTATGTTTTTACATAATTTCAATATTATATTAACTTATTAATTTTATTTTTATATAAATACAACGAATTAGGGTTATGTTAGTGTTTTCTGTTGGTTGTTATATCATTAAAGTGCTTATTGTGGTTCAAAATAATAAGCTAAATACAATTTTTTTTAAATTACAATTACAACATTTATTATTAAAATATGTTATAAAAATTCATTATGATTCATACCTTAATTATAATGTAACTTAATAGAAATATTTATTATTTTTATTTTTATTATTATTTGTAACTTAATCATGTTTCTCATTACATTTTAAGGATATTCCATTTTCATATTAATTGTAAAAAGAATTAGTTAATTAGGTTAAAAGTCATTTACCATACTTTCATAAAATCTGAAATCTTTGCTTATTCTTCTTCTTTTTGCTTCTCTATAAGTTGTTAAAATATATATATCGATTAATTAAGTATTTCAACAATTTTCCATAATATTAATTAATAACATGGGATTAGTATTCAAAATTTAAACACTACTTATCCAATACTTTGAACTATTATAAATAAGAATCATTACATTCACTTTATGCAACTTTAAATCTTCTCATATTCTCCTAACTCATAATAATAACTGTTATTTGAACAAAGACTTTAAGGTTAGTATGTCTTTGTCATTTTCCTACGAATTACATTAACATGAAATGAAACAAATCATTTTATTATATTTTAATTTTTGATTTTATATGTTGCTTGATTATACAACTTTTAATTATAAAATATAAAATCAATTAAAAATTTGTCATACACAGAATAATAATGACAACAAATTTATCATGATCAACCAATTTCAGATTCTAAAGATTCTAAGGATGATTATGTCACCAAAGTTCAGGTAATTTGGTTTTTGGGATAATCATGTTTTTGGATAAACATGAACATATGATCTCAAATGACATCATATTAATTGCTTAAAATGTATGATATGTTATGTATATAAATATTTTTTTTGTTAGTTTCATGGATATATTTATCATTATTAGGGTTGGCATGTATTTGAAAGAACCTTACTTGTCATACGGACATCTATACGTGACTACATCAAGAGTTACAAGCAAACCTATATGTTACCTTATCAATAATTACAAACAGACATGGACTAAAGATTTTGATTTTTGATAAATAATGTATACCAACTAATACGACAAAAATTAGTGTACAAGGAAGTCTTTTACTTATTTGTGTAACCTTAGTGTGTAATTTTTACAATTTTAATGTAAATTGTAATTGTATTAACAATATATGATTATTTTGTTGACTGAATTTCACTTAATGGCTATAGTTTAATATTTTCATCAATTATCCGTGTAATATACGGGTCTCAAACTATATTTTATATACTGTTTATTATTTCATACAAAACTAATTAGAAACCATTAATTTTATTGTATATATATATATAAACTTATAACTATACATGCATATAAATAAACGGTTCAAACATTTAATAAATAATAAACAAGCTGTCAAGTCTAGGTTGCTTGGGTTTGAAATATTATTAACAAATCAAGCTCGAATTTTATTATAAACTCAAAACGAGCCAAACTCGAGCCCAAGCTAAACTCTTTTAAAATCAAACGAGATGCACTAATTTTGGCTGGTTTACACTCCTGACCGTTACGATATCCACACTCATCATTTTTGTTCGGCATAGAACCCACATTTTTTATTTAGTGAATACACAATTCTCACCTTTTGCTTGTGTTCGACCGACAAAGGGCCCACACTTCGATGGTTATTTTGTTACAATCTCAAGTATACGAAAAAAAAATAATAATAATAACAATAATAATAATAATAATAATAAATTAAGAATAATAATGTTAGTTGGTGTGCATGACACTTCAGACAAATCCTACATTGTAATATTCTATTATTATGCTCATATTTATTAGATTTAAAACCAACTTTATAAGTTATGTTTTTTGCTTCAAAGTTTTTTCTTAATTAAATTTATATTAGTTACAGAGATGGGTTAACGCATAAAAAAGCTTATCATATAAAATGGTGTGCGAACATATCACGCGTCGATTTCAATAATACACGGCGGCAAATTCGTAATTAACCTAAAATCGTTTGCGTGATCTAATTCATTGATTACAATAGACTAATTCCTCGATCTAATTCAGTTGTCCTTGATGAATTAATTAATTGAAATACTGAAACAAAACCAAAACAAAAAATTGAATGCCGGTTGAGCTCAACTATGAATTACGAACCAACCAATTCGATCATAAAGAAATTTCAATTTACGCTTAAATTATGTGATTGAATTATGATCTATCGTGAATCAATTATTGTAAATTTGTAATACAAAATCAGTTTATATAGACTAAGAAAGCACAAATCGTGATGGAATTACGCTTAAATCGTAAAAGAAATTAAATTATTGCTTTGCTAGATTAGGGGGTGACCATAAGCCCACAACTAGTAATAATAATAATTATTATAAAGCATTTGTACTTCATTAGAAATGGATGAAGAATATTAAAAGATTCCCATCCTGCAATCAAAATACGCTCAAATTTATTAAAATAAATTATACTCAAACTATGCCCAAACTTCCTTAAAGGATTCCTATCCTGCAATCAAAATACGCTCAAATTTATTAAAATAAATTACACTCAAACTATGCCCAAACTTCCTTAAAGGATTCCTATTGTGCCATCATCCTTGTGTCATATTTTTCAGTTTGCATTTAACCTTCAATTGTATGCTTTTAGATGCTGATAATACTCTTCATCTTCGGACTGTATATCACAAAGCTATGAAAGGATGCAATTATCAAAGGTACATTTGTCATCGACTAAATGCTAAAACATAGCAATTAACAAATCATACGCCTGACAAGTATTTAAAAAAAAAGAAAAAAAAAGCCTATTCCTGTATTCATGACTCTTGGTTTTTGGTTGTATTGGAATCATATCTTCTCTTTTCGCGTTTGTGATCAGGTTTGGGAGCATCTTAGTCATGAAAAATGGAATCAAAGGTGGAGATATCATTCGTGCAGGTGTATGCATTGCATATGGAGAGTTGTAGTAGGTATATACTTCATATCTTTTACATGACAAGACCAACGTCATATGATAAACAAATTAGTCAACTTAAGCATCAGTTTTACTAACTATTGTAGCGGTCCTAGAGTTTCTTTAATGATTGTAACACATTTTGCTTAAGCAATATTTTCAGCAGCCCTTGTGAATGAATTATTAACCGTGCCCCTAGCATAGACTCGACAGACAAACATGGAACAAAGATATCTGTTGTTAAAAGTGGGCTGAAGTTTAAGGATGCTGACTTTGCATACCCATCCAAGACCAAAACGTTTGGTTTTAAGAAAGGCCAAACTTTAAAATCAAGACTTACCAACTTTGGTTAGGTACTTGGTTACTAGCTTATTTTGTTATAGAAAAAATAATTTGTGAAGATAATTTCCCACAACAACTGAGTTTCATCCCAAAAAAAGTCAACATGGTTAAAAGTTACCAACTTTGATGACTTTTTGCCTACAAAAAAGGTTGGTTGCTTTGGACCAAAATTTGATGCAGTACTCTGGTGGACGGGAGTTGCAAACTCTCTTGAGTGCCTACTTTAGTGATTATGACCAATTAAAATTTTTGTTATAGAAAAACTAAGAAGACCTACAATATGCATTGCACATCGTATAGCTACAATTTGACTTTTTATTGTCTTTGAGTATAAACATATTTGATTTTATATATTATTGCTTGTCCAGGCCCCAAGATTAGGACCTAGTAGGGCAGGGAAGGGTGTTGCAGCTCAAACAATGCGGGTATGGCATGCTCATCATTTCTTAGTTTTTGTATAGGTTAGTAAGTTAATTATCAAGTAGATTCCGTGCATGGCATTTTACAACACTAGAAGTGACAAAACCAATTGTCATATATCTAAGTTAACGGTCAACTGCCAGGTTTTTAGGCATAATATATTAATATACATGTCAATATGATCCCTTTTCAAGCTCTTACTCCATTTGGGACTACTACAATCACAACTGGCGACATTGGTATGGGATATTCATCATATTAGTACCTTTGTTTATAAATATTGTTGTTGCAAATTAAAACGTGTAACTGCAATTACATTGAAAGATTTTGACTTTCATGAAACTAATAAAGCTGAGTGAAAGTTTACAACAGCAGCTACAGTTTAGACAATGAAACACACGTATGGTATATGATAGATACAAAGTAAAATTATGGCTGTTCTGTAATTGATCTTAACTTTATTTATAATAGACTGTTCATAGATGTCTCATAAGTAATGGCTTTCTTTTCTTTTTTATATCATTTTTAAAAGTCAAATCCTTTCTAAATGATCGCTAGAGATTAGTGAAATGCATTATTTAGTTTTACATTACTTGATTAACTGAAATACGTACTATTTTTTTTATTTCACATTTCATGGGCTCCTTCAAATCTTTTAACTTCTGGTATTTTTACTTCATTGATATGTTTTGGTCTTTGTCCCAATACTATTTTGTATTTCTGTTTTGTAGCAAAAGATATTATTCATTCACTTCATGAACATTGTTATTTATTTATTTTTGTTTTGGATGAGTAGAGTATTTGAAATCCAAAACAATAAACTTAAGTAGCTCAATAGCTCGTATTAGTCAATTGCTTACAGTTCACAAATCCAAAGCAATTATGGTTCTGACTTTTCAAAATTTATGACAGGTTTTTTAGTCCTCGCAATTCAGCAAAAAAGATTTGTACGAACAAGTTATTCCAATTGCAAATGAAGTGTTAAAAGTATCAATTGCACCGCTTTTCGTCTATGGGCAGACAAGCCAAGGTATTTTATCTTTTAATAGCACATTAGCCTTTGCTTATGTATTAATCCTTTATTTTAATAGTTAATATGACATAACCAATGTTATTTCATTTCAGAGTGGGCCCAATGGAGGCTGCCATTAGAAGCATGCTTAATACCAAGATCAGTGTAACAAATTGTTGGCACATTGGAGTGTCAAAATGTGGAGTATGCAGTTTCCATGAAAATAACCTTAGCAAACACCTTGATCACCCTTATTTGCTTTGGTCTGGTAGAAATTTTAATTCAAAATGGGCCCAAGCGAGTAGGAATCAGAGATATGGATGCAAGCATGGTCAGCTGGGAAAGGTAGAATATGGGATTGATATTTGCTTACTTGGAGTGGCCTATGTAAATTCTCAAGCATGGTGAGCCTCGAGAAATATGAGGGAAGTGTGGGCGTTTTGCAAAGAAAAAAAAAACACAAATCAATGTTACATAGATAGGCTTATATTTGTTGTGGACATCAGTATTTAGTGGTTATTATGGAGTTTAAAAAAAAATTGTGTAGGTGAGGGACCAACTTTAGATTTATTAACGCCCAATTATCAAGTGAAATCTAATAGCTGGAACAGAGTTGTAGACTAAAGCATTGAAGAAATAGGCTCATTTGGTGATAAAAAGAGAAAATTAAGCACATCGTAAGTTAAATCTGATTATTGGAGAAAAATTTTGAAGTTGATAAAAAAAATACTTTCTTTTAAAAATATTACATAGAAAGATAGTTACGACAATAAGCAGCCCATCCACCGGACGGGTATAAAACTAGTTCTAATTATGCTTAAAAGTTACGCTCAAATAGGAACTGAAATCAACGGCGTTAGTGAAGTAGGAACTTAGTGATGGCGGTTGAACCGTCGTGGACAAATGATTAATTGGGACGAAGACGGAATTGATTAAATTTACAATTTTTCATCGCGTGTGTTTTGAAAATCAACGGAGATGTTGGTCGCATACATTTTTATACGATTAGGATTATTGTATTCTATCTTTTATCATTAGTTATAATCCTGCTAAAATCTAAATATATAATATATTTAGTTATAATCTTATAGGTTAGATTCAAATAAGAAGTTTGATTTTCCTAAGAAGACTAGGAAGGAGGGTATTTTAGTCTTAACAATTTAATATTAAAACTCACTTACTTTAATCTTAAAACCCACTTAAATTAATTTCAAAAACCCACTTACATCTTCACTCATCTCCTACAACCACCACCAGTCCACCGCCCACCGCCACAACAACCGTCACCCACCGCCACCACCTCCCCGGAAAAGTCCGAAAAAACACAATGGAAAACACTATGAAAAACACAATGGAAAAAAATACTAAGAAAAAAAAAGACAATGATAAAAACACAATAAAAAACATAATTGTATGGCACAATGTAAAAAACACAACGGAAAAAAACACAATGAGAAAAAAAACACAATAATAAATACAATTGTATAACACAATTTTGTAAAACACAATACGTAAAAAACCCACTAATTTTTTTTAATTTTTATATAACAATACGGTACTCATATAAAAGATAAAAAGACACTCGTTATTATGGTGAATGTGTTTTTCAATAAAAACGTCGTAAAAAAAAGTTATGGATGTTTTAAAATGATGGGAGAATTTAGCATGTGCCTAGCATGTGGAGAGAGAAAGTCAACAAATGTGTTATTTCTTTTATGCCCTTCCCCTTATTTTCACACATGATTTCCACCTAAACTAACCTCATCCCTCCATCTTAAAAATCAATGGACAAGATTACTTTCTATCCTTCATACAAAAATTATACTTCATATTATAACCTAATCCATAATCTAATTAAGAAGATTTAAATTAATTTAAAAATAACAACTCATACGAGTAAAATAATTTGACAATATTAACCGGATAAAGTCAAATCCAAATTTTAAAAACCTAAATCGTAGTATTTGAATACTCCAATGTACACTGATAATTATATATATATATTTTTTTAAAACTGCACTTTATAAAGCTTCAATTAACTTCTAAATTAAATAGCTTTTGTTTTGATTTGGAATATTTATATGTATAGGTATGTTACCGACAATAATTATCAATCAATCATACCCAGTGTAAAATCCAATCAATAGCAAAGCTATAAGTAGGGTTTGGGAAGGGTGGGATGTAGGCAAACCGTACCTCTATCCAATAGAATAGAGAGGTGGCTTCTAGAGAGACTCCAGCTCTAAAAATCGTATGTATGGGAGAATATAAAAGGCAATCAAGGTTCAACAGTAGTATATGTTACCGACAATAATAAACTAAAATACTTTTTTTGAACGACTAAATGTTACATTAAAAAGGGATGATTGAACCCTTAATCTACTATTTAGCACCCTAACCACCAACCAATAGTGAGATTGACAAACTATATACAAATTACCACACATATACATATGTTAAGGTTATACTTATTCTGCTAATATTATACAGCACCACTTGTTCAATAGAAACATGTTATCTAAAAGTTGTTCTCTCACATTTGTAACTTGAAAAACACATGTAAACTTCCAAAAATTGTACACCAAAAAAAAGGTGGAAAATGTTTTTAGAAGAGGATTTTTTAAGCCTTAATTGGGCACAATAATTATTTATTTATAAATCCCATCATTTAGACATAAGTTTAAGTCAATGTAACAATGTGAACTTCAAAACATTAACCAACTATGATTTTATGCTAACTCAGGACAGGACCTTTAAACAAAGGGTAAATCAGAAAACTAAACATAGTTTGATCAAACATGGTTCATGTGCTTCAAAAATGAATGTCAGAATGAGAATGAAAATAAATTAAGTTTCCAACATGAATCAAATAATGAATGTTTATTGATCCATCTCCTCACTACCACAACTACTTGAATTAACACTTTCCCTCTTTGGCAATGCTGCTGCCTCTTTCTTGCTAGAATGGTCACCACCGCAATGTAGCCTGTACATCAAAAGCCAAAAGTGTTACTATATAAATGGGTCTACGCGATTTATGTTTTATGTGTGCTGAGTAAAAGAAACCATTACCGAAAAAAGAAAGGTCAAACAAATCAAAAGTGAAAAAATTGTGACAAAGGTCATACACCATCGAAAAAGTTGATACTTTTTATTGAAATAATAAAGGGTTTGCTGAGATGGAAACAGGTCAAATGGTCAAACAAATTAAAAGTTAAAAAGTTGTGAAAAGGGCATACATCATCCAAAAAGTTATACGTTTTACAGAGAAAATAAATGATTGGCTGAAACGGGAATGAGTCAAAATGATCAAACGAATCAAAAGTTAAAAGGTTGTGACAAAAGGCGTACGTTATCAAAAACGTTAACACCTTTTTGTTTAAACAACAAGGATTAGCTGAAATAGAAACAGGTCAAATGGTCAAAGAAAGCAAAAGTTATTGTGAGTTGTGACAATGGGCATCCATCATCGAAAAAGTTACAAATTTTAGTGAATAATAAAGGATTAGCTTAAAAAAGAAACGGGTCAAATGAATAAAAAGTTAAAAGTTATGACGAAGGGCATCAATCATTGAAAAAGTTAAACGTTTTATTGAAATAATTATAAAGGATTAGCTGAAATAGAAACGGATCAAGTGATCAAACATATCAAAAGTTAAAAAACTTGTGACAAAGGGATCAATTTAGCTGAAAAGGAAACAAGTCAAATGAATTGTCAAACGAATTAAAAGGTTTGATAAAGTTCATACATCCGACAAAAAAATTTATCTTTTTGTCAAAAGAAGGAAACATTGGCTCAGAAAGAAGCAGGTCAAATGGTTAAACAAATAAAAAATTGTGATAAATTGCACACATTATAAAAAAAATATATATATATTGTTGAAATAGTAAACCAGCAGATGAAAAGGAACGATTCTAAAAATCAATCGGTCAAGTGGTCAAACTAGTCAAATGTCAAGCAAGTCAAATGTCAAACAGGTCAAAAGTTTTCATAAAGTGCATACATCATCAACAAAATTATACTTTTAATGAAGACTGAAAATGAAACGGGTCAAATGGTCCAAACAAATCAAAAACTGAGATGCAACGCAAACATAATAACAAAAATTATTTTTACTGAAAAAAAATAAGTGAGTATAAAATTTTAGCAAAAAACCCAAATAAGATTACTAGTTTGAACCCGTTTCAAGTTTAGCATACCTCAACTGAAGTGCAGCTTCTGAATCAATATTATCGGACCCGTAGTAGCAGACAGTATCCGGGCTGACCTGATTATGTTTCGAGTGGCCCGCACTGCTACTTGGAACAGCAGCAGGAGTGTATGGTAAGAAACCCTGTTGACTCGGCTGTTGACTCAACGGTAGAAACCGCTTTAACTTTTCAACCTGCATCATACACACACTTCACATTATTAAAAACATTAAACTAACATTTAATAAAATAAAACCATAACAGAGAATGTTGTAACGCGATTACTTCTCCTCTAAGAGCATCATTTTCATAAGTGAGTTCTCGTTCCTTGCGGTTTGAGCGTTCAATCTCCTCAAACAGCATAGCATCCTGAAATTATAATGATTCACATTATCAATTATAAGTTTACAAAATTTGAAAACTAATAAAGATGGATCAAAACCTTCTTTTCTTTGATTGAAATTAAGCCGTCACTTAGTTGTTGCTCGAGTTGATGGAGTTGTTGCACGCTTGCGCCACCAAGGTTGTGGCCCATTAATCGCCTACATCATAAACGCAAAAACATTGACATAACAGTAAAAAAATAAATTAATAAACGAAAATATGAATCTGTGAATGAAATTAGTACTGCTTACGAGTTTTCACTTCTAAGTCTTGTTACTTCGTTTCTCAAGAGTTCTAGCTCGGCTTGTTCTTGACTCTATGAATAAGCAAAGACGCTCACGAACATAAAGTCATAAACATAAATATAAATATATAAATAAATTAACTTAAGAACACAATTTGTACCATCTCAGCTTGTATTTGTGATGTTGATGGTTCTGTCGCCCTGTTGTATCGATCAATTATTCCCCTCATGCTGCAATGTTACAAAAAGATTAAAGTTAATCAGATAATGTCATCAGTACTTTTTTAAAGAACTACAGTTAAAATAAGTAAAAAAGAAACCTAATCTTATATGTCATCAGTGAGTTCTATACAATGAACCTTAAAATTACCTAGTACATTCATCCTAAAAAATGTCTGTTGACACAGAAAAGCTAAAGGCAAATTCTTAGGTTACACAGACACTCATTCAATGTACACAATGCGATTAAAAAAATCAAAAGATCAATTATGTGGAATATAGATAAAAACCAAGATTTGTTGAACAAAATAACAACACATATCCCTGTATATCTTCACATAAACAACTGATTTCATCATGCCAGCAGGATCATATAACCATTTAAACCAACTGTAACAAACATTCACAAAATCAACAGTTATATTCATAAACATTAATAGAAACTAAAGAAAAATAGCTGATAAACTGTTAAAAAAAAACCTTAAAATAAAGATCCCAAATTGATTCCTAAATTAGGGCTTTTTATTATCAAGTTTCAAGTTTACCACAATTGAAGAATCAAGAACCAATTAACCACATGCAAATTGATTCCCAAAATTAACCCATCAAAACCCCCAAAATCAAACAGCATTTAAAGATCTAACCAACACCCAACACCAATTCCACAAAACAAGCAGCAACTACTTCCAAGTCAACCACAAGTCAAACCCAAATCAAACCCACATGCAACCAACCAACCTAGAACTCGAGAACTCGTACAGCCGACCGGTGTTGGAAAACACAATAATCCCAACTTCAGCATCACAGAGCACCGACAGTTCATGGGCTTTCTTCAGCAACCCAGCCCGCCGTTTCGAGAACGTCACTTGCCGTGTGCTCACATTCTCGATTTTCTTGATTTCGATCTTCCCTCGGCCCATAGTGAACCAAATCGAAAAAGAAGAAAGACCCAGATGATGAAATCAGGCAAGGAACAAAACCCAGATGGGGAATTTGAAAAGAATCAAAACCCAGATGGGAAAAAATGGCTAGGGTTTGGTAAAGAGAGAAAAGAAAAGAAGAAATCAAGAAAGGAAAGAGGGGTAAGTTGCTAAATATGGGGAGAGTGGGGAAGATAAAGAGGCGTTTTCCACAAATGGCGAAGAGATATGGAAACGGCAAGCTTGCATGGCAAATCCGATAGAGAGGAGGAGTCTAATGCCTGCATGACACTTTTTCTTTTTGCTACATTGGGGGGTTTTCTAATCCTGGGTCCCACACCACTTCACATTTTTTTATCTTTTTATTTGTTTATGGCTTTTGAATTCAATGCATTTAATGAGTTTTATATGCTTTGGGAAAGTGGGGTGGAATTGGAAAGGGGGCTTTTGGTAAGGTAAAGCCTAAATTAAACTAACATTTGTTATTTGTATTTGGACTGCAATATACTTTCTATTTTAATTTAAGAAGAATGATATAAAATTATAAATATACATTGTTTGTTTTGGTTATGTTGGATTGCCATTTTTAGTTTTTTTTTTATAAAATTGGCCTTTAAAAAATATTTAGAAAAAAAAACAAGATAGATTTACTATGTATACGATGTATGATGGGTGGTTTAGAATGTATACAGACATATAATGATGAAAAGGTCAAAGGGTATACACACTAGAAATTCGATAAATTAATACTCGATTATTTAATAAACTCTCTAAGATAATATTTTTTGCCGGTCCCGACTCGGGGATAAGGTGTTAAATTAATAATTCGCAAAAATTATAAGATAATACATTTTTGATAATTTCTTTAGACCCCATATAAAATATAAATTAATAATTCCTTATATATAGCATATTACATGAATGATTTATGAAGGTTTCTTGAAAAATGACTCAATTGTCTTTTGTTTTTTGTTGAAATCAATTTCCCCTTGAATCTCGTCTCTAATTTTCCTTAGCATGGTAAGAACTTCCAGTGTTGTTTTCTCATAGCTCAACAAGAAATTGTTCAATGTGATTGTCGCTTTAATAGCTTCGTTTCGCAAAGGGGGCTCCATTGTAGAACTTTCATCATCTTCTTCACCGATATCATCTTTATTAATTCCAATAACGCTTTCAATAATTTCTTTATCAGTCAACAACTGTGCAACTACATTTTCTTCTTGGTGAGTCAGAACATTCTACTATAAATTAATAAAATATTAATTAATATATAAATTAATAATTATTAATTTATCGATTAATTAATAACTCTTTTAATTAATAAATTTTTGTGGTCCCAAGTGTATTATTTTATAGAGTTTCTACTGTATTTAGTAAAGAGGGGATGGTTGCGTTTAGCACAAAACCCATTTCATGGTTATTTTTTATTTTGAAATATTATTTTTATATTTTTTTAGAAGAGTGTATTAGTTAATATGTTATAAAAGTAATGATAAATGAAAAAAATGGTATAGTTACCACTTGCCACGCTAGAAGGAGGTTTGAAATTTGAATTTACTAAGTTGAAGATTTTGGGTATATTATTTGATGATTTTGTTTTATCCAGGTGATATATATATAATAACTATTTAAAAAAGATGAGTAAGTTATAATTAGTTAATTACAATATAAATAGTATTTGAGTTCCAGAAGGCAAATAGGGAGCAAGAAGAGGGTTAATCGGAAAGCGAAATATTAGAGGATAGAAGATTTATATAATTTCGATTTTTGTAAATAATTATATCCAACAGATAACATGATGTCTAACATATACCAAAAATAAAGCGTGAAGTTAATCAGTTCAGTGGTATAAGTTTATGATAAGTAACCAACTTAACTTGATGTTTGTGGTTTTAACATTAATTAAAATTAACAAATTTGATTCGGTTTCATGTTAAATGATTTGCGTTGGCCTATATGTGAAAATCATTGTCATATTCGGTACATGTGTTTAACACTGCGTTGAGTTTTGTCCCCACTTTACAACATATACCCAAAATGCTCACCACAATCTGTTTGGGCCTATTTGATTCTTAAAGTCAACGAATAATTTACAAAATTAGCCGGGACGACTAGAAAATTGTCGGGACGAGTATTTTGTAGTATTAAACTGGCCGGGACGACTATTTTAGGAAAAAATAGTCAGGGTGATCTTTTTATATATAGCCTGTGTAATACATGGGTGGTTAAAACATGCAAAAAAATAAATTTAATAACATACCTAATAACATATTTTATGGATTCATATGATATAAATAGTGATAAATAAAATTTTATAATTCATAAATATCTAAAACCTCATTTAATACAACATTTAAAGTTATATTTGTAAATTTGTTACAAATTTTATAAGTGGAGTAGTATTAGTTGACATCACCGTTGGCTACTCTAGTTGAATGGCATATAAAAGATTGGTTTTATTTTAATAGTATAGGTTGATTTTACTCATAATTAATTTTTCTTTTGTAACTTTTAAAATATAAAGTGCTACGAAATTCTGAATACACCGTTGAGATGTGTTTTTTTTATCTGCGTGTCGACATTAATTTTATTTAAAACTGAGCGGGTCAGATTTATATCGAAGTTTTTTTTACCCGCTCGGTTTTGAATAAAATTTATGTCAAAATGTAGATAAAAAAACACGTCTCAACGTTGTTCGGACTTTTGCAAAACTTTATATTTTAAAAGTTATAAGGTAAAATAAAATATAAAAATGTAATACTCGGAAAAGTAAAAAAAACATAACATAAAAAAGTCGTTGCGACTGCTTTTTTTTCCTGATAGCGGTCCTCCACAAGTTTAGTGTTACAAAATACTCGTCTCGTCAATTTTCTTATCCTAAATAGTCGTCCCGACCAATTTTGTAAATTACTCTTTGACTTTTAAGAATCTAGACGTGAAGAGTAAATTTGAGTGGATATTTTAGGAATATGTTGCAACTTGCAAAATAGGGACAACAGCTCAAACACACTTCTAAGAAATGGGCATTCTCATTATTTTCCGTAAAAACAACTTGCTTAGCACCATAGATTGAATCACCCAACAAAAGATAAGGTCGATTTAGATGTTCAGCATCGATCATAGTTATTCTTAAAACTTAAAAAGCACAAGACATGTAATCATGGTTGTAGCATCTATTTAGTTGATGATTTTAGTGCCATCAAGTTATTTTAGTTAACTAGAATTTCACTTTATACCAACAGAAAATCTAAAAGCTTTCTTATGGTTTAGAAGATGCGGAGTGCAACTCATTCAAGACTAATTTGATTTTCGACTTCGTCAAACAATGAAAATTAGGGGGGGGGGGGGGGGGTTGTTTGCAGAATATGGGCCCTTGTGGCACCACTTTAAGTGGCCAAATCAGGTGCTACATCAGATTTATAGTTGACTATTTCAGTGGTTTGGACACTTATGAGTTGATGGGTGTTGAGTAGGTGGTTTTCGATGTGGTGTGTGTGATCAGATGGTATATGGTGTGTGGTGTGATAGGTGGTACCAAATGTGTGTCTAGTGAGATCACGTGGCTTAAGAAGTGGTAAGGTGATGTGAGTTGTAGTTGTCCAAGATAAGATGACAGCATGTGGAATATGGAGTAGTAGCATGCGAAGATGTGAAATTCAGTAGGGGGAGGTGCATATCTCAAGAACGAAAAATTTTTAAAAGGGGAGGAGTTCACGGTTTTACGGGTCGTTATTGTCATTCGTGTGGGTTGACTTGTGTATGTGTATGCACTTCGCATAATTCTATATGTATCTATGAGATCGAGTATGGAATTCTGTTTACTCACTTTAAATTGAGTATCCGTTTCCCTTCTTTTCCTGCTAGGATTGGAAATCCTTGCTAAGGAGTCAATAAGTTCAACATTATTCCTTCAGATGTGTCAATTAGGCATATACACCCATAGTGACTAGGATGAATACCTCGTATTGGAAAAGTAGTACTTGCGCAGTTAATCCCCCCGGGCCCAAATAACTCAATTTTCTCCCATGAACTATTTGTGTAAATGGATTAGATCGATCCAAAACTTGAGATAATGGGTGTAAACGGAAAAAAACTTTATAAGTATCTATTAATGGAGTTGAATTTCCAAGTTCTGAGGAGTTGGTGTCCAGTTATGCTTAAGTGCTGCATATATGTTTTCTCGAGATGTTAATTTAATTTGTAATTAACTATAAAATATGTGTTATTTAATTAGTTTTAATCACTATAAAAAAATGGCCTAAGACAACATTTATATTACAAAAAAAAAGTTGCATTATGTGAAGTTGCATTAGACCTAATGCAACCTTTTATCAAATAACGCAACTTTTTATTTCAAATGCAACATTTTTAAAATGTTGCATTATGTGAAGTTGCATTAAACCCAATGGAACTTCAACTAATGCAGTTTTTTTTTTGTAAAATAAAGACCGTCTTGGGCCAATTTTTTAGCAGTGAATTAATCAAAATGGTGTGTGGATAATAATAATAATAATAATAATAATAATAATAAGCGGGCGTTGTTAGATGATTTGAAATTTGAATGAGCAAATTGGTTTCAATAACTCTTCTCATCTCCTCCCATCATAGCATATTCAATCGCCCCCATCTCCTTTGTGTGTGTGTTTCGCAAGAGAGAGAGAGAGAATGAATATGAGTTTCAAAGAGGGGGAGAGTTAGGGAAAGAGAGATTAAGGTGATGGTGAGGCAGCCAAACGAGGGTGTGACAGTGCATGATGCTCATGTGATTGTGAGAACCAATTATTATTCTTAGTGGTGGCAATGCCATCTCAAGATGGTGAGTGGTAATGTTGCATTGTTGTGTGACGACTAATGAGAAAGGGAGAGATGTGCAGTCAGGTACCCAACACACAACGAACTAAGTGGTATGGTGTTCCAGTGCTCGAAACAAGATCAATGAATGGTACATGGTGACCAGGGGGTGGCAATGCGATGGTGGTGCGAGATCAAGTGAGAGAAGGGGTGGTGATAGGCCTGGCCTAAAGGGAGGGCTAGGAGAACGACGGACCCAAAGCCACTCATCCAAAAGACCCACAATTGTTAAAAAAATGTCTGTATTTTATATATAATTTTGTTAAGAATAGTCTATAAAATGACTCATTAGTTGACCGGAAAGAGTGCTAGGCTATGAAATTAAATGTCATGGGTTCAATTCTCACAAGTGTTGTTTTTATATAGAAAAAAACTTTCATTTGTGTTTTATATGAGTTATTTTAGTAACTTGTTTATTATAATATTTTCCTCTTTTGGGCTTTTGAAAGACAACCATAATGGAAAAATTGTCAAATTATCTATCAAATAATTGAAAACACGATCTTAAGGATCCGTTTTCTAACTCTTCCCAGGCCTCAAAACTTTAAGGGATTCTTGGATACGGCCCTGGGCGGTGGAAATCAACTAGGGTTTCATGTTTGAAACAAAGTTATTGAGTGGGTAGTGCAACTAACACGGTTAAGATTCTGCTAGTCGCAAACCGTTGTAAACAATTACATCTAGTTGGAACCGCCACCAGCTAAGTGTTAAATTAAAACTATTATTTACCAATAAAGCATAACTAATTTTCCTAAAAAAAACTTATGATTATAACTTATATAACCCCAACTTTAATGTTTAATAATGAATATATTATATTAAACTAGGATGACAATTGACCAAACTTATCATTTGTGAAAGTAAAACTTGTGGAATAAGTAAGTGTACCGTAGGTTTCCACTTTTAGAAGGACAAAGGTGTCGTCTTGTGAGTGTTTTTTATGGTCCAAGGGAGAAGCATGAAGGAAATTAAATGTGAATGGAAGATTTGAGTATTAAAGCTAAGTACGAATATTTATGTCAGTTATGGGTGAGTATATGTGTAGCGTACGATGATAGTGTTTTTATGGTCGATCATAATTGTCAGGTTTAGTTTCCGTTAGAGCGTTGAAAGGAGGAAACAAAGAAGAGACTAATATCGTCATAAAGGAAGAGATAATGTGCCGAAAAGGGGATGGGGGCAGTCTATAAATTCCAAAGAGAAATGATGTAGGTCTAGAATGTCGTGTCGAGAGGGTTAACTGAAAAGTAATGCAATCCACGATCAAACTCCCAGTTCATAACAATTTCACCCAATCTATTAATATTTGTATTTTAATGTTTTTATTTTCGTTTTTTATTCACCTTCGTTCTTTCGTTTCGGTTTCATATGATTTCTATATATTTTTTACCATCATCTTATTTTCCTAGCCTTTTATTCATTCTATTGTTATTATTACTTTTTTTCCTTTTATATAGTACATATTTATGTTATTAATGTAATATCTTATCTATATATTTATTTATTGTTAACCCATTTTTTGTTTTCATTATCTTTAAAGATTATTTTTAAAGATCATCTAATTAGTTCTTTTTTTATTTATCTTACAGTTTAAACTTAATAAATCTTTTTATTGTTCTTTCAAAATTTAGACCACTTTAGATCGTGTGAAAACAAAAGGTCAAAATTACCTTTAATCTAATATTCTAGCGTTACTTTTTGTGTTATAAATATGCAAATACTTCTATATATTTTCATGTCCAAAGTATTAACAAATATATAAAACTATTCTACATGCTTGTAGCATTACTCATTTACTATATGCCAAATTATAATTCTATTATTTTACTCTTTTTATTTTTGAACAGCCAATTTTATTGAAAACTAAATATTAACAAGTAGCTAGCCAACCAAACACTAAAACACCCGCAAACAACACACCCGAGTACAGTATTATAATAAAAAAGAAAAGGAACACTAAGTTTCCCAATCTAACCCCTAATTTTCCCATTATCATTTTACAAACACAACAAACATAAATCCCAACAAAAAATAAATTTAAAAATTTCCCGTCACAATGCAATAATAGAAGTACTTCACACTTATTTAGCCATTCTATATCTAGGCTGTTTAAAAAGCTTATGACTCAAGGTTCACTCAAAACTCGCTAAACAACTGAAAAAAAATTAGTTCAAAGTCAGCACAGAGCTAGCTTGGTATGTAAACAAGCCAAGGTCAAGTCATAGCAAGCCCGCTAGTAACTCGCTTAACTTAGACCCGAATTTTAGTGTTTATAAGTTATAACTCAGCTCCATCTATAAATAAATAAGCCCATAAAGAACATTTTTCTTAAATACTAAATTTTTGTTTAACGTCAAGCCATATGTTGGCTCGAGCCTTTAACAAACCAAATTTAAACTCAAATTTCAGCTCATTAAGCATGAACAAGTCATTATGGCTTGTTTAACTTCGAGCTTGTCAAGCCATATGTTGGCTCGAGCCTTTTAAAAGCCAAACTTAAACTCAAATTTCAGCTCATTAAGCATAAACAGGCCATTATGGCTTGGCCCGAGATGGTACTTAATTTGCACAATAACCAAATAAAATTAAAATTAAAATAAATTAAAAAATTAAAACGGTGTTTGCTGTTTGCCCCAACTCGCACCGTTTGATGTTTCAAAGCGTACATAAAAATGATACACAACCTGACCAAGATCGATATCCAACAAATGATAATCAATAGCCAGAAATGATAGCAGTCAAGGCATCTCACACAATCATCATTTATTCATGTTTCATCGGTCAGAACAACAATCAAATGTAAATAAACAACAGTGTAAAAATATAAGAATAGAAAAATATTAACATAAATAAAAATCAACCTGTCATGCCACAGCGAAGTAAACAACGCCATTTGGCATCCTAAAGACGATGATCACACCTTATTACCAACTTCTTCATCCTCTTCTGCTCTCGGTCAAATAGTCAACTGTCATGAAAAGGCAGGCGGGTCACTGAGATCAGAACTCACGTCCATTTTCGTGCACACGTATATGAAATGAGAATCGGGATCTTCTAGAACATAATCAGCCGGAAGCATTCCCTCCTCGGCGGTTGGAACAGGTGACAGCTGTGATTTAGGAGATGACGTGGAACCTGGCAGCTTTTGGAAACCAGGCCTAGCTGCAGCAGACAATAGTTTGACATTTATGATTAACTACGTGTCGAATATGACGGAATATCATTAGAATTAATTATTATTCAAACGAGTATCGGTGAGACCATCGTGTGGATTTCAATAACTGTAATGGATTTTAAGCATTTTAGGTATTGTTAAGCTAATCAAATAAATCATAATGTACAAGCCTTTTCTATGATAACAAGATGCCCTAAATACATGAATTAAAAGATTTATAGTATGTTAATGATCATATAATCTTTTGTCATCTTTAAAGTTAAATAAAAAACAAATACTAAAATCTCATCCATTAATTGAGTTAACCGATAAATACATGGTAAACAAGAAAACCTAATTTCGCTAAGGATGTTTGATCTTTGGATCTCTAGAAAGAATTGGAGCCTTCAACACTAGGGGTGTAAACAAGCCACTGCTCATGAGCTGCTCGAGATCGGCTAGCTAAAAGCTCGAATCAAACTGAGATTAAACGAGTTTAAGCCCAAACTCGAGCCTACAAATAAGCTTGCAATAATAAACGAGCCTCGGCCTCAGCTTCACTTAACGAACTCGAGCTGGCTAGCAAACCTAAATGAGCCTATTATTTATATAATATTTTTATTTAATACATCAAATAATTATTATTATAAATAAAAATATATAAAATTAAAAATAATATTTGTACAAAAAAATAACTATAAATGTATATAAAAATAAATAAAGCATGCCAGGCTCGAGTTTGAAAAATTACTCACTAGTCAAGGTCAAGATTAAGAAATAGAGCTCAAAAGCCAAGCCCGAGCCCGAGCCCGAGCCCGAGCTCAAGCTTTCGTAAGTTTAATAAGCCCAGCTCAAGCCCAGACGAGCTCAGGTTTGGCTTGGCTCGTACACACCCATATTCAATACATAACCTATTTTAGCTATAAAATTGCATAAACCACATAAAGATTTGTACGGTTGTACCTATCGCTTTAACAGTAATAACATAGCTGCCTTTTTTTCTCTCTCCCACAATATCAGGACAGCCCAACGAACAAGTGCTTATACGCTTCTTACTAAAAGTTGGTTTGTATTTAAAGCACCCCTATATAGATGTGTGTGTATTTGTATTTAAACAAGAAATTAAGAAAGTAGACTCAATACACATATAAGTTGTAACCAATAATAAATTGACATCAAGGCAAGAATTCAGAGAAAAAAAAAGTAAAAGCTTGATGTGTATATACAATGAAATATGATAAGTTAAGAAATAACTTACGTATGATATACAAGTCTATTTTCCAATTGTAAACTGGGTGGTTTATATGAGGCATCCTGACCGTTGGATCACCATATGTAATCTACAGTAATGGCATCTATATATGAGTTTATTTAAAGGGGATATAAATTAACATATAAGGATTCATTGTCATACCAACATATAGACCCCTCCAGGTTTAAGAACCCTACAAATGAAAGAACACATGTTATGATTATAACTTGCAACAACATAAAATATAATATTTATGGTTCTTTAGATTAGACAACAGATCTCAACCTGCTCACTTCCCCAAGCATTTGAGACGCGCTTATTGGAATATCAGTTCCACACTTCAAAAGCAAAAGTTAAAGAAATTAGAACACACCGAGAAAAAACAATACTTGCATATACATATATGCACACACACGCATATGTAGTTAACACATGTCTGGTTTGTTCATATATGTTTGTTAGTTTACGTTTGCTTACGTTCGCTTGTTAACGTTCGTTAAACCGTTAATATGTTCATTTAAAATTTTTTGGGCCATTACAACTTAGTCTAGTCTTAACAACTTTTAAATTCCCAACACATTGTTCCTCACATCACTTCTAAATCATTTAGCTCAGTCATTATCGTTTGTTTACGTTTGTGAACCCTTCATTTATATTGTTCACGAACGTGCATAAATGAACACAAAGATGCTCCTTATCATAACAAACAAACATGGACAAGAAAAACCCGTTCATTTAATTGTTCGTGTTCAATCGTTTGTTCAGCACTTCAGCTAATGTTAAACGAACAAACACGAACATTGCATATATTGAAAATAAGCATAGCTTACCATAAGCGAGTCAAGAGTTCCTAAAACCCGCAGATCAGAAACCATGCAAAAGAGAGCAGAAAAAGAATGTTAGTATAGAAAACACCTGAAGTCAATAAAAGTCAGCATGAAGTCTGAAGTCAACATATTCAAGATTCAAGATTCCATGAAGAAGGATGTCAAGACAAGACAGAATATACAAAAAGTCTGTTTAAATTAAGAATAACAATATTTAAACCATTCAATCTGTACCTTTATCAATTACACTATCAAATGTATCGTCCAGAAAAAATCCCATATCCCGAACATCCATCTGCAAGTCTTTGAATATGATAAGGACAGCTTTATGACTTCAACTTAATTTACTACAAAATATCGAATATTAATATAATAAACAAGATAAAAGTAACTGGTTAGTAGAAACTAGAAAGGATACATTTTAACTGAGGAACATGTTCATATTTGCGTCTCATCATCTCAATAGCAACACATGAAATGTCAACATTCATAATGTCTCCATACCCGTCTTTAATCATGTCCTCTGACATAACTGCCAACAAATGCACACAAAAAAAGGATGGATTGACATGTATATTGTATTTGCAAGATAATTGTTGACCGGACACAAAGCAGCAGTATATATACAAATGCTTGAAAGGGGAAAAAATCAACAGGAGGAAGAATATATATATGTCATAACTCAATGAACCCTAGAATCCTAGACATTGAAACTATGGGACAATTGCACATTTCCCCTTCCAAACCCACCTAAATTGCGTACTTACCGAAACCAAAAATTGAATGGCATATTTTCCCCTCCGGACCTCTTTAATTGTATACAGTATATTTACCCAACCCAAAAATTCAATTGCATATATCCCCATCCTTAATTGAAAATTTTGCCCATTTTGGTTTATCATATTATAAAATACTTTTACCTCATTAACCAAAAATAACCTGATCTATCATATATAGTTAAAATGCATAGATTTAGAGTTAAAACATCATATATAGTTAACCAAAAGGCCCCATTTTTTAACTACTATCAACAATCAGTAACACTTGATCTATCAGTTATAAGCATGTTCCATGGATATCTAAATTGGCAATAATATCTAAGTTGCAGTCAAACAAACTGATGTTACTAACCAACTATCTGACCCATCCATTTCACTCATTAGAGAGTTTAACAGTGTCACCAATTCATTTATCATGTTCTGAAGTAGACTGCAAGTCTGCAACTATTACAAACTTGGCAATCAATAGGGACCTTAATGAAGGTTTGTGCCTCTATTAGAATCAGAATCACATTCTTTAGCAAATAATTTCAATACAAATTTGTCAGGTTAAACACAGATCATACTGTTCTATAAATAGGAAACATACTGGGCCATAAGGAATCACAAAATTAGTAGTTAAGAGGCCAAATGTTACTAGTATGTTACTATACATACCATGTTCTTTGTCATTTTCTGCATAAAAGGAAGAAACCAAATTCTGCATATTATCTAGTAAAAATGACCATGACGTCCATTTGACCAAGAAATTCCATATATGTCCATTCTAAAACCGTGACTTGCCAGTTTTTAATTATTAATTTGACAATTTTAGAGCCAACCAAATTCTTCCTCGTGTCCTAATATGAAGGTTTTCCTTCCCAAGTTCCTTTTTCTTAAAACTTCATGAGCCGGTAGTTGCTACAAACTGAGCCAATATACAACTAGCTTCTGCCAATATTTGACAAACCGCCAATATAAAACTAGCTTCCAAGTTCCAACAATATAAAACTAGCTTCCACCAAGATATAACCACCTTCCGACAAGATAAAACAAGCTTCTGGCAAGTTAAAAACCTCCAAGATAAAACGAGCTTCCACCAACATAAAACTAGCTTCCATCCATACAAAACTAGCTTCCACCAATACAGAACTAGCTTCTGCCCAACATAAAACTAGCTTCCGACGATATAAAACTAGCTTCTGTTCCAACAAGATAAGACTATCTTCCGCCAATATAAAGCCAGCTTCCGCTAATATTTGAAAGATAAATTAGCAGGTCGCCGGTACAACGACACGTGTCAGATTTTGGTTGGCTCTAAAAAACTACCTGATTAACGATTAAAAGTGACCGTTCTAGAAACTCTTAGTCAAACTAAACCAAAATTCAGCAATTGTTCAAATTTTGCACTAAACCTATGTCGATTAAAACTACACAAATTGCATAAAACATAGAGAAATGAACAACTGAGAAGGAAAAGTAAGATACCGGCATTGCCGCAACCAACCATGAGGATTCTGGAGGACGTGGGGATGTATTTTCGGACGAATGGGCGTAGCGCGTTGTACCGCTGGTACCAATCGAATGAACCGGCTGAAGCCTCCTGGATGTATCGAGCGTCCCAGTATACTGAGTCGCCGTAGTTGTACGTGTTGCATGCCGACTCATCGCTGAACATCGGACCCAGTCGCCGATGCCGGACAAGTGTTTGATTGTGTGGTGGTTAGGGTTTGGGCTGGTAGTTAGGATTTTGTTTTAGGTGGTTGTGAGTTATTGGAAAGATATGTTGTACGATATGGAGCAAAACTTGTAAATTGATTGGATTGCATGACAAACTTTGTTATATTATATTTTTTTTATTTTTACTAGGTTAGATCCCGTGTATTATACGGGGTGATAATAAAATAAAATTAACAAAAAAAGAAATATAAAATATATCATAAATAATTATAAATATTTATAATTCATACATAAAATTACAAATAACATATTTTTGGTCATGCTTCAATTCAAGGTGTAAAATTACGATAAAATATGCCGCTTCCCATATTATCAATTTATAGAAACATGGATGTTAGCATTCTCCTAAAGTAGCTTTGGATTTTGTTTTACTAAACCAGTGCTTAACATATATAAGCAAGGCTATCATGTGAGTGAACGGCAACAAATGTCACTTCCCATATTATCAATTTGTAGAAAGATAGATGTTAGTATTCTTCTAAAGTAGCTTTAGATTTTGCAGTATTAAACCAATACATAGCATATGTAAGTAAGGCTATTATGTGAGTGACTCGTTTTTAATAGAATGCACATGTAAATAGAGATTTAGTTTTTTATGTTATGCAAAATATACATTATAAGTTTAATTCTTTATATTATTCAAAAGAGAAAATTACTGTTTGCGTCCCTGTGGTTTCAGGGCGGAGGCACAATGAGTCCCCGAAAAAAAATTTGAACTGGTTGAATCCCTATGGTTTCAAAAATGAACCATCTGAGTCCCTGCCGTTGTGTTAGCTTGAGGGGTAGGTTGGACAATTCACTTCAATTTATTTAAATTGTCACTCTGGACGCGGATTCAAGTTCACCACCACCGCCTGACGCCGTTCCATTCCAATTCCACTCTAGCGTTGTCAGTTGCCAATCCACCTCCGCCGTCATCATTCCCTACCGAACTTGACCTTTAGACCAGAATCCCCAACCTAACATCACTCTTCGATCAGGTTCTTTTGCGTTTTCAAATTCTTTTTTTTTTTATTAAAAAGTATGCTTTTTAGGGTTTACAGGATCATCAGTGAAGAAATTGGAGTATTTGCGGTGCCAAGGAAGAATGAGATTGATCTCAGTCTTACTAGTAACTTCATTTGTTAATTTTCATTTACTAATTCTCAACATCTCTGGGTTTTTGGTTCGTCTTCAGTTTCGATTTCTCTATAGCTTCAAAACAACCCAATTTCTGATTTGGAAACACACCACAAAATGTAATTGAGGAACAACCTATACAGACTCTAAGTTTTTATTCAACTATTATTGTTTGGTTCATTAATTGTTTAATCACTTTTAAAAATGTTGGCATAATGCTTTTTTGGTTTACTGGACTGGAAAAGTAGTACAAATATTGTGCAATTTTACTCATTGTATAAACTTTCTATTGTGTTTGTTTTATAACCTTGACCTGAAAGCTATTTGTTGCCAATAGTTTTGTTTGCTTTGTGAGCACTCTGAAGATTATAGAACATGTCTACACCATAGAATATGAAATCTTACAAACAGTATTCAATTCTCTTGGTTTTTAATATCTTGGTAGTCAATTAAGAGGCGTACATAATAAGGTTTGCAAAATAATATTTTAAATTTGTAATATTTGATTTGTAACAAAAGTCATGTGATGATTTGATCCATATTAATCCCTGTAACCGGACCTTCTAATACAGCAATGGTTTCAACGACTTCGAACTGACATCTTCATATCTATCGTTTCAATTTTGGTTGCAGACTTTCAGCAGCAACTGAGTGTAACAAGACTTATAATGCTTTACTTGCCCTAAAACACAGCCCTGATTTTTTATTCAGAGATTGTTAGGATGCCATCTAAATAAAAACGAAGTCCAGATTTATGCCATTTCATCTTAACATTGGGTAAGCTTGCATATGTAGATGCAATTTTCGCTGAAGGATGCACATGTGTTACCAAAATGGACTATAAATAATCAAAGGTAGTTATATTCTATGCATTTTTGTGGCGAAATTTGATTTTAGTTAACTGTTGAACTAAACTTCATGACTGGGAAACCGTTGCAGATTTTCTTTCACCAAGTTTCACAGGAGGGATAAAACCAAACCCGAAGCTCAAGATGCCAATGATACAGAGGATGATTATGAAGATGATGAGGATGCAAATGAGCCATATTAGGTGTGGTGAGTGGTGATTGAGGAGTCACAAGAGAAGGTCGTTTAAATGGTTCTATGAAATGAAGAAAAAAAAAAGGTGATGATTAGGGAAAGATACAGTTCCATTATCAATAAACGATTTGGTTAATGAAGCTTATAAGCATTCCCAAACATATGTTTTTCACATGTTTTTGGGGATAAAATCAAGGGGCTAATGACTATTTTAACAAAATTTGAATGGTTACGAACATTTTGGATTTGGTACTAAAAAATAGCATGTTTGATTTGTTTATTTTTGTTTTGATTCGTGCTTTTTTTTGTTAAAATCTAGTTGGATTCGCTTATTTTTGTTAAACGAAGTGAACTAAACTGCTTGTTAAAAAAATGGTTTGGTTCGTTTAGTTTAATTTAGTAAAAAAAAGTAGTTCGATTCATTTTTGTTAAAAGATAAGTTTGGTTTGTTTATTTTTGTTAAAAACTAAGCTTGGTTTTAAAAAAATAGACTAGTTCATTTATTTTTTTTAAAAGGGGAAGGAGACTCAAGGTGACAAATTATGAAAGTTCAAGGACTCAGAGTGACAATGCAAATAAGTTGAAGTGAAATGTCCAATCTACCCATGAAGTTAACACAGTTAAGTAACAGCAGGGACTCAAATGGTTCGTTTTTGAAATCACAGGGATTCAACCAGTTCAAAAAAAATTTCAGGGACTTATTGTGACTCCTCCTTGAAACCACAGGGACGCAAACAGTAATTTTCTCTATTCAAAATTTACATTAGGCACATAATAATAAGATATTTTATAATATGTAGAGATTCTTGTCATATATAAATTTGTAATTCTTTGCTTAACTTGTTAATTTAACAAAATGATCTAACATTTTGTTTAAGTCATCTGCAGGTTGAATAAGCCAAAAATTCCTATGAGAATCTGTTAAGAAATAAGTTTCAATCTGTATTAAGAGGTAAACGAAGTAAACGTGATTATTTAATAATGCCAAATTTACTATTGTTCATCGCCTGATCAATCTCATTGTGATCGATGTTTTCAATATCATATTAGATTTTGAACGTAGAAGCACACATAATAAGGTTTTAAAGTGAGCGTTTATATGTAGATGTTAATTTTAGTGTTAATCTTAATTAAATATGGAGAACCCAAATGTTTAATTTTTTAATTTGGAGTTAAATGACACATGGCAATTTGAGGGATTAGAAAGTTACCACGTAGGATTGAAAGGAGCTGGAGAAGGACATGTGCCATTAGATGGTTTTTGTTTATTAGTATAGTAAGATTTTCTTTTAGATTTATCGATTACTGATTGATCATTATTGGTTAGACATGCTCTATGTGTCACTGTTTATCATTCTTTATCATTCGCTATACCAACGTCATCTCATTTTTTCCTTCATTTAACCACATCACTCAACTCATGTTATACTGCATTTTTTACTATTTCATTTATTTATATTATTTAAAACAAAAGGAAAAAAAAAACATGATTGGAGGGTTTAGAGAATGATCCACATGAGAACGGTCATTTGCACCCTCATCACTAGTGACCAAGGAAGGGGCATCGCAGGGTTCCAATGGTGTCACGCGCGCCGCCTTAGCACCCCCATAATGGCCTTCTGTGAGCCACATTTCATGGCCATACCAATTACTCGTTAGGTTTATGGCATCTGTAATGTGGCGTATGTCATTCACAGATGTAGGCGTAATCTGAGCGTGGCTGGAATGCTCAAGAACGATATATGCTTTTGCTGCATGTGTTCATGGTCACTAAAAACCAAGTGTAGGAAAAGGTGGGGAATGTGAGAGGACATGTTGGCTCAAGAACAACATATATACTTGCCTTGCATTGCATATCTCAAGATCCTTCTGAAAAACACCATGGTTAAAGCAATCTTACTCTTTTAATACTGTAAGATAGTGTTTGTTATGGAGGAATGAAGGTGGAATGTAATAAATCATTCCTAAAGAATGAAAAAAACATGTTTTGTTACCATGCATGAATGGAATGGATCATTCCAAATGAAATGAAACTCCTTCTATTTGTAAGATTTTCATTCTTTTGGATATAGGTGTTTTCTTTTCATTCATTCAAGGAACGAAAAAGTCAAAAAGTCAACAATCATTATTACTATTATAAAATTATAAATATATTATAATTATTATTATTTTCCAACCATAGTTATTGTATTATTATTATATAATTATATTGTTTTGTATATTATAATATAACTATTATTATATTAGAACTATAACTACATTATCAATATATATATATATTTTTAAATTTGATGAGTCAACATTTCACAATGCTTATACAGTTTAACGATCTCGTTGTAAGCTGAAGGTCCTAAAAATAGTTATTATGAATATTCATTAATTATTAATATTATTTATTTTTATTCATTTTTTATTATTATTACTAATAAAAATATTTATAGTAATAAAGCGATTAATCATTTCATTCTTATATGGTAACCAAACATGACAATGTAATGGTAATGATCCATTTCATATCTTGTTCATTTCATTATCACGTCCATTCCATTTCCTCGTCTATTTCATTACCCCGTACCAAACATACCCTAAGATTTTGCTGAATCTAAATTTTGCAAGTCCATCTTTTTCAAGGAGAAGGATAATAAGAAGTCAACTTTAATCATTGTAGGTTGAAATATGATGATTATCTTAAAATCATAAAAACCATTACTACATTTAGGCTACCAAAAATCAGATTCAAGTTCATTCTTTCTCACAATGTAATGTATATGTGGACGAGGAAAAAAATGGAGAAATGTTGGGAGTGATATAGTGCTAGTTCTTACCTATTAAAATTAAGTTATTTAATGACTTATGAGAAAATTTCTTGTTTTATTCAAGGCATGTTCTCTTATTGTTGTAGAATTTGTTAAACTTGTTGAAATGTTCGATGCTGTTTAGGATTTAGAAAATACATCCAAATGCATGTAGAAGTTAATGTTTGTCTTTGCTAGCTTTAGGACATCATGGACTATCTTATGGCTTTTAGCAATTAATAACCTATTTTGGGTCAAACATGTTGTGTTAAAGACTTAAACCATTATAAAAGGCTTGTGGCCAATATTGTTGAGCATGAATCTTTGTTTCTTGATGTAACACACATTTTGTAACCCTTTCTTAATATAGCATTCTTGAAGACGACCCCAATATTTTTCCTTAATTCATATGCATGGCTAAAGACCATAAAGAGTCTTAATTCAAAGCTGAGGCTTTAAATCCTCAATTAGCTGGAACTTAAGCATGGTTTAAAAGTTTCATAAGTTTATAACCATGTAATTAAAGTAATGCATGCAAATACTTTCATCCATTATTGTGCTCATCTAACTCTTCATTCAGCATGGGGTGGTTCGGTTACAGGTACACACCAACAAACATTAACAACATCATTGAGTACATAATATTGGCACTTCAAATACCAATAAAACATAAACATGTCTAAATCAACGATTTTAAATTGTTGGTCATGGTACATTGTTATGCGTTCATTTGAAGCATAGCTTTGTGCTTCAGTATCTGCATTATGTTCAGTTAGTTTTAGTTTTGGTGTTGGTGTTAGTTTTATGTTTTGCTTTCTCTATGTTCGTTTTACATTAACTGTTGCTCTTTTCGTAACTGGACAATCTTTTGTTCAGGCGTGTTTTCTTATTTGTGTTTGTCTTATTTGATGATAGGTAATTCAGGAAATCAGGGGAGTTGGTAATGAGAAAATAAGTTCAATCCTTATAATTATTTTCAGTATTTGATAAATCGAGACTTGGGATTCTCATTCGGTTTGATGTAATTCGTCATTTACCATTGGATTTTGTTTTCTTGTTTTTTAATTTAAAAGGGTTGTATTTGGTTTATGACAATAGACAAGGTTAGGATTGAGTAAATTCGGTACCGAATATGTACCAAAGTTTTGAGTTTCGGGATCGGTACGGTACCGGTATTTCCCGAATTTTTACCTTCAATGCCGCTACCATCCCGGTACCGAACAGAATATTTCGATACCGGTAACGGTACCAAGATTTTGTAATTTTCGAGATCGGTATTTTAAGTACCGGTACGATACCGAGCTCATCCTTACACAACGTTATGTTTGAGAATACAATTGTGTACCATGTTCTTTTTCTTCTCCATGCTTATTTTCCTTCTTTAAATTATAGCAAAATGCATTATATTCAACTTATGAAATGATTATGCATATAAGACTATAAGTGTTAGTTCAAATCCCTAATTAATATCCAAACTCTTCTATTACATGGAAATTTTAAGGTATATATTTGCTAGTGTCTTGTGAGTTACTATGTAATCAGTTGCGCCCCGATATGTCCGTCGTAGGTTGGGGTGTGATAACCATGACCTTAGTGTCAATTTTATTTGAAATGATTTGTAAATAATCAACAGTGGCATGTATTTTGTTCATTTCTTCCATGTATTTAAACTTTTCAAAACAAAAGAAATAAACGGAAATTTTGGGACAATCTGTGCTAGATCTCGAATTAGTGAAAGAGAATGGAAGTGAATGATTTGTGTAGCAGAAAAGAATGATAACATATATTAGTTTATATAGAAGAACGAATTATGCTTCATGTTTATCACCAATTTAGTGATAACTCGTTTAAACTAAAAAAATGAACAAGATAAACACCAATATTTTATTAATAACTTGAATTAGATGATAAAATTCATAGGATTAGGAATATTCTAGAAATGTTGAGTTTGAATTATAACATGACTAGGATATAATTTAAAGGTTAAACGAGTTGAAAATTGATTAAAAACGAACTCAGCTACATAGCAACTTGGCCGCGCTACGCGACGCCTTATGCCATCCCCGTCGCGCTACGCGGTTTGGCAGACTATCGTGGTTTGTCAGTTCTAGCCCCTATAGCTTCCGAAAATGTGTTTTTATGCCAAAATAAGTATTTTTAAGGAGGTTTTAACATGTTTAAACATCCAAACAATATAAAATGAATTAAATAACATAAAATACTAATAAACACTCGACTTCATTAATAAAAAAAATCCAAATACAAGCCCGGGTTGGGTACACAAGTACAAATACACAAACCGAAAATGACGGATGTCATAATGCTTATATCAACAACATATGACTTAACGTCTGAAAACTTCAACCAACAACATCAATATCTGTTGTGTGTTTGTGTAGTCCCGAGTTTTGGTCATGATTTAGCATCCATTCAAAGCATGCAACATGAAAAATACACACTCACACAAACACATCAAATTAGCAATAACTAAGTGGAATTACAATAGGACATGCTGAGCACCCAAACCAAACATTCAAAATCAAGGAAAATGTGTTTTGAAATCTTAGTCCCATGTTCATTTCACAATCATCGTGTCTCCCTGAAATGCATACCTTACCTTTCTAGTTACATCCCTTATAACTTGTTTAATCACATTGTAGTAGACTCTTTACTTAAGCTTAAGCCTATGGCAATAAGGAAATCTCCATACTCCATAATCTAATAAAGTTTAAAGATTTGATAAAAACAACTATATAATTTTTTTAACAGTCATTTGGATCATTGACCCCATTTACCCACCAATCATCTCATTCTTCAAGTAGAACTGGACGTCTCCGAAGGAAAGCTATATAAGCTATGAATAAAACTTATTCTTACAAAAACCAATGTTTAAAAACATAATAAAAATTCCAATAAATCCAATTCATATAAACGCGAATGACCTAGTGATGGAGTGGTAAGGAAAATACTTAGTGCTTCATGTGACACATGTTCGATTCCTCCTTTATCATTTAGTTTCGGTGGCACTAGGTGATTATGGGAGACTATACGAGTAGACGACATTCACTAGTTAAATAATTGAATTGAACGGGATTTACCTCACCACACTGTCATTCCTTCGGGCGAGTTTTCACGTGCATTAGACTTAGGTGAAGGTTTTTTCCGAATAAAAAACGAGTGAATCTCGATGTGCCGCATTTAAAAAAAATTATAAACGAAATATTTAGCATCTTGTTTTCATAATAATAACACGTGGCAAGTTGTTATTGGGTAGCATGACGTACTATTGCCACTGTTATAAACGCATGCCATGACCAACCGAAGAAAGTCAGAATTCAGAAACAACAGAGACGACGACGCCGATCCGATCACACCGAAATCGGGTCTCCAAATCCCCAAATCACACAAAACCAAAACCCTAACCCTAAAACCACAAATCCTCCTCCAATTCTCCACCAAAATGACTTCATCCGCCTGCATAAAGCACGTAGACCGATCCGCACTGGTGGCATTTGCTCCCGACGCGCCGTTCTTCGCTGCCGGAACTATGGCCGGAGCGGTGGACTTGTCGTTCAGTTCGTCTGCTAATCTCGAACTGTTTAAGCTCGATTTCGAGTCCGGTGATCGTGATTTAGTGTTCTCTGGTTCTATACCTAGTTCCGAGCCGTTTAATCGGTTGGCTTGGGGGAAGAGTTCTGGTTCGGATGAGTTTTCGCCTGGTTTAATTGCTGGTGGACTTGTGGATGGGAATATTGGTGTTTGGAACCCTAGGGTTCTCATGAGGTATGACACATTGACACTGCTAGTTGCTTTATTATGTAATTAGATTGTTGTTTATTGATACTGTGAAATTGTTTGACAAATGTTGAATGTTTGGTTACTTGTAGCATGTAGGGACTAGTGATTAATCGGATTGGAATTTATATATAATGTTTTCGAATATGTACAATTTTGACCAAATAGCGATTAATCGGTAACTAGTCGGTGAGGTACCAACTAATGATTAATCGGGAATTAATCAGCCTAGTTGGGATTTTTACAACCATAGTTGTAACCCAAGTTACTTCACTTCTGTATGAATATTATAATTTTGCTTAAATATGTATGATAAGATTAGAGAAGTCATAAAAATGTATTAATAACCTTTAATGAAGACATGTTATGGAACGTTCACAAACACAATTGAACGAACATGGCCTCTGTTCATGTTCGTTCATTTAGTTAATCCAACGGAATTCTTTGTTCTGGTTCGTTTAAATGAACGGATGCACATAAACGAACTCCCACCAAACAGTTCATGAAATGGTTTGTTTAATAATGAATTAAGATCTTCAGATCATTCATATTATATTCTTATATTAATGGAAGACTTATTGTAATTCTTTTGACTGGTGTTAGTTCTGAGGAAAGTGAAAGTGCTTTTGTTCAACAGTTATCAAGACATAAAGGACCTGTGAGTTTCAATTTTTACATCCATGTTATGTTCTTATATTCATGCAATTTCATTCAGAGTTTGGTTTTATTTTGCAATAATATTTGTTTTTCCAGGTTCGTGGACTGGATTTTTGTACCCTTTCACCAAACCATCTTGCATCAGGTGCTGAAGAAGGTGAAATTTGTATATGGGATTTGACTAAACCAACAGAGCCGACACATTTTCCTCCTCTCAAGGTAACCGTTGTTTACTACGTTTGCGTAGCTAAAATTGACTTGCATTTCATATGGCAATTCCTTAGTAATATCTTGACATGTAACCGAATAGATCTATGATTTGTTCTTTTTGAACTGTTTACCAATAAAATATATTTTGGCCAGTCTAAACGATCACAAGAAAGTTACCATTTACTTATGAGCGGTTAAGCTAATCCTCACACTAAAAGACTAAAGCTATAATACATGCTTTGGAAGGCACTCAAAAGGATGCATGCCAGTCACTGCTTAGTGAACTGCTGTAAATAAGTGGAGGTTATGGCTATTTATATATCATCTTGAAAATGTGAACTGCTGGTTTTACAAACAACAACTTTTTGTCCCAGAAGCAACAAAATTAACTCTGCGTACACCAACTTTTTGTCCGTACACCAACTTTTTTTCCCTCCGTACAACTCCAACGTTCACCACCTACCTGCCTATCTCCGGCCAACCTTCAGCCAATCTCCAAGGTAAGATTTTTCCGCTTTCCGTTTTCTCTGCAGTTCCGGCCTATACTCGAGGTGTCTGTTGGGTTCGTAGGCCTTGTTGGCCCGGTTTATTATATGAAGTCAAAAGAGGAGACGGGTGTGGGCGGTCGGGCCCAAGCCCGGCCCGGTTTAGATTTCTTGCATAATAATTTACTAACCCTAGTTCAGTCTCTATATAAACAACATTATGTACTTGTAATATTTGTCACTCAATAAAGATATACCTAGTTGCCACCCGTGGACGTAGGTCAGTTTAGACCGAACCACGTTAAATCCTCGTGTTCGTTTATTGCTTTCGTGTCGTGTTCAGTTTCGTGTGTGCGTTTAATCCTAACAAGTGGTATCTAGAGCTTAGGTTCGGATCACGCGAAGAACACGTTGAACCAGCCGAGTCGCCGCCAAATCATCCAGCCGCCGCCACCCTACTGCGCTAGGGTTCCGCCGCTGCTACGGTTTTCCGATTGTCGTTAGGGTATACGCCGCCGCCACCCTACTGCGCTAGAGTTCCGCCGCCGCCGTCGCCGTACGACTCTCGCCGCCACAACAGCCGCTGTCGCGCTCGTTGTAGTTGTTGGGTTCTGTTTTTTTTTTCGAAAGCAATTATCCATAGCATCATGCATCTCTGCAAGAAATAACAAGAGTTTGAATATAAGGTTTTTTTTGTCTTTTTGTTGGGAAGAAAGTGGCGTGACCACACTTTGACCAGAAGCTTAATTTCTTGGCTTGGAGCATTTGTTCACCAAAATTTGGTGTTTGTTCTTTTTTTTTTTTTTGGCCGTAACTAGGGCAGTGGCCCAAGTTAACATATTTTTGGAAGCCTAAAAATATATATTTGGAACAGCAGCTCACATTTATTTCTGATCAGCTCCGGTGAAGCATAGTACGAGACATGAAAGTTTGAATCAAGATCCTATTTTTGTTGAAAAACAGTTGTCAAGTCAGAAGAAGCGTTAAAGAAACGGATAACCAGTTGCCAACCGCGTTTGTCAGGTTTTATCGTTTCAGTTTAAAATTTCAGTTTCTGATTTACAGTTCGTATTTCCGCTGCGGTTTAAATAGGTTGATTTTTAACAGAGTTCAGTAGAACAGTCGTTAAGTTCAGGCTCGTGTTGCTGTGTCTGTCTCTGTTTTTTTTATCCAGTTTTTCGTTTTAGTCATTGTTATGGCAGAAGACGGAAAGGTTTCGATACAGAAGTTTGACGGACAGAAGTTTGGTTGGTGGAAGATGCAGATTGAGGCACTACTTTGTCAGAAAGACTTGGATGTAGTGTTTGAGGATGAAAAACCAGAAAAGTTGTCAGAAGCAGATTGGAAGAAGTTAGACAAGAAAGCTAGGGCTTGTATTACATTGTCGTTGTCGGAAGATGTGGCGTTTAACGTCATGAAAGAAACCACAGCCCGTGGTATGATGGACGCACTATCCAACATGTATGAGAAGCCTTCGGCAGCGAATAAGGTCTATCTTATCAGAGAGCTAGTGACAACTCGAATGAAAGAGGGTGGGTCAGTTACAACTCATATCAATAATCTTAATTCGATCTTGTCCCGCTTAGTGTCAGTTGACATTAAGTTTGATGATGAAGTTCAAGGCCTCTTGTTATTATCCTCTTTGCCCGACAGTTGGTCGCAAACAGTGACTGCAGTTTGTAGTTCGTCTACAAATATTACTTTCGATGGGATTCGAGATCTGATTCTGGGAGAAGATTCAAGACGCAGAAGTTCAGGTGAATCATCAGGCAATATGCTAGTCACAGAAGGTAGAGGTAGGGGAAAACAGCGAGGCAGTGGGAGCAGGAAGAGGAGTCAGTCTAAGACTCGTAAGGATATTGAATGTTGGGGTTGTAAAGAGAAAGGACACTTCAGGAATCAGTGTCCGAATGGTAAGAAAGAGGTGAACGTTACAGAAGACGACACAGATGACGGGGTCAGTAGTGATGAGGCTTTGGTTTGTAGTGTTGAGAGTAGCGTTGATGCTTGGGTGATGGATTCTGGTGCATCGTTTCATGCCACTCACTGTAGTGAAACGATGAAGAATCTTAAATTTGGGGATTTTGGAAAGGTTCGACTAGCGAATGATGATATTTTAGAGGTTACGGGTATGGGAGACGTTGATTTGATAACTTCAGCCGGTACTTCTTGGACTTTGAAAGACGTGAGGGTTATTCCAAGTTTGAAGAAACGTTTGATTTCAGTTGGGCAGTTGGATGACCAAGGGCACGATGTTAAGTTCGGGAATGGGCAGTGGAAAGTAGTCAAAGGGAATCTCGTTGTTGCTCGTGGAAAGAAAATTGGTTCATTGTATATGGTCGGCATGTCATCGAAAGGAGTGGATCCAGTTTTGGTGAAAGACAAAATCCGGTTCACAGAATCTCGTGGGCAGAAGAAGGTTCGTTTTGCAAGTAACAAACCCAGAGCCAAAGTGAAGATTCAGGATGAACGAGCTAGGAAGGTTAAATCAGTTGGGGGACATCGTGACAGTGGGAGCACAGGTCGTGTTTCAGTTACAGTTCCAGGTCGACAGTGGATTAAGAAAACCAGTATTCCAGCTGTAAAAGTCTCTCCAGTGAATTACTTGCTGAATATGGAGAGTGTTTGTTCTCAGAGTATCTCGGGATCCGGTAATTTGTTTCAGTGGGAGCCGGTAGGGACAGAGAACGGGTCAGGGGCAGTTTTAGCCGTAACTGACGTGTTGGAGCTCCGGGGAGCTTCAACGGGCCTTCAGGTTAATTGATGAGAAGGCGGTGGCAACTAGAAGAAGTTTAATGTTCAGATTACAGAAGTACAATCAGGAGTGCAGACGAGAGTACTCAAGGCCTCCGAGTGGGAGATTGTTGGGTTCGTAGGCCTTGTTGGCCCGGTTTATTATATGAAGTCAAAAGAGGAGACGGGTGTGGGCGGTCGGGCCCAAGCCCGGCCCGGTTTAGATTTCTTGCATAATAATTTACTAACCCTAGTTCAGTCTCTATATAAACAACATTATGTACTTGTAATATTTGTCACTCAATAAAGATATACCTAGTTGCCACCCGTAGACGTAGGTCAGTTTAGACCGAACCACGTTAAATCCTCGTGTTCGTTTATTGCTTTCGTGTCGTGTTCAGTTTCGTGTGTGCGTTTAATCCTAACAGTGTCTTCCTAAACGAGCAACCATAGTCGTACGTACGGGATATCATACGGGATATCATACGGGATACGACATCACCAGACCAGGCGCCGGACCTAACCTGAGCAGCCACAAAATCCAAGATCTCTTTACGGAACCGTATACCCAAACTCTATTCCTTTGTTTTTAGCCTTAGATCTTGAGATTTCCGGCAGAATACACCAAATTTTTGGGCGGAGATCTAGAGTTTTACCGGAGTGATACGTTTTTTCCGGCGAGGTACAAAGTCGGCTTGGCACAAATTGTTGGTCCCCGGGTGAATAGCACAATTGTTGGTTCCAGGTTCCTCAATTCCTTTTAGAAGATAGTAAAATTTTTAACAAAAACAAACAAACAAACAAATAGTATACACACACACACGTAACACGTGCTCTTGGGGTTCATAATATTATAACATGCTACATGTTTTTGTATGTTAAATATATTGTCTTTTTGTTAAATATTTTGAAAAATAAAATAAAAAAAAGTTATTTTTTATGTACTAAATATTCTATTAACTCAACAATATTATTTTTTTACTTGTTTTTTATTATTATTAATTTTATTTATTTTTATTTTTATTTTTATTTTTTTTACAACACAAACTTTAAATACTATTTTATTAAAATACGGTGTGTTGTGGATTCCTTTTTGTGTAACCGGGTGCTCTTTGACTTTGTGTGTGCTTACCGGCTTGTTGTGTGTTTTATATAATTGCGTTTGTGTGACTAGTTACAAGCATAGACCGTAGGAACCATGACTATTCCTTGAGATCATGTCCCAGGACGAGGGGTGTAGGTAAAGGTAAGGATAGGGAGCATACTTTGTGTGTGGTGTCTTGGAATGTAGGATCCTTAAATGGTAAGTTGCTAGAGTTGGTAGATGTGCTCAAAAGGCACAGGGTTCAAATAGCATGCATTCAGGAAACTAGATGGAAGGAAAGGGCATAGAGGGACCGAGTGCAATGGGTATAAGTTGTGGTACTCGGGGTCTAATGAGGCTAAAAATGGGGTGGGGTTTCTAGTGGCTGAGGAACTACTCACTAGTGTGGTAGAGGTGATAAGGCATAATGATAGGATTATGATGTTGAGGCTAGTACTAGGGGAAGTAGTGGTGGCCGTGGTTTGCGCTTATGCACCACATGTCGGACTAGGGGACCAGGAAAAGAGAGAATTTTGGGAATGCTTAGATGCGATTGTGAGAGACATACCGAGGGATGAGAGGATTTGTATAGGAGGTGATTTTAACGGACATATTGGTGAGGATAACGATGGCTTTCAATCCGTACATGGGGGTTTTGGTTTTGGTGATAGGAATGATACCGACATGGATCTTCTAGACTTTGCAGTGGCTCATGAACTTGGTATTATAAACTCGTTCTTTAAGAAAAAAGAATCACATTTGATCACATTTAGTAGTGGGGACGCAACACGCAGATCGACTATCTTTTAATGAGGCAAGGAGATCGACGTTGGTGGAGGGCCTGCAAGGTTATACCTGGGGAAACGGTTGTGGTTCAACATCGATTGCTTGTGGCTGATATAGGCTTTAGAAATAAGTTGACGGAGAGGGTGAGGAAATTTAGACCTAGGATTCGTTGGGGAGCTCTGAAGGACGACAACCTTTCACTTTTCAAAGATAAGCTCGTATCATCGACTCTAGTTCAACTAGATGGGGACTCAAATCAGATATGGGAAGCCTTGGCAACAAAGATTACTCAAGTGGCGAAGGAGACTCTTGGGGTCACAACAGGAAAGGCAAGTGGTCATAAGGAGTCTTGGTGGTGGAATAAGATAGTGCAAGACAAGATTAGGGATAAACAAGGAAGTTTTAGGGAGCTTATGAGGTGCACAGACGAGAGGGAGCGCGCCGGATTGAGGGAGATGTACAAAAGGGCCAAGAAAGAGGCGAAAAAGGCAGTGTCAGAAGCAAAGAACACGGCCTATAAACGGATGTATGAACGTTTGGAAACAAAGGAGGGGGAACACGATATGTTTTAAGATTGCCAAAGCTAGGGAGCGTAGAAGGCAAGATCTAGGCGGCGTGAAGTTTATAAAGGGTGAGGATGGGCGTGTTTTAGTCAAGGAGCATGACATCAGGTTGAGATGGCAAACCTACTTCCACAACCTTTTCAACAGCGGCAGCGCTCACCAACAACAAAATGACAACACAATCATACATCCTCGGAATAACTGCTACTGTCGACGTATCACTCAAGAAGAGGTGAGGAATGCCCTTAGGAAGATGGGAAGGGCTATGGCAGTTGGTCCAGACAACATACCAATCGAGGTGTGGAAGTGTTTGGGAGAGGAAGGAGTTATATGGTTAACTACTTTGTTTAACATGATTTTAAAAACCGATAACATGCCGGATCAATGGAGACGTAGTGTCGTAGTCCCTATTTATAAGAAGAAAGGAGACGCGCAATGTTGCGGTAATTACAGAGGTATCAAGCTCCTAAGCCACACTATGAAGCTATGGGAAAGAGTTATTGAGGCTAGACTTAGACGGGAAACTCAGGTATCAGTGAACCAGTTTGGTTTTATGCCTGGAAGGTCAACTACAGAGGCGATACATCCTAAGAAGATTAATGGAAAAGTATAGAGAGAGAAAGCGTAACCTACATATGGTGTTTATTGACCTAGAAAAAGGCGTACGACAGTATTCCACGCCGACTTCTCTGGGATAGCCTTGAAGGTAGAGGGGTTCTTGGGAAATACATAGAGATAATTAAGGATATGTATTCCAAGTCTGAAACAAGCGTTTGTGCACCTGTGGGGGATACCGACTTCTTCCCCGTGGAGGTAGGCCTTCATCAGGGATCAGCGTTGAGCCCGTTTCTTTTTGCAATAGTCCTAGACGAATTGTCAAAGTTAATCCAGGAGCCTGTTCCATAGTGCATGCTCTTCGCAGACGATATTGTGTTAATCGACGAGAGTAAACAAGATCTCAACATGAGGCTAGAGGAGTGGCGAGCTGCTTTAGAGAGTAAAGGTTTAAAGATTAGTCGATCAAAGACGGAGTATCTTTACTGTGACTTTGGTGGAGTAAACGATGATGAGGACGTTCAAATCACTATTGAAGGTCAAGAGATTTTGCAGTCAACCAAGTTCAAATACTTAGGATCGTTTGTACAAAGTGATGGGGGTATAGAGGGTGATGTAGTTCATCGTGTCCAGGCAGGATGGTGTAAGTGGAGAGTTGCCACAGGGGTATTGTGTGACAGGTGGTTCCCAACTAAATTAAAAAGAAAGTTTTATAGGATTGCGGTTAGACCGGCGGTGCTATACGGAACAGATTGTTGGGCCATCAAAAAGACACATGCGCGTAAGTTTGAGGTAGCAGAGATGAGGATGCTAAGGTGGATGTGTGGGCACACAAGGTTCGACCGAATAAGAAACGAGGCGTTTCGGGATAGGCTAGGGGTAGCTAGTATATCAGATAAAATAAGAGAGGGCAGATTGAGATGGTTTGGACATATAAAAAGAAGACAACAAACGGCTCCCGTTAGATCAGTGGAAACTATATTTGTAGAGGGTAGAAGGGGTAGAGGTAGACCCAAATTGACCTGGGACGAGAGGATTAGGTATGATTTGCTAGATTTGCACCTCTCCGAGGACATGGTTCAGGACAGGACTTCCTGGAGACGTAGAATTAAGGTTAAGGACCCGTAGGAGGAGGGTTATCTCTTGTGATAACTTTTTATTATATTATTTTCATTATTAGTATTTTCATTTTCTATTTATGGTTATTATCTTTATCATAATAGTTGTTATTATTATTATTATTTAGTCTATCTATTATAAATGTTGCTTAAATGCTACCGCTAGTATATTGTTTCTAGTATGGTATTAATATACTACTATTTTCTTTTCTTATATATATATATTATCTACTTATTTTTTGAGCTGGGGGTCTCACTGGAAGCAACCTCTCTATCTTTAGGGATAGAGGTAAGGTTGTCTACATCTCACCCTCCCAGACCCTACAGACAACTTTAGTTATTTGTGGGATATGCTGGGTATGATTGTTGTTGTTGTTCTTGAGAGATGAAGGTCAACTGCATATGGTTGTTATTAGGCCTAGCAAACTGGGCTGGTTGGGCGGGTGCTGGTCAGAACGAGTTTAGGTAGATATGGGTTCTGAGCAAAAATGAGTTTAGGCAAAACGGGTCGTTTTAAACAAACATCAATTTGGTTCAGGTCAAAACGGGTTTGGGCCAAAATGGAGTTGGGTTGAAATAAGTAGTTTTAGAAAAAGAGTACCATAATAGGTTCATCAACTACATTTTCATATAGTGACTTGCGCTGGTGGTGGGGGGAAGACTACGAGGTGATGTTGGAGGTGGAGGACTTCGTGGACAATGGAAGCGAGTCGGTGGCAGTGGAGTGGTGGCGGTGTTACAATGGCGACCGCGACGTGTTAATGGCGGCAAAGGCAGAGCGGTGACGATGGAATAAATCCTAATTATAATTAAAACGGTCGATTTGCGGTCATCCCTGTGCCTCGACCTTGTGTTCTGTGTTAATTGAATTTGCAATAAAGGATCGTTGTTGATCCACGACGTCATTATGTATAGACCACAAAACTTCTGCCATGTTTTATCTTTGTTTTGGATAATCCTGAATATGCTTTTTGTTTCCTTTCCTCCGTTAAGTGGAACTCAGGAAGACATGGAAGAGTATATTATGAAAGTTATGATTATATGCTTTTTTGTTTCCTTTCCTCCACGTGTCTTCGGAAGTGTATATTATGAAGATATGATTATTTGCAGTTACCAGTTAGCATTGAAGTCACATTTTTATAATTTTTATTATGATTGCAAGACACAAATTTCAATGTGTGAATATGTATACAACAAACTACATTGTGCTATGAACAGAGCACCAAATTCAGGAGTGCTTTTTTGTTTATTTACTGTGCTAGCTCAATAATTTATTTAAATCAGAGTTATATGCATTTGCATGCTGGTTCAGTAACTTTTCACAAAGTTGGTTGTGTTACTTTAGTCCATGTCCATCCTCCATTTATTGTTGACATTTAGTAATCCTGTTTCTGCAGGGCAGTGAATCTTCAACGCATGGTGAAATTTCATTTTTATCATGGAATAAGAAGGTCCAGCCTATTTTAGCATCTACTTCTTTTCATGGAGCAACTAGTGCGGGCCAAATTCACCAGATTTTTTTTGAACAATTCCAATTTATTTATGTTTATGGTTATATGTTTTGATTTTTTGCGGTTTCAGTGGTTTGGGATCTTAGAAAGCAAAAGGCAATTATAAGGTAATATGAGTTGGCATGACGAATTTGCAAAAATAAAATCATGCATGTGTAACTAACTTTGTATGATTTTATGATTTAAAGTTTCTCAGATTCAGTTCAAAGAAGATGTTCGGTTTTGCAATGGCATCCTGATTTTGCCACTCAACTTATTGTTGCTTCTGATGATGACAATTCACCTTCTTTAAGGGTAATTTATCATTGTGATTATGCCTTTGTTTATTTGTAAATGAATGACAGTTTTATGTTGGCTGGTTACTTTCATTTTTGGCATGCAGATATGGGATATGCGAAACACAATGACACCATTGCGAGAGCTATCAGGTCATACGAAAGGTATACTGGTTATCAACTATCTTTCAACATGTTTATACTTACAACTGTTTATAAAATATACAACTTTTTAGGCCCCTTTTTCGTATGCCAGGTGTTGTTGCGATGGAATGGTGTCCTCATGATAGCACCTATTTGTTGACATGTGCGAAAGATAACCGCACTATTTGCTGGGACACTAACTCTGGCGAGGTGTGTAGATCCTTTTCCAGCTTCATAACTGTTTCGTTCCTTACAAACGATCGAACATGGAAAATTAGAAGAATTAAGGTTTTCTTGTTGGCATTCGCTAACAAACTTGGTTCGTGTATCTTTGTTCATTGACATTATAAATGAACAGTTAAACCAGCGAACATAACTGAACATAGGTGAATGAATACAACTGAGCTAAAACCAGTTAAAAGTAATGTGAAAAACAATGTGTTGGCCCAAAAAATTATTAAAACTAGACTAAGTTGTATTGGTCCAAAATAATTTAAATGAATATATTAACGAGTGTAAACTAAGGAACTTAAACAAACATAAATGAATTAACACGACATGTGTTCATGTTCCTATGCTTTTAAATAAACGAACTTACCTTGAACAGTTCACAAACGGTTCACTAAATGTCTGATTTGTGTACAGGCCTTATATTGTGGTTTTATGAGGTCTAAACTGTTGGTAATGTTTCAATTTTGCAGATTGTATCTGAACTGCCTGCTGGCACCAATTGGAATTTTGATGTCCACTGGTATCCAAAATTACCTGGGGTCATATCAGCATCTTCATTTGATGGAAAAATTGGTATTTATAACATTGAGGTTCGATATATTGCTCTTAATAACATCGTAATGCTGCACCATTGTTGTTTAACGTTATGCACTCTTATTATTTTGTATAGGCTTGTGCTCGATATGGTGTCGGTGAGGGTTACTTTGGCTCAGGTAACACTTTTATTATCATTATCGTTATTATATAATAACTATTATTATTATTGATTAATGTGTAGCACCTTTAAAAGCACCAAAATGGTATCAACGCAAAGGTGGAGTTTGTTTTGGTTTTGGTGGCAAACTTGTTTCTTTTCACACAACTAATGGAGCTTCAGAGGTAATTCTACTGGTTTCTTGTAAATATTTATATTATTTTAATTCATTTTAATAATGTGTCAGGTTAATGTGCATGATTTGGTCAATGAACATGATATAGCAAGTAATTCATCTGAATTTGAAGCTGCAATATGTAGTGGTGACCGATCTTTATTGAGACTTCTATGTGACCAAAAATCTCAAGAATCCAAGTATGTGTATTCTCGATTTCTCGTTAATCACCTCTAGTTCATTTATTTTGAGATAACTTAATTTAATCGTGAATCACCTCGTGAATCACTACTAGTAGGGGCGCTAGAAAACCAAAAAAATTTGAAAACCGAAATATATTCGTAACCGGAAAAAACTGAACCGGATTGTGAATTTGGTTTTCGGGTCCACAAATCTTGCTTGTTCGGATAACTGATTCAATTGAAAAAATTGAATAATAACAGGTTTAATCGGATAACCAGACTGAATAAATCGGTTGAATTTGGTTGGGTTAGTTAGACACATTGCTAATTCGGTTCGGTTTTTGGTTAGGGACTAAACATTTAGGAAATTAATAAATTGAATTGAATAAACCGATATTCGAACCGATTCGCCCTGCTTGCGGTGCGCGCATATAATGTATATATGTGTGAACCCTCGGGTGGGCAAAAGTAAAATTGCACTAATTTTGACGTTATTTTACTAATCTCGTGAAAATAACGTTAAAAGTGGCGGAAGGTTAATCAGGCATCATGTGGTGGCGTTGATAGCCGAAAGACAAGGGCACATGCACCGATCAGCCGGTGTCCCGATGATTGAGTGCTATGTGCCTTATGTCCAAGGCTTGATGCAAAACTACTATCGAGCCGGGGGTCTCACCGGAAGCAGCCTCTCTATCCCTATGGGATAGAGGTAAGGCTGTCTACATCTTACCCTCCTCAGACCCTACCATAGCATTGCTATTGGTGGGATATACTGAGTACGATGATGATGATGATGATGATATTCGAACCGATGTATGTCCCTAGAAAACTAGGGCTGCTAAAAAATTGGTCGCATCTGCAGGTTGACGGGTCGAACTCAATATGAACTTGAAATTTTTACAAAAACACGATAGCAACCCGAAAATCATGTCGCATACATGAACCCGAACACAAAACGTGTATTTGCGGGTTTGCACAAACAAGATTCAACCCGAAAAAAGAATTTTATTGGTTTTTTCTTTATGTAAATTATTTCTTAAACAGTCTAAGTTTACATGTTTTTACTTTTGAATCAGTTATGTTTTAAGTATGCCAATTTATATTCAAACTAAAAAATTTGGCATAAAAACGCCCAAGTAGTTTAAGCTATTACATAAACACATTTTAGAAAAAAATATAATGATGGGTTAAACAAGTCAGCCTGTGAACCCGCTGGGTTCGACACAAACACGGCCCGTTTAGTTAAACTTGTTTGAGGGTTCGACCCGAATCTAACGCGAATCCGTTTAGACAACCCAAATCTGCAAATTTCGTGTTATCTGAAATGGGTTAAATGGATCAACCGTGAACTCGCTAGCTTCTACACGAACACGCCCCGTTTAGCTAAACTTTTTCTCGGATTTGACCCGAATCTGACTCGAACTCGTTTAGACTGAACCCAAACCTGCGAATTTTGTGTTATCTGAAATGGGTCAACCTGTGAACCCGCCAGATTCGGCACGAATACAGTCCATTTAGCTAAACGTGTTCGCAGATTTGACCCAAATCGATTAAACTCAAACCTGCAAATTTTGTATTATTTGAAACAGATCTGAAGATGACAAAGAAACATGGGGTTTCTTGAAGGTCATGTTTGAAGATGATGGAACTGCACGATCAAAACTTTTGAACCACCTCGGTTTCAGTTTACCCGCAGAAGAACAAAACAACGTTTCAATACTAGACAATCTGACTGAGGAGATAAATTCTTTAAACTTTGACAATATTAATGAAAGGAAAGTTGTGGAGGCAAAACCGACACTCAACAACTATCTAACATCTGATAATGGGGAAGATTTCTTTAACAATTTACCGAGTCCTCAAGCAGTCACACCTGTGTCAAATTCCAATAATACTTTTGCTATTGAAGAGTCGGTTCCAGTTGTTGAAGATTTGAAAACGAAAGAAAATGATTTAGAAGATGAAATTGATGATAATGCGTTTGATGATGCGATTCAACGCGCATTGGTTGTTGGGGATTATAAGGAAGCGGCTGCACAGTGCATAGCTGCTAATAAGATGGCGGATGCATTAGTTATTGCACAGGTTGGTGGTGATTCCCTGTGGGTGAGCACACGGGATCATTACCTCAAAAGTAGCACTTCTCCTTACTTGAAGGTATGATTTTCTTCCCTCTTGTTTTGTTTTGTTTTAGGGTTAATACCATAAAAAACTTGGCCTATAAATGAACCGTTCGCTCATCTATGTTCACAAACATTCGTTTATGTTTGTTTATTTACGTTGTTCGTTTATGCTTGTTTATTCGTTTATATATTAGTTCATTCGTAAGTATTCATTCAAATTTATGTATTACTGAAATTAACTTGAAATCTATTTGATTTTGATATTTTAAAACTTGTTTAGATATATTTGTTTAATTTTGAAATGTTTGATGCAATATTGTAATGAAGATGGTGTTTTCTATTAAATATGGATGTTCTCGTTGACTTTAACTAACGTTGGTCCATGTTCGTTTGTGTTTGTTTATGTGCATTTGTGTTCGTTAACTGTTGGTTTAGAATATTATAGAACGAACACAATCCAGCACGAGCACGCTCATTTTCTTAACGAACGAATACAAACAAGAAAGTTCATTTATTGTTTTGTATTCGTTCGTTTGATCGGTTAAAGTTAAATGAACGAACATAAACATGCCTCTTTCTGTTTGTTTACATGTTTATAAAAACCAACTTAGGAGTTAACAAACATTATTTGGTTTTCTTTTCCAATTTACGTGCATCTTAAAACACGTTAGGGAATACAAAAAATAGCTTATTTATTTATTTTTTTTGTATATTTTTTAAAAGTTGATGGATATTAAATCCTTAATATCAGAACTATATTGAGTAACTTTTTCATGAAAAGTAAGAAAGTATATTGGTTTTTATTGGTATTAACATTTACTCGTTTATCTTAAATGTTGTTTTTTCAGTTTTTTATTTTTATGATTTCCTGACTCACAGATTGTTGCTGCAATGGTAAATAGTGACCTTGTTAGTTTAGTAAATACCAGGCCCCTGAAATCTTGGAAAGAGACTCTTGCTCTCCTCTGCACTGTAAGTCACCTAAATTATAAAAATTGGATTTATACTTTTTATGTCAAACTGCACTTATGTGTGTATTAATAATCAATTATTGATAATTATTTTGGGATTTAATGACAGTTTGCACAGGGTGATGAGTGGACTGTACTATGTGATAATCTCGCTTCTAGACTTGTAACTGCTGGTAATTCATTAGCAGCTACTCTTTGTTACATATGTTCTGGGAATATTGATAAAGCTGTAGAAATCTGGTCAAAGAGGGTTACAGTTGGCCATGTGGGGAAATCCTATGTTGACCTACTTCAGGTATGTAACAAAGTGAAAGTGAAACAAACATGTAATCTTTATTTTTGGGGAAAATGTCATTTATCCCTCAAAACATGGTATAACACCATATTACCTTGCAAAAAAATCATGACACCAATCATACCCATTTCAAATTTATGACGTTTATACGCTTCCCTTAAAACCTTCATCAAGATATGATAATTGCAATGCAAGGAGAAAGAAGAGGGTACAATTGTCACACTGTAAATTATATTTAATGAAATGGGATATGGATAGATATGAAGTTTTTTAAGTAATTTGAATGGGTGCATATGATATTTAATATTTATGCGAAATTTGTGGGGTAGGCCTGTAAACGAACTGAATGAACATGAACAAAGCATTATTTGAACAAACAATCGAACAGGAGCACTTAATGAATGGAGTTTTTTTTGTTTGTGTTTGTTCGTTAAGAAAAGGAACATATTTGGCGTTCGTTTGTTAACAATATAAACAAACAGTCCATGTACTTAAAAGAACACAAATTCATTCATCCATGCTCGTTCTTACGAGCATAGATGAATGAACATAATTGAGCGAACAACAATTGAAAAGTAAACGTGAACATCAATCTGTTTGGCTAAAAAGTTACCAACTAAACTATATTACAATTGCTGATTTAATTTTATAAAACTAGACTAAATTGTAATGGACCTTTGTGAATATATAAGCGAACGAACTTAAACAAACGTAAACGGATGAACATCAATGGACATAAACAAACATGCACGAACAAGAATGAACGAACATGGCATGTGCTCATGTTCGTTCTTTGAGTTTGAATGAACAAAAAATGGTGGTCATGTTTGTTCGTTTTGTCAATAAATGAACATAAACAACTTCCTGCGTTCGGTTCATTTACAGAGGCCTATTGAGGGGTATGTAAAATCACCCTTTCTTTTTGGTGCATTTCTAACTATTTATTATTCGTGTTAAGGAATTAATGGAGAAAACAATGGTACTCGCTTTAGCAACTGGTCAAAACAAATTCAGTGCTTCTTTAAGCAAACTTGTTGAAAAGTATGCTGAAATATTAGCAAGCCAAGGGCGGTTATCAACCGCTATGGAATATTTGAAGTTAAAAGGAACCGATGATCTGTCTCTTGAACTTTCCATCTTAAAAGACCGGATTGCCCTCTCATCTGAACCAGGTACGTGCCAAGCCAACGGTTATTAAAATACGGATCTTCACATTTTATTTAAAAGTTATATTTCTGAACGTTTAGTAAGACTTTACCGCGCAACAACATATAATAATGTTCTCTTTTTTCTTTTCTTTATTTTATAGAGAAAACCGCAACCGTGCCTGCAGATTATGGCCATTCTCAAACACATACAGATGTATACCAACATATGAATTCAGTTGTGGAGCCACATCAAAATTATTATCAGGTAGATGGAGCCTGAAAGCTTCACTATAAGGGGATTATTATAGATTAGCCAATCATATCATTAGTTTTGGAAGTTCTTGATAAGATTAGGGATGGCATTGGGTCGGGTTTAGGTATTCCCAAACCCATACCCGGTTATAAAAGTCCATCCCAAACCCGTCCCAAACCTGTCGGGTTTTAATCGGGTAATTACCCGTCGGGTTTCGGGTTTCCTATCGGGTTTTGACAAAATACTCGTCGTGTATACCCGGCTCAAAACCCGTTGGGTTTCTACCGGGGTTTTGACAAAATATAACCAATCGATTACAAAGATGGTTACCATAAAGGTAAAATATCTCAAAAGAATTGACATAAACAAATTTGGACAAATAATATATTTGGAATATAGTATATGCATAATATAATAAGCTATATCGGGTACATTGGTTATATAATCGGGATCGGGTAAATGGGTCTATGTTATCGGGCAATCGGGTATATTAGAAATCCCAAACCCGTCCCAAACCCGCGAAAAATTTCAAAACTATTCCCAAACCCGTCCCAAACCCTAACGGGTTGGGTATTACCCGTCCCATTTATGTCGGGTTTCGGGTTTTCCCATCGGGTTCGGGTTTCATTGCTATCCCTAGATAAGATGGTGTAGAGGTGTGCGTGGTTGTTTTTGCGCTCAAACCGAACCAAAAACCGAAACTTTGGTTTTTTGGGTTTTAGAAAACCGTTCAGTTTCGGTTTTTGGTTGCGCTATTGATTGTTACACATTTGTACCTAAAATTTTTCGGCTACACCATTTATTAATTTCTAATAAATTCTTTAAAGTCGGCCTTTTGGGTTTGTTTTTGTAGGCTTTTGGTTGATGGCAAAACTGAACCGAAAAAGTCGGTTTTCCTCAATACATAAAACCAAACTGTCGGATTTAATTTAAATTATGTTATATTGATGGTTTCTTAATTTTTCCAGGAAAACTATCAACAACAACAATCTGTTCCTTCTTACAATAACCATCATCAACAGCCACAACGGAGCATGTTTGTTCCATCCCCTGCAGTTCCCGGTCCAAATGTACGTAATTTATTCAAGCTATTAATAAAATAAATAGCATGAATTTGGTGATTCCACCAGGGTTTACTATTTATTTACATTCAGATTTAATTGAAATTATGTTTTATAGACGGGTTCTTATTTTTTTTTCCCAGGAAAACTATCAACAACCATCTGTTCCGCCTTACAATAACCATCATCAACAGCCACAGCGGAGCATGTTTGTTCCATCCCCTGCAGTTCCCGGTCCAACTGTACGCAATTTATTCAAGCTATTAATAAAACAAATAGCATGAATTTGGTGATTCCACTAGGGTTTTACTATTTATTTACATTCGGATTTAATTGAAATTATGTTTTTCAGATGGGTTCTTATTTTCTTTTTCCAGGAAAACTATCAGCAACAACAATCTGTTCCGTCTTACAATAACCAACATCAACAGCCACAACGGAGCATGTTTGTTCCATCCCCTGCAGTACCTGGTCCAACTGTATGTAATTTATTTAAGCTGTTAATAAAATAAATAGCATAAATTTGGTGATTCCACTAGGGTTTACTATTTATTTACATTTTTCACCGATTGTGTTGTCTCTTTAGAATTGACATCTATTTTGCATTCTTGTAGTCGGGCTTTAATCAAACTCCGGCCACAACTCAAACAGCTACAAGACCCTTTGTTCCCGTGACACCATCAGTACTGAGAAATGCTGACCAATACCAGCAAGTCAACACCTTGGGTTCTCATTTATATCCTGTATGCGTATATATATTTTGACCTGTTTGTGATAAAACATAACCCAAATCGATCCATTTTGCATGATTCTGACTGTCAATCTTTTACCAGACTCAGTTGAATGGTAATTCCAACTATCAAGGTGGACCACCCGGTCCTAGCCTGATGGCGAATGTTACAGGCCCAAAGTTACCAGCTAATGTGGCGCCTGCGCCTCCTTTAAGAGGTTTTATGCCCGTCAATAGTGATAATGCAGTAATGCAAAGAAGTGCATCAGGTGGTCAAATCCAACAACCCAACCCCATTACAGAGTCTCCTCCGCCAACAGTGCAGACTGCTGACGTGTCAAATGTCCCTGGTATATCATTTTCTCATCCCTGATACAGGTGTTCATCGGTTTTGTTTTTAGTTTTATTTGGTTTGAAATTTTTATGTCGAAACTGAAAACCAAACCAAACTAAATTCAGGAAGTTTAAAACCGAGCCAAAAATTGAATTCAAATTCATTTGGGTTTCAACCGAATTTATTATTGTTATTAGATTGTGTTTGGGCTAGATAACCATTGTTTGATATTCGGTTTATTCAGCTCGAAGCGAATTCAGATTTTTAAAACTGAAAACCGTAAAAACTCAATTTGGTTTCTACTGAAAAGTGAATCGGAAACCGAAAACTCATCAGTTTTGACTGAAAACCAATTATTCAATTCAGTTTGGTTTTAAACTGTTTCGGTTCGGTTTGAAACTTGAAGTTTTTTTTTTCGAAACCAAAAACTGAACCAAATTGAGTTCAGAAAGTTCAAAACTGAATTCGAATTGAATTCAGGAAGTTCAAAATCGAACTGAAAACCGAACTCGATCAATTTTCAGTTTTTGACCATATATGTCAAACCAAATAATTTACCTTTCAATTTTTAATTTGTTTTAAAAATTTACCATTATTTGTTATTGGATTGGGCTGGGTTAAATGATTGTTCTATAGTTGTAATTTGATTGGGCTAAATCACAAAACTTAAATAACCATTTTTTGATACGGTTTATCTGGACCAAAAACCCAGTTCACTTTCAACCGAAAACCAAATATGTAATTAGGCTCGGTTTTGTTCTTGGTTTAAGACTAGTCGGTTTGAAACCGAATAATGAACACCCCTAATCCCTAACGTGGTTTTCATTTGGAATAATTTAAAACACACACACACACACACACACCATGGTTTAATATAGCAAATGAACCTTTTGATGTATTGTGTACCAGCTCAGCAAAAGCCGGTTATTGGCACACTGACTAGACTCTTCAACGAGACATCAGAAGCCCTGGGAGGTTCACGCGTGGTACCAGCTAAGAAACGGGAAATCGATGATAATTCAAAGAAAATAGGTGCTTTATTTGCTAAACTAAACAATAACGACATCTCCATAAACGCTTCCGAAAAGCTTATTCAGCTCTGTCAAGCTTTGGACCAAGGTGACTTCCCTGCAGCCCCAAAATCCAGGTATCGTTTTGTTACGTAACATATAATGGAGGACCTGAAGTTGTTGAGTTATATTGTGAACAAGTCTAATTAGGAAACGGCTCAAACAAATAATAGAGGGACCTAAAATGTAATTGTTGAGTAGTATAGGGGGTTATGGTGAACAAATCCAATTGTACTTAAAAAGTCTTTAGCAGGTCTAACAGGTAAACTACCCGTCTCAAGAGGATTTAAATACCTCAGCTGAGCCGAAATAAAAAGGCTAGTAGGCCCTAACGAGTAACAGAGTATATAAGCTAATTTTTTTAAACGACGATTAGCGTTATAACAATCGGCTGCTATTTATTTTAGTTTTTATTTGATTTTTAGATTGGGCCCAATAACTTAAACTTGATTAAATGGATTATGGATGGAAAAAGGTTTTGGGCCCAATAATTATAAGATGATTAAGATCCAATCATATTTTATAAGGTTTATATATATATATATATATATATATATATAAACTGGCCTCCTATTATCACGGGCCTTGGCCGACTGTCTGGCTCACACACCCACTGGGCCGGCCATGTAAATAGTAAAAACAGTAAACTACAAAGGAAACAGTTCAAATAGGTTGAAACTGAGTTTTGACTCGACCGTGTTTACAGGTTGATCTTACGACTGGTGACTGGGACGAGTGCAGCTTCTGGTTAGCAACGCTCAAAAGAATGATCAAGATCAGGCAGAATGCAAGATGAACGAGTGACTAATTGTTGAACAAGGTTTTGTTTTGTTTTCTTTTTCTTATAATATAAGATTTTCGGAATTTTCAAAGCGGTTAAAAGAAGTTAGATCACTGGGTTTTGTTGGTGTTTTTTGCCCTTTATTGTGTGAAAATAGATTTGGTATTCTTGACTGGCTTTCTTAAGTTTATTTTCTTGTACTTGTTTACTCACTTTGAACTTAAATATGATATTAGCGTTAATACTTAATACCATAAACACTAGATGTATACTAAATGAACAAACTCCCTTAGTTTATATTATGGTTAATTTTATTAAATATTCTAAAATTTTATAAAAAAACTTGTTTTAAACTAGTTGGTATATTAAAACCCGTTTGAAAAATAACTTATTTAAAATACGCATACTTGGATTACAAGTCATTATAAACTAGGACACATGGTTTGCGCTTCGGGGTGGGTTTTTGTTACTCGAGCAGATATGAAAGCTACAGGTAAGTTATAATCGACAAAATGTACGGAGTAGCGAAATGGAAACAAGTTTCCATGTCTAAAAATACAACTTTCAGTTTGCATTCTTTTAATGGGTGATTTTTACGGGAAAAAATTTCATATATCTATCCAAAAATTACAAAAAAAAAAAAAAAAAAAAAAGACTGAGTTTAGTAAAAACATTTATATTAAGATGAAAAGTGTAATTTAACGAAAGGAAAAGTTGAAAAAAATTAACAAATAAAAATGAAAATAGAAATTTTAGTTTACTTAAAAAACTTCCATCCTTCATCTCACCATTTTGTTAGTCTCATGTTCTCCCCATCTCCAATTTCTTGGATTTGACACACTCTCGTAAGCATGCTCTGAACTCTTTGGTGTCGAAAGTTAAAAAGATGGTTGATATGTTATCAAACGAACTTCATTAGTTGATATTAGGGTTAATATTGTTAAAACAAAAACTAGACAAATGCTTATTTTATTATTTTATAAAACAAAAAAAATCTTTCAACTCATAAACTTATTATTAGAAACGTGTATAGTTATAATTAATCGTAAAGTGTTAGTTAGCAGAGGCTAGTTCATTCAAAGTCGTTTTAAATAAGGTTCATATCTTATGATAAGAACACAACAATCCTTTTCACTAGTTTAGGTCATCATATTATACTACAGATAAAAGTCGGAGCTTGGTGTAGCATTTCATTAAATTTTAAATGGTTTAAACATTACAATGTATGCATTTTTTTAGCTACACATGTCTAAACACTTATCTTCTCTTTTAATTTGTGTACCGTTTTGTTATGAGATTTATTTTTATATTTCCTATAATTGCTCTTATGCTTTTGTTCAAAATATCAGGAATACATGTGTCTGATGTAAATCAATCTATTCAACAATTTGATGTTTATCATTGCTACCTTTATCTCTACTAGAAATACAATGTTTCTTTTGGCATTTGCCCATGTATTCTTCATGGGTGTTCATGCTATTTGAATATTCTCGAACAATTATATTTAACCACAAAGATCTCATCTAACATGCACTAAACATAGAAGATCTTTATTTACATGCGGCACATGAAGCTAGATAGCCATCGTTTACACTCTAAATAGTATTCGAAATTTTCTACGCTCTTACAGTCATATAGGAGGTAGGGGGAGGGAGCAATGGCTATTATGACCGAAATGGGGGAACTTACAAGCAAAATCGAGTTGATATTAAGTGTAAATCGATTGTAAAAATATGATAACTATGCTATTGGGGATTTGGGATTTTACTTGGCAACTAAATTGGAATTATGAGTGTCATTGGTCAAATTGTTAATATGAATTATTATCGACAAGTGGATCATAATTTTAAATTATTAAAATCCAATTTGTTTATATAGTATGTCTAATATAAATTTTGCTATGATTGGGTAAATGCTATAATAGCTTGTAAATCTTTTTGTCGAATCGGGTAAACCCCCCCTTTTTATACGTTATGTAAAAGATATCTAATCTAAAACATTTTTTAACAGCAAACTAACATGCTCCTTAATACTTCTATAAGTAACCTATACATGTGGAAGTATGGTTAGATTTTGTCTTGATTGTTGAGAAGAACCATTGTGTGAAAAAATCCCTATTTGTTAAGGTTAGCAAATAATAGATATTGATTTGTTGCTGACTGTTAATAGGCGCAAAACAAGACTGCATTTAGGTTGGAGAAGCCACGAGATTCTCGGTTCGTTCTATAAGACAAAAGATCGATAAAGGCACAATAGGGATTGAGGATGTTCATTACTCAAGGAACAATTGAATTTCTTTGTTCGATTGACGAGATAGAATTCCCACTCGTGAGGCAATTTAGAGAAGAAACATGTATTAAAATTCTCTTGATTGTGTGGTGCTCACGAGGAAACTGTGGAGCTTTTGTTTATCGCGTGTGTTGTGGCCATTGCGATTTGGCCTATTGTTAGCCAATGGTGTAACATCCCTTCCGCTTATGTATTCTCCTTGAGAGATATTTTGAACTATCACAATTTTGTCAGCAAAAGTAAGAAAAAAGAAAAGAAAGCTATCCAATCGCTCTTCAGGATGGTTTGTTGATCTACTTACAAGATTTCCAACCATAAAAACGTCTCGATTCATAAAACTATCGAACACATTAAGGCGTTTGGCTAGTTTTCGTTGAGTAATAAATCACAACGTAGATTGGAAGAGTGTTGTAGTTTCAAGTTGGCTGAGTCATAGTCAGAGCCGGCTATGACCCGACACTCCTATAGGCCCGAGTTTTTTTAAAATCATATATATTTATATATTCTTAATTTTCAAACCCAATTACTCAACTAATTTAAGGCCCAATTTTTTTCACATTCGGCCCAAAAGTTTTTCACGATGTTCAGAGACGGCCCCTGGTTGTAATCAGATTTTTATTCTCTTTTGGTATCATCGTTAATACAATGCCGAGCAATAGCGGACCCGCACACAAACCATTGGGCCACCAAAACCCATTGGTTTTAAAAATTCCCATAGAAGCAATATATAAAAAAACTTTTATGGGCCCTTAAAATTATAAATGTGAAGCTATATATAAAAAACGAAAACAAGTTACAACTTTGATAGAGTGGTAAAAGTGAAACCCTTGTTCACGTTTCTTTTTCTATTATGACGACGAATAATAAGCGTGCTAGAAAAGTTTTGGATGATTCCAGTAAGGCCCTGAACCCCGGGAACCCCACAGTTGGTAATCATTCAAACACTCGTAAAATTAAATAAACTTAAAAACGGTTTCTTCCATTAAAACGAACGTATCAGAGTATCAATTATGCGGAAAACATGAAAAATGAAATAAGTTCCCGAAACCCGGGAATTTTGCCCAAAATCCAAAGTAAATATAACTTTTATAAGTTTCCTTGAAATAAAATATTCATAACAATTCTTCCTTCCAGTATGCCCTTCACCATCCAAGTAGCTCTGTGCACGTCCAAGCGATAAGGCATCCTCTTCCAAATCTTGAAACTTACACTAACATTCCAACGGTTTTAAAACGGTAAATGGAAGTACATCGGTTGGGTCACCACATTCGATAAATAGTCATTCTTACGTATAAGCATCTCTATACGTGCATTCCTATATATATATATATATATATATATATATATATATATAACATTCAATAAATAACATTCAGGGCTGAGAAAACGTACAACCCAAACACGTAACATTCAGCGCATGCAAACACAAAGTAGGCATACGCAACATTCAGTAGTCGAAACGACTACAAACATTCAGGGTCGAGCAAACATACAACCCAAACACGTAACATTCGGCGCATCCAAACACAAGGTAGGCATACGCAACATTCAGTAGTCGAGAAGACTACAACATTCGCCAAATATTGGCCATTCTAAATATATATAAATATATATATATATACATACACATTCTATAACATTCCAAGGCCTACCAATACTAGCAAGCATATGTAAAACCATTCAAAACATTTCATCAAGTAAGAAAAACACTTAGGTGTGCATGCTAGCCCAAAACTTAAAAGAGTAAAAAGGGACATTATGAACTCACCTGAGATCGATCGAATACTTGCAATGAGCTAGGAAGTTCCTAAGGGCACAATCACAAGCAAGGGCCTGTAAATTATACATAACGCATTACTAAACTAGACTGTAGGAACACCCTAGCCTAATGGGCCGTACAAGCCCAACACTTTGGGCCAAGGCCCAACACCTGGCCCAAGGCCCAACGGCCCAACAACTTGGCCCAAGGCCCAAAGATAGTCAAATTGGGTCGAATGCGCGTGAAATAATCCTTAAAACCATTTGTTAACCGAATCAGCCCTGAATGGACCAAATTCCGTCTTAAACCTTTTCATTCATCATAATTATGTCACCCGAGTTGATAGGGTTGACGGTTCCTTTTTACAACACTTACTTTAACATTTAAACGAAAATTCGCGCACCGCCGACTCGATTGACGAAACACTAACCCCCCGCAGCCCCGAGCACCAAAAAAATAATTTTTCCACAGCCCTTAAACTCCCCCTAGGGCTGCACGAACAGAATCGGTCGGTCACCCGATCAACTAACGCATCAAACTCAACAATTCTAGACAACCGAACATAACAATCAAACTACAACTAGTTGATCAACTTAACGAACACCTAAGAACATGATCTTTGAGTATGATGTACGAGACATACCTAGAAAGATTGTGGTGCAAAAACTCACTTCAAACAGCCCCGACAAGAACACAATTGAACATCCACCGGTTAAGCATAAAACGAACTTATCGATCAATAACGAGTAAAACGTGTAGATTTTAGCATGCGAAGATGCATTTAATTACATAGGATAACCTTTGAAATAAATTATTAAATTTTTACCAGACTTTAATAAATGTCTTAGGTTTATAAAAATATTTTTATTATATTTTTCTATTGGACAAAAAAATTATAAAAATTCCTCCAACACAGCAAGGTACGTGCAGTTATTCAGCTGCGCAACAAAATGGTTTTATTTTTATAAAATTCATTACCCAGCCAAATTAAACGATTCTAATTGGGTTTGGTTCCTAACTCAAAATATTAACTTCCAGAAGTGGAACCAACCAATTTAGACTTGTCAAAAAAAGGTTATGATGTCGGGAAGACGGACCAGAATCCGTCGTCCCGCATCAGGTTTGACACTCGATTTTATAAAATCATAAAAAGTATTCAAATCTCGTCCAAAAATTACTACTATACCTTTCTGTAAACTAGACTCAAAGTAAAACATCATGGGATCAAGAATAGATCAAAAATAGTATATTTTCATCGAGTTACAGACCCTACAATAAACGTATACGAATCTGTCAGCAAATTGTTATCATCAAAACTCAACCTTAACGACCAATAAGCACGTTAATATGATCAATTAAGGTGTAAAAGACATGGGGAAACATATACCTAACCTTGAATTGAAGTTTGGCACTTGGAATTGGCTTCCAAAAACGAAATTGGGAGCCCTATGGCAGCAGCAATGGTCCGATCGGCCAAGAGGAGGGCTAGGGTTTTAGTTTTTATGTTATAATATAAAATGTTACACTCTAGCCCCTCCAATTTGAAGGATATAGCAACTTGAAAGAAAGGTTTAATGAATTTAACGTACCGGGATGACGAGAAAGCCTCCGAGGAAAGTCGGATAAACCCCGAGAGATGTACATACTTTACATGCTTTAAATCACTTATCTGAAATTAACGGGCGTTACAATCCCTGCAAATATATAAATATGTGACAAATTCTATTTAACCACTGATCCTTTTGTTTTGTATATATGAAGAATTAATTTATGTTTGATTGTTTATGATAATATATACATCTGTAGCTTCAGAAGAATCAGATGTGCATGTTTACAAACAACCAACAATGTATGATAACTTGTTAAATATGCTTGCTTCAGCTAAACAATCAGTTGCTCATGCTTATAACAAGAGGTAATTGAAATTAATGTGTTAGTTGTAGGGATATTGTGCATGAAACTGGAAAAACCAAACCGGAAAAAAAAAACCCGACAGTTTAGTTTTATGTTTTCGTAAAAATCCAACTTTCAGTTTGGTTTTGGTTTTGCGTGTAATGAAAATTGAAAAAACTGAACCGGACCAAATTTATGGATTTCCATTTTTTATTTTCAAGTAATTTTTTATGAATTTTATAAACACTCGAACCTAAATATTTTAGCCCAGATGTATAATTATCAATTACTTATTAATTAACAAAAATATTTAGCCATTTTATTATTTTGGGCCAATTCTTCATGTACAAATGGCAAAAGTTTTGCCGCAAAACTGAAACGGAACGGTTTCCAAAAACTCAAAAACCGAAGTTTTGGTTCGATTTTAGCCCAAACCGAACCGTGCACAACCCTTGCTAATTGTATGGAATTTAAAGATTTGAGTTTACAAAATTTAAGTTTTGTTGGTTGTGTGTACTATGTGCAGACAACGTGCAGAAGAAGGCAAAAGTGACACATATGAAGATGAGGAAAATGATTTAAGTGTTTCTGAAGAAGATGAGGATGGTAAGAAGCACATAATCTGCCTTTTGTAAATCCAACTTACTTATTTTAATTCTCCTTATCATGATAATTAATGACAGTGTTTGAAAACGAATTCGAACGTGACAATTTGGGCCCACATGATACACAAGGCGATGGTTTGGCGGCAATTGAAGAACACAGCGAGCATGATGATGATGAGGATGTTGATGTGGCATCTGATACAGAAGGAGAAGAAGTATTAAAAAGCTCAAGGTGTTATGATGTTTTAGTATTTCTTTTTTGTTTAAAACGGAAAAGAGTAAGCCTGTAAACGAACCGAACGTTCATGAACTTGAAGAAACGTGGATCGGCTCACTGGTAGACGATCAACTTTCCTCGGGTATGGGTGTGCTATATCACCGATGGTTCTCCGGAATATGAATTCTTCCACCTACAAAATGAGCAGCACCGTGAACTTACCCCTCAGAAAGGGACAGAGGGGTCCTCTTTGGGGTAACCCTCCGGTGTGAGAATAAGAGATTGTAGGAGAATAATAATAATCTGAGAGTGAGTAAGGATTTAGAGTGTATTTTCTTGCTTACCTCCCCTTGTAGAGGTGGTGTGGTATTTATAGTGTTAGGGTTTCCAATGATTGGGCTCAGGTCCCATTAGGGCCTTTTTGGCCTCCTCCTATTGCTTTGCGCCACGTGTCCTTCGGACACCTGGTGCTTTTTCATTGATTATTCTCTGACCAAGGTATTTCACCTGACCCATGTGCAATCACGTGGTAGCACATGGGTTTTGCTGAGTTGTCCACCTTTCATTGGCAGCTGTCAACATCAGCATATTCTTTATTCCTTAAAGGATACCTTCTGGAAGGTTGTCTGATGAGCACAATCAGGGTTGTCCTTATCCTGATTTGGATAAGGACGAGGTTGATTATGTGCATGTGTGATATGCGCCTATCCTGAGGATGCGCGAGGTCTTCTCTTTATTCTCACGCGCAGATGTTTCATGCGCAGATGTTTGATGCGTGAGCATATGTGATATGCGCCACGCGCGGATGCGCCACGCGCAGATGTGATATGCGTGAGCATATGTGATATGCGCCACGCGCAGATGCGCCACGCGCAGATGTGATATGCGTGAGCATATATGGTGCGTGAGCATGTGATACGCGTGAGCATATGTGATGCGTGAGCATATGTGATATGCGTGAGCATATGTGATGCGTGAGCATATGTGATATGCGTGAGCATATGTGATATGCGCCATGCGCATAGGTTTTGGCTTTGTGCCTTCATGACATCTTGATTTCAAGCCTCTTGTCTATATCTTGTGGGTTGACCCGCCCAGCTCGATGTTAAGGCGGGTGCATACCTCTTCAAGCCCCCCCAGTCTAATGTGTGTCTTGTCTCGCGTGAGCGAGGTAAGATAGATATTAGACTTAATAGTTTGCTCTTTTAATAGGGTTTGTCTTTTCTTTTTTATTTCTCATCGTTGCGCGAAATTCTATCCTTATGGTTGAAATGAAACGTCCATGTACGTGGTTGGTTGGTGCTGACACGCGTCAGAGATGGAGACATGTGTCAGACTTTTCGTGTGCTCGAGGTGCTACAGTTGCCTTTCATGTCCCCTCACACAGTGTCAGGAACACGTGTCGCGCTCGTGTTGGCCTGCACCTGCGAGTGGAGGCGCGTGAACTCTGATCAGTACCTGTTTCGTTCCCTTTCATGTCCCCTCACACAGTGTCAGGAACACGTGTCGCGCTCGTGTTGGCCTGCACCTGCGAGTGGGGGCGCGTGAACTCTGATCAGTACCTGTTTCTTTCTCTCTCCTGGGCCTATAAAAGCAAGCCTTTTGAGTTGTTATTCTTCATCTTCATTGTTATTTCAGAGCTTTTTCTTTCCTTCCATTTTCATTCCGATTAAGAGCCTGTCTTTTGCTTCCAGATTTCCGTTCTTGAAGTAACCGCTGTTTGATTCACAGTTGTATGTCTGATAACCCAGACATCACAATCTCCCCCAGCAAACGCCGTGTAAAATCATTAGTCATGTCCACTTTGAAGAAGACCGGCAAGGGAAACGGGCTGCCGAGGCCTCGTCGGAGGAGGTGGGGAAGGGCAAAACAGTGAAAAGATGGAATGAGATTCCCTGCAAACTGAAACAGTCTGACTTTGACAGTCTCATCGCCTCTCAGGGTTTTCTCCCTGAGTACGGCTGTATGCTCCCGGCGGCCGGGCAAACGGCGGCAGATCCGCCCACCGGCTATATCTCCTTATACTGCCATTTTTTCACTCACTGTAACCTTCGTCTCCCGATGACAAGGTTTATGGGTGCGCTGCTTCAATTTCATGGGATTCACATATCCCAAGTCCATCCTTTTGGACTTGTGCGCATGACTCATTTTGAGTTCATGTGCAAAGCTCAGCGCGAGGAGCCCACCTCTCGGCGCTTTCAATATTTTTACAAGCCAAAAATCCAAGATTCTTGGTTCTCATTCATTCCTCGCAGTCAGAAGGTTAAGTGCTGCACTGTTTCTTTTAAAAGCCTTCATGACTGGTCTGAGAAATTTTTTTATATTAAGGCCGGTGTGATTCCCATCCGCATGACCATGCGCGCGATCACTTCTGCGCCCGCGGATGAAAATGTTCTTAAAAACCCAACTGGCGCATGGGTTAATAAGTTGACTGCTGAACCATCCCCCGCCAAGAATATTTGCGAGGAGGCGCTGGTGGGGGTTGGTATGAGCAAGAGGTGGACCGACAGCGCGACTGAGCCTGTCATTCAAGTTGATGGCTTATGTGAGTTATTAGCTCATTGCATTATTTCTGCGCGAATATAATTCGTTTTGCTGATATCATTTGCCTTGTTTTATGCAGTAAGCAGGGAATACGTCCACGCCTCCTATGATGAGCATATGGAGGGTGGCTCTGTCGCGCTGGGCGCTGGGGAAGTTGCTTTCCCCGATCGCTTTGACGATATGTTCATCCCTGTTGATTTGGGATTTTGCTTTGACAGCGACGCACCTGGTAAGCCTTTGTACTTATGCTTATGCCTTTATAATACCAAATTTGGTTAACATTTCTGTTGCACGTTTTGTAGATGCGCTCGAGAACTATGAGCTGGAGCTCGCAGAAGAGGATGTGGAGGAAGAAGCTGAGGCGCCACAACTCAAGCGTAAAGCTAAATGCAAAACTGGCGCAGGGGCCAGTAAAAAACAGAAGAAAAATGATGCCCCTGTTGCTCAGGATCCTCCTACTCAAGCGAAGGGACTTGAGAAAACCAAGGGGTTTACCTCCAAGTTTTCCTTGTCTTATTTGCCTCGAGGTGTGGGCAGTCCTCCTGTCCACACGAGGTATGGTGCCGCCACCTCATCTCTTCGCGCAGCGGACAAGGGAAGCGGCGCTGCGCCTGCTGTTTCCTCCTCTCCAATAGGTATACTTTGTTTATATTTTGTGGTTTTATGAGCATGATTCCGATAGAGTTATTAATGAATCTTTGCTCACTCAAATGTTTGTAGAGCCGGCGACCTTGGTGGATCAACCTCAGGCGCAGCAAGGTACCGAGGCTGCGCCGAAGGTTGCTTTGAAGTCCCCTGTTTTACCCTCGAAAAGGGGGAAAATGGACTTCATGGCGATGTTCGACTCGCGGACGGCGGTGCGCCAAGGTATATATTGCGCTTTGATTTTCTAGACTTTTTTCTTTTAGATCAAGTCATGAATCATTTCTCTTTGGTTTTTTCATAGGAATTATAGCTGGCACACAAGCTGCTGGCGGCACTGCTGGCGCCGGCGCCGTTAGCTCTGCTCCTGCTCCGAAAAGCACTGAATCTCCTCTTATTGGGATTACTAAGGAGCAGGAGACTATTTTACGCGCTGATCTAGCGGCGTCGAGACCTCCCTCACCTCCTCCTGCGCGCAGCCCTCCTCGCGAGACTGTTTTTGATTTTTCCAAGTCGCAGGAGAAAAGATCTGTTACAGAGGATGATGAGGAGGCCAACTTTGAAGACTCCGATGGCGGCCGCGCAAGCCCTGTAGCGCCACGAGATTTCGTGGCGCAGCCTTCTCGTGGGGCTGGCGCTGACTTTTCTGCTTGCTCCCCGCATGTATGAGTTCGTTTTGCTTCGCTGTGCGGACTTCCATATTAGTGTTTAGATGACTAGAACGTTGCTTTGTGTTTGCAGGAAGCCGATCACATATACCGCCCGAGATGGAATATTACTGAGGATAGCTCATTTCAGTCCATGGGTGTGTGTGAAGACTTCTGGGCTCACTCTGTGCCTCCAGCTGAAAAGAGGTTTCAGGAGGAACGCGCCCGTGTGGACTTGCTCAACGACCATCTTTTTGCTGGGTCTGCGTTCTTTGCTGCCTCCCAAGAGCTTCGCTATGATTATGTAAAGGTGCGTGATGCTCTTGCGGAGGCCAAGCAAGAGGCTAAGGTTTCTGCTTGGAATCTTTCTGACGCTCGAGAGAGAGCTGAGAAACTCCAAGCAGAACTCAGCGAGAACCGAGCAAGTGCCAACGCTGCCTTTGTGAAGCGCGGGCATGAGCTGCAGGCGGCAGAGGCGGATGCAGCCAAGTACGCGCGGCGAGCGCGCGATTTGGAGTTAGAGGCAGAGGCGCGTGATCAAACTCTTGTGCAGGCTATCACTGACAAATCTTTATTAGAGAGTGGGGTTGCGCGCCTGAAGAAAGAGCTCGAAGCGGCGCGGGCAGAAAAGGATGAAGCCCTGGCGATAGCAGCGTCTAACAGTGAAGAGCTCGATGCTGCGCGAGCGGAAAGGAATGAGGCATTGGCGGCAGCAGCGTCCGACAGAGAAGAGCTAAAACAGACCAAGGAAACTGTTGAGTTGTTAAACTCTCAGATTCCTGCTCTTGAGACGTCTGTTTCGTCCCTCGCGCAGGATCGCCAATGGCTAGTCTCACAGGGTATGACTCGTTGCGCTTATGCGATGAAATACTCAGACGAGTTTCAGACCCTTGTGATGGATTGCAACGCTGCGTCGCGCTTGGTGGGTCGAGCTGAAGGGTTTAAGGATGGCTGTGAATATAGCATGCTGAAGAAGAACCCATCCGACTACCCTTATCAGCTCGACGTTGTCTGCGCTGACATGGCCGAGGTGGGGGAGAAGTATTTGAATACTCCCATTCCCATCCTTGAACAGGTATTTTATTCTTACTGAGTTTACCTTGACTTATTTTCCTAGTCTTTTGTACTCAATACTTTTCCTTGTGACTTGCAGATAGTCGCGCTTGCTGACCAGCCCGATCTCGGCGCGCTAAAGAAATTACTTGACGAGTGTGAAGGGGCTGGTGGCAGCGATGATGGCGCGGGCAATGCTGCCTCTGCTAGCGGCTCTGGCGTGGCCAAAGGACCCGCTCCTGACACTATCGTGATAGAAGACGACTCCATTCAAGACGAACAGCTTGACTATGGTCAGTTTGGAGATGACGAGGAGCGGGCTGCGCCAGATGCTGAGGGAGGTAATGATGAGGGCGATGAAGAGGCTGATGTTGATATAGAGACCTGAGAAGCCCTTCATGTTTTTTTTTTTTTTGTTTGTAGTTTTTATCTCATCATTTTGTAAATTTGTAAACTTCTATGTTTTTGAATGAAATTTTGTTTTCCCCTTATTCGCATCTTGCGCATTCCCAATTCATCTCTTTATATTGCATGTGTTTGCTTGTTGAATATAAGATATGCTAGTACATTGAAATTTGAACAAGGTTGTAAGGAAATTATTTTGCTTAATCCTTGTCATATTTCAAGTTATTTTGCAATATTCTGAATATGTTGACACGTGCTTTGGCATTTCATTATTCCTCTTTTGCGCGACGTTATCGCGCATTTATTATAGGGAATTATGAGTTTTTTAGCCTTTACGTGTCAGTATGTGTTACTCTGATATCCATTACAATTCCATGCGCGACCTCGACCTGAGACCTTAACAACTATGTTTTGGCATGTGCTTTGCCTTAGTTGTGCTTAGGTATTTTTATGGTCTGGCTGCGCAGCATGTAGGATGGATGTTGTGAGTGATTTGAGCTAAGGCTCATATTATTGGGCTAAGGCCCTGAGCTAAGGCTCATATTATTGGGCTAAGGCCCTGAGCTAAGGCTCATATTATTGGGCTAAGGCCCTGACGTTTTAGAGTTAAAACTCGTTAACGCGTTTGAGCTTGAAGCTCGCGCATGTATGTTTTACTTCGTTTTATTTTTAGTTTTGATGTCAATACAATGTTGTCATATTGCTCAAAATTAATAAAGGGAAGTGTGAAACATGTATGCAAAAGGTAATAGAACACACATTAAGAGAAAATAGCGCTTATCATTATTCATAATGGCTTAAAAAGCCTTAATTACAAACTTGACAATTTTTACATGAAACATTTTCTAAGCTGTGCTGCGTTCCATGCGCGCGGGATCTTCTTTCCATTTAAATCTTTTAAAGCGTATGCGCCTTTTCCCAATTCTTCCGAGACTTGATAAGGTCCCTCCCAATTGGGGGACATCTTTCCCGGGGGTATCGCGCGGCTAGCTTCATTGTTTCGAAGGACAAAATCATTCTTCTTGAAGTGGCATTCTTTCACGCGCTGATTGTAATACTTTTCTAGTTTTTTCTTGTATTTGGCTTCACTGATGATAGCCGCCTCTCTGCGCCCTTCAAGTAAGTTGAGATCCAACCTCCTTTCGCGCTCGTTATCCATCTTATTCATCATGAGCACTCTATGGGATGGGCATCCAATCTCTGCTGGAATCATAGCCTCCGTTCCATAGGTTAGGCTGAACGGGGATTCGCCATTGCTGGTTTTGCTTAGTGTCCTGTGCGCCCACAGGACATTAGGTAGCTCCTCGACCCATGAATGGGATTCTCCCTCCAACCTTTTCTTCAGCCCATTCAGCAAGCTTTGGTTCGCGCGCTCCACTTGGCCATTCCCCTGAGGGTGGTATACTGAAGTGAAGATTTGGTTGATGCGCAATTCCTTGAGCCAGCTGGATATCTTCCTGTCAGTGAATTGTTTGCCATTGTCGCTCACAATTTCCATGGGCAGGCCAAAACGGCATATGATGTGGCTCCAAATAAATTGCTTCATCGCCTCGGCTGTGATTTTTGCTAGTGGCTTGGCTTCAACCCATTTTGTGAAATAGTCTACTGCCACTACCAAAAATTTTACTCGCCCTTGCGCTTGCGGTAAGGGACCCACAATATCGATTGCCCATTTGTGGAAAGGCCATGCGGAGGTCACCGGAATCAAGTTGTTCTTTGGCCGCATGGTGTTTGGCGCATAGCTCTGACACGCTTTGCATTTTTAGATCTCTTTTAACGCGTCCAAGTACATGCCTGGCCAATAGTAACCTGCGTTCATTGCCTTGGCAACCACCATGCGCGGGCCAGCATGTATTCCACAGATTCATTCGTGTCTCTCTGATCACATAGCTTGCTTCCTCAGCATCTAGGCATTTCATGAGCGGTCCAAGATAAGAGCGTCGATATAACGTACCATCAAGCAGTTCATAGTTCTGCGACTTGTGTCTTATCTTCCTCGCCTGTGCGCGATCGTCCGGTACCTTTCCCTCCTTCAAGAATTCCATTATTGGAGTTATCCATGATGAAGGTGTTGTATGAATTACAAAGACAGACTTCGCTCCCACCGACGGGTTGCTCATTACTTCTACCCTGACATCTTTGCCAAAGTGATCGAAGCTGGTTGATGCCATCTTGCTCAGCGCGTCGGCAGATTTGTTTTCGTTGCGCGGAATATGTATGATTCTGAAGTAGTCAAATTGCTCGATGAGCTTTTTCGCCTGCTCTAGATACAAAGGCATGGTGTTCTCCTTGGCATCATAAAGGCCATTGACCTGTGCTGCTACCAAGTATGAATCAACATGGGCCTCTAGCTTTTTAACTCCGAACTTGTGCGCGATGCGCAGGCCAGCCGGCAGGGCTTCATACTCAGCTTCATTGTTGGTGCTCTTGAAATCCAACCTGATTGCATAAGTATACTCATGATTTTCTGGATCCACCAGTTTGAGGCCTGCGCCGGACCCTTCGTTGTTCGAAGCTCCATCAGTGAATAATCTCCAAACATTTTCTTCATTATTGGCTCGCGGAGGGTCTACCTCGTTCTGAGCCTCTTCAATTTTTCCTTCAGGGATTTCTGCGATGAAATCAGCTAAGACTTGTCCCTTGATTGCTGGACGAGGCTTATAAGCGATCGTGTGATCTCCTAATTCCAGCGCCCATTTTGTCAGCCTTCCTGAGAGCGCGGGACGTCGCAAGACTTGCTGGATGTTGTAATCAGTCTGGACTTCAATAGGATGACCATTGAAATATCTGTGAAGCTTGCGCGACGCATGCGTTAGTGATAAAACTAACTTTTCCATGATGGAGTAGCGCGTCTCAGGATCTGTCAGCACCCGACTTACATAATAGATTGGTGTTTGGATTCCCTTGCGATCCACCAACAACACTGCGCCAATAGCGCGCTCTCCTGCTGACAGGTACAACGTTAGAGTTTCGCCAGGTAGTGGAGCTGTGAGCGCAGGCAGATTTATCAGACATTCTTTTATCTCATTGAAAGCTTGCTCGGCCTCAGGCGTCCACTTGAATTGGCTTTTTTTTAGGCAATTTCTCAATGTGTTAACGAATGGGGTAGATTTGCTTGCATGGTTCGCTAGGAACCTGTTGATTGATACCAATCTACCATTCAACTTTTGAACTTCTTTCATGGTGGATGGTGAGGGCATGTCAAGGATAGCCTCCACCTTCTCTGGGTTCACCTTGAAACCATCCTTGGTGACCATTACACCGAGAAATTTCCCTTCTTCTACGCCAAATGTGCATTTGCTCGGGTTGAGCTTCATGTTTAATTCCTTTAGGCGCCAAAGGGTTTCTTCGATGTCTTTGAGCATTTGTTTTTCCTCCCTGCTTTTAATCACCAAATCATCCACGTAGACTTCTAGGTTTCTTCCAATTTGCTCGTTGAAAACCGCATCCATGAGTCTTTGGTAAGTGGCTCCTGCATTCTTCAAACCAAAGGGCATTTTTGTGTAACAGAAAACACCCTTGTCAGTTCTGAAGGCAGTCTTGTCCTCATCTTGTGGTGCCATTTGAATTTGGTGATAGCCCTTATAGGCATCCAGGAAACATTTGAGCTTAAATGGCGCCACAGAGTCCACATTCGCGTCAATGTTTGGGAGGGGGTAACAATCTTTTGGACATGCTTTGTTGAGGTCCTTGAAGTCAATGCACATCCTCCATGACCCGTTGCTCTTCTTTACCATCACAGGATTGGCTACCCATGTCTGGTATCGTATTGGGCGGATGATGTTTGCGCGCAGTAGATCCTCTACTTGCTCATTCATGGCCTTTGCCTTCTCATCCCCCATGACTCTCTTCTTTTGAGCAATTGGCTCTACAGACTTGAACGTGTTGAGAGAATGTTGCGCCAGGTCTCGCGGAACCCCAGTCATATCAGAATGTTGCCACGCGAAGACCGACATATACGTTGTGAGCAATCTTTTCATTCTCAACCTTGTGTCGTCTGATATCGTAGCTCCAATTGTGATTGTTTGCTCTGGGAATTTTGGGTTGAGAATCCATTCCTCTGGCGCGTTGTTTGCCATTGGAAGTTTCATTCTCCCTTCCCGCGGTATACTTGTCACTGCGCACAAATGATCTCGGTATACAAATGTTACACCTGTTGGTGTTGGGAACCCCAACGCGCCGTGCGCTGGCGACGGTATGGCGTTGAATTGGGCAATCGTTCCTCTACCCAAGATCATATTGTGGCATGAAGTGGTGGGCAAGACCAAGAAGTTGACAATTTCAGCTCGCTTGTGTTTCTCATCCCCCATAGTTAGTTCAAATTGTATCTGACCTAGGGGGTGAATAATTTCATTTGAAACACCCGAGATTGGTGCATTCACAATTTCGAGCCTTGCTTGATCTGCTGGATCCAACTTCCTGAAACATTGCTCATACATGATGTCTGATTCACTGCCGGTGTCCACCAGGACTTTTGACACCTCATAATGAGCAATGTGTGTAGTGATGACTAGAGGACTGCTGATAGACGGGCCTCCTCTGATTCTTGGGAAGATTACTTGTTGCTCGCGCCAATCTCCTTGGACTTGCGCGCTTCTCTTTCTCGATCTTTGCCCCAGCCTTCCTCCCTCGGCTACACAGATTATTTTGAACTTTTTACTGGCTGAGGCTCCATCTGGTTGTTCATTCTCTGGTCTTGGGTTTTTCACCAGGTGAGCCAACTTGCCTGATTTCACATCTCTTTCAATCGCATCCTTCAAATGGTGGCATGCATCGGTGTTGTGCCCTGTGGACTTGTGAAACTCACAATACTTGCCACTGTTTGGTGGTCCCTTATAGTGTAGTGGCTTGGGGCTTTTAAACTGGACATTCTCTGTGCTTAACACTTGTGAAGGCGTTTTAGTGAGGGGAGTCCATATTCTTGGTAGAGGTCTGTTAGGCTCTCTGCCGCCTTCCCTCTTGTCACCCTCTCCGCGATTACGAATGTCTTTTTGGGGCTGGGGTGAACTTGGTTGCGCCTGCTTTTCTGCGGGAGAAAAACTGGTTTGTTGCAACCTGGACCATACAGAGTTTTGTTTGCCCCTCCTTTCGTTGTTGCGCGGTGCTTCTGCTTGATGCCCTCTTTCTCTTGCTCTATCTTGGGCAATTTGTTTTTCATTTCGCGCGAAGACTCGCGATGCTTCCATTAGCTTAGCCCAAGTGGTTGGCATGCCATCTCTGCTCACGAGAGCTCTGCGGAGTTGATCACTGCGCGCACCTTGTATAAAGGCCACGCGCAAGAGTTGCTCAGTGATACCTCCAATTGCAAGAGATTCCTGATTGAAACGGGTTATGTAGTCTTCAATGGTTTCATCATTCCTGCGCACGCAGTGCATGATGTCATCGGGGTCGCGCGTGTGCCTGCGCTGCTGTACAAAGTGAGCTTGGAACTTCTCCAATAGCTCTTCGAACCCATCGATTTGTCCAGTCGGCAAGCTTTCGAACCAGACACGCGCCGCGCCCGTGAGGCAGCGAGCAAACATGTGACACCATGTTGGCATCGTCCAGCTTTCTAGGTTTCCAGTGTTGTAAAAACCTTGTAAGAAATCGTCTGGATCTGTTGTGCCATCGTACTTGCCCAACCCACTTGGCATCTTGGTTTTGTGTTGAATGGGAGCCTTCGCGATGCGCTCAGTGAATTTTGAATGCTTCACCAAGATGGCTGGCCTGTATGGTGTGGTTACGTCCACTTGCCCTCTCGCTGGTGGGTTGTACGGTGTGTACAGATCCAGATCGGCTTTGGCTCCAGGCGCCATGTTCATGTGCGCGCAGAGGTGTGAGCCTCCTGCATGAGTATCTCGCGTCTTCCTCATGCTGTGCACTTCTTCATCACTAAAATCAGCATGTTCGGTGTGAACAGAGTGACCATCTTCCGGCGCGCGCGCCCGTTTTGTTGTTCCCTGAATGGTTTGCTTATCAAATGCGAGCCTTTGTGTTAAGTCGGCTAACTTTTTGTGTTTGACCAGCTCATTGTACTTGTCCATTAAACGCCGTTGTTCGTTTATGAGCCATTCTTTAGGATCATTGGTTTCAACTTCTGGACCCATTGGTCCTTTTTGTTTTGCACCAGTCAGATTCTGGAACGTGAGATCGTCTGGAGGAGTTTCAGTCTGGCTATGAGGTGTTGTGATGAAGGGATGGTTACTGATGGTGCGCGCAGTATCACGCGGCGCCCTCAGAAACTGCTGTCCCTCATTAACATCCTCAAGCTCATTATCCTCCAGAACTTGATCGCTGTTTCGAACGCCGGAAACCATGGTGAAGTTTTTCAGAGAGAACTGATGAGATTTTGTTGCCGTTGTAACAGGTGATGGCGCCAATGAAGAAACGTGGATCGGCTCACTGGTAGACGATCAACTTTCCTCGGGTATGGGTGTGCTATATCACCGATGGTTCTCCGGAATATGAATTCTTCCACCTACAAAATGAGCAGCACCGTGAACTTACCCCTCAGAAAGGGACAGAGGGGTCCTCTTTGGGGTAACCCTCCGGTGTGAGAATAAGAGATTGTAGGAGAATAATAATAATCTGAGAGTGAGTAAGGATTTAGAGTGTATTTTCTTGCTTACCTCCCCTTGTAGAGGTGGTGTGGTATTTATAGTGTTAGGGTTTCCAATGATTGGGCTCAGGTCCCATTAGGGCCTTTTTGGCCTCCTCCTATTGCTTTGCGCCACGTGTCCTTCGGACACCTGGTGCTTTTTCATTGATTATTCTCTGACCAAGGTATTTCACCTGACCCATGTGCAATCACGTGGTAGCACATGGGTTTTGCTGAGTTGTCCACCTTTCATTGGCAGCTGTCAACATCAGCATATTCTTTATTCCTTAAAGGATACCTTCTGGAAGGTTGTCTGATGAGCACAATCAGGGTTGTCCTTATCCTGATTTGGATAAGGACGAGGTTGATTATGTGCATGTGTGATATGCGCCTATCCTGAGGATGCGCGAGGTCTTCTCTTTATTCTCACGCGCAGATGTTTCATGCGCAGATGTTTGATGCGTGAGCATATGTGATATGCGCCACGCGCGGATGCGCCAATCGCAGATGTGATATGCGTGAGCATATGTGATATGCGCCACGCGCAGATGCGCCACGCGCAGATGTGATATGCGTGAGCATATATGGTGCGTGAGCATGTGATACGCGTGAGCATATGTGATGCGTGAGCATATGTGATATGCGTGAGCATATGTGATGCGTGAGCATATGTGATATGCGTGAGCATATGTGATATGCGTGAGCATATGTGATATGCGCCATGCGCATAGGTTTTGGCTTTGTGCTTTCATGACATCTTGATTTCAAGCCTCTTGTCTATATCTTGTGGGTTGACCCGCCCCGCTCGATGTTAAGGCGGGTGCATACCTCTTCAGAACTGTTCGGCAGGAAGTTCGTTTATTTAATAAACGAACGAACATGAACACAATTCTTTTGCCCATATAGTTAAATGAACGAACACGAACACACATTTTGTTTGTTCGTTTATGTTCATGAACGTCTGTTCATGTTCATGAACGTCTGTTCATGTTTGTTCATTTATGTATGTTTATTTACATTCGCTTAAGTTTTAATAAATACGTATGTAGTTGCATTTATATAAATATGTTAGTTTAAGTCTGTCTGTTTTTGTTCGTTTGTGTTCGTTTATGTTCGTGAACTGTTTGCTTAGGTTTTTAACGAACAAACATGAACAAACACGAACATGCCCGTTTGCTTAATGAACAAACATGAACACAATAATTTGTCCCATTATGTGTTTGTGCCTGTGTTCGTGTTCTGTTAAAGTTAATAAACGAACACGAGCATGGTTGTGTTCGTTTGGTTCATTTGCAGGCCTGGAAAAATAGGAGTTAAACAGATGACATATATAATGCATTTTTGCACTAAAGGTTATTATCTTCATGCAGTTCGTTCTCCGATCACATGGAGTACAAATTAACAAAAAAAGAGATTGAAAATCTTTCAACCAAAAATGGAAATACAGATGCGGAGTTGATGCAGCTAACTGCAAGTGGGAAGCAACCAAAAAGTTGAATCTAGAGGTATTGTAATATTGTTGGCCATCATGCAACATTTATAAATTTTTTAAAAAATCTTTGTTACGATTTGCAGGATTCTTACGCGAATTCTCCTTATGGTCTAAATACGAAGTTATATGACCATTGGTTGAATAATTACAAGGCATCCGGAGGACACGATCTTCATTCATCAAGACAAAGATCATTCTTCTCTCTTTGTAAGTGACTAATTTTTTGTTAATTATAATAACTTCAAGTTTAACTTTACATCTACTATTTAAATAGGTAACACTTATCGGGACATATTACACCACAACAAAAAGCCATTTTATAATAAAGGACGGGAAGAAGACTCGAATATGATGGGGATGCCTACTTGTTACACTCGGTGTGTACAATACTCATTTATTACACTATCATAATGTCACGAATAACAGTTTTCGTGTAAAAACTTGAAGGGTGATTAAGGTTTTTATTAATGCAGCTAAATCACATATTTAAAACAAGAGATCTTGTAACAAAGAATGAAAAAATGTTAGCAAAACTTGAAGAGTCAAAGGGTGCAGAAGTTTTGACCAGTGAGAATTTTCTTGATCATGGATTTACTCGCCCGAAGGTAAACTAATATTAAAAGAAAATCAATATTTTTGTTTTTCACTATGCCATTTTTGGGTAAATTATTATTGTAATCAAGTTCAGATTTTGATATTATTGCCATATGCAAGCATTGCATACAGAGTAATCACTAAACTGATTCAGTTGACTCCTGAAGGGCATAAGGTACATTAAGATTTTACCAAAGAATAACTTTTGACATATTAAAAGAAAGATTTTGATTTTGATTTCGATTTCAACAGGTTAATGTGGACTGCATTGATCGATTCGCTGATAAATTTGGCGGCGAAGATCATATTTCTGATTCATGGAAAAAGTTAAAGCCGTTAGACTTTCAGACACTTTTTGGAGGGAAAAATAATGATTGTTTCATGATTGGCATCAAGTTTACCAAGTAAATATTTGTACTCAAATTAACATTTTCACTAACATAATGTTAATATCGGCCCAATTGATTAGGAAAAGACCATTATGCCCTTTTTACAGTGTGTTTGAGAATTATGACTTTTCTTATTTATTAGCGGTTTAATCTTTTGATTATCTTTTGTTTTTGTAGGAAGACCATAAAGTTGTACAGTGATTTTTATACTTCAGACATAATTGTTGCATCTCCTCTTGGTTTGATCAAAGTGAGTATATGAAAACTATTAATCATGTATATATATATAACATCTACATATATGTGTAAAATGTGAGTATGCATTTTTTTCTAGAAAATTGAAGATGCTCAAGCAGAAAAGGAAAAAGATGTGGATTATTTGTCTTCTATTGAGATAATTCCATTATATCGCATGTTAAAAAACACACAAGCACACACTTACACACACGCGTGCGCACACGTTTGTTTCTTTGTTTATTACCTGCTAAGCTGCTAATATAAGGAACTGTTGTGAACAGGTGCTGATTATTGATCATGCAGATTTATTAACAATGCAGGTAAACGGTCCAAAATGAATTTCTGTATAATTAATCATTATTTTTTTGGTAAAATATTAAATATCACTCGTGCAGAATTGGTTATTTATGGAGGCTGTTGTTGAGCAGTTGAACTGTATTCCATCAAAGCAACATGGAACTGATATAATGCGCGTAAGACCATGGTATATCTCTGTTAGTCTGTTTTGTGTTTCGCTTTCACTTTTCTTGAGAAATATCTTTTATCGTGTATATTATAACACACGATTGGATTTTAAGTGTATTTTCAGTGTCTTTTCTTAATTGTCTCCATGCATTGCATAGGTATCTTGATGGACATGCTCGGTTTTATCGACAAACAATTATTTTAGGGTCTTATATAAATCGAGGTAAGATCCTGTTTTCCGTTTGTTTATTTTAGGGTCTTATGTATATAAAGCTTGTTAACGACTCTAATCTATTCATTTGGTTACTATGTTATTTTACTGCATATATCTCATTGAGACGTAAGGTTATGCCGTTCATGTTTTTAATAAAAATCTAGCATGCATTACTAAAGGTTGCTATTATTGTTATTCTAAAACATTTAGGACTTCATATATGCAGTTGTATTTATTTATTTCTTTCTTGTATATATGATATTATGATGATAGCTTGTTTTGTATTATTTTTCTTTTATCAGATATTGAAATTTTGTTTAACAACCAATGTCTCAACTATAAAGGAAAGGTGAGAATATTTTATTACATTTGCTTCTTGTACACAAATGTTTGCTTTGTTCTTTAAGGAAAAATATATCAGTTTTTCTGTGTAAATAGAATTAAAAATAAAAAATCAAGACAAATTTGCAGGTTAAATTGTTGCATGAGCATAAAGGTGTTCTTCCAAAGGTTTTGCTTCAAGTGAGGCAGGTTTATAATTTCAAAAATATCATATCTTTTGAACTGTAATTGCTACATATTCTTATTTTTATTTGTTTATTTCTACTTTTTAACGTACAGATTTACGACCGCATTGACACCGAATCAATAGAAGATGAGCATGATGCCCGCCTTGATTACTTCAAGAAAAAGGTATCATTTTTCATTTTCTATATCATCCTATGGGATAGTAATCACAATAAGTTTTTCATGCTTGATGTTACAGTTCTTCCCACAAATTAAAGATTCTGTTCAGGTAAAATGTTGATATTAAGATTTTGACCCACTTTCATATGAACGGGTCAACCCGGGTCATGTTTTAAAAGGGTATAATAGGAAAAAGGTTAGCTTTAAAGGAAACATGTCAAATGTCTCCAAAATTGTTATTTTTTTCCTAAGTACTATCATCATCATCATCATCATCGTACTCAGTATATCCCACCAATAGCAATGCTATGGTAGGGTTTGAGGAGGGTAAGATGTAGACAGCCTTACCTCTATCCCATAGGGATAGAGAGGCTGCTTCCGGTGAGACCCCCGGCTCGATAGTAGTTTTGCATCAAGCCTTGGACATAAGGCACATAGCACTCAATCATCGTGACACCGGCTGATTGGTGCATGTGCCCTTGTCTTTCGGCTATCAACGCCACCACATGATGCCTGATTAACCTTCCGCCACTTTTAACGTTATTTTCACGAGATTAGTAAAATAACGTCAAAATTAGTGCAATTTTACTTTTGCCCACCCGAGGGTTCACACACATATTCATTATATGCGCGCACCGCAAGCAGGGTATTTTTCCTAAGTACTATAATTTTTATAATTATATTTGTTTCAAAGTTTGTTAAGTGATTTAATTTTGTAAATTATAAATGATTTACTTGATGCAGGGCGGGATTTTGATAGTTATAAGTTCTTACTTTGAGTTCGTTCGTGTAAGGAACTTTTTGAAGTCACAAGATGCATCCATGTGTCAGATATGCGAGTGAGTTACTATGTTTAACTAAACTATTTGTAATTTGTTTTTGAAGATCCTTTTTTGATATTTTTCGACTCTTTAGGAACACAGAAGATCCTGATATTACCCGCTCACGAGCCAGGTTCTTTCAGGGACAAAAGAAGATCATGTTGTACACTGAGAGGGCCCACTTCCACCGCTGATACAAGGTAAGTTGAACCCGTTTGACCCGTTTTCTTTCTAGTCAAATCTTTTCTTGTCGTCTGGTTTGACATGTGTCAAAACACTCTAAGCTCAAGTTATTATGCGCGTTACTTAAGTGTTTTATTAAAACAGATTCGCGGGATTCAGAATTTGATAATGTATTCTCTTCCTGAGCGGAAAGAGTTCTACCCCGAGGCAGGCTATTCTAACTCTAGTTTTCCATTATTAATTTATTTTACATTAGAAGTTAGAACACATTTTTTGTATCATATTAATTATAAATGTTATTTTGTTATTTCAGATTGTTAATATGCTTGAAGGATCACATAGCATGAACTGCACTGTGCTCTTCTCTCGCTTTGATCTTTTCCAGGTAACCGTTAGTATTTCGTTGACTTGTTGACCAATATGGCAAAACGAGCGGGTCTTGGTAACGGGTAAATTTTTTTTTGTACGGGTCAAATCGGGTTCACTTACAACACTTTTTGTCCAAATTATAAGGTTCTTGGTGAATAAAATATTAAAGAGCCATATGGACCATAGATGTAGTTTCTCAAAGTTAGGGACCAAACTTGCCATATAGACTTACCACATAGACTATCGGTGTAATTAACTATAAAATATTATTAGAGCTTTTATGCATTGAAAATACACTATATGGCTTTTGACACGTTTGATTTGTTTCTTTTTAAGCTAGTTATATTTTAATGCAATGTTTTTGGCCCGCTAGCAATAACATCCGTTAGCGTTTACTTACAATTTTTTTTACTTGTACTTTTGTTCAGTTGGAGAGAATTGTTGGTACCGCCCCGGCTGAACGGATGGTGAGATCTGATAAGCGTATTTTTACTTTTTGTTATGACCGTCAATGAAATATAACTTATAAACTCGCATAGTTATGATAGGTTTATACTTTTGAGTTAAGTTTTGTGGTCACTTGAAGTTGTGGTTTGGTATGTAACATATTTGTGAATACGGTTAGATTGAATCAAGTATGTGATATGAACATTAATAAAGAAGTTTTCATCCTCATTAAGATGATCAAATGAAGCAATAATTACGAATTTTGAAACTACATTCTGAAGGAGATTCCATAATGTTGTTCATTGTGTTGTTCGTGATAATCTTTATGACGGGATACAATCTATTTTATGTTTAAAGGGTTTTGATGTGACATGATATTTCAAAGTTTAGGATTATTCGTTTTCATTTCATTAAAGTATGCATTATATGAAGGTATTCAAGATACTTTTTGCATTCTACTATATTTTCACGGTATTATACGATGTTAATTGGAATTGAGTTTATCTTTACTAGAAACATTCATGGTTGTACGAATATCCTTGATCAAATATATTAAACACTAAGATCTCATCTGATATGTATTAACCCTTGAAGATTTTTATTTACATGTGGCGCATGAAGCTATATAGGCATCGTTTACATGCTCCAAATAGTATTCCTAACTTTCCATGCTTTTAACAATCGTATGGGAGGGAGGCAAGTCTTGATCACTAAACGTCATGACCACATGCGTGATGCCCCTCTAGCTGAAGACTTTGCATCGTGTAGATTTGTCTCGATCAAAAGAGCTTGCATCTACTATTTCATGTAAATGTAAATTTAAACTTGATGGTAACAAGTGTTTATAAGATGATCACCAAATATTAACTGTAAATGTTTATAGTTGTTCAAGCAAATAAGGGATTCAAGAACGATGTAGCTCAAGTTAAAGATGAATATTATACATACACATAACTTGTTCAACTGGGTATTTAAAGGAACAACACATTTACCACTTAAGAAATTCCTTATGCTAGGTGTAGATAATTAACTCCATTATCTTAAAAATTTTCACAATGTACACCATTTTACACCATATATAATAGCGTGACATGATATTCACAATGTATCCTTTGGTTTATATAACTAACAAAATGCCTAATGTGAATTTTGTTATAATTGGATTGAATAAATATAGCTTTAACATCTTTATACAGAAAGTGTAACACACTTTTTATATATATCTTGTTAAAGGTTATCTAATTATATAGAAGAACAATTATCAACCTCTGTGTGCACTGGGAGTTCTATTTTGTGCTTTGTTAATGTTTTTGGTTAATATCGCCCATCTTTGATATCTTAACTTTGATAAGCCTCTTTTTTCCTTTTCTTTTTCCATTATTTACCATTACACAATTATCAGCCTCTCTATGCATTGGTGTGTTGTACTTAATTTTTTTTTTTTTTGATTTTATTATAATTATTACTTTAGCTCTTTTTTTATCTTTTGGTAATGATATATTTAGCCTCTTAACTTTAATAAGTTTTTTTTCACTATTTACTCTTATACTTTGCTATAATTACTATCTAAATCCACATTTAAAAAAAAAATCTCTAAACTTAATTGCAATTATATTTAGAAACGGAAGTACATATTTCAACGTTTTTACGCCTAATTTTTGTTTGTATGAGCCTTTTCAGTTCCTATTTAAATGGCTTGAACGAATTAAAGACCGTATTGATATAAACGGATTAGGTTTTATGTCCTTGTCATAATGCAAAATTTTGAATACCAATTCAAAACATTTTAAAAAGCTAATATTATATCTTTTTATTCAAAATAGTTGGATAGGTGATTGGAATTTGGAAGCCTATCATATGAACATTAATTAGAAATTTTGAATACCAGTTCAAAACATCTTAAAAAGCTAATATTATATCTTTTTATAGTGATTCCATAGACTGCTTTTTGACAATTTAAGCTTATAGGTACAAGACTTCTTGCATTTGCATTACTCGAGAAGGTGGATTGAGTTTATGACGTTTGACTTTGCTCAATTCCAGAAAATTAGGTTGTATTTATTTCTTTTCACACAGATGGTTTATACTTACTAAATCATATACCACTTTATAATGTATTGAAATATATTCTTAGGGCATCTTTAACAAGCACCACAAGAAAATTATCATTGGTGACATATATAAAAGGTGTCACTATGAATGAAAAAGTGTCATAATTTTTATGGTTCTACCTACAAGTAAAAAGCTGATTAAAATGTTTACAATAAAGATGAGTATAGTGACACAAAAAAGAGTGTGACTTTGTGAAGAGATTTTTTGATCTTTTCAAGATAAATTCGGCTTACAGATGTCACTATAACCTAAAACTAAAACTAACTAAAAGCTAATGACACTATTATCTGGGTCAGTATGTATCACTTTAATTAAATCACATTTACTGTCTTTTATTATTTTATAACAATAAAAATAAAAGTAAGGCTTATGTTTTAAGTGATTTAAATAAGCTTATGTTTAAAAGGCTCGATACTAAATTTCGTTTTCACTTGTAATAAAGATAAAGAGTTGTTCTTTTTGTCTTAAAGTAGTTGCTCTTTTGTTTTTTTTATAAATTTATAATTTAAAGTTCAAACATGATGTATTTTCTAACTTACCATCTAATTAGTCTCTTGCTTTTAGAACAATTTATCGACCACATGCACCTTTTCTCAACCAATCACGCATTAAATAATAAATGTTTTAGTTTTTATTTTATTCTTTTTTCTTTTTGTGTGTTATTAATTTTTGCAAAAACAAAAATATTAGCTCGTGAATGCACATATATTTACCTCACAAGTCACAATCTACGTATATTTCATGACAATAATTATTGGCGGCACTCCTTGTGTTACTAAGTACACCTACTACCCCCCTTACACAAAAAACCAAAATAAACTAAAAGCTATTCCTAGATGAATTTTAAATGATAGTTTAGCCATGGACTTAATCTTTTTTATTTTGATACTTTTGGCCCGTCAACTAATTTTTATGACTTTTTGAGTCTGTTTAATTCATATATGCGCATCCATAACATCCTTAATCCATTAAGGATTATATAAATAAACTTTGATTACCTTTATATAGTACTTATTCACACCGGAAAACGGGATGCTACGTTTGACAAACAAAGCTCTCCCAAAAAATAGATACAAACAACAAGCTTACGATGGATGCCGTGAATCAACATATTTATAAGAAGTTTATTATTAAAACCTAGTAAGCGAAATATGCATGATCGCCCTTGTTAGAAATGCTTGCTCGTTTGTAGTTTTTATTTTTTAAAATACCAATATACTTATAAGAGAATTCAAAGCGTTTTTTTTTTTTAGGAACGACCAACTAAGTAACGCCGGGTACTCCGTACGCGGCCCCCATTGGCTAAAGGTAGCCCGAGCTGGCCATGAGTCCGGACGGACGGAGCCCTATTGGCTAAAGGTAGCCCCAAAGCGTTTTATGGATGAGTGAAGAAAATATGGGAATGGTATTCTTTGAAAAGAATGCTATTATTGAAACCTAGTAAGCAAACGATGAGTTTTTGATCTATTGAGGAAATGGTAAAGCGTTTTGGAAAGAAATAAGGACTATTTCTAGGAAGGAAGTAGTCTTAGCATTTTGAGTTTAAGGCTTAGTCAAATAACTTACTTTATGGATGTTTATTATCCTGTTTAGGAGTAGATTCATGTTCACGGGTATATATGTATGAGTTGTTCAAGTGGCACCGGTATTTTGTTTTTTTGTTGTGACGCTGTTTTTGAATATCAGCAATGCTTTCATGACTCGCCTTGGATCTATACTGTAACTTTTGAATGCTGCTGCCGATTTTTTTTTATTATTATTTTTTTGGACTGTAACAACTAAAATTTCATGAGAGAAAATGCTGCATATAGCGCATGGTCGATGCATGATTTTTACATATTTTCCCTTCCTAAACCTTTGAAATTACATATTTTCTCAAAATACAAGTTTTTAATGCAAAATGTACAATGCTCTTTAAGCATGGTTTGGGAAAATATGTAATTTCAAAGTTTAGGAAGGGGAAATATGTAAATACCCAAACTTATTTTTTTCCAAAACTTTTAGGCCATGCGTTGTGAAGGGGATACATTGGGGGCGATTTTTGGCACGTTACGCCACATCAGCAGGGGCGATTTTCATTTTAGGGTGTAGTGGTTTGTAGCATAGTATTACTCCATCACATCGGCACGCCATTTTATTTTTTTTCTTTTTATAATTAAAATAAACAAGTAAAACTTCATTATATTAAATAAATAAAAATTAATTGAAATTAAAATAAAAAACAAAAATAAAAATAAAAATACATAATTTTTTTTTAATAAAATACATATAAAAATACTAATTTATGTCTCGTCTTCGTGTTATTCGTATTGTTTGTCATCCTCGTCTTCAAAGGGACGATTAGCCCAAACTTGTTGAACCAAATCCGCGTTAAGTTGATTATGTATCTCATTTGATGTGAGCTCGTGATGATTTTGTGTCCGCTGTTCTTTGGTTGCTTCGGGAAATTGTTCAACGCTGCCTGGTATATCGTGTCGGCATATTGCTCTGCCATCGTCTTCTAAAATCATTTTATGCAATATGATACATGTATATATGGCATCACTCATTTTTGCCAGCGACCATACACGACATGGGGTTTTTCACATAATGCCAACGTTTTTTAAGAACCCCAAGACACCTCTCGGTATCCTTTCGCGCAAACTCTTGCTTCTTCTTAAAATATTATCTTCTATGTCCGAGCGGGTCTTGAAACGTGTTCACGATAATCGAGTACTCCCAATATATCTGATCACCCAGATAGTATCTGTGTTGGTAGTAGGTACCCTTGGCATAAACGGTAAGACCATTATGCTACAGATGATGTAATACTCTATCACGGACGACACATTAAGTACGTTTATGTCGTTGTTGGACCCGATAGAGCCAAAGAAGGTCGACCCATCCCAAAGGTCATGTAAACAAATGGCTTGAAGACTAACCGTTTGTACTCCATGGTCACCACGGGTGTGTTGACCTCGCTATGCGGTTAGACAGTTAAACCACTCCCAATGCATACAGTTTATACTCTCGATCATGCTGGGGAAAGAATGTTTACTTTCATGTACATCTATATACGACTTAGGTCGTTTGAAGTTGGAATCCTCAGATAACGAGCACCGTATAATTGTATTATTCCTATATAAATAATTAAAACAATTTAAATTAAAAACAAGTAAGTTATATATAACAATTTAAATTATAACGATGAAAAAATATATAATTAAAACAAGTTAAATTATACCCATGCAAAAATTCTCCAATGTGTCTCGTGTCGTTTTCTCCGCCATCTTTAAGTAGTTGTCATTGATGTTGGTTGTGTTTCCGTATGCGAGGGCACGTAGCGCCGAAGTACACTTTTGGATGCGGTGAATCCTAACATTCCTCTTGCGTAGCATTTTTGTTAAAAATATGAATACTTGCGCTCCAAATCTCCCGCAATACGCAAAAATAAACGTCTAGATATCCGAAAACGACGTTTAAACTTTGCGTCGTCGTATATAAGCGGGTCTTTGAAGTAGTCTTGTATCAAACGATCGTTCGCGGCCTCACGGTCTCGAACGATAAACACTTGCCTCGTGCGCGGACGAGAACTAGTAGAAGCTGAAGTTATCTTATTTACTACGGTCATAAATGCACTCGTAACCGCAACATCCTGCTCCTCCGCCTCTTCTATGAGTTTATCTGTCGCCTTTTTATTCTCAATAAATTGATCGACAATGTCGATAGTATTTGTCAAATCCATTTTTGGTGAAAACAGGATGATAATGGGTTTTTGAGGTTGAGTTGGTATAAAATGAAAATATGAAAATTATTGAATTAGTTGGGTATTTATATTGATTTTGTTACTTTTTTTTATTAACCTGACCGTTGTCAACGGTCAAAAGAATAAAAATAATATTATTATTCAACCCCCCCCCTCACCCCTCCAAAAAAAATCACCCAAAATCATAAAAGGGGGGGGGGGGGGGATGGTGTGAAAGGCAACATTGAGGTAATTTTCGCTCAAAATTGTCCCACTACACATGATCTGATCTTAGTGAACTTTTCTCCAATCACTTTTACTAGTATCGAAAAACCTAGTATAGAGAGGATATTCTTGGGTGGTTAATCATATTGTATTAATTCTTTTTTCTTTCTTTTTTTTACTAATTACCCCTACAATTGTAGCTTTATGAGAAGCGAGTGTGATATCAATCCTGTTAAAATAAAAGTTATTGTAAGAGCATTCTTAACCCGTTCTCTAAAATTATGTGAGAGGGATTTATAAATTATATTATATGTGGTTGTGAGTAGAGGAGAGAGAAAATTTATATGAGAAAGTGAAATTTAGGGTTTCACTGTAGATACTGTATAATTTTTTAATATTTTTATAAAGTAATTGTGAGTGAAAGAGAGAGAAAATATGATAATAAAGGTATAAAAAATATTATTTAATTAAACAGGAGAAAGAAAATAAAGTGTTTTTTAGTGTAATTAGATTATATATATTGATATAGGGTAGAGAACTGGTTGGAAATGCTCTAAGATGGATTTTGTTAGCATCCATACAAGCCAGTGTTGCTTGTGTTGTGATTTTATTTCCAGCTTTTGCTTAGTGAAACATAAATATTTCTCATTTCTTAACGTAATTAGAAGGAGAAAGCTGGATTTAAGTTTGTACCTAAGCGTATTATAGAATATCATATGTGCTGTCAAAAATGATCAACTTGCATGAGAATTTGTATCGGGTGTTTATGACTTATACCTTTCATCATGGTTAATACTTAAAATCTTATGGTCTTAGATTTGAAATCTGATTCAAGTGGCTTTTCCCATAGTGGCAGGTTTTTTCCTTAATGTTGTTCTTGAGTGACTATTGTGCCAAAATCAGTATGAATGATTTGAATCTCGTCTCAAGAAAACCTACTTAGATATTGGTGATGGTTTCAGATGGTGTTAAGAAAATAGTTTTATGCATTAGAACTGGTAAAAGCTAATTTTTTTTTCCATTAAGGGGGTGTTTGAAATTGCTAATTTTAGATGACTTATAACTTTTAACTTTTTAAAAAGTTAAAAAGATGTTTTAATTATTTTATATGTGAGATGATAAGTTGATAATAAATTACAATAAAGAGGTAAATATAATGTAAATCCCAAACACGTTACAAGTTAAAACTAAAACGTGTACATAAGTGCACAAATCCATGTTTTTGGGCGACGGGCGTTTGGTTAAAAGCAGGGTGTTGACATCCCTGTCCTTTCATACATAGAATTCCATTTCCATCACATCCACAATTTCCCTTTTTGGTAGTTTTCCAATAAATTACCTTTTAAAAAAATCTTCTTTATTTAAATTAAACAAAATTTGGAGCAATAGAATTGATAGGATCATGAAATTTCATTAATTTTAAGTATATATTTAGAAAAAAGGGTTTTTTAAGTATAGAAGAAAAAAATTAATAGATTATGAGCTGGTGATAGAGTGGTAAGGGATAAACTTGGTGTCACACCCCGTCTTCGGACCTAAGCGTGTGACTCACAGTTGGTACAATTTGTGTCAATTTATCAAAGTTTGCAGCAGAAAATGTTAATTTAAAATATTTACTTTCATAACATAGGGAATTAAATACACTTGTTTGTTTTACAAAATTACTTGTTTAAAAACAAGTTTAATATATGCCTCATTACAAAATTAGCTGAGCCACCAGTTGCATTCTATGCCTAGTGATCTTCTATCTCCACTGGCATATCCACCACTATACATTACTCCTGATTACCTGAAAACAGTTTGAAAATACGTCAGCTATATGCTGGTGAACACGTTGACTCAATAAAAGGTTTTCACAATTCGTTATGACACAACACCAATAGCGTTCAATGACTCAACGGGTATCAATCTCAACTCATCGGAACTAAACATACACACAAACCACATAATCGGACTTCACTCGCCCTAGAGACAGTTACTTGCCTTATGGTTAGTATGTCTGTAATGTGCCCACTACAATACATATATGTAAGGATCCAAACACATGTGTATTTTAGTCTGAGTGTTTAGTACTACCTTGTATCAAAACGTTTTAGAGGATTTGAACCAACCCTCATGTAAATATTTTCATAACTCTTTTACGTATGGATAACAATCCATAGTTTAAAGAGTAAATATCTTTAAAAAGATAATACCTTTAGACGTATTCACGTCATAAAACACATTCATAAAAAGGTTGGATGTATTCACCTTTTGTTATATTCAACGTTTCTTGCTGATATATTCTTGATCTTTATCTCGGGCCTATAGTACGAGAATAGCATTTAATAAATAACTAGATCTATGATCTAGCTTTAGACCTTTAGTCTATTTGCAGAACCTTTGCCTTGATATCTATTTCTTTTATAAAACATATATATACTACGTTTCTTCATCATGAAGAAACGTATATATCCAATTTCTTCTTTCATAAGAAATATCTTTATATAATAAAGAATAATATTCCATCTATAATCTTATCTTATGAAAGCTATATTTTACTTATTATCTGATCAGGGTATAGACTATACCCCCGACTAGGGTCTAAGTTATATATAATAATTAATCGGGCAGAATCCCTACCTGGTATGGCTTGTCTATACGGAATGCTTAAACTTTACTTGGGCAGCACTTCTACTTGCACGTACTTCCAGACAACTAACGTATCGGAAATGACTGGATTTTGGCACAAAAATCGAGGTTAAGGGTGTGTGATGTGATTTGTGACTTCATCCCATAGCTGCCTATTTATAGGCAAAAACAGTGCATCTTCGTGTCGTGCGAAGGACAAACTTAGCCACCATTATTATTTTATTCCTTCGCGTCGCGCGAAGCATACTTCACGTCGCGCGAAGTTGACCAATAGGTCTGCTGAGTCAACCCACTAGACCTGTCACGTGGTGACACGTGTCAGCACCGGATACAGTTAAATTTTCATTTTCAGTCCATGGTATTTGGTAGCTCGTCATGTCTCGATCTATCTTCCATAGCTCAAAAATACTAAAGCGGTGACCCGTCGCGCAAAGTGCGCCATCAAAAAGCCACATTACGCCCATCGGCCGAGTCCGAGTCCGTATCCATGCGCGTCGGATGCTTCGCACCCTCTGCTAGGACTAGTGAGAGTGGTTAGCCATATAAGAACATTACCATAGAAAATTCCTTCCTTATAAAGTGCTTCAATTTCTTTCCCACTTTCCATGTGGGATGGAGTTTTCCTTATTTCCCTAACATAATATGCTCTTATTTTCTTTTATCTCATTTGTTCCAATTACTTATTATAAGAATATTTTTGGTCCTTTAACTTTATAAATTTATCAAATTTGGACCGAAATTTTGTTGGTGTTACCTTAGGTAGTGTTTGGCATGAATAAATGGAAGATGGAATGGAATGAATCATTTCAAAATAATGAATTAAAACATGTTTGATTGTCATGTGATAATGAAATGGATTATTCCTTAAGGAATGAAACTCTTTCTATTTATAGGATTTTTATTCCTTTAAGCAGGGGTGTTTTTTTTCAATTCTTCAAAGAATAGAATAATAATAATAATAATAATAATAATATAAATCGTTATTATTGTTATTATTATATCAATTTTATATTATAATTATTGTTATATTATCAATATTATACTATATTATTATTACTATTAATATCAATATTGTTTTGCATAATTTGGTGAGTTAGCATTTCACAAAGTGCATGCGTGATTCAACGCTTTTACGATTATTTTTTTTGGTTAAATAATCTAACTGTAATGCGCGAGTTTTAGAAACTAGTTATTATGAATATTTATATTATTGTTTATATTATTTATTAGTTATTATTATTTAATAATAATAATATTAATTAGGAAATAATAACAATAATAATATTAGTAAATAATAATAATATTATTATTATTATTTACTATTTGTTATTATTATTATTACTAATAATAATAATAATAATAATAAAGTGAAGAATCATTTCATTCCTACAAGGTAACCAAATATGACAATGAAATGGTAATGATCCCTTTAATTCCCTTGTCAATTCCATTACCCTTATTCATTCCATTACCATGTCCCTTAGAGTCTGTTTGGTATGAGATAATGGAATGAACGAGAGAATGGAATGAATAAGGGAATGAAATGAATCATTACCCCATTATATTATCTTGTTTGGTTACTACGTAGGAATGAAATGAAAAATCATTTTATTATTTTTTTTATTAAATAGTAAACTATACACACATATATTTTTTTCGGTTAATGGAACGGTAATAACATAATTTGATATAATAATAATTATAATTTAATAATATTTATACTACAACATAATAATAATAATAATAATAATAATAATTGTTGATAATATTTCATTCCATTCCTTTAAGGAATAAAAGAAAAAACACATTTTACTAAGGAATGAAAAATGTTATATATGGAAGGAATTTCATTCCTTAGAAATGATTCATTCCATTGATGAATACAACCAAACATGCTTATTTCATTCATTTGGAATGATGGATTCCGTTCCGCCTATAATTACTTCATACCAAACACTACTTTAGGGTTCAAATAAAAATAAGAACTTTCATAGGAATGGTAAGAACCAATAGATTTTTGACATGCGCTATTACAACCTATGGTGAAAGAACAATTATAGGAAACTATGTCGGTTTTTTGTAATTTTAAATCTCAACCATTGATTAATATGATCCAATAAATATGATTTATTCCTAATCTCCTTTATATATATATATATATATAGGGGAGGGATATTTTGAGAACCATGTTGAGTTTTAAGAACTTAAGAACTCAATTCTTAGCCACACATTTTATTAAATGAATTGGATTGTGTGGTTGAGATTAAATCTGACTAAAAAGTCAAAGTGGGAGAGAGATTAAAGTTGTAAGTGATTAAACTAATTTTTACGTCCGTTACACATGTGTAATAAGTCGACTCGGCGAGTAAAAAATTCTGTAATTTTTTTTTACGTATATGTAACCTAGATATATTACGCATGTGTAAAAAAAATTTCAAAAAAAAAAGTTTGTTACACTGAGTTCTTTCGAGTTCTTAAAACTAAAAGGGGTTCTCATTTGAAATCTCCATATATATATATATATATATATATATATATATATATAGGCTAATTATAAAATGAAAACCCACTTGAGTTGTGAAAACTCTATAAACTCATTCTCAACCACATGTTTTTAATTAATGTTTAAATCTTATGGTCCACAATTAAAGTGAATAAAAATGTAAATATAAGTATAACTTTTTCTCTCTCCTGAAAACATATATAAAAATTAGTAAAAAAATGTTAAAAAATAGCAAAACATTTTTTTTATGTTTCGATGTTTTGTATTAAATGCTACAACATATATTACATGTAACAAAAAAAACGATGTTACATAGGGTTTTCGCGGGTTTTCACAACTCAAGTGGGTTTTCATTTTAACCTTACCCTATATATATATATACACACACATATGTATATATATATATATATAGGGGTGGGATCTAGTGAAAACTCCTCTTAAAGAGAAAACTTAAAAACTTCTAAAAACTCCAAAAAAACTATTTTTAATTTTTTTAAATTTTTTTTTTGAAGTTTCTTTTTTTTTCCATTATTCTTACATGTTGTTATTGGTTAAAAAAAAACTTGTCGGTAACCTCGTCGGTATAGTGCGCATATGTAATAGTGTGCATTGCATATATGCAAAAGTGTTTGTATTGCATAGAATACAACACTATTGCACATATTTGATACACACTATTGTATATATGCAATATAAGACTAATACACACATCGAATACACATTAGTACGTATGTGTAATACAACATTAACGCACATATGCACCACATCGACTTTTATTTTATTATTTTTTTTCCATATAATACAACACTACTACACATATACAATACACAAATATTGAATATATGCAATAAAACACTATTAAACTCAAAAATACATAGTAATACACATGTGTAATACAACGGTATCGCACAGTAATACATATGTGCATTACAGCAGGTTTTTTTTATTTTTTTTATTTTTTTCGAGTGAAATATAAGAAAATATAAGAATAATGGCTAAAACAGAATTTTGAAAATATTTTTTTATTTTTAATTAAAAATAATTCTTTAAGAGTTTTTTGGAGTTTTTAAGTTTTCTCTCTAAAGATGAGTTTTCTCTTGATCCTCTCCCTATATATATAGGGGAGATTTCAATTAAGAACCCTTTTGAGTTTTAAGAACTCGAAAGAACTCGGTGTAACGATTTTTTTTTCCGAATTTTTTTTACACATGCGTAATATATGTAAGTTACATACACGTAAAAAAATTACAGAATTTTTTACGCACCGAGTCGACTTTTTACACATGTGTAACGGACGTAAAAGTTAGTGTAACTACTTACATATTTATCTGTCTCCTACTTTGACTTTTTTGTCAGATTTAATCTCAACCACATATTCCAATCCATTTAATTAAATGTATGGCCTAGAATTGAGATATTAAGTTCTTAAAACTCAATATGGTTCTCAAAATATCCCTCTCCTATATATATATATATATATATATATATATATATATATATATATATATATAACTTGGTTGTTTTGTTTCATTAAAAGAATAGATAGTTATAAAAATTATAGAGTTTGATTATTCTAAAAAGGTTATAAATACAGTCCGTATAATTTAATGTGGTCTAAATGTTAATTATTTAAAATGGTCGATGTTTCTTAACGACCTGAATTTTTAGAATTTGGGGCTAAAGATTTAAAACAAAAATCCAGAGTTAAATGGGCGTCCTTCGGTGATGATAACGCGACCTTCTTTCATAGCATGGTTAACGGGAGGAAAGTTCAAAACGCTATTCCAGGTTTGGAGATTGACGGGGAGTGGATTTCTAAACCAACTTTGGTTAAGAAACATGTTCACAAGTTTTTTAGAGGGCACTTTTGAGAAAAATTCAAAATTCGTCCAGAGTTGGAATGTGAATGGATTAGAACCGTCCCTGCGGACCTTAAAGATAGTTTGGTGGCTCCTTTCTCTAAATAGGAAATCAAGTCCGCGATGTTTGATTGCGGGTCGGATAAAGCTCCTGGACCAGATGGTTTTAATTTTAAGTTTGTAAAGAAGTTTTGGGGTTTGCTGGAGAATGACTTTTATAATATTCTTGTAACCTTCATGAGTCCGGGGTTATTAGTTTTGGTTGTGGATATTCTTTTATCACTTTGATTCCCAAAAGTAAAAATCCTTTGGGCCTCAAGGATTACAGACCTATCACGCTCATTGGGATTATTAGTAAAGTGATTTCTAAAATCCTTGCTAATCGTCTCAAAAAGGTGTTGGGGGTGTTGATTTCTGAGTCTCAGTCGGCGTTTCTCAAAGACAGGTTTATTTTGGATGCGCCTTTCATTTTTTCTGAGCTGGTGGACTGGTTGAAGAAAAAGAATAAGAAGGCATTCCTTTTGAAGATAGATTTTGAGAAGGCGTATGACAACGTTAATTGGAATTTTCTGATTAATATTATGCTTCAGATGGGCTTTCCAAACCAGTGGTGTTTGTGGGTTAAAAGGATTTTGGATTCGGCTAGGTCAGCGGTTCTAGTGAATGGGTCGCCGACTTTCGAATTTAATTGTGAAACGGGGCTTAGACAAGGAGATCCTTTGTCCCCTTTTTTATTTCTGATCGTGATGGAGACTCTTTCTTGGATGTTGAATAAAGCTAGAGAGATAGGGGAATTGTCAGGGATTCGCATTTCGGACGTGGATATCACTCATCTTTTTTATGCCGACGATGCTCTTATTGTTGGCGAGTGATCTCGGGAGAATTTGGAAAAAATAGCTCGGGTCCTTCAGTGCTTTTATTTGTGTTCGGGCCTTAGAATTAATTTACATAAGTCCAACTTGTTTGGAATTGAAGTCGAAGACGACGAAGTGGATGACATGCGGGCCATGGTGGGGTGTAGAAGGGGATTGTTCCCTTTTGATTATTTAGGGATCAAAGTGGGGGCAAACATGAATTGCATTGACAATTGGTCTTCTGTTATTAATGTGGTGGAGAAGCGGCTCGCCTCGTGGAAGTCTAGACTTCTATCTATTGGAGGAAGGGTAACTCTTATAAGATCGGTTTTAGAGAATCTTCCCATTTATTATTTCTCGCTTTTCAAAGCTCCTTCGGCGGTGATTGAAAAGTTAGAAGGTATTATGAGACGTTTTTTATGGGGAGGATCTAGTGAAGAAAAAAAGATCAATTAGGTTGCTTGGGAGAGAGTGGCGAGGCCGAGGAAATTTGGTGGGTTGGGTTTAAGTCGATTAAAAGATATTAATGAAGCTCTTCTACTTAAATGGAGTTGGCTGTTCAAAAAGGATGGGAATTGTTTATGGAAGGAATTCATTACGGCATGTCATTGTGGAACTCGAAGTTAGTCCTTCTTACCGCTAAGGTCGACGGCTCATGGATGTTGTAGAGAGATAGTGAAGATTGGGGAGCGGTCGGTTGGTAATGGTAAAAAAACTTAATAGTTTCTTGCGTGGCGTCGCTGGGGATGGTGTAAACATTAGATTTTGGTGTGATCCATGGCTCTTAGAATTTCCTTTACGGTGTATGTATCCTAATATTTTTAGATTGGAATCTAAAAAATGGTGCAGCGTGGCGGATAGAGTGAGTCTCCAAAATAATGATAGGGTCATGAGATGGGATTGGCGGCAGGATCCCAGATCATCGGTAGAGCTAAATGAGTTATTTGGGCTTCTGTCCAATATATATGAGTACGAATGGGCCGCTGGATATAATAAATGGATTTGGGCTGGATCTGAAGATGGCATGTTCTCGGTTTCTGCTGCAAAAACCCCTTTTTAAGTTTAAATGGGATGGGTGGATACCGATCAAGTGTAATGTGTTGGCGTGGCGAGTGGAGCAGGACATGATTCCTACTAAAATTGCTTTAAATAAGCGAGGGATGGGTCTTAGCGAGGACAGTTATCCGTTTTGTGAATCGCATCAGGAATCCGCTAATCATATTTTCACAGGTTGTATTTTTGCAGCTGAGATATGGGATAGGATTGCCGTGTGGTGCCGTCTGGATCCTATTTTTGTGTTTGAAGTTCGGGATATTCTTGGGTTAGTGAAAGGTTTAAAGAAGACGAAACTCGACAAAAGGGTGGCTCATTGTATAGTGGTTACGACCTTATGGAGTGTGTGGAATGCAAGAAATGAGAAGATTTTTCAGGATAAAGAGGCAAAAGCTTTCGCGGTGGTGTCCATGATTAAATCTTGTTCGTATTTTTGGATTCGAAATAGGTCTAGATTTAAATATATAGAATGAAACGATTGGTGTAAATATCCTTTTGGGTTGATGTAACTTGGTTTTTCTTGCGGCCCTCGTTTTGAGGACTTGCAGGTCGTTTTTGGTGAATGAAACTTATTTTTCAGAAGAAAAAAAATGGTCATATGTTTACTTGTCAAACACACCACCGACATTAATACGAGTCGTATAGACTTATATCGTTGGAATACCGGATCAACAATTCTATGATTAATTCGAAGAAAGGTTTAGCGTTATGTATTCTTGGGATTTGGGATGGGGTGATAAACTATAGTTATTGTTTATTAATTAACATCTCGTCCCTTTTTTTATAAAAGATTTAACACATACAAATACCCTTTTATAGAATTAGATTTGGCCCACGATCCAAACCAAAGCAACAATTTGAGCACCAGATTAGACGGAGTTAATGCGTTATCGTGTACGGTGGGGCACACCATTCTTCCCATGAGCTCCTCCTCTTCAATGGTTGTCTTCCCCATTGACTCTCACAAATCTCCCATTAACATTAACCCCACTCTCCCTTCAACTCTTCTTCTTCTTCTTCACCACCAGATTCACCCATTTTGGATGGGCTACTTATCCTGCAAAGCCGAATCGGCCACCGCAGTTCACACCCCACAAACCCAAAACCACAAGGAAGAAAAAAAGAAGCACCAAACCAAAATCCAACACTTCGATTACCGAGATTTGGCTGCCGCCACCAACAACTTCTCCGACCAGAAGCTCCTTGGCCGCGGCAGCCACGGGCTTGTCTACAAAGCCCTCCTCGGTAACGGCCGCCTCGTGGCCGTTAAAAAACCCTGTTGCTATAACAATAATAATCATAGCAATTTTGTGACTTCCGTTCCCGACAATGAAGTCGAGAACGAAATTAACATATTGTCCAAGCTTCAAAGCCCTCATCTGGTGAACCTAATTGGGTTCACCAACAACTCGAAACAGAATCGGTTGTTGGTTGTTGAGTTTATGAGTAACGGGACGTTGTACGACACGTTACATGTGAATCCTGCCCCCCCTAATTGGGGGCGCAGGATTCGCTTAGCTGTACATACAGCTAAGGCCATTGAGACGCTTCATTCGTCTACGCCCCCCGTTATTCATAGAGATATTAAGAGTGCTAATATTCTTTTGGATCGTAATTTTAATGCCCGGTTGGGGGATTTCGGGTTGGCTCTAAGGTGTCATCTCAATGATCACCGCCTTTTGTCGACTCCCCCGGCCGGGACTATGGGCTATCTGGATCCCGGGTATGTGACCCCGGATAATTTGAGTACAAAGACGGATGTTTTTAGTTTTGGGATTTTGTTGTTGGAGATTATAAGCGGAAGGAAGGCGATTGATGTTAGTCATTCGCCACCTTCGATTGTCGATTGGGCGATTCCGTTGATTAGAAGAGGGAAATTGATGAGTGTTTTTGATCCGAGGATCCCGCCCCCGAAGGATCCGATTGTTCGCAAGCAGCTGGCGGTGATTGCCGCCAAATGCGTTAGGTCTTGCCGGGAAAGGCGGCCGTCGATGAGCGAGATTGTGGAATCGCTTAGTATGTTGACGAAATTGGTTCCGGTTAGATCATGGAATGGTTTGCCCAACCCTTGTTTGATGGTTGAGACGGTTGGAAGACCGGTGGAGTTGGCTTCTTCGAGGGCGGTCCATAGCGGCAATGGTGGTGGTGACGGGAAGCGGTTGAGTAACCCTAGACGGGTGTATTCCGATCTCGGGTTAAGAAATAATTTGATGGATCTTATGGCGAGACGGGCTGATGATGATGAAGATGAAACCGTTAGACCGAAGGTTAATAGGAGATCGCGGTTAAAGGATAATGTGTCGGGTGATAATCGTTCGATTGGGGAAACTTCGAATGTGGAATCTAGTCGGTTTTATATAGTCACTCGATCAAAATCTACGACGAATGTGTGAGTGTTGATTTAGGTAATTACATTGTTATTTTTGAATGTTTTGGTGTAGTGATAAGAATAGATACTATGCTTGATCTTAGGGTAGAAAGACCAAGGAGGGTATCTTTCTTTTGTATTTGTTGATTGTTCAAAGATATATAACAACTTGTTCATATGCTTTTTGAGTATTAATATCATTTGGTTTTACATCAATTGAGGATCTTGAACATGTTAAGTTAAAAATGCTTTTATATCTATTGTGGATCTTGAATATGACAAATGGATAAAATGATTTGTTCGTCTTGCTACGGATTTTTGTTGCCTCAAATTAAAAGTGGTTTTTATATGTGGCATATGAATATAACCACAAATATCTGATGTGTTAAGTTAAAAGAGGTTTTCTATTAATTGCTGATATTGAATATCAGAATATGTGACGAATGGATACAATCTTTTACATGTTTTATCTTAGATATTCGTTGCGTTAAGTTAGCTTAAAGTGGTTTATGTATCGGACAATCGGCTGTGAATACTGCATACTAGTATGGTGATCGCGAGATGCAGCGGGAAACGTAGACTTTGGTAATCACATTACAGGTTTGTGTGCGTTCATTATTCGGTTTAAAACTGTGAAACCGGTCAAACCGGTCATTGGTTTGATTCACAATTGTGTTTTTTTCTTTAACTTTTGGTCAACCGATTTCAATTTTCAACGGGTGGTTTCGGTTGTCGACAGGAAAAAAAAACGTTATTAATGGTTTGGTTCACGGTTTAATTTAAAAACCATCGAAACAGACCGCAAACACCTCTACATAAAATGTTGTTTTTTTTAATAATAAAATATTCGTTTTTATGGTACAATGCTATATAAAAAATATTGGCATATAAAAAAGTTATGATCGTTTAAAATTCGTGAGAGAAGCTGAGTTAAAAGTGAAACTAAAAAGAGTATACAGGTAAAATATTAGAGGTTATAGTTATAAGTATTATTTAAATTTACAAAAGATATGATTTAAGACTATATTGTCATTTTCAACATGTTTTGTTGGGTTACAACTTATTAATTAAATTTTGTATTTTACTTAAAAACAAACGTCTTGGTTTGCATGTCTCCCTCATAATATATGGTATAGAATTAAATGAATATGCCGATTTACCCGTTACTAATGATATTCATAAATAATGCGGTTGGTTGTTCATTGACAAAAAACAAAACACAATTGATTGGGAGGTTTTGAATTAAGTCTTCCAGATAAAAAAAAATGCTCGTTTTAACAAATGAGATATTCATTGTATTTAGCTAAAAGTGATTTTGAATCAAATGGGGATCTTGAACATGTGACAAGTGATTTTGTTTGAAGATGGTAATAGGAGCTTCTAGGTATGCCGAGTTGTTAATATAAAATGATAGTCATAATTCTAAACTGAAAGGACTAATTAAAAATGTGTAGGATTACATAAAATCCACAAGGTAGATGACAACATTAGTAACAAGTCGTTGTGTATGTGCATTTTATATTGAAGTAGCAATATCATTACATGTTTGTTTATTCTCATTAGATGTTATTTCAAACACATCTTTATTGTCGAGTAAGCATCCTGTCTTTTTCAAAATGATTAAAAACGTAGTTATGCAAAAGTAAATGCAAACAACATAAGTGATAAGCAGGGCTCACATTTGTATTCGCAACCTGAAATCCGATTTGAAAAACTATTAACCTGAATTTGAAAGTACCCGTACTTACAAAACAATAAGTTGAATCTAAAAACCTGAACCCGCCCAATAATAATTCAAGTCGAGTACCGATCAAATTTTAATGGGTTTCGGGAAAACCCGAATAACTCGTTTGACCTATTCATCTATAATAATGTTGTCATATCACCAAATTATTTTATGCTTCGTTCTATATTATATCATTGATTCCAATATCGTCGGTAACATATTCTACTCCGATTCCAATATTTCAACCCCCATCGAATCAATTAGTATTCCAATCTACTCTAATTCCACCAATTACTCAAGAGATATAGCTATTTATTTAATCAATTGGTTGGTTCTTTAGGCTTAGTTCATCAATCGATTAGTTATTCAGGTTCAGTTTGTTATTTGTTTATGTAAGTTAAAATTTGGAATCAGTATATTTGTTTAAATTTGAACATATATATTTTATTTTAGTTTTTAGGTCAAATACTTGGAACCAGGCTGACCTAAACCAGAATAATCCGAAAAATTAGGTATGAGCATTAGAAATAAATTTCTCAAACCCGAGAAACCAAAAACCTGAAAGTATAACCCGAAGAACCCCTAGTGATAAGAATATCCATCTGCGTTTACAAATAAATTTGGCCGAGTACTTTCCATTATTTGTTTATTTATTTTTTCAAATGATCTCTCAATATAGCTTCACAAAAAATGAATGAGAACCTTTAAAAGCTAATTGCATGTTAGTTGTCTAATTTTCAATTTGAGCATGATGGCATCTTGACTAGGTTAGAAAATTAGATGGAATGAAATTCATAAAAGTAGACATGAAGTAAGAGCAATTTAAAATTACCTTTTGGATGTTTATGTAAGTTCACATTATGACGTATTGATCACGTGTGGAAATTGGAAAAATTGTAATCAATTATCAAATGTGCAACTGATTGGTATATAAAGATAGTGTTAGGATCATGTAGATATAATTTTTTTAAATAAGAAATAGATAACTAGAGTAATTAGACTAATGTAAAAATAATTATTATTATTAATCTCTAGTTTTTTAACTACACTAATTGTTATTAATCTAATTATTTTAATGTAACAGACAAATATGTAACATGTATGTTTTAAAAAGGAAAAATATATATAATTGATTTTTTAGTTTGAATAAATATTTAATTAATAATCTTTTAAAAGAATTTGTAATTGATTTTTTACTCGGAGAAATATATAATTACGGAGGTCAATAGGTTGAAATATATAAAACTTTTGGGTTTTATACCTTTATAAAAGAAGTAAGTGGTAAGCTTGAACACATAAGTGGATTTTATACCTTTATAAAAGTAAGTGTGACTTATACTTTTATATTTTTTCATTATTTTCTGAACGGCTTATACTTTAATATTTTCTATTTTCTTTTTAATGGCGCTTAAATGTTTAGTTTTTCTTTTTCTTTTTTTCTTTTAATAAAAAAGCAATTATTATGCAATGTAAAAGAAAGAAAACAAGACAACAAAAGTTATGAGGGCTCACCCTTGCTTCATTGTAACGTTGAGTGGTTGGTCATGCATTAAAAATATGAATATCCATTATAAATATTAAATAACTTAAGGTTCTTCATTTGTTTATTACAATTTTTATTTAATATTGAGATAAAAATAATAACTTTGTACAAAACCGTAATAACTGCTCTACATGGTTAGATTATTACTATTAAACAAACAAATTTATGCCATAGAAGGGTATTGAATCATAGTCATTTCTAATGTGGTGAAGTGGTAGGGAGTTTGAGTTTCGCAATGAAGACCCAAGTTCAATTCTTAATTACAACACTTTGGGGGGACATTGGTGGCTCAATGAGGGAAGACAGGATCTTTGTGATCTCCTGTTCGATCTTGAGGGCATCTGGGTTTTACCACCAGTGGGGTGGCCCGGAACTGGAGATAACTTGGAGGTGCTTAACGGCTCCGTATGGCTGAGTTGGGCCAGTTGACGGTGGCCTTTAGCTATTGGGTCATCCCGTACGAATTAACTAGCCATTACGTTTGTTGACCGTTAAAAAAAAGAAGGGTATTGAATCTAAAACCTTTCAATTTTTTAGTGTTTAAAGTTTTGTCTTTGCCAATAAACCATCTACATGTTATGATGTGATGAAATGTGAAATTTGTTTCTAGGGTGAGCCAAAGACAATTAACTGGTTTAATAATTGCGTGGTTGAAAATTTAAGTTTATGCATGGTTTCTTAGACTATTTCCAATGCTTCTAGTGAAAATTTAACTGGTTTAAATAATACTTTTTATACCTTTTATCATTACCTTTTTTCTTTCCTTCACTCACAATCACTCTCAAAATATATTAAAAAATTATAGGGGATGAACAATAACTTTTCAAATATACAGAAAAATCACTACTTTTTCTAAAATATAAAAATTCTTCACTCATAATACCCTAAATCACTCTCTAAGTTATAAAAATACCCCTCACATTAAATGAGGTGTTGGATGAGAATGCTCTGAGTTTTAAGCAAACTTTGGTTTAAAATATAAACACTAGGCGGTTGTATGCCATGGACCGCCAAAAAAGTTTTCATTTAAGCCTTTAAAAGAACTCATTATATTCTGCTAGTGAAGTGATTGTTTTATTTGATTATTGACTTTTCTTTTTCTTACTTCATTTGGTATTACACTCATAAATAAACAATATAATAAAAGAAATGTTATTTGATTATTAGTGATTTTTTATTATTAGAGTGGTGAACATGTCGCTAAAGCAAAATAAATTTGACACACAAAGTGAGATGAAAAATCTAAATTTACACAACACGGATGATACATCACTATAAATGTTGTCAAAAAATATGGTGTATGCAAGGTGTCATTAAATACTTAAATTTTAATGACGTAATTACTAAATGCCACTAAAAGCGTGTGCTAACAAATATGGCAAACACAAAGTGCTATTAAAACCTTAATTTTAGTAATATAAATGTTAAATGCCACTAAAAGTCTGTGGCAAGAAAATGTGGCATACGTAAAGTGTCATTAAAATCTAAAATAGTGGCACAAAAGCTAAATGCTATAAAAAATGTGTGTCATTAAATGACATTTTTTTTTGTAGTGACACATACAAGTTAGCATTTACGTGCCATTTAGTATGAAATATGAAACCTCTTTTCACATATTAGCGTTTACGTGCCATTATTTATCCTTTTCACGTCCCACTACTTACACCTCTAACATGGCTAAGAATAAACTTTAGTTAAGGTATTCTTATTGATTTTAACCACTGTCAGTATCTCTTGCTTTAAAGCAATATCCTCATTTAAAGATATGTACATGTGCATATATTTTTATTTGAATACATCCATATGTGCATCAGTGCATGCATCCTTCTTTTAAAGATACACATGTGTGATTCGGGCTGTCACTTTTACCTGAAACCTGACCCGAAAAAACTCGCACCCGAACCCGAACTAACCCGACCCGAAGAACCCGAACCCGAGAAAAGACTAACCCAAACCCGAACCGAAGTAATATGGGTTGGTTCTCGGGTTTGATTTATAAGTTTCGGGTCAACCCGAAAAACCCGAATAAACTTCTAGTTTTAAAATTAAATATATTTTTATGTATAATAAGCTAAGTCTTAGCCACTAAAGTTATCATAATATAGCTCTAATTGATTGTTGTCATTCTAACTATTATGGATCGATTGTTTATTATTAATTTATGTTTTCCGTTTATTACTAATAGCAACCGAAATCGAATAACCAAATCACGCCCGATTGAATATGATTAAGGCTCGAGTTAGTTTTACTCTTCTTTTGACTTGTTTTATCAAGCTATGTTGGTTTGTTATTTGATTATTTTGTTATAAGCATAGAAGAATATGGTGTTTTAATTAAGCATTGTCGTTTTTAATTTTTTTTTTTTTTTGTGTTTTTTTTTCTTTTGTTTGTTTTCTAGGATACTCGAAACCCGATTAACCCAACCCGAAAAAACCCAAATCCGAAAAACCCGTAAGAGATTTGGGTTGGGTCTCGGGTCAAGATTTAAAACTTTGAAACCCGAAGAACCCGATCCGAAAAACCCGAAACCCGAAAAACGAACCCGAAGAACACCCCCTATGTGTGATGTGTACGTCTTATATTAAATAAAGGTACACAAGTATTTACACATTAAGTATGATTAAACAAACCTTAATAATTTGAATTAATATTCATCAACTTAGCCTTTGATGATGTCGAGCATCCCTCATCCCATATATATATATATATATATAGCATGTGCATTTATTTATGTCAAGAACAACTCTTACATGAACACAACTAATATAGCATTGCATGAACACGAACCACGAAACTCATTTATTTGAATGTGTAACGTTTGACATATTATAATCAAATAATCAATTATGGACAAGTAAATCAGGTTGTAAACGGGTTGTCAGTTTGACCTTATAAAGCATCCTTTTAGCAACTTTAAGTGAGAGTCTACCTCAACAGGTTAAACAGTCAATCAACCACCATCCATTTACCTCCTTGGGACCGAGAAAAAACCAGCTCGATCAAGTTGTACCGAACATCCTGAAGCATCTCATTTGAATATCAACCACATTATGACGGTCCGTTCAACGATCCAATTTTTCTTTTTTTTTTTAGAAAAAAATTTTATTTATTTTTTAACCTATAAATTTAACCAAACACTCATCACTTTTTTACACAAAAAAATCAATCCCCTCTTCTCTGTCATCCAAAACATCCACATCTCTCTCAAAATCTCATTCTTTCTTTCTACAAACAAATGTCACCTGGAGTAGTGTATGAGCAAGAGTGTGGGCAGATGATGGCGAAGTGGCTTTTAAAAAATGGCTTGATGTGTCAGAGAAGAAAGGGTGGATAGGTGAAAGATGGATTGAGATGGTTTTACTATATATTAGTTAAGTTAAACGCTGCTAAAAAATAGTTAACTCATCTTAACTTTCACCTTAACCTTGTTTTTTTAAATGATTCATTGATGTGCTAAAAGTAGTTTAATATTTATTAACTAAATTAACTTTAACAAACAGTAAGTAATACTCTAGACTCTCTAAAACTCGACTAAATTACTAACCGGCAAGTGAACCGATCGACTCTAACAAGCTAAGTAAGTCCGGATATCGAACCCACGAGACTCTCTAAATTACGTTTATTAGTTAATTAGACTCGACTACAAACACGACTTATTAATTTATATTTGTTTGGGGGGTTTTATTTAAAATACTAATTTAATAATATAATTAAAAACTAATTAAGAAAACAAGTAATTTAAACGAAAGAAAAAGTTTGTGATTTAAAATAAGATGATAATAAGAAAACTACCTAGGCTAGAATCCCCTAAATTTCAGTAATGAGTTAACCGGGAAAATATTTAGTTATGGACTGGGATCATAAAATAGACACTTAAAAGAAAACCCGAACAGGACCACTGACCCTTCTCAAGGAGACACCTATGGGTTTCTAATAAGTTTTAACGCACACCAGTATTAAAAATCAAGTTCCCTTACGGTCACCTAATTAATTATGATTTAGTTCATTTATACAAAATCATACCTTACAGCGCGGAAATCAAAGACAATTCAAAATATTTAATTGATTTAATAGACAATAATAAATAATCAACCCTAGACGGACTCCTTACGAAGAACTAAATCTAGCAAGATTAAATAATAAAGATCTATCAATAACCTAGCACTTTACAGATTTTAGGTTAGCAACACACTTAGGTTTATTTGACAATATTATTCCTATGATCTTGTCATGACATCAATCATAAAAATAATCAAAAACACAAAATAATTGATCTAATAGCAACCTATCATAATTGTTAGGGCACGGATTTTCAGTATCCTCAGCAAAGATTATTCAGAAACTACTCCAGGATGTGGTATCCTCAGAGGTAACCGGTATCCTAATTACATTATATATATAACACGATTTTTGCTTCTTTCTATGTTTACCAGGTCAAAGATCGTTATTGTGATCTCCCAAAGACTCGCACTTTCAGTTAATAAAGCGTGACAAAAAAGGAAACGTGCTAATTGAAGGGCTAACGGCTAATTGGAATAATTCCGCAGTTTCCTTAAATATAGGCATATTGTTAGCTTTTTATTTTTGTATAAATAGAGCTCAAAACCGGATCATAACACACACTCTAGCACTCGAGAACTTACTAGTACTCGCATTCTCTGTAATCACAATCAAGCTTGAGCTCCACAATTGTAATCACCTTTGCTATTAATAAACTGGTGGTGATAGTTTTCACCACCCGGGGTTTTTTGCTTGTTATCCTAAGGATAACGGGTTTTTTCCTCGCAACAAATCCTTGTGTTCAAGCACTTTTACGTTCATTTCATATAAGCACAAAGTCCCAATTACTAATTTGGTTACGAAATTACCATTGTCAATTTTTGACCAAAACAATTTGGCGCCCACCATGGGACGATCGGTGCTTTAATCCCTCAAAACTGTTTGCTTCACACTCAATCATTTTTCATCCCTTCCTTATAGCCTCACAACCAAAAACCAGCTCTGTCTTCACTCCGGCGGTCACCTGTCACACCCCGTTAAGCGAATTGCGGAAGCGTAAAACGGAAATGCAACAGATACAACTGGTATCAAATACATTGTTCATAAAGAAACATTACTAACTAATTTACAATATATTACATTGTTCTAACATCTTTTACACACTAGGTGATACAATCAAACCGGTTCTTCAATTACTTTACTTCTAACTCAAATGCCCACGACATCAATCACCAATCAGACACGTAACAGACAGGAAATTACTTCTCATATCTGATTACCTGAAAAGCATGTTAAAACAGGTCAACTACGAATAGTTGGTGAGTTTCATAAGTTTTAACGAAATCAGTTCTGCGAACCATACTGTCATAGTTTGTATGTAAACGCGTATATAAGAAAATGTATTTACATTTATATATGTATATCTACGTCTTTGTATACTGATATGTATGTGTATAAGTTTATGATAGAGTTTGAAACTACAATAAAATCGTGACTGCTCATTCATACTTCGTGCCTTCATTTTCCAAATAAAATCAACCCCTGTGGCCCCCTTTCCGCCAACAACGGTTCCACTTAAAATCACCACTATGGTCCCTCTTCTGACCACAATGGTTTCACGTAAACTCAAACATTACACATTGTATACACAAACAATTATTATTTTCTACACATAGAATTTCCTACACCTATCAACATAGTATGTATATATATATATATGTACACAATACACACACATATATATAGTATTTATCACGTATTACTAATCACTGTGGCCCCATTTCCGCCCACAACATATATAATCATAATATTTTCCTAACACTCATGTCATAATCAAGTTATTTCGTTTAGTAAGTTGCAGCAGAACTTGGCTCGTAGGCCATACTCAACTTTGGTTTATAAGTTGCAGCAGAACTTGGCTCATAGGCCATACTCAACTTTAGTTTAGTACTATTGTGGTTTCCCTTTCACCTATAATAGCCCCATGGCCATTACAGACCACATTATTCCCAAATTAGTTATGTTTAACATAACATGACGTGTTTGTATAAACATATTGTCACATGTAATTTCATTATGTTTTGTCATTCGTACTCTCTCCACTTAATATACCAATCAATGATAATAATCACCTTTCATCAGCACGTAGTTAATCATTATAGTTGTCATTCATACTCTCTCCACTTAATATACCAATCAATGATAATAATCACCTTTCATCAGCACGTAGTTAATCATTATAGTTGTAAGGACTTTTCATATATACGTGTTCAGATAATCTATATCCTGAACCGTTTTCTGGTAGATAATGTATATAAACACGCTTTTCACCCCAAAGGTTTGTAATAGTTTGAAAAGAGGGGTCATGAAACTCACAGTTTTGTAGGCACTCAGTGCGAGATCAGCTCAGGGTTCGTTTCCCTTACTATCACTTAGTCTCTATAGTCCATATTATAATAATATTAATATTTTAATATTATTATAATCTCAGTACTAATCTGGGTTGTATAACTAATCTGGGTATAGCTGGAACGCCCAGAAAGTGGCAATAGGCTTAGGTTGTGATGTTGTTCAATGTCTAATACTTAAAACCGAACTTGGCTCAGATTCTCGTTTTCCCAGCTGGGCCAAGTTGTTTGTTTACGCGTTCAGAAAACAGTTATGGGAAAATAAGCTTGGGTAAATGTATTGGTTAATAAAATGATTAAGTTATAAATAAGGATCACATACTGGGGTACTGGATTAGCCTCGGGGCCCGTTTCCGTTTATTCAGTTTGATTTAAGAAGAAACGCGCACAATCTATCCGGATTGTCCAGGTTTCTCATAGAAAAGTTTGTTTTTACTTAATTAATCCAAAAATATGATTTTTTTATCACTCTTGGTGTTTTGATATTCCCACAGGTTCGTTAGTCGCAAACTTACCGGTTTTTATAAAAACTGAATTTGTTTAATCTTCAAATTAGTATAATTAATTAACCGTTACTCATTAAATTATGAAAATTTAGCCACTTATCAATTAAAATATGTAGCTTTTAATAAAAATATTTCTGGAATTATTTATTGATTTATTAATTTATAAAAATTCATTTTATCAGCTATATTTCGCCTGAAAATCGTCCGTTTATCCCAAAAAATTTTGAAAAATTCCACAAAAATTCCTGAATACTCAAATCATGTCCCAAAACAATCTGTATCAATTCCAGAATGTAAAAAGCTCGTGCAATATTCTTTTTGGCCTAAATTCGGCTAAAAAAATTCACACGAACGCATATAAACAAAACACCTTTATACTTCTCCAAATGATCCCAAAATTCATATGTGATCAAAATACATCAAATCTGAGTTCCCAGAAAAATTTCATAATTTTTGAAGTATTTTAGCTAGTTTTCCCAAATAAACGTCCCAATTCGGTAATAAATTCACCAAATATTCTCGGATGGTCGAAAAATTACCAAATTTGAACAGGGACTCAATGACATGGTCCCTGATGTCCCTGCAAAAGGCCTAATAATATTCACATCACAACCTTAACCTAAACAGCCCGTAATCGAGTGATTCGGTATTACCTTAGCGGTTTTGGTTCGTTTTCGCCCTTCTAATCGATTTTTCGGGTTCTTGTGCTTCTATGCAAGCCAGATACTGGTCCTATGTCACAAACCAAGCAATTTTCATCAACATAACATCCCCTTAACATAGGGTTTCGGTTAGGGTATAAAACCGAACTTTTAAACCGTAAAAACGCTGTTTAAACCCTCTAATCCGTGTTTATGGCCAAAAAAACTATCAAACCAGGTTCCTAACCATGTGTATGATCAAAACATATTTATGGACCATTTTTAGGATTTTTTCATGGTTAGGATTGATTTTTGGTAATTATACTATGTTTATATGGTATTAAACTTGTTTAAACAAGGATCAAATGGTTCAAATATGAGAAATTACCTTAGGTTTAGGTTTTTGGTTTTGAGAGCAGCAGCATATGAACATGTTCTGGAAATGCTTTGTTTGTAAAATATCTAACATGTTCTAATTAAAAAAAAAAAAGAGACCCAATGGTGGGGGTTTTCTTCCTTTGCGGCCGGGAGACTATTTGGGCCCATTTTGGTCAAATAGTCTGAAGTCATAAGCCTAGATGCGAAAGCCCAATTTCAAATTTATTTCAGGTTCGGTTTTTGACGCGAAAAATATATCGGGTGCGTCAAATAATGCGAAAACGAGTGTTTGTCGGCTATTTTTATGTAAATTTATAAAAATATACTATACGTTTGTAAAATTTGAAAATGTTTTCATGGATCGCTTAAAACATTTCAAGTAAGTTTTTGGTAAGTCTTTTTCGGCTTAACGGATGATACACTGCTTGGTTTGCAACTATCCTTCGCGTTTAAATCTATAGTGGGTAGTTAAACGAGCATGTTTTCGTTTAACTTGTTTGCTATCAAACTAAGGTCATATTACTAATATTTTAGCTTATATTAAACGTATAACACTTATAGATGGCCCCCCAGGGATTTCTGGGTCATAACCCGACTCGTTAGGTAAATCGTTCGTTTGTTACGCAAAAGGCGTTTATTTGCTTAATCGATAAATACGTACTGAGGTGTACCTTGTTTTGGCTCAAATGTCACATCACCTCTGCTTCAAATGTCAACCCAGGACCACCACCGGTGCCAAAGAAGAATGCTCAACCCAAAGGAGAACTTCCACCATACGCTGGATTCTCTACACGGGTAGACTCGGTTATTTCTAACAATGATATTTTTGCTTTGATGAAACAGGTCAAAACTCACATGGAGCAGCAAGAGAAGACCAACTCAAGGCTATTCAAGGAAATTTGTTGGTGCATGATGTTAGTAGTTCAGTGTCAAGTGTCTGTAATCGAGTTTGTTAAATTTGTGTTTTTGTATGTAAGCGAAGTTAGCTCACAAGTTCGCTGATACAGGCGAACTTGTGAACTAAGCGAAGTTAGGGACAACTTCGCCTGAACATGCCAGGCGAAGTTGTCGTGATATATATTGATTAGGTTACGGCTTAATCAACAAGAGTTTTAATTATTCAGTTTACGTGTTTACGAGTCAGAGAGTCCTGTAATCAGTGATTGATATCACGTGTTTAAGGTTGCAATATAACGAGTATTTGTTTATTGTAACGTGTGTTCGATCGTGTTAACTCGTATCGTCTTCTACGCTCGTAACGTCTTACGTAGGGATTCCGCACCTACGTAGAACGAGATATCTCGTGTAGATCCGGCTGGGAACCTACAATTGGTATCAGAGCTATTGCTCGATTGTGTGGTTCGGGATTATCACGCGGGTGTAGAAATCGTTCCGTTCGACTATTCGCGGGACGAGTTTTCTGAGCTTTTGTGTCCTACTCACCTCCTACAATCATAAACAACCCATAACACCTTCACAAACCTCGTAAAATCCAGAAATCAAACCTGCAAAACCATCGTGTTCATCAGGCGAAGTTGCCGTCACTGTTAGTAGGGTTTCAGCGAAGATATAAGGTTAAGCGAAGTTATCCACAACTTCGCCTACCTTCTCAAGTTCGCTTATTTTAAGCGAAGTTACCCACAACTTCGCCTACTTCACAAGTTCACTTACCTTAAGCGAATTTAAAGAGGAAGCAAAGTTCAGAATCAGCGAAGTTACAGACTTAAGCGAAGTTATCCACAACTTCGCCTACAGTACTGTGAAAAATAAAATTTTTATTTTTCGGATTTCATTGTGTCTTGAGAAAGATGTCTTCAATTAACATTACTGAACTGGTAAAGATGGAAGTGGAAGCGGGGTCAGCTACAAAGGCACCGAAGATGCTTAAGAAAACCGATTATGTAGCGTGGAAAGATCGTTTTGAACAATATGTCAAGTACCAAGATGCTAAAATGTGGGTGTGCATACAAGATGGTTACATTCCACCAACTGCTAAGTATGAGGGTCGTGATCAGATAAAGAAATACAAAGAGATGGAAGAAGAAGAAGAGAAGAAAATGTATGAGGCTGAAAGCAAAGCTCATGCTGCAATTACTATGGCTCTTCCACAAGAGATTCTTCACACCTTCAGAAAGTATAAAACTGCTAGAGAGCTTTGGGAAGCACTTGAAAACCGTTTTGAGGGTAATGTGGGAATTCGTGCTTCAAAGATTAAACTACTTAAAACCCAGTTCTCGGTCTTCAAGTATTTAAAGAATGAATCACTTGATGATATCATCACTAGATATTATCATCTGATGACCGAACTCAACAACTACTCCATTACTTACAAAGAAGATGAAATTGTTGAAAAGCTTCTTGATGCTCTCCCACCGAAATGGGAGATGTACACTGTGTTGATGAGAGAAGACAAAGACTTTGCCGACTATGACCTGGAAACAGCAGTTAACAAGCTACGAACTTTTGAACTAAACATGGTTCGTAAAGAGACACCTACTGATCAGGTTCAAGATCCAGGAATGTATGGTGCAAAGGTTAATACAAGTTCAAGTTCGAAGTCTGATTCGTCTGCTTACTACTCAAAGGGAGAATCGGGCGCTAACTCAACACATGAAGGTCATGTATCTCTCAACATTAATGGTGATGTGTGCTTTGTAGCTGGAGGATCAAATGCTTCTAAACCTCAAGCAACCCATAGTAGTTTTTCCCCAAGTGTTTCGAACAACAACTACTCAAAGATGCCCATGAGTGTTAAATCTGCTGAACAGCAGTTTGCTCTCTATGCATCTTTCATTGCTTCATATGAAAATTACATTCAGGGTAAGATTGTTGATCCTGCAACATTGGATGAAGATTATGATCAGATCGATGCTGATGATCTGGAAGAGATGGATCTGCAGTGGCAGATGGTGATGATTGTGAGAAGGGTTAAGAGGTTTATGAAGAAGACAGGTAGGAAGTTTGTTGGTGAACGACCAGGGTTCGACAAGTCAAAGGTGCGCTGTTACAACTGTCAACAGAATGACCACTTTACTAAGGAGTGCACGAATGAAAGAGTTGAACGTAGTCAGAACAGGTCGACACACCAGAATGGGGGTGGTAATGATAATAGAGCCATGATTTCCAGACAGAACGGGGAGTATAACTGGAATCTGCATGTTGAAGAAGTTTTCGAACAGGCCAATTTGGCGAACATCGAAACTGCTGATACTGAGAAAGTGACTGGCGAAAGTGAAGCTTACAAGGCAGAAGCTCAAAATGAAGCTTACATGGCAGATGTGAAAGACCAGCTCATCGAGGTAAGTACTAAACTCCCATGCACTAAATGTGAAAATCTGTCTGAACAATTGACAACTATAACTGATCAGTATGTTAGTTTGGATGCTCAATATAAGACATTAAAAGAAGATCATCATTTCACTAAAGCTAGAGAAAACAGTTATAAAGTAAAAATCAAAGCTAGTGAAAAAGATATTAGGAGTCTTAAAGCAAATCTAGATGAAAAAATTAAAGTTATTGATCTGAGCTATGATGTGTTAGAAGAAAAAACCAAACTAATAGCTGACAGGGATAAACAGATAGCTGATCACCAGGTGAAAGTGGTGGAACTTAACAGGAAACTTGAGAAATTCAGAAATTCCACCGCCATACTTGATCACCTCGTTAGTGATCAAGGTTCCCCAGTTAAAAGGGGATGAATTGGTTATCATGAAGTTCCACCACCTTACAATCATAATTACACTTATGATCCTAGTAATCAGAAATCTGTTGATGTTGATTTTGGTCAGACAGTTCCGGTTAAGGTTACTATTAAAGAACCAGAAGTTAGTAAAGGCGAAACAAGTAAGCCTGTTTCAAATGTTAAGATTTCTGCTCCAAGTCCTGTCTCATAAAACTCGGACAAGTCATCTGAGTCGTGTGAGACAAAAAAAAAGGCAGTGTTACCAAAAAGTGGAGAGAAACATAAAACAACTGAAAAGAAATCTCCACTAAACCCGTATGTCCCACCATATGTGAGACAAACGGGCAGTAATACAGCCTCAACATCTAAAACAACTACTGAAAAGAAAGTTGAACACAGGAGTTGTTTCAGATGTAATCAATTAGGACACCTAATTGCTGATTGCCCTCTGAAGCAGATATTCAGAGGTGTGAGGCCTTCAAAAACTGAAAACAGATCTAACAGTAACTATAATAGTGGTAAAACTGAAAACTCATCAAAGTTCAGAAATTGGACTAATTCAGGTTTTCAAAGAAAAAGATCTCAGTTTTTCCCTGCTAACAACCAAACCATAAGTAATAATTCACTTAATTCTAGAAGGTTTGGATGGCCTCATAGTCAATCTCCAAGAAGGTATCCTTTCAGGACTTACAGAAACTATTCTGATACTAACTTTGGACAGCCAAGGTACGGGATGTATCGACCCAAGACCAATAGGTCTTGGGTCCCCAGATTTTAATCATTTGCTTTAATCGTGCAGGAACTGTTGAACAGGGCTGTAAACAATCAACGGGTTGTGGATAGCGGCTGTTCCCGGCACATGACGGGTAACAAGAAATTGTTACACGATTGGAAACCTGTTCAGGGAGGAAGAGTGAGTTTCGCTGGAGAGAGCGGTGGTAGGATTACAGGAATTGGGACGGTGACTAACGGAAAGATGACGTTAGAGAAAGTGAATTTTGTTGAAGAACTGAAGCATAATCTGCTAAGTGTTTCGCAGATTTGTGACAAAGACTACACCGTGCATTTCACCAAGAATGAAGCGATAGTGCTATATCCTGGTTTCAAGATACCAGAGGATTGGATTGTCATGAAGGCTCCAAGAGAAAAGAATACGTATATAATGGACATGAGGTCGACTGAGATGGCCACAGAAGAATCGCGTCTTCTGTCGAAAGCAACTGAATCGGAGTCCGAATTATGGCATAGAAGAATGGGGCATATTCATCTTCGGAAAATGAACTACATTGTCAAGAATGGGCTTGTGCTGGGTGTTCCCTTGAAGAATTTTAACTTTGAAGACCAATGTTTATCATGCAAAAAGGGAAAGCAACACAAGAAATCCCATCGCACCAAGAAGGTTAACTCAATAGTCAGTACCCTAGACCTACTTCACATGGATCTCTTTGGTCCCGTGAATGTAAAAAGTCTAGGGGGAACATCGTATTGCTTGGTGATCACTGATGATTTCTCTCGATACTCTTGGGTATATTTCCTGAAGTCAAAGGATGAAACGGTTCAGATGGTAATAAATTTGATTACCAAAGTTGAGAACATTATGGGAAAAAGAGTTAAATTCATCAGGAGTGACAATGGGACTGAGTTCAAGAACTATCAGATGGAGCTCTTCTGCTTACAGAAAGGAATCGAACATCAGTTCAGCGCTCCGTATACTCTGCAACAAAATGGAGTGGCTGAGAGGAAGAACAGAACGTTAATTGAAGGAGCCAGAACCATGCTGGCTGATTCGAAACTTCCTGTGGTGTTCTGGGCTGAAGCTGTTGCAACAGCCTGTTATATCCTTAATCGAGTGTTAACCGTTAAAAGATTAAATAAAACATGTTATGAACTTATGCATGGGAGAAAGCCCAACTTGAGTGGTCTTGAACCATTCGGGTCCCCGTGTTAGATATTAAAGACAAATTCTAAATTTGGTGAAGTAGCCGACGAAGGAATCTTAGTTGGATACGTTGTTGGGACTCCCAACAGACGAGTCTTTAATACATCGATCAGCAAGGTTGAGGTGGTCTGCAACACTGATATCACAAGTTACAAATCACCAAAACCAAGCACGGGACCCGCTGGGGTTTTCGACTATGATAGACTTTTCAAATCTTTTAATATACCTTATTTGGATTGTGCAGAAGTAGATGAAAGAATTGCTTCGATGATGATTTATGATGAGGAAGACAATTATGTGCAACGACGGAAGTATGATGAATGTCAGCCTTCCTCGTCAAATGCTGTCGATACCCCTGCTGCCGCTACTGAAGAGGAATTCTTCAATCCATTTCACTCTCAACAACAATCACCCACTGATGAGCTATCTTCGAATCTGGAAGACAATCTGCAAGTCAGTGCGGTTCCGACTACGAGAGTTCACAAAAATCACCCATTGGAGAATGTGATAGGTGATCTGTCCGACGGTGTACAAACAAGACAAAGCTTGAATGAGCACACCTGTGTTTATACAAGCATTAAAGATTCAGGCATAATCAACGAATGCTTGTATACTTGCTTCATCGGCCAGATTGAACCAAAGAACTATCAAAAGGCTCTCAAGGACAACTCGTGGTCGAAGCCATGCAAGAAGAATTAGCCCAGTTTAAGAAGATGGAAGTATGGAACTTGGTTGCAAAACCAAAGAATGTGCATGCGATTGGCACAAAATGGGTCTTTAAATGCAAGAGAGATGAGAAAGGGATTATTATCAGGAACAAGGCGAGGCTGGTTGTAAAAGGTTTTAATCAGCAAGAGGGGATTGATTACAATGAGGTGTTTTCTCCTGTGGCAAGATTGGAAGCCATTCGATTGTTTTTGGCATTTGCTGCACATAAGGAGATGAAGGTTTTTCAGTTGGATGTGAAGAGTGCGTTCCTAAACGGTAAAGTCGATGAGGTTGTGTACGTTGAGCAACCTCCGGGTTTTCCTGACCCCGACTTTCCTAATCACGTTTACAAGCTAAGTAAAGCACTGTATGGACTACATCAGGCACCTCGTGCCTGGTACTCAACTTTATCCGATTACTTTCTTGAGAATGAGTTTGAACGGGGAAAGATTGATAGCACTTTGTTCTTCAAGAGAAAAGGGAGCGACTTTCTACTGGTGCAAGTCTACGTGGATGGCATCATCTTTGCTGCATCAAAAGTCTCCATGTGTCAGGAGTTTGAGGCCGTCATGAAGAAGAGATTTGAAATGAGTGCTATGGGTGAACTAACTTTCTTTTTAGGACTGCGGGTTGATCAGAAGAAAGATGGGATGTTCATTCATCAGACTAAGTATGTCCATGATGTTCTCAAACGCTTCAAGATGGAGGACAGCACTCCATACGATACTCCAGTCTGCGTCAACCACAAATTGGGTGCTGATTCAGACAACGATACAGACGTGGACCCAACCCAATATCGGGCTATAATAGGTTCTTTAATGTACTTAACTGCTTCTAGGCCTGATATAATGTTTGCAGTTTGTCTTTGTGCTCGCTTTCAGGCAAACCCAAAGGAATCTCACTTGAAGGGTGCTAAAAGGATTCCACGGTATCTCAAAGGCAAGCCTAAACTGGGGTTGTGGTACACGAAAGGAGGAGACTTGGAGTTGGTCGCCTACACAGATTCTGATTACGGAGGGTGCAATCAGAGTCGGAAGTCAACAACAGGTGGTTGTCAGTTTCTTGGAGGCAGATTAGTGTCATGGCAATGCAAGAAGCAGACCTCAGTCGCCATTTCAACCTGTGAAGCAGAATACATGGCAGCATCCAACTGCTGCTCCCAGGTTCTTTGGATTCAACAGCAGTTGCGCGATTATGGTCTGAATTTCACTCATACTCCTATTTGCATTGATAATACTGCTGCTATCTCAGTAACTAACAATCCCGTAAAGCACAGTAAAACTAAACATATTGACATTCGTCATCACTTTATACAGGATTGTGCTGAGAAGAAACTGATTGTGCTCGAAAAGGTTGATACGCTAGATAATTTCGCTGACATGTTTACGAAAGTGTTTGACAAAACTAGATTTCAAAACCTTGTTGAGCTGAATGGGATGATCAATCCCGAGTAACCCTGCTTTTTGTATTAGTATTAAAAAAAAAACGTCACTATCGCTTAAAATTATGTCGGTTGCCTCAGTTTGAAGGACACATCTTCGGATATGTTTGGTCCTCATTTCTACTTGTAGAATATAAGGATAGCCATTAACCAGATGACTGAAAGTGACCGGGGCGGTTTATGATGTGTTTTTATTCTTTCGCTGAAAATTAGTCGATCATACTTAGTTAGAAGGACACATACTTGTATGTGGTCGGTCCAGCTGATCCATTGGATCTTCAGGATAGCCGTTTACCTGAAGACTTTGACTTGATCGGGGCGATTGAAGTTAAATTTTTTTTTACGGGAGATGAAATTATTTTTCAAGTCTACTACTTTGTAAGAAGTTCCTTTACTATGTTTAACAGAAAATTGATCCAACCTTGGAAAGTGATAGATATACTGATTCTGTGTGCTTAACTAGTGAAGTTATAAGGCCTAAAAGACTTTAGAACGGTCATTGTATGTCATGGTAGCTTTTTATGGTGCGTAAAAGTAGAAGTGATACTAACTAAATCTACTCGATTTTATGTGGAAACTCCTTAAGAGTTGTGCATGTCTCCATATATATCTTTCCGAATGATAGGCAGAAAAGCGATTACCCAGTCATACACGAGCCCGTGAGTGTTCTGATTCCCGTGAAGAGAGCGTGTCAAGATACTGCAGTGATTCAGATTCGGGACTTGCGGTAGTTTATCTGACGTTGTGAAAATACATAAAAAAAAATGTGTGAGTTATTGAGACATTATAGAGTTCATAATGATAAGACTTCTCAATCAAGATGCAAGATAGAGAACGGGAAGAAGAGTCTGACGATCGAAGAGCAATTACTATTTAATCAGACACTACGGGTCGAGGTCAACTCGGGGTGACTTGGGGAAAGCCAAATACTCTTTGAGAATAGATATGAGGTATCATAATCTCTGAGTTGTTGCCCACTTAAGTTTTGAGCTTAATTGAACCTAACCCGTATCACAGAAACGATGAAAACCATTCTAAGTCATTTACCTGCTAACAACCTGTTTCTTTATGTCATAATACAGCTGAACACGGATCTGTGTGACAGTCACGTAGTTAGTATGATTCCTGTTCGGATCTTTTCTAAAACATGGTAGTCCCTATCGAGACTGAAATTTGATCCCGTGTACTTTATTTTTAAAATTTTTTACTTAGGTAGTTGTATGATTTTATACCTGGTTACTTGGTCTTGATCGTATCATTTAACGCTTTAAAGGTTGTTTTAAAACTTAATTGCAAATTGTTCAAATTATAGGGTTTGTTTTGAAATTTTTTAATTTCAGCGAAGTTGTGCATAACTTCGCCTGCGATAGGCGAAGTTGTGCATAACTTCGCCTATAACTTCGCCGGAACAACTCTGACCCTATATAAAGGAAATCAAAGGTCAAACAGGTCATTATTTTCAAAACCCAGCGAACTTAACCAGCGAACTTAACCTCTAATCCTACAGCGAACTTATCGATCTTTCTGTGTTCTTTCTTCCTTCAATTCTAATCCGTTTAAAGGTGTGTAGTGTAATCGAATCGATTGTTCATGTTCATTAACGTTTAACATCGGTCGATTCGACCCGATTCACGTCCTCGTTTTTCGAACCATTAACAACCGATTTTCAAACGTATCTTTACGTGTTCATAATCAAATTAATCGTATAGATCATCTTAAAACCTGGTTTTCCGAAATCCGCAAGCTCAAAATTGACCAAATCACGTCGTTCGAAAACCTAACTGATGCCGTTTCATATTCGGCGAAGTTACAGTTTAGGCGAAGTTACCCGTAACTTCGCCTAATAATTATTTTTGAAACAGTTTATGTGGCGATGTTGTGGTTAGGCGAAGTTACCATTAACTTCGCCTGGACCTTTTTACTTAACACTTAACAGACGAAGTTAAAGTTGAAGCGAAGTTGTTCCCAACTTCGCCCCACCTCTAACTTCGCCTATACAGAAATGATCACAACTTCGCTCATGGTTACAGGCGAACTTGTGATTTGCTTCGACGTTTATCTAACTTAGTCTGTTTGATGCAGATATGGCTGCTGTAGGTGGTGCAGGCGGTGATGACGGTGGTGATAACCAGAGACAGTTCTTCCCGGGTCACAACATATATATAACATTAGATCCGGAGGCGAGCGGAGTTGATGATTTCCGTGAAATCATCACGTTCCTATTACGCTCGCGTATATTCCACGTGATTACGACAACTCTGCCGATATCCTTACCCAACATTGAGGATTTTTGGCAGACCGTGGAATATGACTATAGGGTCGATCCCCCGGTGATGCGAGCAACAGTCAACAATCACATTGTTCAGTTCTCATCTGAACAGATCCGGGCGGCTTTACGTTTTGGAGATGAGACGAGGGATGACCCGACAGACTTTGTAGCTCCTTTCCGTGACGGAGCGTTTCTGAGGATGGGATACTCTGGTCCCTTGGGAGATACCCAGAGAAGGAAGGGGTTCTTACTGGACCAGTGGCGCTTTCTCATGCATGTCATGATAGTATGCATGTCAGGGAGAAAGGCGGGCACTGATGGCATGGGCGCGACCATGCAGTCGGCGATGACTGCTCTGACTTATAATAAGCGTTACAGCTTTAGTCAGATGGTCTTCTACGAGATCGATCGACAAAGAAGAGCGGTGGCGCGTGAGAGATTTATCATGTATCCAAGATTTCTCCAAATGATCTTGAATCATGTTGCTCCAACTCTACCTCAGCGCCGACCAATCCGATACGTAAAAAGTGTGAGCAAAAGGATCTTTGCCCAATGCAGATCCTCCAGTGCGAGGAGCAAACCTGAGCTCCGTCCTCGACATACTCCACTATTCGGGTACTTGATCAACCCGGGGTATGTGCCTGCTCGAGGGGACGAGTTTCGGGACCCGGCACCACAACAGGCAGGAGCACCTCAAGCTATACCTGCTGCTCCTGTTGTGTCACCGGAGGAGAACGTTGACTTTAACGCAGAGTTTGGCGGTCAAGGATTTTTTTGACATGGAGAGGGTTGATCCAGAGGAGATTGTGCAAGTCTCTGTTGCACATGTTTCGGGTGTGAATGTTACTAGGGCAGCTACAACGGTGGCTGGCTCAGATTCTGATGATGAAGTGGCCGAAGCAAGACGGATTTTGGTAACACATGAACGGACTCATGGGAAAAGGAAGAGAACTGATGATGACAGCGAGTCGGACTATGAAGAAGAGGTACATCAGTTGATTCGCAGATCAAGAAGGGAACGGATAGGTGCAGGATCGGGAGCTGGTGAGAGCTCGAGGGTGGTACGTTTCACCCCACCCGCACTGTCCGGTATGACAATGGTTCCCTCAACATTACAAGTTACAAGGCCAAGCGCCACGGATGTTCCCGTGGTGGCTACCTCATCTACATTTGGTCTCCCACCCATTTCATTCCAACTTTCGGCTCCGGAAATCGTATCGTTGCCACCTTCAACTCCAACGGAGGTCGTGGCACATTTTATTGAGTCGACGGTTGTGGCCACTGCAGGGTTATCGGTGACGATACCACCTGCTGTTACGTCTTTGCCTACTTCTGAGGTCCCGGTTACATCGAAAATCCCTCCTCAGTACACTCAAGATATATCACATCTGAGGTTTGATTTCGATGCAACCTTATCAGACTCAGAACGAATAGCGGCACTTGAACGGGTTGTGGCAGAACAATCAAGGATAAATCTTATCCAGACCCAGGCTATTCAACGCCTAGTTGCAGAGAATTAGATGCAGTCGTCCCTGCTGGTAGAACATGGAAAAATCATAGATGCTTTGAAGGAGTTCTTGGCATCTCAGGGGGAGACGAGCTGTAAAGGCGATGAGTTGAGGACGAAGAAGCGCAATGATAGAGACGATGATCCCAATGCATCGAAAGGTGCAGGTGGTGAGTTGCCAAGAACTGTACAAGCTCTTGGGACTTCCACAACTCAGGGGGAGTCGACAACTGCAGCTGGTGGTGATGATGTGGTGGTAGTGGAGGTTGAGGAGATGGATGATGACTTCATAGGTGATGATGATGTATTACCGGTTGAAGAAATAGAAAAGATTGGAGAAGAGATTGTTATTGATGATGATATAGAAGAGGGAGAGATAGTAGAAGAAAATGTAGAGCATGAGATTCCGGAAGTAGATAACGCAGATATGAGTCAAGAGATTGGGAATGATGAGACTGAATGGGAAGAGCAGCCTAGATGGAAAGAAGGCTATGCTCAGTGGTTCATCAAAACGAAGAAACCAGCGGTCCCTACAATGTTTAAGAAGAGTTACAACATTAGAGGCTATGCTGAAGCTAGAAAAAGGGATTATTTGCTGGATATATGATGAGCAGTTGAGGCTCTTTGTGATTAGGAGATATGATGGCGTTCAGTACTTCAAAAGAATGTTGAGATCGTTGAACACATTGCCAGAATGTGAAGTGAAAGACTTAGCCAGATTGGGATTGATAAATCGAAGTGATGATAATATCTAGTATCCCAGGGATAATCCGTCCCATAGCTGAGGTTCCAGTAGGCAGTCACAAACTATCCAGGTTCACTTGGCCCATATGCGACGTGAAGATCCCCAGGAAATTCCAAACACCCAACATGAAACTTTATGACGGCACTACGGATCCTGAGGAACATGTAGCTCAATACAGAGAAAGGATGGAGGTCAACCATATTCTCTCAGAAATCAAAGAAGCATGTCTATGTAAAGGGTTTGGTTCAACACTAACAGGCCGGGCCCTCAAATGGTTATTAAGTATCCCTTCCAATACTATCGCTTCCTTTGCTCATTTAATTAACTTGTTTCATAATCAATTTTCTTGTAGTAGATCTTTTGAGAAAATGACAGGTGATTTATATAGAATTTTTCAGCATAACAATGAATCCCTAAGGGATTACATAATCAGATTTAGCAGGGAAGATTTGGAAATCCCCAACCTCGACATGGCAGTTGCTGTTGAAGCCTTCAAGATGGGACTTGGGAAGGATTCTCCTTTCTATGACGACCTCGTCATGACTCCATGCAGGAATCTTGATGATGACAAGAAGGCTCATGGGAACTTGGTTATCCCGAAATACGAGTCTACCAACAGGAAGTCCGACTCTCCACAAAAGTTCTTCAGACCGAAGCCTTATTCCAAGCAGGATAATCCCAAGATCAATGTTGTGGAAGAAGATGAAGACGACGAAGAATATCCTAAAATATCCGAATATTGCTTTAACCTTGATATTGGTGGTGTAATTTGTGCCATGCAGGATTTATGTGACAAGGCCAGATGGCCTAAGAAGAATGAGAAGCCTGGATCAAACAAAGATAAGTCAAAATAGTGTGCATTCCATGAAGACTTTAGCCATCGCACTGATGATTGTATAGCACTTCGGAAGGAGATAGGATACCTTCTCAGCAAAGGACACCTGAAGGAACTATTTGGAAAAAACAAGAACAAAAGCTAGGATCCTGTCAAGATACTTGAAAGGGTACCTTCTCCACCACCCGGAGCTAAGGTGGTATCCTTCATCTCGGGAGGATCTGACATCTGTGGAACCTCGTATTCAGCGGCTAAGAAACGTTCCAGAGAAACAAAAATGGACAACGGAGAAAGACCTCTCCGTACTTCCACATTGACGACTCAAAGAATCATATCCTTCGATGAGGAAGATATATGTGACCTTGTGGATCCCAACCATGACGGTTTGGTAATTACTTTATGTATAGCTAGCTGTTTTGTGCGCAGGATACTCGTCGATGGAGGAAGCTCTGTGAACATTATCCAGATGGAAGCCTTGAAGAAAATGGATATCCCAGAAACAGAGATTATCCCGAAATCCTCAGTTCTTGTCAGATTCAGTGGCAAAACCAAGAACACCTTGGAAGAAATCAAACTTCCAATATATTGAAGGAACTAACTCCCTACAAAAGTTTTGCGTTATTGACTCTTTATTTTGTTGTAATGTGATTTTAGGCAGGCCCTGGATCCACAGCATGAAGGCAGTACCCTCGACCTACCATCAGTGTGTGAAACTCCCAAGTCCTTGGGGAGTCATCAAAATTGAAAGTGATCAGCAAGATGCTAAGGAATGTTATGCTTCATCAATGAAGTGGACTACAAAGCCTACTCAAGCATAGCAATTACAGCAACAACCAGGGAAGGTCCTGTAAGCAAGAGAGCAGGATGTAAAGGAAGCATCTTTGGATCGTCAGGATACTGAAGTCAAAGTATTGTTAGGAACAAGTATTCCTGGGGATATTGAGATGGAATTGATATCCTTTCTAAAGAAAAGAGCTTCTACCTTCGCCTGGAAACATGAAGTTATGACAGGTATATCTAAATCTATAATCACTCATAAACTTGGTATAGACAAATCTTTCAGGCCAATACATCAAAAGCGACGGAAGTTTGCTCCTGAGAGAAACGCTATCATACAAGAAGAGGTGCAGAAGCTGCTCAAAACCAAGATGATAAGAGAAGTCCAATATCCTAGATGGTTGGCCAATCTAGTTGTTGTCCAGAAGAAAAATGGAAAATGGAGAGTGTGTGTGGACTTCACAGACCTGAATAAGGCCTGTCCAAAAGACCCATTCCCACTCCCACATATTGACTCAATGGTGGATGCAACTGCTGGCCACGAGCTGCTAACATTCATGGACGCATCCTCAGGATTTCAACATATTCAAATGGAGCCTTCAGATCAAGAAGACACGACCTTCATGACTCCCACAGGTATATACTGTTATACTGCAATGCCTTTTGGACTTAAAAATGCATGTGCAACATACCAAAGGCTCGTCAACATGATGTTCAAAGACCAACTGGGGGACACGATGGAAGTCTACATAGATGACATGGTGATAAAGTCGAAGAAGGCTGAGGATTATCTCAAAGACTTGGCAACAACATTTGATATCCTGGATGAATACAACATGAAATTGAATCCAGCCAAGTGTCACTTTGGGGTCAAAGCAGGAAAATTCCTGGGATACATGGTCACCAAAAGAGGAATAGAAGCAAGCCCAGAGCAGATCAAGGTTATCCTGGATATCAAATCACCAAGAAATATCAAAGATGTCCAAAGATTAACCGGAAGAATAGCTGCTCTCAACAGATTCATCTCAAGATCTTCAGAGAAGTGTAAAGACTTCTATGATATCCTAAGGAAGAATCAAAAGTTCGAATGGGGAGAGAAACAAGAAAGGGCATTGGTATCCCTGAAGGAATACTTATCCTCAGCGCCACTCTTGATGAAGCCGGTTGATGGTGAGCCATTATCCCTGTACCTAGCCATTTCCGGGAGTGCAATCAGTGCTGTCTTGGTCAAAGATCATAAAGGTCAACAACATCCGATATACTATGTAAGTAAAAGTCTACTAGATGCTGAATCCAGGTATTCTTATCTTGAAAAATTAATTTTAGCACTTATAATGGCTTCTACTAAACTTAGACATTACTTTGAAACTCATGCTATACACATAAAGACTAACTATCCTATCAAGACTGTTTTGAGAAAACCAGAGATGTCAGGTAGGATGACAAAGTGGGCTGTAAAACTTAGCGCATATGATATCTTGTATGAGCCAAGGACAGCCATCAAGTCTCAAGCACTTGCCGACTTTGTGGCTGATTTTAGCCCGAATATAATTGAAGAAGTTCAGCAATTGGAGGTCAAGGAAGGTTGGACCCTACATACTGACTGTGCCTCCAACATAAGAGGAACAGGTCTAGGTATCCTGCTAAAATCACCACAGGGGGACATTATACCTCTATCTATATCTTGTGAATTTCAGGCTACTAATAATGAGGCTGAATATGAGGCCTTAATAGCTGGTTTGCAATTAGCTAAGGATATGAAGGTCATGTATCTTCAAGTTTACGTTGATTCTTTGTTATTAGCTAACCATTTCAATGGCTCTTATGCAGCAAATGCAGAAAACTTAGCGAAATATTTAGAAATAGTTAAGCAATTAGCTATGTATTTCGAGACATTTGACATAGTGCAGGTACCAAGAGAAGAGAACAATGAAGCAGATGCCTTAGCAAACTTGGCATCAGCTCTCAAGATACCAGGAGATGTTAAAATACCTATCGTGCATATCTTGACTCCAGCAACAAAGGAGAACCTCGAAATCTTAGAAACTTCAAATTCTAAGGATAATCCAGCATCTTGGACCAATCCCATAATACGGTATCTTCAGGATAACGAGATCCCAAAAGGAGAAAATCCCAGAGCATTCCGAATGAAGGTAACCCACTATATTATCCTAAATAATGTATTATATAGAAAATCTCTTGCAGGTCCATACTTGAGATGCTTGGAATATCAAGAAGCACAAGAAGTTCTCAAAGACATACATGAAGGCGATTGTGGAAACCACACTGGGGGCAGAGCCTTAGCATCCAAGATACTAAGGACAGGCTACTTCTGGCCAACAATGAAGAGAGATGCAATGGATTTCTCCAAGAAATGTGATGCTTGCCAAAGACATAGCAACATATTGCATCAACCAGCTGAACCATTATATCCTATCATATCCCCATGGCCATTTATGAAATGGGGAATGGATATTGTGGGAAAGATACTCAAAGCTCCTGGTGGAAAGGTCTTTATGCTGGCCATGACTGATTACTTCTCCAAGTGGATCAAAGTAGAGGCATTTGTCCAAATTAAAGAAAAGGACATGATCTCATTCATCAAACGCAACATCCTGACAAGGTTTGGTATTCCAGCTGAGATCGTTTGCGACAATGGATCACAATTCATCGAAAGAAGAACAACCAACTTTTGTGAAAGTTGGGGAATCAAGATGGTGACCTCAACCCCAGTACATCCTCAGGCTAATGGTCAAGCAGAATCCAGTAACAAGATCATCATCAACAACCTGAAGAAGAAATTGGGGTCCAAGAAGGGAAGATGGGCTGAAGAAGTACCATTTGTTCTTTGGGTCGATAGAACCACTTCAAAAAATGCAACGGGACAAACACCTTTCTCCTTGGTGTTTGGGGCCGAAGCTGTTATCCCAACAGATATGGTGATCCCCACAGCAAGAACCAGCATCCAGGATACTGAGTCCAACAACAAAAATCTTACCGAAGATCTGGATACCATTGATGAACTCAGAGATCTCGCCATAATCAGAATGGCTGCATACCAACAAAAAATAGCCAAGTCCTACAACAAGAATATCATAATTCAAAGATTTCAAGTAGGAGACATGGTGTTGAGAAAAGCATTTCAGAATACCACTAACCCAGCAGATGGAAAGCTAGCTCCAAAATGGGAAGGTCCTTACCTGATAGACTCGGAGGCAGGAAAAGGGGCCTACAGGTTAGTCACTTTGGAAGGTGTTCCTATACCAAGAGCTTGGAATGCCATCCACCTCAAGGCGTATTTTCGTTAGAATACTTAACTGGTATGCTCGTATTCTCAGGATAAAGGTATGTTCCCTTATCTATTTTTACATTTTTTGAACTTTATTATCTCTAAATCAAGTTTACTGACTTAAGCATCGGAGGGGTGTTAGCCAGGCTAACACCCACCTCTCATCAAGAGCTTAGTGTTTTGCAGTTGTCCTAAGGATATGTTATCTCGACAACAGTCAGAGGCCGATCACCTTCCAACCGAATATGATATCCCTGATATCCCTCAAGGTTTAAAGGTCATCACCTTTCCAACGAACGCCAGGGGCGCACGAATAAGATATCCCGGATATCTCGAATGGTTTAAAGGTCTTCACATTTCTAACGACGCCTGGAGCACACGATGATTCGGGTATAGTTCAAGGCAGGCTGACCAGACCAGCTGACAATCCGTCTGTTGTTGGCTATATACCGAATCCTTAAGATAAGTGGTAGACGTGTCACACAAAAGGTTTATAACATTTTCATGTTATCTAAGGTTTATAACACATTCGTGTTATCTAAAGTTTTGGCATAATCATGCCCATGCGTTTGGGATCTTCCCCAGTATTATCTCAAGATTGGACATTTTCATGTCTCTAAAGTAAAGGCCTAGTCGCCAGTTAAAAGGCTTTATCGCCAGTTAATGGGCTTTATCGCCAGAATTATCTAACTTTGTTTTGACATATCATTGAATCTAAGAAGGATACTAAGTCGTTTTTAACTTAACAAAACCCCAGAAGCTTGATACTTAAAAAGATCAACGATTGGGGACATCACATGTAAGCCCATTAGATTTATGAATGATCTCCACAAAGGTACTCTTTACATTTAGTTTTATCACTCGATTTATACTTCAAAATATAATCTTTTGGTTTGATTGTGATAACTCACACAAGGCGTAAGAATACATTATCCTGAAAGGAGTGTCCAGACCAGCATCCTTCGCCTCTTTAGCCATCTTAAGCCGGGATTGGAATACGAGAAACAGCAGTAGACTTCTTCGCCCCCTCCATAGCATCATAAACCTTTATCAAGCATTCCGCCTCTTGATAAGCCAACTTCTTCTTGACCAGTGACAACTCCAGTTTCAGGTCATCTAGCTCTTTGGTCTTTTTATCAAGAAGACTGGCCTTTGTCACCCCCACCTTAATCAGTTCAGAGATACGAGTATGGGCTTCATGGAGTTCGAGGCTCATGGTAGGAAACCGGGAGGAAAGATACTCGAGGCCCTACAAGGATAAAGAATCCCCAATGTAAGTTATTCTCAGGATATGAGAAATCATGACAAATGAAGAAGATACTTGCTGAGTCTTATTCATGGCATCATGGAAATCAACATCGTGCACGGGAATGGATTCGCTGGTCTCCTGGCTCTTCCATTTCTTAAAGCCTTTCGCTCGGCTGCCTTCTGGACGTGGGATAGAGCTGGATATGGGTTCTTTCTTGATAGCGCTTCGAGTGGATACCATGCTTTCTATATCTTCAAGGGCAAAAGCAGAAGCAGACTTGCCTACAAATACACAGGTTAGTATCCCTAATCCTTAAAATGTTGATACTAACATCTCAAATGTTTCTTACCAGACATAACGGAACTCGAGGATGGAGATGGCTCTTGAAAGCTTGACTGAAGATGAAACGTCCTTTCCTCCTCGTCAATAAGAAAGAAGGATGCAAGCCTGTCCTCAGTTTCTCCGGTGGGAGGAGCAATCTCAAAGAACTTCAAAGCTGCAAAAATAAAGAAAAACACATCAGTCACAAAAGATATCAGTATATATTCAAGATACAGTATCCTACATTTGGAAACCCAGAGATAAGGAAGAGTATTGGGCCGTGGAAGAGAATCTCTCCTAACAAAGAAAAATTGTCTCTTCCACTGGTCATTGTTCTGGGTGTTTTTCAAGACTAATGGAGATTGACCAGATTTTGATCTTAAGGAGATATCTTGAAGACCCATGGCTACGAAGGTCGTATACAGAAGCAAGCGCCGAGAGAGTAAAGTCAAGAGCGTGGTCGGCGATTAGTCTCTCCAAAACAAGCAAAGTCCTCCAAACCATGGGCATGGTTTGGGCATAGCTGAGACCAGTTCTGTTAGGAAATGGATAGGAAAAACCAATTTTGAATGGCAAAAAAGGAAAACAGATCCAAGTTTTTGAAACATGGTCAGAAGATAGGATGGCGTCAAAAGGCCTAAAAACTGTTCGTGGAGGAAAATATCCTCGAGACCTCAAGTTGGCGATGTCTGCATCACCAAAAATGCATATTTCACTTGTTGGACTAGCAAGGAGATTCTGTGATACAAAATCCTCAATACCGGAAGGGCGGAGCTTCGGACTCATGATTTGAGAAGAGGGAATAGAGGAAAGTTACCTGGACAATGGAAGAAGATGGATGGAGATATTATTTATCCGGGTAATTATAAAGCCGACCTAGGTTTTACCCAAAGAACGGATGAGTGACACGTGTAACAGCAATCCGCCACACATGCAGAAATTTGAAATTCAAAATTTAAAAATTTTACAGCTGTAATGCATATCCACAGCTGTTAAAATTTGGGGACAATTGTTAGGGCACGGATTTTCAGTATCCTCAGCAAAGATTATTCAGAACTAATCCAGGATGTGGTATCCTCAAAGGTAACCGGTATCCTAATTACATTATATATATAACATGATTTTTGCTTCTTTTTATGTTTACTAGGTCAAAGATCGTTATTGTGATCTCCCAAAGACTCGCACTTTCAGTTAATAAAGCGTGACAAGAAAGGAAACATGCTGATTGAAGGGCTAATAGCTAATTGGAATAATTCTACAGTTTCCTTAAATATAGGTCATATTGTTAGCTTTTTATTTTTGTATAAATAGAGCTCAAAACCGGATCACAACACACACTCTAACACTCGAGAACTTACTAGTACTCGCATTCTCTGTAATCACGATCAAGCTTGAGCTCTACAATTGTAATCACCTTTGCTATTAATAAACTGGTGGTGATAGTTTTCACCACCCGGGGTTTTTTGCTTGTTATCCTAAGGATAACGAGTTTTTTCCTCGCAACAAATCCTTGTGTTCAAGCACTTTTACGTTCATTTCATATAAGCACCAAGTCCCAATTACTAATTTGGTTACGAAATTACCATTGTCAATTTTTTACCAAAACAATAATGACAAAAAATAATCAAGGAAACTATGGAATAAAACTTATCAAACAATCCTAAGCATCCATTTGCATCAATTAAATATAAATAAATCTTTTACTAAACCATAAAAACCAAAACGTAAATAAATCCCAAGTCAAATCAAAATATCAAAGTAGGTTTATCATAAGCCTAAGTAGTTCATGCAATTTAGCCTAACATCTTAAGTTTAAACGAAACAAGCAAATAAGAATTCATGGCAGTAAATAAACGAAAACGAAAGAAACAAAAGATAAAACCCGTGTTCTTCGTCTTCAACTAATACGCGCACCGCCGGATGATTCTTCTACTCCAAAGTCACCAAAAGATGCACTCCTAGACCTTGGAACTCCCCAAAATCGGATGTGGCTTTCAGGATATGTTTAAGGTTGAGTTTAGGAGGCTTTATATAGGGAAAATACCTAAAAACGGTGGGAATATTCTGGAAGGCAGCCCATAGCGCCGCGTGGTGGGCCTTGGCCTCCCCACCGCGCGGCGCTCCGGATGAGAGGAAGGGGGGCAGCCAAAACCGGTCCGGTTCGATTCTGATCTAGTCCGGTTCTCCGGTTTAGCTCTTTTTTGCTCATTTCTCATCCTCTTTTCACCAAAATTAAAACCCGGAACCTAAAATATAAAAAGATGTTAGTAGTATACAAATCTTACAAGAAACGAACAAAACTAATAAAATAATAAATAAAATGTACACGGGATTAATGTATATTAAACGTTTTCACTCATCCTAACAAAACCCGCTATGACCCAACAAACAACCCAACCCCTCCATCTAGAGGTGACAATATGAGTGGGTTGGGTTGGATTTGGGTGATGGGTTAGAATGGGTTTGAGTCAGGATGGGTAAGGGTGAGGATGGATGTTTAAAATAGAGGGTTAGGATGGGTATGGGTCAAGATGGGTAAAGTTAATCTATCTTGACCCAAGTAAAGGCTAAAATGCAAAGGGTTTCAATGATCCCTCAAAAGAATATTCAAAAAATTTAATAACTCAAAATATAAATAAAAAACGCAAAAACTAAAATAACTAAAATGTCTCCCCCGTCGTCCTCGTTTATTAAAAAAAGAGAAAATTACTGTTTGAGTCCCTGTGGTTGCAGAGCGGAGTCATATTGATTCCCCGAAAAAAAAATTGAACTGGTTGACTCCCTGTGGTACCAAAACTGACCCAAATGAGTCCTTCAGTTATCTTTTTGTTAAAAACACTGTTAAAATGAGGGGTAGTGTAGTATTTTCAATTTATAACACAAAAATAATACATATTTAAAATGCAAAAAATAATTCCATACATACATCTAAGAACAGAGGAAGATGACATGCCCATCTAAACTGAATTCCGGCGACGCTTGGCTTTCCGGCAACACATCTAGCAAAGGCAAAACTGGTCATGAAAGTTTAAATCGGAAATCCTCGTTCCTTCAACGTGCTCACTTTAAAACCAGAACAAAACCACCCTTGGTGGTGGTTGTCGGTTCCAGATCTGGACCGAAAATCCAACCTCCGAAATTTCCCCTCACTAACGTCGGAGATCCAATCGTTCCATTCTACTCACCACATTTACACAAATCCCTTAGTAACGGCGACCTGTGATAGCGAACGGAGTATGGTGGTGACATAAGTAACGGCGGCGGCTAGGCTTCCGCCTTGCTCGCCGGTTCAGAAGACGGTTTTCAGAGGGAAGAAATATATAAAATATTATTTGGGCTTTTTAATAAACCAAAAAGGGATTACTGTTCTTCTTCTCCATTTACTCGCCGGACAAGGACAACAAAGTGGAGCTGCCACCGACCGGCCTAAAAAAGTTGAATATCGTCGGATGAATAATAAGGAGATATCGTCGGCTCGACGGTGACACCGTTGTCAGAAGACTAGATCCGACGGGGACATCAAAACCCTTTTTCTAGCGCTTCCGCACCTTTTGCTTGCTTCTCCATCAGCTCGACGGTAATTTGTACACATGGCCGATTCCTATTTGTCATGTATACATGTGCCTGGAAGTAATTATGTTCGTCTCCTCCGACGATATATGATGTGGACGTTTTTGGGATTTTTCACTTTGATGCACAAAATCTTGAACTAGTTGATCTAAATGGACATTGTAGAGATTATTCCATAAAAAACACAGGTTGGGTGTTTGGGGAGGTGGCTTGTGGGTGGTGGTGGAGGTACCGGTAATTTGATGGAGATGGAGGATGAGTTGGTAGTGTGGGATCCAAATTTATTATTTTAATTATTTTTGTAATTTAAATATATATTACTTTTGTGTTATAGGTGAAAAGACTACATTAACACTCATTTTAACAGTGTTTTTAACAAAAAAGTAACTGAAGGACTCATTTGGGTCAGTTTTGGTACCACAGGGATTCAACCAGTTCCATTTTTTTTTCGGGGACTCAATATGACTCCGCCCTGTAACCACAGGGACTCAAACAGTAATTTTCTCTTAAAAAAAACTTGGTTTTGTCTCGGTTCAGGTTCGATTTTTTTTTGTTCATTTTTACTTTTTTTTCATTTCGGTTTCAATGTTTTCGGTTTTTGTTCGGTTTCGATTTCTCGGTTTTATTCGGTTTAGGATGGGCATGGGTAAAGTTAACCCATCTTGAACTAAGTAAAGGTTAAAATATAAAGGGTCAGGGCCGGCCATGGCCTATGACAGAGAGATCGACGGCCATAGGCCCAACTTCCCGTTAGGCTCGAATTTTTTTTTTAAAAAAAATTTATATGTATTTTTATGAAAAACTATATGTATACTTAATGTTTAAACTCAATTACATAACAACTAACTTGGTCTAGTGGTAAAGAGACATGACTTCCAACTAAAAGGTTGTGGGTTCTACTCTCATTTAAAACATTTTCAAGGCTATTTTTATATATTAGTTTTTTATACGATCCAAATTATAACCAAGGAAGCCAATTAAAAAATTAAATTGTTTAAACCCAACAAAATACGGGCCCAAAATATTTTTCGCCTTCGGCCCAAATTTTGTTTTTTCAATTTTCGGAGCCTGCCTTGTAAAGGGTTTCAAAAACCTCTCAAAAAATATTCAAAAAAATTAATAAAAAAATAATAACTCAAAATATAAATCGAAAACTCAAAAAGTAAAATAACTAAAATGTTTTCCCGTCTTCCTCGTTCATTAAAAAAAACTCGGTTTTGTCTCGGTTCAGGTTCAGATTTTCCAGTATTTTTTCGCTTCGGTTTTGCCGTTTTTCATTTCGGTCGGTTTCGGTATATGTTCGGTTTCAATGATTTCGGTTTCAATTTCTCAGTTTCTATTCGGTTCCGTTGGTTTTGTTTAAAATAAAATTGGATAAAGCTTATTTTAGTCCATTCTAACCCAAAAGTCACTAGCATTTCCCAACCCATCGTGCAAAATTCTTTTGATCCATCCTGACCCATCTCAATTTTATAAGTTATCCAAATTGACCCAAAACAACCTATTTAGGTTTGTTTTGCCACCCTTACCTCCCTCCCTCCATCCATCCATGATCCATCTTGCCACCGCTACATCTAATGGTGCTAGTAAATATAAAGTATTAAACTTGCATGTATTTGATTGATAGTTATTATTAGGGCATTGCTTTATTGCTATAGTTATTGTCCCAATGAGTGAAAGCCATATTTACTTAGACGCGCATGTTGTATTTTTCTGTACGTTAAATAACAGGTTCATTCAGGAAGAACTAATCAAAGGCTCAGAAAAAATTAATGACTAAATGTTTTAATAAGCGAAGATAAAAAAATGTTTTGTACTTAATATTTTAATTAGTCATAAAAAAACTAATGTTTTATAATTAATGAAAATTGATACATTTTATTCTGAATTACTATAAAATGACATGTAAGTCCTTGCTAACGCGAGGTGTACAGACAAAAACGATATACTCAAAAACAATGAAACATACTATCTTGGACGTATAAGAATATACGATCAATAAAAATTCCTTTCACAGTGACACATGCTAAGCGTCTTTGTTCCTTTGATTTTCATTGATTGCTAAAAAACAAATTTTTTTACAAGAATATCTCTTTTTCATTTATATCTCTTCCCATATATAGCACGAATCCGATAAAAAGTAATTTTTTTAGAAAACAATCTTTAATTCACTATAAATCATTTTAAAGCCAAAATAGTGATAATATATATGCATCACATTTTTATACGGATGCAACACCTTTTTATGATATTATACATAAGTTCATCATCTTATAAATTAATTAAAACAATTCCTTTTTAAATTATTCATCCATCTGGGTAACATTGTCAAAGAGACTTGATAAGTTTCGGTTTTGAAACGAGCTTGGTTTTCCATATTTGATGAGTTCGGTTTTGAAACAAGGTATAGCTAAAATCAAACTACAATTCCAGTTTATAGAAAGCAAAACCGATTTTCGTCGGTGTTAATTTGGGTTGGTTAATTGGGCACTATTAACCAACAAACATCCAAAAACATTAATTTCCTTTTGTTTTGGGACAGCAAAGGAAAATGACATAACAAAGTTGCATTAAGTACCTTGCATAAAAGGGAAGAAATAAATGCAACAGATAGATATAAAAATAACTGTTGAATTTTTGGGAGCTTCATATAGCGTTTAAAGATAAAATACACAACTCTCATTTTGGCCTATGATCTTTATAATAAAGATAACGAAGTACTTTAATTTTGTTTTATTATCGTTTGCTAACAAACAGTTTCAAGTTGCGTCATTTTGTGCAGGACGATTGACCTTCGATAACGTAGCATGGATTGCACGGCACTCTTTAAGTAATTTACAAAAACAAATAGCATAAATATTTTAATAAATTGGATAAACTAATAAATTGTCTCCTAGCGTTGCACCATCAAGAGACGTTATTATGGTAAGTTACGTGCTAACGTTTGTGGCATGCATTGGCATATTCTGTGTTTTATTAATACCTAGATAGTCCCTTTTACATTATATAAGAGGGTCTTCCATTATATTAAAAGGAGGTTTGAAAGTCAAACGATGAAGGATCCGAATCATTGATAATCCAGTTTCCACGACTTATACAATAGTATTAATGTGCGTTTACAATACTCACAGCCTTATTTTCAAAAGGTGTTTATACGCTAAATGCAAGTAAATTTAAGTACTCCCAAAATGTTATTGTAAACGAAAATCAAAAGATGGCAGGACATTTAAATTGTGGCTTTTTTAATAAGACTTTTGAATTGATCTCGAGCAAATTTAAATGCTAGTTATATTAAGCTTTTATCAAATCGATCTCGAGTATATTATATACAGTTCAACTCATATACATACTTTAACAACAAAAACAATTTTGTAAACCATATCAATACGACTAGTTGAATACTAAGAAATACTACATACCGACTGACATCAATAATGCAATTAAATGAATTGGGTGATAACCATTTAAGAATTAATTATGTTGAGAGAATCTTAAGATGATAATCTGGTTGAAACTATATAAATTATAACATGAAAGGCAAATAATATGTGAATGTATCAAAAGAAAGGTCATTAAAGGTTATATGAAAATAAAATACAAAGATTATTTATATTTATATAATAATAAAAGTGGAAGGATTATGCATTAGTCATTTGTGCATTATATTAGTCATTTGTGCATTATGCTTCCCACTTTGTACCATGTTATATTTTTTTTTAGTTTTTTATACAACTTTCATTTTTTAACTTTTTGTCCATATATTTTTTCATAGTTTACAAATATGTCACAAAATATATATTAGTTTTAGTCGTCAACATTTTTTCACTTCCAACTTTGGTGCCTTATACTTTTCATCTTTTATAGTTTTTTTTGTTTAACGTTTACGTTTGAATTTAACGAGTTAACGCGATGCAATGCATGTCTGTGGTTGAACGTTTTATGTCTATTTTTGCGTTTAACAGCCCCATGGCAACGCGTAGATGTTAAGTTGACTTAGTTATTTTTTCTATATTTTATGTTTCGGTCTAATTTTTGTGTGTTGACACGATGCAATGAACGTGTGTGGTCCAACGTTTTTACGTCTACCTTTTGTTCAGTTTTCTTAATGGTTAACATTAGTTGCTGACTGCAGTAGAGGGGATGGCGAACAAATGCGGCGATGGTGATAACTGATAACTTCATGCTTTTGAGTGAATTGGTTGTGTAAATACACGGTTTTACACATCCGTCGCAACGCGGGGGTGTAAATACTAGTTACTACTAAAATGTGGTAAAAGACTTAAAACACACAGATTATTCAACCAACGTGTTTGGATCTGCACATCTAGTAGATCATGTATGTGAGACAAGATGACAACCTTAACCTAATTTATTTTAAAATTTTTAATTTTTTTTGTTTTAAAAACAAAACTTAAACAGTACTGATACCTCATTTATTTTAGCTTCATATTATAAGTGGCTTGTTTCATTTTGGAGCTCTCGCATGGTAACACAAACCCTAAATAATCTATATATACCACATGATAATATAGGTGCAAATAAAAACAAAGAAAAATTAGATTTAAATAATCACAACTATGTACTATCGGCAAATAAATGTCCCAACTAACGAGTGTTTGCTGACGGTCCCGTCTTTTAACATATATGCTCACAACGAGCCGTGACTAACAGAAACTTAACATCGTTCGTCTCTAGTCGTCGGAAAAACGTCTTTGCCCGAAAACTCATTTTTTGACCAAAAAACGCAACATTTTTGTCCCAAGCCTCTTTGTAAACCTTAGATCGGAATTTTAGGAACCTTTTTCTAGTAAAATCTCCAATTATTAAGGTTTTTGGAACTCTAGAACCACCGTTTGAGTCAGCGGCGGTAGAAGAAGAGGGTCGCACCAGCTCTGTTATGGTGATGGGCGGCAGTTTGAGGAAAATCTGGTGAGCACCGTGCCACTTAGACGACGGACTAGATCTCCAACGACGAGGACAAATGATTGTCTCGTTTATTTAATCGATTAAGAATAAGACAAATCCCTAACACGTTGAAGGTTCCCGGTGAGGTGGTGATGACCAGTGGCAGATCCATGATTTTTTTCAATCGGTTCACCGTTCAGGTCGGTTTTACGGTTCGGGTTGTTCCGACTACTCTAATCGTTTCGATGGTTTAGGCCGGTTAGACGGTTCGGGTCGATTCAGTGTACCAAGATTGAGATTTTACTAAAGTTCATCTTTGTTTCCTCAAAATAATGACCAAAACGCTCTTTTAGAAATGCTAGCCTATCTCTCTTACTTATCTTATAACATGTAATACATAGCAATCAGATTATCAGACGATTCATATAATTGCACGCTAGCTAAGTTGCTACATATAGCAGTTATTAAAATTGTTTGATTTTAGTCGATAAAAGGTCGCATAATTTTGTGAAAAGTAAACATATTTTAGCTAATCAAATGAATGTCACAATTTTTGAACTAGGGCCAAGCATATGATGGTAAGATACAAACACCAATGATTAAGTAACCTGAAATAAAAAATAAATGAAATTATGACAAAATTGTAAATTACTGAATTGATTCGTGCTGTCATTCCATACAATGTTGAATTGTTGATACATATACATAATGTTACAATCAATTAGGAGACATACAAGGAAAGGTCAATCAATCTAAATTAATTTAATATTACAAAAATATATACTAAATATGTATTGGCTAAGACACCCCCTTAGTCTTAGCGGTAGATGGGCGAACGCAAAGGTTGAATTTGAACTTGTTGAACAAGGAGCGTGGTAACCCTTTAGTAAAAATGTCGGCGTATTGATAATCTGCTGGCATATGTAGAACTCGAATATCTCCAACTCTAACTTTGTCCCGTACGAAATGAATGTCAAGTTCGACATGTTTAGTACGTTGATGTTGTACGGGATTTTGTGATAGGTATACAGCCGAGATGTTGTCACAATAGACAATAGTTGCATGACGAGTAGGGACAGATAGCTCAAGTAGTAAATTACGTAACCAACTCGTTTTGGCAACAGTATTGGCTACCCCACGATATTCGGCTTCAGCACTCAATCTCGAAATTGTAGGTTGTCGTTTAAAGAACCAAGAGACCAAATTAGTTCCCATAAAAATACAATATCCAGACGTGGATCGTCGTGAATCTGGACATCCAACCTAGTCCGCATCAGAGTAAGCAGTGAGTGCTGTGGATGTAGACGGTGTAATGTGTAAACCGTGGGACGTGGTGCCTCTAATGTAGCGTAGAACACGTTTCAGGAACTGAAAATGAGGTTTCCGTGGAGCATGCATGAAAAGACATATCTGTTATACAGCGTATGCAATATCTGGCCAGGTGAATGTTAGGTATTGAAGGGCACCGGCTAAGGAGCGGTAAAGTGAACCATCAAGTAGAGGTGTGCCGGATGAGGCACTCAATTTGGATGATGTGTCTACAAGGGTTGTCGAAAGTTTGCAATTAGACATATTTGCACGTGCTAGGATGTCCTCGGCATATGTTTCTTGTGAGAGAAATAGACTACCATTTTGATGTTGCACATTAATACCCAAGAAATGATGAAGAATGCCAAGATCAGTCATGGAAAATTCCTTGGAGAGAGAAGTATTGATACTCTGAAGTAATGATTTATGTGATGCGGTTAAAATAATGTCATCCACATAAAGCAAGAGATACGCCATTTGGTCTCCCTTTTTATAAATGAATAATGAGGAATCTGAGATAGCACTTTTGAAACCGCATGTAAGAAGATATGTTACAAATTGTTGGAACCATGCTCGAGGTGCCTGCTTCAAACCATATAACGATTTTCGTAATTGGCACACGTGTTCCAGACGAGTAGGGTCTTTAAAGCTCGGTGGTTGAAACATATATACTCTTTCTTTAAGATCACCGTGCAAAAAGGCATTTTTGACATCCAATTGGTGAATTGGCCAAGAACGGGAGGCTGCAAGGTTGAGCACGGTACGAATGGTTGTCGGTTTAACCACGGGGCTGAATGTTTCACCACAATCAATGCTATTTCCCATTTACTACAAGGCGTGCTTTGTAACGTTGGAGTTGACCTATAGCATTATACTTATGGCGAAAATGCCACATACAACGAATAATATGTGCATTTTGTGGTCGTGATACTAATTCCAAAGTGTTATTAGTCAATAAAGCGTTATATTCATCGTTCATGGCAGCGTTCCAATGTGGGTCGTTTAGAGCAGTAAGGTGAGATGTGGGTATAGGTGATATGGTTTGAGTATGAAGATTAAGTGGAATTTTTGGTTTAGTTATACCGGCTCGAAGACGAGTCGTCATGGGATGAGCAGGAGGTGGTGGTGGTGAGATGGGTGACGTATCAGAAGGTGTGGGAGAGTGTTATAGATTTATTTCTAATGGTATAGAGTTGTTCGGTTGGGGAGAGTGAGTGGGCCGAGAGGTGTTGGGTTGGGGTGGCAGAATTGGTGGTGGATTGTGTGATGGGCTGGTGTGTAGTGGTGTTGGGTTGTGTAGTGGGTTGGTTGGTGGGGAATGTTGGGCTAGCAGAGGATGTTGGTTGTTGTTGTGTTTGGAAAAGTAGAGGGGAAGGTGTGTCGGGATCCAAAAATGAGTAATCATGTTGTGTATTGTTTGGTGAATGGCTAAATGGGAATTTAGTTTCGTCAAAGATGACGTGCCGGGAAAAAATGATCTTACCGGTCGATAATTCAAGGCATTGACAGCCTCGGAAATTTGCCGGATAACCAAGGAACACGCAAAGGGTGGAACGTGGACTCAGTTTATTTTGTCTTGTTGCCGATGAGTAGGGGTAGCAGGTACATCCAAAGACGCGAAGGTGATCATAGGAAGGGTGACGTTGGTATAAAGCGGCCATGTGTAAGGCCTCGTTCCCGGTAACCCTACTTTGGTGTTGGATTTACTCATAAACACAATTCTAAAATCAGAGTTAATTAAAACTTTCGCGGAATAACTTAAAACTTCAACCATCACATTACAAAACATTTATTTTTGTCTTAACATACAAATTGTCTTTCAATAAACATTAATTAAAACAGTCATGACACTTCTTCTTAGATGTCAGTCTCTTCCGTTCATGCCATGTGTCCCCCTCCTCAAGCCAGCTGCCTCAACCTATTTGTCTACATGCATACTAAAAGTCAGCTATGCTGAGTGAGTTCTAGTTAATCAATTAACATACATTACATTCATATCCTCACTCATACGTGTCCGAAGATACGTATTCATACCTTACCTGTTATTTCTTCTTTCATACATACTTTACATGCATGCATGCATTCTTACATACTTTCTTTCATATAACCCTATGGTATACCATAAGCTATTCTATCTTAAATATCACAGATATTATAAGGGTCTGGTCCCTAACATCACAGATATTATAAGGGTCTGGTCCCTAACATCACAGATATTATGAGGGTCTGGTCCCTATCATCATAGATATTATAAGGTCTGGTCCCTTCTGTCTTGAATAACCTTACCTTTATCATACGTGCATACTTTCATATCTTCTAGTTATAAATATATATACATAAGCGTTCATACAATCATTATGTAACGATATATTCAATACACAATCATACACGTATCATACACTCACCAATCAAGTAAGCGTATTATCTACCACATAGGAGTATGCACACAGCCCCGAAAACATAACAGATAAGGGGCTAGAACTCACCTGGAGTTGGTTTCTCTCTCCGTTGATGGTAATGCCCTTCCTTAGTTGTGCACGGCTAACTGTACATTACATTATGCATGTCAATTATCTGTTACTAGTATCTCTTATATCTATGCTAATGAAACCCTCAACTAACGGGGATCATGGAATTTCGCATGGAAGAATTTCTCTTCTCATGGAAGAATTTTGCTTCTCATAGAGTTTCTCTTCTCATGAAAGAATTCCTCTTCTCATGGAAGAATTTCGCTTTTCATGGAATTTCTCTTCTCATGGAAGAATTTCTCTTCTCATGGAATTTCTCTTCTCATGGAAGAATTTCTCTTTTCATGGAAGAATTTCGCTTCTCATGGAGTTTCTCTTCTTATGGAAGAATTCCTCTTCTCATGGAAGAATTTCTCTTCTCATGTGAAAAACCCATTTTTTTACATCTCTTTTTTTTTGCCATTTTAAAGATATTTTACTCCGTGACTCTTCCTTAGGACCCAATTTTACCCTTTTTATGGGTTTTGGGTTGTACCAACTTTGTATACTCGTGTTTTATGAGGTCCGAACATCACCTTTTTGTCCTATAACATACCCATGAGGTTATAACTCACCAAGTTTATGTTTTTCTTACATTTCACAGCCCGATCTATCATCCTATCAGTTTGCATGTTGAAACCAACTAAAGACTTAACCATTTAAACTAAAACCTACCTTTTGCTTCGAGTTCGGTTCGGATCCGAGACGACTAGAGGATCTGGACGTGATTCTTGTTATTTGAAGACACTTTGAGCACCAAGATCTTCCTTACTTTAACCCGGATTTGGATTCGGGTCTTGAGAGAGTATGTGTGTGTGTGTTTGTTATGTTTTTGAAAGAAGAAGAAAGTGTGGGGAAGTAGTGGATATTTATAAGAGGCTATGGGCTCCACCACCCACTCTCAATTCCAAATTCAATATTATCCAAACACTAACACGATTAATAACAAGTCCTTCTGTTATTTAATATTCTGAAAATACGGATGTTACACCATGGGTGAGTGATTTTTGAGAAGTTTTGTAGGTAAGATGTTGTGAAGGTTTGTGGCTACATGAAGAGCTTCGACCCAAAAATTAGGAGGTAGTGAGGCATCTGTAAGAAGTGTCAACATGATCTCATTTAGGCGACGAATCATGCGTTCTGATTTTTCATTTCGTTGGGAGGTTTGCGGACATGAAAAACGAAATTGTAGCCCGTTGGAATTTGCAAAAGTGTTGAAATTATGGTTATCAAATTCACCCCCTAAATCACATTGAAATGATTTTATAAGTGTTTGGAATTGAGTACATATGTATTTCTGGAACTTTAAAAATTTATCAAAAGTTTCGGACTTAAATTTTAAAGGGAAAATCCAAGTATATTGAGTTTTATTGTCGACCAAAACCATGTAGTATTTGTATCCGGACTTGCTAGATACGGGTGAGGTCCATAAGTCACAATGTATAATATCAAAAGGCAATAAAATTTGTGACATAGATGTTGAAAATGGCAAACGTTTGCTCTTAGAAATTTGACAAGAATTGCAAATAAAGTCTCGAGAGCGTTTCTTACATGAATTAAATATATTTAAAATAAGTGAATCAAAAACTGAAAGTCCTGGGTGGCCAAGACGGTTATGCCAAAATTCTTGATCATGAGAGAAGTGAAAGGCGGAAGCGGTGGTGTTGGTGACCGGGTAAAGGTGACCGTCACTGTCATGCCTCGTTAGGATCTTCCCATCCATGAAGTCCTTCACAGAAAAACCAAATGGGTCAAATTCAATAGAAGTCCAATTGTCAATATTGAATTGGCGCACAAATATAAGGTTTTTAATGATTTGTGGTGTGTAAAGGACATTATTTAGGTGTAATGGTTTTGTTGAAGTGGGTAGGGTGGTATTACCCGTTCCAAGAATTGGAATTCGTTGTCCATTACCAACAAGTATAGAGCTAATTGAACTAGATAACAAAGGGGAATTTAGTTTACCTTGGTCACCGGTGATGTGAGAGGTGGCCCCCGTATCCATATGCCATGGATCATCCTCGTTATCCGTGTGCATGGCGGCAAAAGCATTACTTAAATCTTTAGGATCAAGCGCATGGAACTCGGTTATGTGAGCTTGAGCAGCAGGCGCGTTGTTAGTGGAACTAGATGCTTGCTTATTGCTTTTGGGCCTATTTAATGGAGGACCAGAGGGTGGAGGCCCATACCAAGGGGCTGGGGCCCAACCAGGTTGTGTTGGATATGGGCTAGGGGGAGGAGGTGGCATGTTCCAGTAGTTGGGCCAGTAAGGTGAAGGGCCTATTTGAGGGTGCCAAAGCTGTGCATGGTTCCGATTGGAATGTGAGTGTGGACCACCTTAGCGATTTCCATTTCCTGAATTGTTGTAGCTTCGCTGATTGTTGTGAGTGGCACGTTGGCTACCGCAATACGAGTCACTCCGACTGTCAGATTGACGGCGATGGTTCGATTCATTATGAACAGCCGCAGCGACCACTGGAGACGGTGAATCGTCGTCACGAGCAAGTTGTCGATCACGTTCTTTTTGCAATATATTATAAGCGTCTTCCCAAGATGGATTAGAGTGAGTAATAACAGCCCCTGTAACATCATATTCCCTTGGTAAACCGTTGACGAGTTGAATAACTAATCGTTGTTCAGTTACCGGAGAATCAAGGTCGTTTAATTGGCCGGCTATTTCTTTCAATTGTTGGCAGTAGACTTCCAAGGAAGGCGTGTTGCGAAGCTTCATGCTTACGAACTTCTGTTCTAAAGCCGCTACCCTAGGCCCACGGTTATTATGAAAAATCTTTTTTACTCGATTCCACGCTTCATATGCGGTGGAATCATTTTCAAGTACTCGTTCAAGTAATTCGTCGGAGAGAGTACCATAAATCCATTGTAGAACAATGGAGTCGATCTTTTGCCATGACGGAAAAGACGGGTCGTCGTTGCCTGGAGCCGGAGTGCCATCGATATGAGATAACACTTCATACCCTCGAGCGTGAAGTGTGAATAATTTTACCCATGAAGCGTAGGTCAGGGTTTTTCCATCTAAAGTACGAACCTTATTTTGGATATTCGTCACTGTGTAGACGGGATGAAGCGGGTTTGTTTTGGAGATTGTTTCTGTTGATTTTTCATCTCCCATGGTGACTGGAAGAGGAATGGGAACTGTTTTAAGATGATGAAAGTGACCGAAGTCAGTTGAGGGTGGGTGGCTGCGGACCGAAGCCGGTGGCTGAATTAGGGTTTAGGATGTATGGCTCTTGATACCATGTAAATTACTAAATTGATTCGTGCTGTCATTCCATACAATGTTGGTACATATACATAATGTTACAATCAATTAGGAGACATACAAGGAAAGGTCAGTCAACCTAAATTAATTTAATATTACAAAAATATATACTAAATATGTATTGCTAAGAAAAATAAGACGTTTGCTTTTAGGTTCACACGCAATTTATATGTGGGCTTACTCTCATATTTTATATAGACGTTCTATATAGAATCCGTAACTCGGTGGGTTCCAATGAACCCGAACCTGATAACCTAGATCCGCCCCTGGTGATGTCGCTGGATGTTAGCATTAGTGATGGTGTTCAAGTTGTGGTGGTGGTGGTCAGCGGTGGTGGTGGTCAGCTTGAATTTTCTGGCGACCAGAGACTAACGCAATTAAGCTTTCAAAAGTCGCGGTTTCGTTTGGAACGAATATGTTAAAAGATGGGACCCTTAACAGATAACCCGTTAGTTGAAATTTTTCTTTATCAATACTCCATAATTGAGATTATTTAAATCAAATTTTTCAATAAAAAAAATGAAGCATGTTTTTGGCATATTTTGATTATGATGAAGCAAATACATTATTGTGGATTTGTGGTAGGGTGGTCAATTCACTCATTTGCCATCATGCGTCTTTTCTAAATTGGGGAAACTTCTAAACCACGTTAGCAAAGCACTGTTTCTGTTTTTATTTTAAACAAAACAATTCAGTTGCTTTTGAGAAATGAATTAAAATAAACTTTAGTGTTAATTAATTAACTATTGGTAATTAATAAAATAAAATAAATAAAACTTTGACCTCATGTCCTTAGACCAAAGGTCAACGGCATCTAATTACTCTTTGGAGTTTTTAAGTTAAAACGCATTGACACTATACTTAACATGGTGCGTGTTTTATTACAAAAAAATACCATTTTTTATATTGTTTAATGGAGTATAATTTCTTATTTCTCGTGAACTTTATAGAAACATATGGCGATAGTAATCAAGTGTAGCATGAACACGACATATGTAAGGCCCCGTTTCCGGTAACCCTATTTTGGTGTTTGATTTACTCATAAACACAGTTCTAAAATCAGAGTAAATTAAAAACTTCACGGAATAATTAAATACTTCAAACATCACATTACAAAACATTATTTCTTGTCTTAACATACAAATTGTCTTTTCATAAACAAATTGTCTTTTCATAAACAGTCTTGACACTTCTTCGTAGTTGTCAATCTCTTCCGTCCATGTCATGTGTCCCTCCTCAAGCCAGCTGCCTCAATCTATTTGCCTGCGTGCATACTAAAAGTCAGCTACGCTGAGTGAGTTCTAGTTAATCATTTAACATACAATACATTCATATCCTTACTCATACGCATCCGAAGATACGTATTCATACCTTATTTACTCTTACTTCTTTCATACAAACTTTATATACATGCACACACGCTTACCTACTTTCTTTCATAAAGTCTTGTAATTTACCATATGATATTCTATCTCTACCATCACAGATATTATTAGGGTCTAGTCCCTTCTGTCTCAGATATTATTAGGGTCTAGTCCCTTCTGTCTCATATATTTTTATGGTCTGGTCCCTTTGTCTCATACCTGTCACGTCACTCGTTCATACATTCATTTTCATTCATGCATACTTTACATATCTTATGGTCATGGATATACGTATATGTACATAATCATTCGTATAAACATTCCATAATAACATTCAATACTTAGTCGTGCATATAACATACACATATCATGCACTTACCATTTAAGTTAAGTGTATTAACAACTATCACAAAGGAGTATGCACACAGCCCCAAAAACATAACGGATAAAGGGGCTAGAAACTCACCTGAAGTCGGTTTCTCTCGCCGTTAATAGTTATGCCCTTCTTTAGCTGTACACGGCTAACTGTATAACGCATTACGAGTGTCAAATATCCATTACTACTACTTCTTATATTTAAGTCGATAACACCCTCAACTAACGGGGGTCCGGAGGCAGCGCCCCTGGTAGCGGGGTCTAGGGGCGGCAGCCCCTAGCAGGATCCAAGGGGCAGCGCCCCTGGCTAGGGTTGAGCTGGGGTTAATGAAAAATTTTATTTTCATTAACAGTCCTTTAACAAAAATGCATCAGAAAACGAATTTTATAAAATTTCGTATGAAAGTATTTCGCTTCGCATGCATGGAATTTCGCTTCGCATGGAACTGTTTCGCTTCGCATGACTGAGCGAAGCGAAATGCCTGTTTCGCTTCTCATGGCTGAGCGAAGCGAAATGACTGTTTCACTTCTCATCGCTGAGCGAAGCAAAATGTCTGTTTCGCTTCTCATGGCTGAGCGAAGCGAAATGCCTGCCTTTCTTCGCTTTTACCATTTTTAAGCCATTTTACTTCGTGGCTCTTCCTCATAACCTGATTTTTACTCTTTCCCAACTTTTGACACATTCTGACCCCATGCACCTGATCTTGAACCCATCTCTCAAAGTCCAAACACCACCTTTTTATCACAAAGTGCACCCGAGAGGTTATAACTTACCAAGTTTATATTTTTCTTACATTTTACAACCCGATCTATCATTATATCTGTTTGCATGACGATTTTAACCATAAAACTTAACCATTTAAACCGAAACCCACCTTTTGCTTCGGGTTCGAGTTCAGATCTGGACAATACGTAGATCTGGACGTGATTCTTGTTGCTTGACGATGTTAAACACAAGATTCCACCCTTCTTTGGCTTGGATTTTAAATCCGAGTGCTAGAGAGAAAGTATGTTTGTTTATTGAGTGTGTGTGTGTTTGGATGAGAAAGGAAAAGAAAAGGAAGAAGTGGTTGAGTTATATATAGAGGGGGGTTTCATAGGTGCCACCACCCATTCCCAATTCCTACTTCCCAAACACTTAACATAAGACTATTTTAGCGACACACACTATTAACAAAACTTTCTGCTATTTATTTAACAAAAGTTAGATGTTACAACATCTTTACCCATTTATTTAAACGTGTCAAACCGGTTGGTCGGTAATAATCAAGTTATTGTAAACATGTTAATTGGGTTGCTGAAATATGGGTTAAACCAGTTGGCGGGTCGATTGTTATAACTAAATAGGTTATACAATGCGACAAAAATTTAACCCGTTTAATAAAAAAGACAACTCGAATAAGTATTATTTGATTCATTTCTAACTGACCTGTGTTGCCACCTACAAAAAGATAATGCATTTGTATGGGCCACTGTCTCAGATAGGGCATGCCCTACACGATATATATATATATATCTTACAACCGAAGTATGAAGTCTACTTCATGTGTGATCAAAGAGCATGACCAAAATGATTATTGTCTTGAGACTTGAATTGCTATATTTTATTTTTTCAATATTTAATCCACATATGTGCTTTGACTTAATATGATGAAGCATATAAATCTTTTCTGGACATTTTTGTAACTATTATCTATATATGGTAAAAGTGAATTTTGGTTTCACAATATTAAAATAGGTTCCTGAAGTTTCAAATATGTTAGATATTTGTGAAAGTAAAACAACTAAGTGTCTCTGGTCCATTGGCTTTGGTTATGGTGAGAAATTCGGTTTCCTTGACATGGCCCCGGGTTCGATTCTTCCCTAAGAGGGCAAATATTTTCTTTGGTTTCTTTGCTCGCACCAAAGATTTATATGTGGTTTGATGGCTTGTGTTGTGACTCTTTAATCTTGATTTCTTTTTGTGTGCAAATCTCATCTCGTGATATGCCCATTTTTATTTGTTTTCATTTCTCATGGGCCCGGTTTTACTTTTAGGCCGCTTTCAAGATTTTTTTGAATATTGCAATGAATTTTATTTCTCTTTTGTTGCTTTTAATATGTAACTTTTTTTTAGTTAGGGTACTGTAACGAATGTAACCAAAACCGATCGAATCCGCGATGCCCAAGTTTTATCTACCGAACAAACGTAGTTTGAAATGTGTTGTAATTGAGATCAATCGAATTGAATTTGTGTTTAGCTACCACCGCGCTGCAACGCTCAGGTTTTACCGACCGAATAAACTTCGTTTGAAATGTGTGATGACCAAGACCAACCGAATTCATGTCGAGTCGCCACCGCAACTTCCGGGTTTTACCGACCGTATAAATGCCATTTTAAACATGCTATTTTTTTGTATCATAAGCTATACGAGTTTTTTAGTTCCGGTATTGTGATGAACGTAACCGAAACCAACCGAATTCGCGATAAATACATAACGAAATCCCAGTTGCCCCGGCGCAACGCACCGGGAAAAAAACTAGTTCTATTATTAAAATCAAATAAGCTTCTAGACCAATTATAAAGTGTTACAATTTTAATAAACTCCAAGAGTATGGTCCAATAACTTCAAAATATACTAAAAAAATCTTTATAAGTTCTTAGTGACTAATTAATATTAGTCTTATAATTCTAATTCACAAACAATGTGAATGAGATTTGGAAAACTTGGAATTGAATTGCTGAAATGAGGTGCTTAATCAACGTATGTTAATTGATCATACTGATAGATGGCGTTGGGACAAGGATCCACTGGGTACGTTTTTGTTGTTTATTTACTAAAAATAAGTATTGAAAAAACTTTGTTCAATACATATAACTATATTCATGCTTGGATAAAATGAACCCAAATAAAAGTTAATTTCTTTGAATGGAGAGCGGATTTAGACAGAATCCCATCAAGAGAATCATTAGCCAGGAGGCACATGATGATGGTGAATACGAGGTGTGTTAACTGTGAATCTCATTCTGAATTAGTATATCATCTTTATGTAATCTTGTAGCTTTGCATAAGTGGTACGGGTGATTGGGTGAAGATCAAGGTAAAGATCAATTTGTGATGTAAATGTGTAGATTTAAGAGGAAGCACGATGCAAGATTTGCTTCTCAAAAGAATTACTATTACTAATAATTATAAAAGATAAGTTTGGTGCAGCAGAGGTTATAGAACGCCTCTAAAAGATGAAACTTGTAGGGAAGAAGTTTAAGTACATTTTTTTATTTTTTAAGACTATGTGTTAGGTAAATGAGATATTTTTTCCGATAGGTAGCGTGCCATTTACATGCAAACTCATAATGACGTTATAACATCACAGTTTCTTCTCAACTTTCTAAAACATATATACCAAAACAAAATAAATTACAAAGGATCCTTACATAATAAGTTCCTTTACATTGTATAGACTTCCAAAACTTTATATATCTATACAAGAGGCAAACTAAAGTATACAATAAAATACAATTTGTTAACTGTATCAAAACGAATTAAACTGGCACCAACTAAATATCCATTGCAACGAAAGAGGGAACTCAGCTCATTCAATTACAAACTCAAATTGTTCACAAAACATCTTTTAAGGATGTGCAATTGAAATATGACTTTTCCTTGCATAACGTCTTTAAACGAGTTTTACACCTTCAATACCAACTCTACACAATGCCTTGTATTTGTAATCGACTAATTGCACTAGCCTTCGTCTCACTTGACACGTCACACATGCTAGCTAGAAAGTTTCTTTTTAAAACGGTAATTTTATTTTTAATTCATGTTGTTTACGGGACTTGAACCAAAGAACTCCCAAACCCCAACTAAAGGTGTTTAAAGACTTTGCCTTCACCAATAACCACCAACCTCACCGGCAGCTAGAAAATGATACTGAGTAACACATGTCTTAATTAACCAACAACTATAATAGCATACTAAAATAAACAAAACAATAAAAGTATTTTTAAATAAGCAAGATATCACAATTTTTTTAACCTTTAATAATCATGATTGGATGTTTAAAAGTATACCATCGGGTTCTCTATTTATATTCCTAGAATTTGCTTTGAGTGGCATGGTGTTTGGGGGGCTTATCAGTTGGTGTCGTTACTTGATAACACCCCTAAACAGCCCACAATGCATAGTATAATATACTCTAAAAAATATTTATAAAAGCTTAGAAAATAACCTACTTAGGCTCTTATTCCAAATAAGATGACAAACAAAAAGAAAATTAAAATTGTGTGTGTGTGTGGGGGGGGGGGGGGGGGGGGGGTTGGACTAATCTCCTCAATTCGTGAAGAGAGCACGGCCCATGGACCATGGTTATCGATTCACACGGCCCATGTACCATGTAGTCATTCTTAGTATTTCCATTTGACCCACGGCCCTTTATCAATGACTGTAGTGGCCCACAATTTGTTACAAAAACATTTATTTTATATATATTATCTTTTTTTTTTACTACAATAACACATTTCACGGATCAAACGTCTAGTTTCCTAGATACCCATTTGGCCTAAATCAAGAATGACTGTGAACGAAGGTATGTAAGTATGGTTGCAGAAGCCGCTAGACTCTTTCAAGTCAGTTGACTGTGAAGTTATGAGTATTCGGTCGAGGTGGAGAGTATTTAGGGAGTACTCAAACATAATAAACTATAAAAAAATATTTTTCAGAAAATTATATACGCCAGATGTTATGAGTTAAGTAATATTTTGTAATAAAATATGTGAATAATGTAAACGAAAAAAATACATGTTTAAATATTAAAGTACTTCTAAAACTTATATTTATTCGTTGAAAATTGATATTTATTCTTTAATATTATAGATAATGAAATATTCTAAAGGAATAAACGTAGAATTTAGATGATTTCTTCAACATGAAAAAACGTCAATATCAAAAAATATGACTTTATAGACTAAATGTCTGAAGTAATATTTTAACGATAAAGTATTCTATCAAGTTTTAAAGCTATTAAACCAAACTAAAGGTCTGAAGCAAGATCTTTTGATATAGATAAGTTATTAAACTATTATTCTTAAACTATAGGTTCGAGATAATCGATTATTAAATACAGAAAAGTTGTTAATTTAACAACTCATCAAAAGTTGAATACACTTAAACTTTACAAATTCTTTTTAACGCGTCATTTAAACAATTCAAAGTTTACATTGGATTATAGATCCCTACAACTTTAGTATCCGCCGGCTCTCATGCTAGATATACGTTTGTTTACATCCATGCATATGTGGTTAGTGGGTAGGCATACCTCGTCATGTTCAGCATCATGTTTCTGCTCATTGAGCCGGTGTATAGGGTCGTTTGAGCTTGACTATGTGATATATTTGATACACTGGTCTGCAGAGCGGATTATTATTTTGAGTAGGAATTTAAGGTTTATATAAAAGGTTTAGCATCAAAATATCATATTATTTTTAAAATTACTATATTTAAAACAATATCTATTCGGCTGGTAAAACCGGGCATTGTGTTACAGCAACGAGTTGACTCGTATTCAATGGGTATTGGTTACGTTGGTAAAGGTATCTTAATAAAACCCAAAATATAAATTTGTTGAATTAACATATAAAAAGATTAACATACAAGAAAAATAAAATATTTGATGTTTATTCGGTCAGTAAAAATCGAACGTTGTTAAAATCCGAGCGTTGAAGCCTGAGCATTGGTAAACCCAAGCGTTACGACGACTATATTTTATATACATATAAAATGCAATTTAGTGTTATGCACAATTTTAGTAAAGGTATAAAATGAAACGAGGTGCCGCACCAATTTAGGCACACGTGAAGTGTGAAACGTGCCTTGCATGCGGTATGATCTCATCGCAAATATATGAACCGCAGAGGCGCAGATGACATTTAAAAGGTATTTGTGTGTTAAAACTTAGGTAGTGTTTGGTATGAAGTAATGATAGGTGGAATGGAATGAATCATTTCAAATGAATGAAATAAAACAAGTTTGGTTATCATTCATCAATGGAATGGTTCATTCCTAAGGAATGTAATTCATTCCATATATAGCATTTTTGATTCCTTAGTAAATGGTGGTTTTTCTTTCATTCCTTCAGGAATAGAATAAAAAATGATCAACAATTATTATTATTATTTTATTATAGTATAACTATTATTAATTTATAATAATTATTACATCGTATCATGTTATTACCGTTCCATTAATGATAAAAATATTATGTGTGTATAGTTTACTATTTAATAAAAAAAATAATAACAAAGTTATGATTCATTTCATTCCTACGTGGTAACCAAACAAGACAGTGAAATGGTAATGATTCATTTCATTCCTTTATCCATTTCATTCCATTGTCCATTTCATTCCCTCATTCATTCCATTATCCTATACCAAACAAACCCTTAGACTAAATGTTATGAAAGTGGAGGGAGCGCCACACCACCACCTCAACATGCTAAACGTCTTCCCTCGTAATACCTTAATGGCGACAACCACATCCCCCCCCCTCTCTCTCTCACCAATAATTTTAACCAGGGTCATCTCCGAGAACAATGACGGATTCAGGAATTTTTTTCGGGTGGTGCACTGCTTATAGATGATTCAATTTCATAGAGTCGGGTATAAAAGGTTTCGGGTTGGTTTGAGGTTCGGGTCGGTTCGATGGCAAAGTTTTCATTACACAATAAAGAATACAATAAAATAATAAAAAACCTCTAAGTAGATATGTCCGTCTAATTTCATCTTTTTGACTTGGGTGATAAGATGAAACTGGTTGCCTTTCGAAAGGATCCCATGGAAGATCATCCAAATTTATTTTTGACGATTTACTACTTGAAGATGATGATCCAAGGTTCGATGGTTCATAAAAACTAAGAAACTAACAAATTAAAACTAAATTTAACAAATAACTTAACAACTAACAACATAAAAAGCAATTAACAAGAATAAGTAATTAACATTTAACAAATGAATGTGAACATACCTTCAAAGTGAGAGTATTCAAGCTTTGAGTTTGAGGAAGAGTAGAAGGCTGAAGGAATGAGCTGTATGGAGTGTGGACGTGTGGATGGCCGGAAAAAGAGAGGGCCAGGGGGCCAGCGGCGGTGGGCGGTGGTCGGAGAAGGTCGGCGGTGGCAGAGTAGCAGAAGCAGGTGGCTGTGACCTGTGTGCGTCAGTCTTGAGAGAAAGAGAGGCAGCGGTTGTATTGTAATGGGTTTTAAAACTTAAAAACCCTAAATTGAAACACATAAGGCTTTAATTAAAAAAATAAGTTTAAAAAAATGCTTCAGAACTGGATCAAACTCACTACCTCACAGTTACAAAACCAAGTGTTTACCAATTGACTAGCGCTTATAGTTGAGTTTAGAGTGGTTCCTTCCTAATTTATAAGGTGGTTCCTATAGTGTTTTCTATATAAAAGTACACTATTATTTCAAAACTCTGGAACCACCCGCTTTCCATATATATCTGCCCCTATCCGAGAATCGTAACAAAAATTTGGGCTTAAGGCGAAAAAAAGTTTAGCCCTTAAGTTATTTGAGTAATTGGGTTTAAACATTAAGAATACATTTTTTTTTCAAAAATATATATAATTTTAAAAAAATAAAGCCTATCGAGGCGTCGAGACGAGGTCGGTCAACCACCCGGCCCTGCATCAAAGCCGGCCTTGGTCTAACGCCAAAGAGCGCTCATTTGTGGGGTTCACTCCCATTTCAACAAATCAGTTTTAGTTTTAGATTTTTTTTTAATATTGGTTAAGTATCTCCCCTTCATTACAATTGTTTTTAAACTTGGTTAGTTAAAGCCCATTGTATACATGGCAACGTTGTGCTGCATTTGTGATGTTTTAACTAACCAAATCATAACACAATCTTAAAAAAAAATATATCTTGAAACTTAGTTATATTTTTTGTGACTAACCAAACTATAAGACATTCTTAAAAAAATCATATCTTGAAACTTAGTTATATTTTTAGTTAGATAATTTCACCACCCCTCTAAACCTAAGTATAATCAGTGTATCACAAAGACCGCTTGCTTACCGTTGCAGTCTAACATTTGTTATGTTGACAGTTTAACGTACCCAATGCCTATGAATGGTCTAACAATTTCATATCAGTTCTTGGTACGGTTTAACAGCTCGTCGCAACGCACGGGTCATATATACTAGTTTATTTACTTAGTCCCAAACATAAACTTAAATTAAATGGCCTTTTGGTCTAGTCTAGCGATATCAACATAACAAGAAAGAGGTGAGTGTTTAAGTCTCTTAGTCATTACAAAAGGCGTAATTTAAAGGGTTAAATACAGAGCGTGTGAGTTGTTAAAAAAATTAAAAATAAATTGCAATGTAATATAAGTCAAAAAATTGTAATATTTATGTTTTTTAATATGAGTTTATTTAGTGAATAAGAATTCGAATCCAAAAAATCATAAAAACATGCGGGGTGCTCTAGACTTTTTAATCTTTTAATATAAAATTTAAAAGTAGGCAATTCTCTGTTTCTTGATGCTACGATGGTCTTTTATCATTGGATCATTCCATACGAAAAACGTTAGTCAATTCTCTATTTGTTGATCAAAAAAGAAAGTTTGGATCCAAAAAAAATATCATAAATAAATAATAATAAACAAGAGCCCGTGCAGGAGGGGACAAAATGCAGGTGCGCTACACCTTTTAAACTTTTTAATATAACATTTAAATAAATAAATAATTAAAGAAACTAGTATGTTTTTTTGAAGATTTTACGGAGGGAGAAAAGTGAGATTTTTTGAGCATCGGTCACATGGTTTTGAAACAGTGGCGGACCCCACACAACCTGGCAAAAAAACGTATATTATTTATTTGATTATGAAATATAAAAGACAAGTGGGCCCCACCGCATAGTCAGCACCCATGTGAAAGTGTCCCTGCTTGTGGGCTCGCTTTTCCTCCCTTCCATCCACCAGCCCCCACACAACATTACAAAATCTCTTCTTTCACTTTTTGTGTCTTGTGTTTTTATTTTCACTGTCTTTATACGTACGTGCGTATGCAGGTGTACTTGTGCAGTGTGTAAATATATATTACATTAGGTTTTATCCTACATTACGTGGTTGTTTTTATTTTCATTTTTAATATTTATAAATTTTTTTAAAATTTAAATTTTATTTATTGTAAGTGAGTTAAATATACTCAGGATTTGATGATGAAACGGTTTTACAAATGAATGAGACGTCATAACTCGTTTAAAATCTATCTGGGTTTGGCGGGACCCCCGACTTGCTTATATTTTTTACTATAATATTGTTTCTTAATATAAATAATATCTTTTATTAAAAAATTGGATATTAAATTTTAATATATCTCTATTTTATACAATGTTCATATCAAATATTAAGTTAGATTGATTTTTAATATAACGAGATGTTATAACCCGTTTAAGGGTTATCTGGGTTTGATGAGACTCATACCCGTGAATTCGGGTTAAATGCATGAGAAACCTCCATTTACAAATAAAACAATACGGTAGCTTGAGAGAATGTAAAAAGCAACCAGAAAACTTTTAAAGGTTTTGTTTTTATATGTATTTAAGATTTATATATACACATGTATGAAGATCACGCTACGTGTCAGAATAGCTGGTGTTGCATCTAATCCATTGTTCATTCTATTACATTGTTCATTCTATTACTTCATCCATTCTATCTTCCGTTTTTTATTACATTCTCCATTTCATTACCCATACAAAATAGATCGAGCATATAAATGTGTGTGAATGCATGTATGCACCCACCAGCACATTAACTTGTCATAAACGGTATATTGGTTGATTTAATAGATCAAGATTTTTAACAGGATATGCAATATACAAGGCATTTACTGATCGGTCAGGATCCGGTACAAAATGATTAAATAGAGGAAATGTTTAATATCTTTAAATCATCATGTATGAAAGTTGGTTCACATGCATGCAAACAAAAGAGTCGAAAATGGACAATGAATGAAGAAATTATCAACAATATCTCGTATTCACAAACATGTTCCAAAATATATAGTCAATTATTGTCTCTAAATGTTTTTTGTATCGCCAACACTTTCTTCTCATTAATATATATATATATATATATAGGGTTAGGTTAGAATAAAAAACCACTTAAGTTGTGAAAACTCTAGAAACACATTTTCAACCACATGTTTTTAAATAAAGATTAAATTTTGTGGTCCACAATTAAAGTTAATAAAAAAATTTAAAGGTTAATTTACACTTTCTCTTTCCTGAAAACATATATAAAAATTAGTAAAAAAATGTAAAAAAATAGCAAAACATTTTTTTTATGTTTTCGATGTTTTGTATTTAATGTAACAACAAATATTACATGTAAAAAAACGATGTTACATAGGATTTTCACGAGTTTTCACAACTCAAGTGGGTTTTCATTTTATACTTTGCCTATATATATATACATATATACTTAGGTTAATAACCCGTATAATACACGGGTTGAATAAAGAATATAATTTCAATAAAAAGATGTTTATATACGTGATATAATTTAAGAATGTATAACAATTTCTCGTATTTGTTACATTATATATAAATTTGAAAAAAGATTAAATACAAAATTGTTCATAAAACCTTCAAATATCGTATTGTACACAATATATGTGGTTTTTTTATATTAATTATGCAATGGTACGAAAGGATAACTTTAAGGTTTTAAAGTTGTAAAATAAATCAAGAGTCGAACAAAGTTTAACTAAATTTCGCATAAGACAAATTCTGGGTATTTAGATGTACAAACACTCGAAAAGAGACTTTTAATAGTTTAGCCATATTCAAAAGGATCTTTATAATAATAATATTTTGAAATAAAGTATTTAAAAAATTAGCTTAAAAGACGTAATAAATAAATAAATATTAAACGTTTTTTTATCTCTGGAAATCACATTAACTGAGAGTTAATGAAAATTTAATTTAAGAATTTTAAAAATAATAATAAATGTAACAAATTAATTTAATATATTTAAATGTGGTTTAATTTGGAAATAGCTTATGTGTTATCATATGTGGACACTTTAGAAAAGATGTCATGTGTCCACATTGTTTTGCTTTAATATATCAGTAAGATAAGATATATATATATATAGAGAGAGAGAGAGAGAGAATGGTTCCAATAAAAATAAGAATCTTCCTAGGAATTGTAAGAAACAATAAATTTTTGACATGTAACATTACAAATTATGATAAAAGAACAATTATAGGAAACTGTGTCGGTTTTTAAAACTCAACCAAGTTCTCAAATTATCCATCTCATATATATATATATATATATAAAGTGAGTTGTCATTATATACTCTGCCTATATATATATATGGCTGACATATCGTGTATACCCATACACGATAAGACATAAACACGAAACACGCCTATACAAAAACACGAAAATGTATCGTGTACATGTATCCCAAACCCGAACATGAAACTGTTAATACCAGGTATATACGATAAGAACAGGATTGCCGGAGAGGAGGGTTCGGTCGTTCGGTGGTCGATGGTGTCGCTGCAATTGCGAGGAGGCCGGACTGCCGGAGAATCGAATGTTGGGACAACCGGAAATGCATAGGGAAACCACCAGAGATCAAGAAAAGGTGAATCAGATAGGGTTTTGTGCCATCTGCTTAATGTTGGATTGAAATGATGTATGTTTTGTTCAATTGTTTGGTATAATAATTTAGGGTTAACTATTTAGGGTATATAACATTTTATATTATATTATATTATATATTTTTATTTATAAAAAAATATAATAAGGTACTAACGGGTACTTAACAGGTAAACAAGTATTTTACCTATTTAGACACGGAAATTATCAGGTCAATTCGTGTCTACCTGTCTAGTACACGAAACATGTTAATGTTATACCTGATACATGTTAAAGTCTTATAGGTTTGTGTCGCGTATTCGTGTATCGTTTCTAAATTGTCAGCCGTATTCCCAACTTTTCCCCTAAATTTTTGTGAGATGTTTTTGTAAATTATTGGATATGGTTAATAGCAGTCGTGAGTGAAGAAGAGATAAAAATTTGTAGTTTTTCTATAATTTGGGAAAACTTGCATGCCGCATTTTATTTTTTAATATTTGTTTGAAATTAGTTTTTGAGTAGAGAGGAAAGAAACTACATTTATAAGATATAAAAAAATATTATTAATTACAAATAAAAAGTATAACATATTTTAGTATAATTATAAAAATAAAGATGATGAACGAGTCCAGAATCCCCTCAATAAAGAGTTTTAGAGAATATGTTGATGTAATAAGATAAATTATTTTAAATGTACAAGTAATAAGCATTATTAAATTAATTATTTTATGTTTTATAACGTAAAAATAATGTTAATGATATATCCCATGATTCCACTAGAACATGGCATATATTAGCCTAGATTTGACCATTCCACTTGGCTAAAGTATATAAAAAATTAAAACCAAAGTACAAGCAAATAAAGATGCTCCAAACAACAATATAAAAAACAACATATCAAAAAATTAAAAAACCCATATGTTTTGTCATTATTTCAATGTCATGTCCCTTTTCATTGCCCTATCATGATCATGATGTATTCATACATATATTTATATTCATACATACATAGATAATATAATAATAACATTAACTACTTGTGGCATAAATGCCACCATTTCTTTTCTATTCTACCTTTTTTTCAACACTAAACACAACTACCACATCACTCCCCCAACACCCAATCACAAGTGATTTTACAAATTTGCCCCTTTCATTACATAAAACTACACTAGACCACTAAATACATCCTGAATTTTCTTTTCTAGACTTCTTTTTTAATCCTATGAGAAACTTGTTTTTTAATGGTATCTTCAATTCAACTGCATTGATGTGTAGGGTTACAACAAAGTGAAGGGAGGAAGGAGTAAAAGGCACCCTCTACTTAATTTCTTTCTTATCCTATATATAATTTTGTATTGTAGTAAGTAACATTGTGGCGGGACGCGACGGTGGTGGTGGTGGTGACGATGGTTGCTAATGGTTATTGGTATTGATGATCTTACTAAGCATCTCATCTTGGTAATCCTTTCTTGTTCCTGAAAAGTACTCAACCATATAAGGAACCAAAAACATATGAACTAAACCCGTTAAACCGATTATCTTACCTACGGTAAGGAAGCTAAAAAACATGAAATTAAGAACTACATCCCAATGGCACCATGACCCGAAGAAAACCTGCACCGGCACAACCAATGTTGTTAGCCAACTGATTAACCGAATGTTAATAATTTAGGTTAAAAACGAGCCAAATTGTACCTAGGAAACTGAAAGTAACAAGAGTTCAGTGAAGCTAAGTCCAATGTTGAGGTGGCGGGAAGCAATGTGGAGGTCATCAAGTTACTATTACTAGTTGATATCAGGGTGGAAGAGACAGGGGTAATATCATCATTTGAGAAGACGGTTTGGTAGTTTGCGGATGCTTTTGGTGAAGTGAAAAGGTTATCGGGGAGATTGTGCTCCAAGCTGCATTGCATTGCATACTCTAATTTAGAAATCTAGAACAAAATCTTAGTAAAGCATAATGTTTCCTGACTTTTTTCTTGAAATAGCATTGATTATACCCAATGTTTTCATAACCGGACACCTTATCAGTTCACTGTTCACTGGTTGAACTAGGCAGACCGGTTTAATACAATAGAGGGTATACATAATTTAAAAGTTTAAATTATAAATATATAACTAACTTTGAACAAATTATAAAGATATTTTATTTTTGTAGATGTGTATTACTATTAATATATATATAACCTTAAATAAAAACAAAGTATAGTATGAATTAGTAAATAAATCAGTAAATGAGATTTTAAAAGGAAAAATAACAAAATTAGGAAAAAAAAATTGAAACCCAAACCGCCTGATTCAAATGCAGGCGGTTCAAACACACAACTGGACCAGTTGTGTGCCCGATTCCTAGTCCGGTTCTGGTTCTGAAAACAGTAATCTTACCTTTCAGGCAAGTCTATCTCTTCTTCATTATTAGGGATCAGTTTTCCATCACTAGTCTCATCTTTTAACTCCAGTGTTTCCTTCTCTTTCTCCAAGTCTAAATTTGGCCCTAAGGGTTCATCACCATTTATAGTTACACTTGCCATTTTGGAAATCAAACCATCCTCTACACAATAAACACATACCAATTCAATTAGTCATTAGGCACGGATTCCGTATCCGATTTAACTAACAAATCGGTACATTACCCGAATCAGGACTCGATGAGCTCCGGGAACCAAAAACCGACGGGTGATTGAGATAACTTGGGGAATAACATGTGGGCGACAGAATGGCTGCGCCCGTGGAAAGCGCCCGCTGGTGGTGGTGGGACCGTTTTACATCTAGAAGTTGCAGATCCATGATCCGACGGTTCTGAAGCTCGATTGCGTATTGCAGATCCGCCTGTTCCTCCAACTTCTTCCGCCACAACAGATCCTGGCTGTTGTACAACATCCTCGCACCTAAATTCAATAAACGATAACGATAACGATAACAACAAATGCTACAATTTATAGAAAATATCTAAATCAAAGTTTTAAATTAGTAAACACCTATATTTAGATCGAAAGGATCGCGCGCAGAATCGAATCCAGTGGGACTGTCGAGGGGCATCGGTTGCTTTCTGAACTTTTCGGGGACTTTACCCTTCGCCTTGTACGGTTTCACTAAAACCCGAGCATCACACACGAAATGCGGGTTGCCTTTCGCGAGTATGAGTTTAACAGTCTCGGCATACATGAATGTCACGAAACCGAACATTCGTTTTTGCTGGTATGGGATCCGAACATCTTGAACCGGTCCGTACATGCTATCAAACAACACGAAATCATAATCATCGTCACCGAACTAAATAATGTAAAAGCACGATAAACACGAGACCGAACCTGAAGTAATTGGACACATCTTCTTCTCTAAATGTACTATCCGCTGGAAAAGTTAGGTAGATTTGCCGGGAACCCGGGTTTAGCATACCAATGGAAAACTCGTTTCTTGATCGCCCGAATTTGTTCATATCGTCTCCGATCATCAATGCCACGGCTGCAGCTGCTGCGGCCATTCTGCAAACAATCACAAATTGAATATCAAACATTTCAAAGTAACTATATAGTCACTGACTGATTGTAGATTATTATTACTACCTCGGGCTATCGGATTGTTGCTGAAGAAGAAAGTTCATTGATTTCGGGCTGTTCGGGAACGAGTAGTTTGAAGAACCACCGCCACCACCGCCCATCAGCAACCTTTGCTGATGGGCGGATTTAGTACGGAGAAGTTCATGGCAGTGTTCCATCATATCAACTTTACTTAAAGAACCAACCGTTACAGCTGGCAAATCAGCTTCAGTACCCGTACCTATACCTATACCCGCACCATGTGTGAACCTACAGCTAGCTCCGTTTTTGCAGTACCCTCTAGCAAAGTACAAGCAAACATCATTCACCGAAGAGCTTCGGCGGTGGGGACCATCACCACCCCACGGTGAAAACATGTCGCCCGTGCCATTGGGCGACACCAGATCCGGGTAAAACAAGTCCCCGGATTTGTTGGCGAGCGTAGGAGACCCATCGTTGAGAAACGAAAGCTGGTCTTGGATCTGCAGCTCGTCAATCAGATCAGGCTGATCAGCTCCAGCTGCAGCGCCTCCGCCGTAGTATGGAGGTGCTGACGAATTCAGCCTGTGCTCTTCCACAGGCTGAAATTCCGAGTTTGTCCAGGAACTAGACAAACTCGGAATACTTAACGGCGAAGGAATATTAGTTCCTCCGCCGTTAAGAAGCCTTCCAGAATTTGCAGAATTCTGGCGAGAAAGCGAACTGAAGGGTGACGGAGACGACGGAGTTGAAGGTGTAGTAGGGGATGAAATGCCGAGTTCCTTCCGAGCTTTAACAATAACCGAATGGACGAGTGATTCGGGGCCGAAAGCTAACCGAATCATTTCTTTCTCACCGTGATCTTGAATTAACAAAAGACCCATGATTTTTGAAGCGTACTCCGGGTCTAAACTTTGGATCCTAGTAAACACAACTCGTGTTGCTTCATATGAGTCCATCTTGATCCACTAAAGTTCGTTTAAAAATTTCAAAATCAAACCCAAAATCTACCAAGACTTGGAAGACAGTTTAATTGCTTGATTTGATGTTCCTGTTGAGGAAACAAAACAAAAAACCATAACTTTAGTTAAAATCAGAAAAACCATAAAATAAAATAAAATTTTAACCTTAAAGTTAGTTAAACAACCCCATGATTTAAAGATTGTTAAAATTCATGCAAAAAAAAAGGTTTTACAGATTAAAAAGAGAGAGTTGGGTGAAAATTTTCTGCAAAAAGATGAAGAAAAAAAGATGATCAGCTTTTTCTCTCTATAAATACATATCTAAGTGTTTCTCTCACTATAACCTTTATTTTTGCCTGAAATGAAAAGAAAGGGCAGGAGGTAAGCTTAACCCATAATTAGAAAGGAGTGATGAGATGAAGATGATGAGGGTAAAGAAAAGAAAGAAATCTAAAGCTAGATTGAGGTTGAAAGGTTATTTGCTATATAAAGTGAAGTGATGGAGTGTTAAATGAGTTGCATAAGTGGAATAATCAATAGCTTTGCTGCTACTGCTGGTTCTGCTGATATCAAGGATGTTGATTTTCAGAATAATAATTATAAGGCACCTACACAGTAGTACCCTTGTTACGTTAGTTTCAGTGAGTGAGAGAGAGAGGAGAGGAGAGGAGAGGAGAGAGAATTTAATCTCTTGAATCTCTCTCCTATTGTAGTTTAGTTGAAGAAAGCATGCTAGAGCCAATGCTAATTTGTCCTTTTATATTTTATAATGTTTGTTACTTTTACGAGAGTTAGATTATAATAGGAAGTATAGTTTTGTAGGAAGGATAAGAGGTAATATTGTCCATTGATTTTAAACATAAAGGGTTAAGATTAGTTTACGGGAAATCATGTGTGAAAATAAGGGGAAAGGTATAAAAGAAATAACATATTTGTTGACTTTCTCTCTTCACATGCAAGTCACATGTCAAATTCCCCCATCATTTTTAAACGACCATAACTTTTTTTACGACGTTTTTATTGAAAAACAAATTCACCATAATAACGAGTGTCTTTTTATCTTTTATATGAGTACCATATTGTAATATAAAAATAAAAAAAAGCAGTGGGTTTTTTACAAATTGTGTTTTACTGAATTGTGTTTTACAAAATTATGTTATACAATAGTATTTTTCATTGTGTTTTTTTTCAATTGTGTTTTTTATTGTGTTTTTTTTTCATTGTGTTTTTCATAGTCTTTTCCATTGTATTTTTTCGGACTTTTCCGGCGAGGTGGTGGCGGTAGGTGGCGGTGGGCGGTGAAGTGGTGGTGGTTGTAGGAGATGAGTGAAGATTTAATTGGGTTTTATGTAAGTGGGTTTTTGAAATTAATGTAAGTGGGTTTTGATATTAAAGTGTTAGACTAAAATACCCTTCTTCCTAGCCTTCTTAGAAAAATTTAACTTCTTATTTGAACCTAACCACTGTTATGATTATATAATATCATTTTTTCATAAATTTCAAAAGTTTATGCTTGATTATATTACTTTACTCCGTTAAAAGTTAGATTTATACATAAAATAATTAAACAACAATATATCAAAATTAATGTTTAAAAGTAATATCATAAATTATGGGGTCATAACATTACCATACATGGCCCATTGGATACGACCAAGTAGCTCTACATGCTTAGTCGTTAGGAAACCATAAGTAACATTATACCGTATTATGTTATAAATAATTAGATTATATCATATCTATAAGACCATTCACATCTGCTCCACCATATTATACCTTATAATTTAACTAAAAATTATCATTTTTTAAAATTTATTACTCATTTTAAAAAAAACTCCGGCACATCCCATTTTCTATTTTTTTTCTTTATCTTACATACAAACGTGTTTTATTATTATTTTTCTCCTTTTTATGCACTTAATAAATTTGATAAAGGATGAATAATAGCTTTTCATATATGAAAAGTTATTATACCAAATGCTTTTAATTGGGAAAATTATCAAAATGTCATATTAATTGAGAGATATTTCATTTTTGTCCCTATAAATAAAAGTTTTCAAAAATGTCCCCTACAAACACACCTTTGACGACGTGTTAGGCCCCAACGCGTCTTTCATGACATGTTTAGCCACCAAACGTGTGTTTCACGACCTGTTAGCCTCCAACGCGCATCTTTCACGACATGCTAGTCTCTAGGTGTCTTTCACGACCTGTTAGCCTCTAACGTATTTTTCACAACATGTTCGGCCTATTAATTGTTATTTTAACATTACATTATTATAGTTAATTTTATTCATATTTGGTTTTTCTTTTTTAACTTGTAATGTGTGTGTGTGTGTAATTTTGAATATGTCGTTGAGACGTATTTATTTTTTATACTGTCATAAATTTTACTCAAAACTAAGTGTCAAATTGTTAACAAAATGTTCAATAAATGTTTAGGCACGTTTAAGTACAGTTTATGCCAACACGTAGATAAAAATAAGGGCGTTTCAGCGGTATATTTGGAATTTTATAAAACTTTATGCATTACAAGTTATTAAAAAACCAAATATGAGTAAAATTAATTATAATAATGTAATTAAAAAAACAATTAATGGGGCAAACATTTCGTGAAAGACGCATTAGAGGCTATCAGATTGTGAAAGACGCGCGTTGCAAGCTAACAGGTCGTGAAAGACGCGTTAAGGCCTAGCACGTCTTCAAAGGTGTGTTTGTAGGAGACATTTCTGGAAACTTTTATTTATGGGGACAAAAATAGAATCTCTCTCCATTAACGGGGCATTTTGAGATTTTTCTCTTTATAATTTAGGGTTAGAGAATTGAAAATGTGAAATGGATGAAGTGTATTTTTGTAACATTTTGGATTTTTCCAAACCGTATTTGTTTATGAACGAAACATTTTTAGATCTTTAATATTAATCAAAATCAAATATCTATAAGTAATTAGGTTTCTAATATTCATTTTTTACCCTTTAAGTCCTTAAAGTTAATTATTCTTTGTTTAAACTTTAAAATAGTCGGAAATTGGACATTATAAGAGAGTAGAAGGACCAAAGTTGCAAAAATCCAAACTCCAACCATTTTGGTCGGAGCACCACGTGGTGGGATGGCTCGAAATCGCTTATTTTTGGACAAAATCAAGTGTTTTAAGCCCCAAGAAGTCCCTCAAAGTCTAGATACATGTCCATATACATTAACCCTTCTCCAAGAACGAAATCCTTTGGTTATTCTATTGATCTGATCATTAAAGGCCCATTCGGTTTCTTAAACGAGTAAGTTATCATATTTAGTTCGATTTAGTGAATCCTATATAAACATATCATTATTTCTCTGCCACAAATCATCCGTAAACCCTAATACACAAATCCCAGCCGTCACCTACCTCTTCCATACTCCATCCTCTTCGGTTTTCGCGTTATTGTTGAAGATACAAATTAAGACGGTTGACTTTGCTTGCTTTAGGATCTTTGACTCTTCGTTTCTCCTGATCCTTTCACTTTTTGGGTAAGTTGTAAACATAGAAATCGTTCATATACATTCCCTAGTAAATAACCTTCAATAAATTTCGGTGGTTGAAGGGTGTTGACTGGTCAAATCGTTTAAAACTTGTTAAAGGGCAAAATAGTCAACAAGTTTGGCTTAACGCTTTCTCATACTTCTGATCGGATTCAACGTTCGGTCCAGAAGAATTTTATTCTTGTAACGTAATTTTAAGGCTACTAACCAAAACCCAACTTCCGACTCGCTGTTCGGATTCTGGTCAGTACCAGCTCGCTTAAATATTAAATATAACGTAACTTGAGTTCTAAACGTCCGTTTGGATTTATTCCAGTGGCCACGAGTTTGTTTTTACTTATATTATCATATCTCACAGTTTCATGTTCTGATTATTTACCTCGTTCGACGCGTAGTGGACCACTCGCTTAATCTTTAGTTCGCTTATCTTAATTATTAATCACATGCCTTTAATCTAAGGTGAGTTTTATCATTCCTCTATGTTACTCAGTTTTCTAAAATGTTTTGGGGACATATGCGTTTATCATACTATATATATATAACAAAAACAGCAAACGTGTAATTGTGTGTGATTAATCAAATATACTTGTTATGTACTTACTTGTTTATGTGTGCATTCGTTTGGCATATCCCCTTATGGAGGGTTCTCATTGACCAATGCTGGATTCGCTTGGCAACGGTCTTATTATTATTATTTGCTCATGGTTGATTTACCGGCGCCAGATTCGCTTGGCAAAGGTTTAATCGACAACTTATTTGCTCATGGTTTGATTTCGATAACGCATTTATGACGTTTTGCTTATTTCTTTTATTTATTATATTAATATTATTTTATTTCAAAACTGGTGATAAACTCACTCAATATGTGTTGTTGACAAACTCTGTTTTCTACGCATATGCAGGTTGCTTGAGTTAAAGTTTGGACACTTAGAAAGAACTTAGGGTTTATTGAAGACAAACATGAATTTAACTTGTTACATATATATTTATTTGAATTGTTTGTTGTATTCGGATATTGTATATTTATTTTTAATAAAATAATTAATTAGATATTGTCACATTATATGTATGATAGTATCTTCGAGCTGTGAGCAATCGGCTCACGCCCCGGCATTTCCGCCTTAAGGTTGGGGTGTGATAATTTTTATAAGAATTCTTTATATTTTAAAGATGTAGAAGAGTTTGATGGATTGATTGTGAAGAGTGTTTTTCCCAAAAGAGCGTACTTGAAAAACTTGTTTGCCAAAAAAGTGTAGTTTCAAAAATTTTTACCACAGTGTAGTTTAATATTTTTTATTTTTCACTTCTATTCTCATCGGGTAAATTAAGGTTATTTTAATGTATAATTACATTTAAGATTTTGTATTTAATAAAATGTACTTAATAAGCCAATATCTATATTTATATCTATACTATATATAAAACATTAGTTAGAAACCTCTTAATTTTTAACAGGTATCAAACTTATTGCTTTATGGATAATTCATAATTGCATCTAAAATATAAAATTTAGGGGTAATTAAGTCTTTTAGTCACAAGTTTTACATAAACTTTCATTCTTTCAAAACATAGTTACGACATAGGTCCCTCAACTTCACTCACTTTCTTTTAATTTAAAGAATAATTACATATATACCTCATGATTCAAAATTAACTGCTCCCATGACTTTTTATTAGTCATAACCTTTTCACATGTCAATATTTTAAAAAATAATATATATACATATACATACACACACACACACACCACAAAAATGAGCATTTTATTATCTTTAATTTGAGTATGATATTGCTATACTTTTTTAGTCTTAAAAAGTTAACATGTTACGTGATTACTAGTTAGAAACGACAACAAGTCGAGTCGGGCGAGCTCAGATGTAAGGCCTCGAAACCCGTGCCCCACATTGGGTGTTGAATTTACTCAGAAACACAGTTATAAACATCTGAATGAATTAAAACTTTTCACGAAATATAAAAATGTCAACTATTCATAACAAAACATTAAATCTTGTCTTAACAGAATTTAAACTTGTCTTAAACATAATATAAAATATCATAACATTTCTTCTCAAGATGCCAGCCTTTTCAGCCCAATGCTATGTGTCTCCCTCAAGCCATGTGACATTCGTCAATTTTTATTCGTATATGGATTTAAATTTGTATTCGTTAACCCGACCCGTTTGGTTATTTCGATGTATTTTTTTTTATTATTTATCATTAATAAATTATTTTCCTGGGGATTGAAGTTCATCGTTCGTTCATTTTCTATTATTCTCGATTAGTTAATGCATTCTTGGGATTTTAAGATTTTTACGTTTAAATAATTCGTTAACGTTTCGGGTATAATTTAAAAGATATTCAAGTATTATAATTTTTATTACATTTTAACATAATTCAAAAGTTCAAGATTTATATTGTAAATAAAGTTTAATTTGGTCTTAAAAGTTTCTGAAAATAGAGGGACTATTTGTGTAAATTGATTTTAAATTATAATATAATAATAATAATAATAATAATAATAACATTCAGCGGCCCAGCACCCTAGCCTTCTTCTATAACATTCGTTACTTTCCAAACCCGAAAACCCGACCATTTTAAATTTTTTGTTTTGTTTATAAAGATACATATATAATATTTATATATATACATATATATATATATCTCAAGTTTCGATTAATGTATCTTATATTCGTCGATAATTTACGGTTATTGTTCGTTCATTTTCTATTCATCTTGTCCAGTTAACGAACCTCTGAGATTCTAAAGCATTATGTAAACGATTTGTAAACTTTCGGGGTTGGTACGAAAAATATTCAAGATTGTAACTTATACTTTTATATATATTACAAAGTTCAAGGTTTATAATGTAACTATATTTTTATTTCTAAATTAAAAGAATTGGATATATGAGAGACCAAACTTGTCAAATACTAACTAGTTTATAAAATAAAACATACAGCAAGCATGGCCACGTTTTTCCGGCCACGGTTGCCGGCGGCGGCTGTGTTACTCCGGCGTCCCTCAAATCAAGCCGTAATCCTCTCTTTTGACCTGTTTGATCAATATAACGACCATAGACCAACGTATTAAACACTAATCAATATATTAATTGTGTCATAACGTCCTAAAGATGCCAAAGAAACCCGTGATACCCGCCGGAAAATGGCCGGAATTAACGAAACCCATTTAACACCATTTAATCACTAAACGCTCCAATTAATAGTATAAATAAGACCTACTCATCCATCTAAACATGCGAAAATCATCATTCTAATCTAAAATACTCTCTTTATCTCTTAATGATCCGTCAAGCTTTGGTTTTCCGGCGAGTCTTGTTCTCCGTCAAAACAACACTAATCCAGGTAATAGTTATGTGGTTTTTTTTTGTTTTTCACCATTAATTAAAACCCTTAACAGAAATAGAGCAAACATGGAGTAATTTAACTGATTAGATTTCTAGGGTTTATATGTGAAGATGATGAACTTTAAAGATAACATATAAATAATTGTTTCTGAGTTAATAACAACTTGATAAGATGGCTTGGTGGTTAAGGCATTTTAGTTATACACACCGGAACTGGGTTGGAACCCGGGTCAGTGCAGTTTGTAATCTTTTTGTAAACCAGTTTTGTTTTATTATATTTAACAAAATAAAAAAATTAAAAATTATTAAAAAATCAAATAAAATTATTTTAAGTTAAATAAAATTATTTTTGATCATTTTCATACAAAAACACCAATTTTTTTCATATTTGTTAAGTTCGTGAACCCCGTTAATATTATATTATATTTAGTTTCCATTTCGTTCACTTTATAATTATTTTTCGTCAATATCTATAAACGCTAAAATAGTCGTTTTAAGATAAAATCCATGCTTCATAAATATAATAAAATTCTCATATTAATTATTAGATGAAATAATATTTAAATAATATGTTTCGTAAAATCATCAAAATTAGATTAAGATTCGTTAGCCTAAACTCGTCAACTTTAAATTGTTAATTTAAAACCCGTTCAATGTCAAACCGTAACTCTCATATTAGTATTAAAAGTTATAATATTAAAAGCCATTAAACTTCCGTTAAGCTTAAAAATATATAATATATTAATGCCATAAAAAGCTAATAAAAATATCTTAAAATCCCTTTATCTAAATTATTGTTTTCATCAATTTCGTTAGTTAGTCTTTAAATATTTATATTTATTTATAGTTCGAGAAGTTCAAACGTTTCGGATTCTTTAGACACATTTTTGATTGCTTCGTTTTTATGTTATTGTGCTATCGGCTTTGATTACAAGTTTATCTTCGCATTCGAAGTGAGTTTTCACAACCCCTTTTTAAACGCTTTCATATTTTGGGGTGGCATATGTATTTATTATCAAACTTCAAGATTTACAACTTTGCTTACAAACTACAATTTATATCATGGACTTGTGTACTTACTTGCTTATTTGTTATATATGTGGATTTCAAGTGGTTGCTTCAATAAGTATGATCATACGCCCCCCTTTGCACTCACGTTCATTTGTATCGAGTGGAAAAGGGACCTCATATCCGAGTACGTTGGTAGCCCCAATTGGAAAGGACCTTCGTTTGTTCTTTACACTCAGGTCCATTGCATCGAGTGTAAAGAACCCTTATGTGCTCATTTCACAAGTTTCATGGAATTGTATGATTTTTACGTATTATATCAAACTATGGGAATCTCACCAGCTATGTTCATAGCTGACTTTATTTTATACATATGTTACAGGTGTAAATATACGAGTATGAAAGTTAGAAGACACATAGCATGCCTATAGAATATTCAAAGAACAACTAATCATTTGTTTATTTATTTTTTACAACTTGTATTATTTGATAAACTTGTGTTACATGAAGATTTAAATGAAATAATGTTATTATGGTCATATAATAGTGTCGCGTGTGTTTGAGCAATCTGTACGTCACACTCAGGCGTTTCCGCTTTAGCTGGGGTGTTACATCTTCCTAGAGGGATCGTCGGCGACGCGAGGTTTCCGGCGACCATTAAAACCTAACCACAAACGCGTTTTAACCCCATTAAATTATTGCAACACCTTTCTCCGTTAACGTAAATCAATACCCGATTTTTATATCGGGTTTTAACGAGCAAATAATGTCAATTAATTCCTTCAAGCAGCCGGAAATATATTAAACAAACAATAACGGGAATTAGACGCTCAATGGCTCAATTGAGGCTATAAAAAGACCATACCACATTGTCTAAACGCGCTCATAATATCCAATTACACTAAAACTCTCTCCAAATAATATAAATTCCGTCCAAAGACCGTTTTCCAGCCAAGTCTCCGTTCACCATCATCAAGTATCTTTTCCGAGTAATTTATATATGTTTTTTCATCGTTTCTTCTTGCTAATTAAAAGCCCTAACATAATTCAATCGCACATGGAACCAATTAAGGGAATTAGAATTATAGGGTTTGAAAATGTAGAAGATGAACATGTTATAGTTATTATATATTCATGTTTCCATTTGTAAACTGAATAATTAAGCTGATCCAATGGTTTCATCTGATTAGTGTGAAACACCAGACTTGGGTTAGTGCATCAATATTGTTTATTTTTTTAAAACTTTTTTTCTTATATTTTACTAATCAAATAAATTATTTAAAAATCATAATAAATCATATAAAATTATTTTAAAGTAAATAAAATTTTTATAAATTAAGTCTAAATTATATTTCATCATTTTCCCATATAAAAACCAACTTTCATAATCGTTAACCCATTAATTTTAGTTCGTTAAATTTTAATTATTTTAACTTTTAATTCGTTCGTTAAACCATTAGAAATTAGGTTAATTCGTAAACTTTAACCAGTGCCTTACAAATATCATATTTCTCTTAATAATGTTAAGTTATTAATCAAATGTTATTAAAATAATATTAAACCATTAAAATTCAAGCATAAAATGTTATTAGAATAATCAAATGCCTTAAATTAGTAAAAATTAAAATAAAATAATATATATTCCCAACAAACTTATACAATAATTAACAATAACAATTCAGTTTTTCAGTCGTTAACTTTTCATATTAGTTTATTTATAGTTCGTGAGTTTCAACCGTTTCGACTTCTTTGACGCGTTTTCGGCTTTTCTTTTATTTATGTTTCATTATCAAAGGTGAGTTTCTCACACCCCATTTTTACACTTTTACATTTTGGGGGTAGCATGTATATTGCATCCAAACATTTACTTATTCATTTACAAAACTACAATTCGTATTATGGACTTTTGTGTTTATTTGCTTACTTGCGTTGTGCGATTACCCGAGTACGTTGGTTGTTATCAACTGGAAAGGACCTTGCCTGCGTTGTGCTATTATCCGAGTACGTTGGTTTTCCCCAACCGGAAAGGACCTTGCGTGCGTTGTGCTATTATCCGAGTACGTTGATTGTTACTACCTGGAAAGGACCTTACTTGCGTTGTTACACATGTTCATAAAATTGTATGGTTTTTATGTATGTATATTAAAACTGTGTGATTCTCACCAACTACTTGTAGTTGACCGTTTATTTTATATGCATGCTACATGTATAATTATTAGAGGTTGAAGTGATGAAGACGCTAGTTCTAAGTTATCAATAATAATCGACATGTTAATATAGTTGTTTTCCTTTATTTGAATGTATTGCATTGCTTTAAACTTGTGTGCTTGAGATTTTAAATAAATTAATAATAATATTGTCACATAATAGTGTCATGTGTGTTTGAACAATCTGTATGCTACACTCAGGCGTTTCCGCTTAAGCCGGGGTGTTACAAGCCAGCTGTCTCATCCTATTTGTTTGCCTGCATACTAAAAGTCAGCCACGCTTAGTGAGTTCTAGTTAATCAGGCAACATACATTACATTCACGTACATACTTATACGTATCCAAGACACATATTAGTTACTTAAGCTGCTTGTCTTTCATTCATACATACATACAAACATACATACTTTATATTTCACACTTTCATTTTTTCTTACCTTCATACTTTCATACTTTCCATCTTTAACTTACTTTTATAATTTAGGGCATACATAATCGTTCTACGTTTTAAAGAGCCTTTCGCCCTATAATATTCGCAGATATTATTAGGGTCTGTAACCTTTTAACCATTAACCATACAACCAAAACATCATACATTCTTTGCTATACAACCACACAACCATACATACATTTAGTTATACACACACACACACACACATATATATTCATATATATCCACATACATACTCTCAACCGTTTCTATATCATACAATTTACATTCACAAGCGTTCATATAGCATACACTTTGTCACACTCCGACTCAGGGCCTAGGAGTGTGACACCTAGTTGGTACCAGTTTTGTAAATATATTAGAGTTGCGGGTTTATTTTTAGTGGAAGACTTTTATAAAATATTAATTTACATTGAAAACTTACTCGCGAATTAAATACCCGAGTATTTGGTTACAAAATATTGTTTTTATATTATTACAAGGATTATATTCAAAATTGAGCCATCTTGTATCGCGATCATCTATCTTCACGACTCTAATCCTTGTCTATAGCTACATGCACTTAATTACCCACAATGGTTGGGAAAAATACGTCAGCGATGAGCTGGTAAAACGTTGACTGACTGTTAAAAGATTATATAGCAGCCGTTAAATACAAATATAGTTTTCTGTTTCACAATCTCAGCAGGAATGCTGGTTATTCCCGGGATTTGAACCACTGTCCTACGCACACAATTCACGAGTTCCTCGAGTTACATAACCCCTGTTTGGAGACAGCATTTCCTGAGCTCTGTGATCCTAATTGGAGAACCGATTATGACTGACTTGGTTTTGTATACCTGTTTAGACAGTTATCTTTAGATCTAGACACATGTGTAATCGATCTGAGTTGCCTTTTATTTTCTAATTTGTATTATAACGATTTTATATATCTGTATTCTCATGCAAATTTATATCAGACTCTTTGGAATAGACAACCTGTCTACTACAAGAGTAAAAATGTCTGTCTATAAAAGGTTTAACGTATTCACCTGTGATTGTCAGTTCAGTGTCATTTGAAAACCATTCCTGTCTGTATGCTGCTAACCTATATTTGAAATAGGTTTGCATAAATACCTTATTGGCGTTTCTTGATAACTCTGCAGACCTTAAGTCTGATTTAACCTTGATAGAGTTATAGTAGTTTATGAAAATATACTTGTATTTATATATGACTTTTGGAATAGCGTGCTTTGGCCTAATAGGTTCTATCACTTTGGTAAGTTTCTTCAGGTAAGTAAACGGGTCCCACTGTTGATTGGGATTTGTACAAATTACTTTCCTTAGGCAAGAAAATTCTACTAATGATATCCCCCTTCCCGTTATTACATACCCGTCAAAATATATATAGTTTTAATGATATTACATCTTGTGAAAGTAACTTCATTACTTTTATAAATGTAACGCCCGTAAAATTTCGTTGAGAAAGGAAAATGATGCTTATGCATTGTATGATTCTATTTTGTTACCGGGACTCGTCTTGAATCTTCGGGGGGCCTCCTAGACGAGCCCATAAGTTGAATTACTTAAGTTTCATTCAAGTGTCGCAACTTTCAACTTGGAAGGGCCAGAACGTAACATTTTATATTATAATCAAAAAAACCCAAAACCCTAGCCTCCATGTTCTGCGATCGGCAGCTGCAAGGCTCCCATACCATCCGATTTTCTTTTTTCCAGCCAACATTAGGGTGTAAAAATCTAATTCAAGGTTATTCCCATGTCCCCTCTAGTCTTTTACACCTTAAACCATCCTTATACATCGCGTATTGGTCGTTAAGGTTGAGTTTTGATGATAACAGATTGCTGACATATTCGTATACGTTTATTGTAGGGTCTGTAACTTGATGAAAATATATTGTTTTTGATCGATTCTTGTTTCTATGATATTCTACTTTGAGTCTAGTTTCCAGAAAGGTATAATACGTAATTTTTGGACGAGATTTGAATGGTTTTTATGAATTTATAAAATCAAGTGTCAAAGCTGATGCGGGATGACGGATTCTGGTCTGTTTTCCCGACGTCATAACCTTTTTTCGACAAGTCCAAATTGGTTGGTTCATCTTCTGGAAGTTAGTGTTTTGAGTTAGGAACCAAACCCAATTGGAATCGTTTAATTTGGTTCGGTAATGAATTTATAAAAATAAAACCATTTTGTTGCGCGCTGAAATAGCTGCACATACCTTTCTGTGTTGGAAGAATTTTTATGATTTTTGGGTCCAATAGAAAAATATAATAAAAATATTTTTATAAACCTAAGACATTTATTAAAGTCTGGTAAAAATTTAATAATTAAATTCAAAGGTTATCTTATGTAATTAAATGCATCTTCGTATGCTAAAATCTGCACGTTTTACTCGTTATTAATCAACAAGTTCGTTTTAGGCTTAACCGGTGGTTTTGGTTAGTTTAAAGGTTTTAGGGGCCTTGGGCCAAGTGGTTGGGCCTCGGGCCAAGTTGTTGGGCCTCGGGCCAAAGTGTTGGGCTTGGGCGGCCCATTAGGCAAGTGTGTCCTTGCGGTCTAGATTAGTAACGAGTTGTGTATAATTTACAGGCCCTTACTTGTGAGTGTGCACTTAGGAATTTCCTAGCTCGTTGCAGGTGTTCGATCGATTCCATGTGAGTTAATGATGCCCTTTTTACTCTTTTACGTTTTGGGCTAGCATACACACCGAAATACAATTTTAAACGATTCTACTAGTTTCAATGATTTGAATAGTTTTACATGGTCTCACTCGTGATGGTGCATTTTGAAAGCTATATTTGAATTATTTTATATGCCTTAGGATATTTTAGACTCGTTCATGGTTTTGTATCCTTAAGGTTACATACACTATTGATGGTCTAAACTCGAGGACGTTAGTAGACTTGGTAGTAATTGAATATGAGTAGACCTATCTACTTAGTTCCCGTATGGGATGATATATATTTATATATGTATGTATGTAGGAATATATATGTATGTATATATGGAGGTATGTATGTACGTATGAGGATGTGTTACCTTATAGCCTACGATTGTGTAATGATATTTAGTTCCTCATGACTAAGAATGATGTATGTAGTCTTATTGATGTGTGTGTGCATGGTGATTCACGGCCGGGTCAAATATATTACTCGGGTTGTACCCGTGGTGGAGAGGCCCGTGTGACGTGATCATCATTTTGGCGGGTCAAATATATTACATGGGTTTTAAAATCCCGTGGTGAAGAGGCCCGTTGATGTTGAGCCTTGATCGGGTCAAATATATAACTTGGGGAAGACCCGGGGTGAGGAGGCCCGTATCACGTGCTTGGATGTATGAGCTGGGATCGGGTCAAATATATTACTTGGGAAAGACCCGGGGTGAGGAGGCCCGTATCTCGTGCTTGGATGTATAAGCTGTGACCGAGTCAAATATATTACTCGGGTTTGACTCGTGGTGGAGAGGCTCGTGTCACATGCTTAGGTCTTACCGCATCCGGGTCAAATATATCACTCGAGTCTTGACTCGTGGTGGAGAGGCTCGTGTACGTGTGTTCGACGATGATTGTATTACTTGGTGAATTATATATAATTTATTTTATTTATACCTTCTCTATCGTTTATAACTATAGCTTTGAAATAAAGTATGAATTATTGTTTATGAAAACTTGAACTCACTCAGCTCAAGCTAACTTTGTGTGTATGTTAGATTGACTTTCAGGTTGAGGATTAGAGATTTCCGCTTGGACGTGCTAGAGACTACTCGGACGGTTGAAGGCACATCTAGTCGAAGAATTAATAACGCAAACTGTTTCTTTTAAATTATTACCATAAGTATTTAAATTTTGATTTTGGTCACTTTCCCGGGTTTTGGGAATTTTGATGTTATCTATTCCGCTGTTTACTACTCTGAAACGATTTTAATGAGATGAAGATTTCAAATAAAATGAATATTTTATTTACAATTGATTTTGGACACCTGTACCCGCATTTTGGGATTTTTAATACTTAAACTTTTCCGCTGTTATTTACTCTGAACTGGTTTTAAATACAAAGTGAATTGTTTGGTTTTTAATTTTTGTGAATTTGTGGACGTGATTACCAACTGTAGGATTCCCGGGATTCGGGATCTTACAATAAAAACATTAGTTAGAAAACTTTCAAGATTAATGACTATACTCTTGACTAGGTCTTAAACTACTACCTCTATATATATTGAAGTAACTTAAACATAATTCCTACTTTAAACTATCACTCAAGAATGAGAACAAGAAAAGATCAGCAACTCATCGTATGGGCTTTGTTAAATGAGACGGTTAGACGTTAGCAGAGCTTCAGAACTTTGTTTCTTGCACAAACTTCGAGTAAACAAACCGTCGGAAAAGCCGGGAAGCTTAGGGCGCGGATTTCCAGGTTAAATGTGTGTAAATGAAAGTGTTTTGGGATGATTTAGGTTCAAACCCGTAGCTCCCTTTTTATAGGTGAAATTTGACTACTTCGCATCGCGCGAAGGACTAAGTCAGTTTCCCTTCACGTCACGCGAAGCAGAAACTTGTCTGATCATGCCATGTGGCCTGTAATATCATGCCACGTGTTGACACATGGTTGGACATGTGTTTCCGGTTACTTAACGTGGTTTCGTGTAGCGCGAAGGATTACTTCTCGTCGAGCGAACCATATCTGCCTCGGTTTCTATTCATGTTACTTCACGTAGCGCGAAGTAGATCTCCTGTCTGCTTCATGTAGCGCGACGAACTAGTAAATCATATTTTTACTTTTTCCCCCTTTATGTGACATTCGTCAATTTCAGGTTTTGTTTGTATTCGTTTTTGTATTTGTTTATTATGTAAACCGACCCGATTTGTAAACCGAAGCTTATGTTATAATCAAAATGATGGATTTATGTTACAATATTGTTTCACACTTGTTGGGTTTTGAAAACATCATACCTTTATTTTTATTTATTTATTTATTTTTATGATTATTATTTTTTTGTTGTTTTGTGTTTTTGTCTTGATTCATTTTGCATGAAAACTCTTGTGTCTCACACCCATATTTGACCACCAACATTACCCTATATATACACCACCTGTCCTCTTCATTTTCCCTTGCTACAACTCCAAAAAAAAAAAAAAAAAAAAAAAAAACTCTCTCAAAAATCAAAGATTCAAGGTTATCTTCTTAAGTGTTCTTGAAGGTTTTTAGTCTTTCATCTTAATTAGTTTATGTATCCTTATTAATACTTGTTTATGGCTGTGCAACATATATATAATATACACCCCTTGTTTACCTTTGGTAGTTACTTCTCCGATTCCGGTCGGTGAGGTTTCGGACCTCATAAGGCAAGGCTTCATGGAGGACTTCGTGTCCTTGATATATATACATCTATATAACTTGTTCATACATATTAATCTTGCTTATTTTAGTTTGTTGGTCATGTTTACAAGTTCCATGGCTATGGGTTTTTAAGAGTCTATGCTTCGGTTTAACCGTAAATAGCTCTAAACCGTAAACCGAACTTTGTTACTAGTTTTGTTAAATAATTGTTTAAACATGCTTATTGTTAGATTTAAGTTTCTAAAATCATTTTTACAAATTCTATGGTTATGGGTTTGTAGAATCTTACCTCGGTCTTAACCCGAAACACGATCCGAACCGAAAACCGAACTTTTTGTTTAAAGACTTTATTGTTAACTTTTGGTTGTAAAACTTAAAGTATTTTTTTTATTTGTACATTATTATACAAGTTCTTTAGTGTTTGGACATGTGTAAACCAAACCGATTCTTACTCGCTTAAGACACACAAGTGTGTTTTTTTTAGCCATCAAGACTTGTATATTTCTTTAAAAATAGTTACAAATTGATTTTTAAATATTTTCATAAGTACTTGGAAATGTTGGATCCAACTTGATCTCATAACAAAGTTTGGACCGACAAAACCGAACACTCGCTTAACGTGCGTTGTTAGTTCTAAAACAATGGAATTACATACTTGGTTAAGTCTTATTAAATTTTATTGAGTTATCTCATAACATTCAATATTTTGGAAAGTTGACTTTGGGTTTGACCAATTATCAAGACCCGAACCGACAACCCGAACACTCGATAAAAAAAGCCGTTTTAGTATCTTTATTCCAAAGGGATTTGCATTCTTGCATTTTATCCACCTTATTACTTAACAAAGGTTGAGTAAATATTAAGGTTAGATACTTTAACCCGGTTTCGAGCAAACTTACATTTTTAAAGGGTTATTATTATAAATTCTTAAATAGTTACATTTTAAAACCTTGAACTTTAATTATTTATATTTCTCAACATTTATTTTGTTTAAAGACCTTCAAGACAACCTTTCTAAATTAAAGACTTCTTTTCTTTTTAGGCATTGTGCGTTAAACTCGTCGTTCCGACAAATCTCCAAATTATCATCTTTCAAGTTTACTACTTGAAGGTGAGTACTTCATACCCCATTTTTCATCTTTTATTTTGGGGGTGACATTTCATACTTATTCAACAAAATGCTGTATATTTTAATCTTAAACCACAAACGTAGTTGTATACTTTACCTAAATAATTGCTCGATTTGGTGTTCTATGCTTATATGCCTATGTGTTTATCGCTTTTGGTTGGTGGAACCATAAAATCCTATACTATTTGGCATCCCCTTATAGCAATGTGTCGTTAAGGTAATGCAATTAACGATAAATACAAAATCCTAGACTATTTGGCATCCCCTTATAGCTAGGTGTCGCTAATGTGTTTAGCGATATCTATTTATCTAAATTACCACTTTTATTTATCGTTTCGTATGCAAGTTTTGTGGCTATCTTTATTATATACTAATATGATTAAACTTATGAATTGCTCACCAACCTTTGTGTTGACAAGCTTTATTTTATGAAATGTTGCAGGTTTGCATCTTGGTTGATTTATGATGGTGAAGAAAACGACATCAAAGACCTTAGGATATTAGTAAAAATGAACAATATCAAATTTGCCATATTTTGTGATATCTTGTTTATGGTTTTTTTATGGATAATTGTTATGTGATATTTTCGATGTTGTGAAATGAAATGAGTTTATTAAATACTGTCACTTTAATTAGTCTCATGCGCTTATGGACAATCGTTACACCTCGGCATGTTCCGCCGCCTTTGGTCGGGGTGTGACACTTTAACTTTCAGATTTTATATTTGTATCCCAATTTTAAACATGGTATTTTCAAGATGTTACACACTTTCCATTTAAGGTAAGTGTATTAACTAAACACATAGGAGTATGCACACAGCGCCGAAAAACATAACAGAGAAGGAGCTAGAAACTCACCTGAATTCGGTTTCTCTCGGAGTTAATGGTGATACCTCTCTTCAACTGAGCATGGCTAATTGTTTGACAAGTTACAAGTATCAATTAACTAGTTCTAACTATCTCATACTTCTAAGTTAGTGAAACCCTCAACGAACGAGGTCCGGGGGCAGCGCCCCTGGCAGTGGGTCAAGGGGCGGCCCCTAGCAGGGTTCCAAGGGGCAGAGCCCCTGGCTGTGGCCGAGCTGCCAGGTCATTTATTATTAAAAGAAAAATTAATAAGCCTTTACCTAAAACTTCATCAGAAAATGGCCTTTTCCTAATTCTAAGCCAAGTTTGAATGAGTCGAACCTTAACTCAACTCGACTTGTTTCTAATCGAGTCGACCCCAAAACTCGACTCGACTTCTTTGCAATCAAGTCGAACCCAAAACTCGACTCGACTTCTTTCCAATCGATTCGAGCCCTAACTCGACTTGACTTATTTCTAATCGAGTAGTATCCTAACTTGACTCGACTTGTTTCTAATCGAGTTGAACCCAAAACTCGATTCAACTTGTTTCTAATCGAGTCGAACCCTAACTCGACTCGACTTGTTTCCAATCGATTCGAACCCTAACTCGACTCCACTTGTTTCTAATAGAGTCGAATGCTAACTCGGCTTGACTTGTTTCTCGAGCTTTTCCATTCTGGTCACTTCATTACGTCCCGTTATGCCCATATTACTATTAGAAAGAGTTCTAGGATGTAACAACTTCATTTTCTGGCTTCACACAGCCCAAACATCACTTGTACATCCTGTTTCGTTCTAAACAACTTGTTTACTACAAAGTTTATGTTTTTCTTACTTCATGAGACCCGATTTGCCTTAGTTATCAGATCTTAAAACAAACCGACATCAAAACCTAACCTTTATACTAAAACGTACCTTCCTTGGATTTTCGGTTCGGGTCGGATCTGAACCAACACACTTGAATCTAGACGTGATTCTTGTTTGATGATGATGCTAGATCACGAAATTTATTCCCTTTCATCTCAGATCTGGATCTGGACGGGAAGAAGGAGTGCTTGTGTGTGTTTTTGAGTGTGTGTGTGGAGGCTGAAGCTGATGAATGAGAATGTTAGGGTTTTAGGGAGGTTTTAGGAGTTTAATGCTCCAAGATCATGGACCTTAGTGTAACGATCCCGACGAAACCCGGTATACCCTAACCGGTAGACAATAGTTACGTCATATTTAATGTCGGGTACATGAGTTACCATGGTAATTATACGAGAATATATGGTTCATTGTATTGATTGTACGTGAATACATAATTCACCGCATTGAATATGCGATTAATCGATCGATAATTATTGAAACCCGAACGAATCGAGGGTTCAATTATAGACGATATCTATAATATTTAGTGATGTTACGAAGCATTAATGCTTCGGGATAAGTAAAGTACGGGACAGAAAAAGAATTTCGATTTAATGGTACGTCGGTACATTAAACGAAACCTTTAATACCAAACCGAGCAAGAGATGATCGATCAAGCCGTAAAAGATGCGCGATAATTAATGATATGATGTTTTAAGTTAATAAATGTCATGGTTTAAGTTTTTAAAGTTTTTAAATCGGTTTTATATAAATTTCATTTTTAAGCCGAAAAACGACCGTTTTAGCCTCGTTTTAAGCCGAATTAAACATTTAACCGAAAAACGAACTGAACCAGATTATCCAAAACATTATCCGGATATCCGAAATCCAAATATGTGGCTAAGAATGAAGAGGTGGGTCCCACCCCACCCCCTCATACAATCCGATCGGACTCAATGGGTAATACCCCATTCATTTCATTTTTTTTCTAAACAACATGGCAACATTTCATCAATTCTCTCCACAATTTCATCCAAAAACCGAGAGTTCTAGCAAGAAAAACAAGGTAATGATCGAGTTATGCACGTGTTCATCTTCGTTTCTTGAGTTTATTTGCAAGAAAATGAGGTTTCAAAGATGAAAATCGATTCTTGCATGATCAAGTGATGTATACGGGTTATACAAGGGATCTTGGTCCAAGAAAGGAGTTAAACGGACCAAAAACGAATTTTTACGGTTAAATCTTTGTTTTTAAAGCAATAACCGAAACTATAGTGTAAGAGGCTTGATCGTGAGTGTAACTTGCTTGGTATTGTGGTATGTTGGTTGTAGGTTCTGTATTTAGTGGTAAATAAGGCGGAAAGACGAGCGTGTAGCTTGTAGTGGCGGAAAACGAAAGGTATATTCGGTTATGTTCGGTTTTGGAGTTTTTGGACAGATTGTGGTGTGTTTAGAGTTGGATCATGAAATTTTACAGGGATGTTCTATATATGAAAATAAGAGTTCTGTGAATTTTTGGTAATTTTTGGATAAAGGATGAATATTTGGTGAATTTAATGCTCGGTTTTGGCTAAAAATGGTGAAAAATAGTTAAATATCATAAAAAATTCTGAAAAATTTCAGATAATCTTTTTATATCATGTATAAGTCACACACAAAATTTTAGGTCAGTTGGAGAAGTCTAAGTAGGCTTTTCGGTTAAACTAGTTCTAGGGTTTTCTAGCTCGGTTTTAGTGAAAATGGCATGTAAAAGAAGATTTTGGTTCTGGAAAAATTACAGGGGACTATTTGGATGGCAGGGGACATCCAGGAAAAATTTGGGATTTTTCTAAGATCGTTTGGTATTTACGACATATTTAGTGTTTAAATGGTGTTTAAAGATAGATAAATAAATTTTAAATATAAAAATTAATTCTGGAAATATTTCTATAAATTTCCCCACTGTCAAAATGTTATTTGTGCAAAATTTCAAGATCCGAGGTTAAACGGATAATTATTTGTGCTAATTATCAAACTTTTAAAGTTAAAACGCGTAAACCGGTGAAGTTCGCTTAAGCGAGCTGACTGGTGTATAAAAACCCTAAAAATGAACTATTGTCATATAATTGAGTTAAACAAGTAAAAATGAATCATCCGAAAATAATTCGGATGATTTGGGTATTTTTAACCGATTTAACAGTTTCCGGTACGCCAAATACGGAAACGGGTCCCACGGCCAATCGGGGCGTCTAAACCGAGCTCTAATTTCACATCTTTAATTAAATTATCAGTCAACCACTACTCTCGGGTCGTGTGTGACCAAACTCGTTTTTGAAACGTAAAAACGGATAACCGTGCTAGGCACGCAAAACGAGAAAAACGACTAATAGTAGTTGTGACCATGGAACTCTAAACGATATCACAATCTGAGTCCGGAGAAGTGTTTCTGGGTTAACCTTGCCCCCAGAATGGGTACAGTACTGGGTTAACAGTGTCCCCAGATGTACCGGTTGATACGGTTAAAAGGTTATATAAACAATAATTGTATAATAACGATCGTAGGAATCATATTACAGATTGGACGTGTTAATTGATAATGATTGTTGTTACCTGCTTGCATGTGCTAAGGTGAGTTTCACGAGCCCCTTTTTCTGAATTGTTTTCAAATATTTTCCCGGGGCGGAAAGCATGTTACTATTGAAATGTTTAAGTACATACTGAACGCATGGATTTGCATGGATTTATAAATATTTGATTGTACGGGAATAGTATGGAATGGGTACAGTACTGGGTTAACAGTGGCCCCAGATGTCCCTAGCAGTGTTTCTGGGTTAACTTTGCCCCCGGAATGAGTACAGTACTGGGTTAACCGTGTCCCCAGACAGAGGTTTCGCTTGTGGGCTCAGCATAATTACATAGTGTTTCCGGGTTAACTTTGCCCCCGGAATGAGTACAGTACTGGGTTAACCGTGTCCCCAGATGTCCCTAGAAGTGTTTCTGGGTTAACGTTGCCCCCGGAATGGATACAGTACTGGGTTTACAGTGTCTCCAGATAATATTATATTATGATATTGATTTTATCAAGGTTTACTCAAATTGTGAAACTCACCAACTATTCGTAGTTGACCCGTTTTCTCACATGCTTTTCAGGTACAATTAAGATGAAGTGATTGCTTACGTGCTAAGTGCTTGATGTGTGTAAGATTTGCGTGCAGGGTGTTAGGAAACATTATAACAAATAGAATTGTGTATCGTATTGTATGATGTGTGTATCACCTAGACGGTAATGAAATACAAGATAATGTAATTTGAAGTATATTAATGTATTCAGTTTTCTTTATAAACAATGTGGTTGATATCAGAGGTGTCTGTTGCATCCCGTTTACGTTTCCGCTGCGGTTGCGGGGTGTTACACTTAGGCCCGTAACCATTCTCAAGTCCATTATTATTCCTAAGCCTACCACTCAATCCCATTGTTATTTAACAAAATTAAATAACAACATACATTTAATTAATAAAACTTACTTTATTTATTATTTCCAAAAGACGAATGTTACATCGGATCATGTGTAAAACTGGATTAGGGTCGGAACAAGTCGATACAAAAAAAGATCAATTTGGTTCAGGTTGATACAGGTTCGAGTCGAAAGGGGTCAAGTCAGAATGGTGTTGAGTCGGAATGGGTTTCGGGCTGAAACAGGTTGATCTAAAAATGATTTATTTGAAATTATTGTATATTTCAGCTTTGGTTTTTGATTTTCAACACCAGTTAGGCGGATGCCATTGTTTTCATGTACCAGAGGCCGATAAACACGTGTCAACACCACGTACGCGTGCACCCAATCTTGGTCAGCCCTCAACACAGCTCCCTGCACCAGTAATCGGTGTGAATTACATGCGCCGTGTCGCTTGAGCATGTTAATGCATTAATGTGCATTAGGTTTGCTGGAAGCGAATCTGACCTTGTTTCGGGTTCGAGTCCGATAAAATCGAACCATTCACTATACTAACTTTAATTGTATAAACTACATGTTTTGTGTAATAAAAATTAAATAAAATACTTAAAACATGACTACTAGTTATTTTAACCAAACTTTATTCATAAAACCAAACCCAACTCGTTTCAACTTAATTTTCTCGCTTGAACTAATTTCAAAACCCCAATTTAAGAACCGAACTCCTAGTCTTTTGTACTCATTATTTTAATTATTTGAATAATGTTCTAAGCTTTAGATCTTAAGATTTAGGGTTTCTTATTGGGTTGAATCAAGCTGGTCCTTTCGTTTAAAGCTTATTCTCTTATCTTTATTTTCTCGCCACTTTAAAAGGTGAGTATTTCATGCCCTATTTTATAGACTTCAAAATTTTTTAGGGTGTGACATGTACTTTATCTCAAGATCTCAATATTTCATAGTTGCAAACTTCACATGATTTATACGATATCATTTGTGTTGATTACATTCATACTTGTTTATACATACTTCTACATGAACTATGTGTTAATTTTTCACTAGAGATGGATATGCAAACACTATAGTGGGATGGTCCTTGTGACTACCTACGCTCCTAAGTGGATTCACTATGAGTCAAGGGTGAATGAGATTTTTCATTATTCTATATACATTATGATTGATTTTTAGCCGATGATATTGATTTGTTGTGTTTTTTCATATTATATATATATATAGGGATGGTTCAGGAGAAAATGAGATTACTGTGAGAAATATGTGAAATAAATATGGGCCACTAGTTTTATTTTATATTTTAAATGCTTAAAGATAAATGAGGAAAGTATTAATGCATGCTCTCTATTCAATTAATATAACTAATAAATATAATAGTTATCTATTCAATTAATATAAATAATCAAATTATTATAATTGGAACATAATAAGAATTTATTTATTTTTATAACTTATTTTTTCTCTCTTGAGTTTTTATCCTACACAAGTACAATTTATTCATACATTAAATTTCTTTTGATCCAAAACCAATTTCTTCCAACTCAATATATTAATAGGCATCAACACGTAGTTACATTGTGATGAATAGTACAAAAAACTATCTTATACGTGTTTGCATTAAATAGCAACAAAAAATTACACAACCTACACAAAAACATATAACCTACACTTGTTCTAATAATAAGAAAACATATAACCTACACACGAAAAACTTATAACCGACACACAAAATTCAGCATCAATAAACTACACACGCACACGAAAACGTATAACTTACACACGAAAAAACAAATTACCTACACTCAAAAATTTTATCCTACACAAATACAATTTATTCATATATTAAATTTTTTTTCTATCCAAAACCAATTTCTTCCAACTCAATATATCAATATCACTCAACACGTAGGTACATTATGATGAATAATATAAAAAACTATCTTATATATGTTAGCATTAAATGTCAATAAAAAATATACAACCTAAATAAAAACATAAAACATACACTTGTTCTAAAAATAAGAAAAAATATTACCTACACACGAAAAACATATAACCTACACATGTATATGATGTGTTTATCCATAATTAGAGAGTGATTTATTATGGTCATATTAGTTGTATTAATTTAAGAAAGAGAAAGCATTTATTATTTCATTTATATTTTTTTCATTTATTTTTAAACATTTAAAACATAAAATAAAACTAGTGGCTCATATTCATTTCTCACATTTCTCTTCTAAACTTAAACCTATATATATATATATATATATATATATATATATATATATATATATATATAGGGGATGGATCTTACGAGAAGTCAAGTTACAATGAGAAGTGCGAGAAGTCAATCTGGGCAACTCATCTAGTTTTCAATCTTCCATCATTAAAAATATATGAAAAGGGTATTAAAGTAACATAAATGTATTCTCTCTAATTAATATATAATTAACCACATGAGTTACATTTCTAACTAATATATTAATCTAATCACAATAACAAGATTTAAAAAATCAATAAATCTATAATACAATAAATTTATCTTTTTTACCCTATTTCTTGAGTTCACCCTACACAACTATAACTTTTTCCTACACCTTTTCAAAATTTTCATACATATATTTAATTTTTTCATACACGTCTTAATTTTTTTTCCTACGCATTTTCAATTTCTTCGTACCTACGCTTTTCGTCCTACGCATCTTCAATTGAGTCCTACGCGTATTCAATTTCTTCCAACACATAATTAATTTTCTCATGCACATCTTAATTTTTTCCTACACACATTTTATTTTCTCATACACAACATATTTGTTTCCTACACAACTACATTATCTTTAATTGTTTCCTACGCATATTCAATTTCTTCCTACACAACATTAATTTTTTCATACACATCTTAATTTTTTTTTACACATATTTAATTTTCTCATACACAACATATTTTTTTCCTACACATCTACATTCACCGTACACTTTTTTTTCGTCCTATATATCTTCAATTTTTTTCCTGCGCATATTTAATTTCTTCCTACACATCTTCAAATTTTTCCTACACATCTTTAATTTTCTCATACACATCTTATATTTTTTCCTACACATTTTCAATTTCTTCGTACACATTTTTTTCCGTCTTACAAATATTCAATTTATTATTTTTTTTTTCAAAAGAGTAATCAATGATGAAGATACTATTTTGCTTAAATCTTATAAATTAAAAGTTTTTTATTGGTGAAAAAAGAACAAAGTTAGATCCTACACTAACAAATAATGAAATAAATAAATTGTAACTTACAAATCATAACTTTTGGATATTTATGTTTTGAGCTTTTATTTAGGGATAGATGAGATAAATTAAATAATTAATTATTTTTATTCTACCTAAACTAACCTTTTCATATTTATTTTAATGTCTTTTAAATTTTATTAATTACAATAAATGCAATAATGTTTCAACCATTGAGTAATAATCTAATGGTTGAGATCACTTCTTGCACTTTTCGCTATAAGAATCACTTCTGAAATGAACCTAATCATATATATATAAACTTATGATTGCTCGCCAATCTCGTGTTGACAATTACTTTCTGCGTGTTGCAAGTTAAGTATGCATGAGTTGAGAAGATCTCCTAGAAATACCTTTGGGCTATATTAATAAACTTAGTATTTGATGAATTTTGTTTTTGATTGAAAATTGTCTATCAATGTTGGATTATTGGTGTTATGTGATGAATAATATTTATGAATGGGTTTTAATAATATTGTCTCTTTTTGTTAGTGTTATAAACTATGAGCAATCGTTTCGTCCCGACATATTCTACCAACAGTTGGGGTGTTAAAGTAAGGTTTCAATCCCACCTTTCGTTGGGAATCTCGTAAGACCATGGGAATAGGACACCACAACCACATTTGTGCTTATTGCAGGCCTTCCAAACATGACTTCATAGTTAGGAGGTTCTTTGAGTGCCAGGAAGGTGAGATGTTCTGTACGAGTACAACACCCATACCTTAGGCTAACATTTAGTCTTATATGTGTGCATATGCTGATGAAGGCAGTCCCTTGTAATTCTGGTTACAGGCGTCCCAATTAAAGGAACTAAAGTGTTCATTAGGTTGTGGCGTGTGTTGCGTGATGTAGGTAATTATGTTAAATGGTTTTCACACAAGATCGTGTTTTAAATTTATAAAAATGATTTCTAATAGGACTAAACCACACACAACTTGTAAGACCCCGAATCCCGAGAATCCTACAGTTGGTAATCATACAAGATACTTATAAAAATTTAAAACCAAGAAAAATTTTGTTTTATTTAAAACCGATTCAGAGTAAATAACATCGGAATAATAAGTGCCAAAATTCCCAAAACTTAACAAAATTTTTTTAACTCAACGCAACCCATTTCATTTTAAAAACTAGTCAGAGTATAAAATTAGCGGAAATTCACAAGCACTAAAACAAGTTCCCAAAAACCGGGAAATATGCCCAAAACCAAATTTAAATGCGTTAAATAATAACTTAAAAATAAATAGTCTTCATTATTAATTTTTCCCGACTAGTTATGCCTTCAACCGACCGAGTAGTCTCAAGCACGTCCAAGCGGTAAGCATCCTCCTCTTAACCTGAAACTCACACTAACATACACACAAAGTCAGCTTAAGCTGAGTGAGTTCAAGTTTTAATAAACAACATTATATAAATCATATCCAAGGGTTTAAAATATAATACGGGATATGAGCAGAGTGGTCATACTTATATATCTATATAATTATATCCCTAGGCATAACATCCAAGTAATAACATCAGGGTCAAGCACACGTACAACCCAAACACGTACATTCCATCCGAGTAATAACATCAGGGTCGAGCACACGTACAACCCAAACACGTAACATTCTATCCACCGTATGCAAACACAAAGTAGGCATACGTAAACATCCTTAGTCGATAACGACTAATTAACATCGCCAATCATTGGCCATATAGTAACACGTGTATAAACATACGTATATATATTATTCCAAGATATACCATACTACAAGTAAGCCTATGGGCCATAAGGTATCACATGTGTATACATACTTAAATATCATCACAAAATATACCATAGTACAAGTGAGTCTATGCAAAATCATTTAAGCGGTTTATTATGTAAAAACAGTTCGGTGTGTATGCTAGCCCAAAACTTGAAAAGAGTGAAAAGGGAATCAAGAACTCACCTGAAATGAGGCACAAATCACCACGAGCTAGAGAACCCTTACGTATTCCCGCAACTCACACGCCTGTCGGATTATACACACAACAATACTAACGATACTGACGGGACTCGTTTACCCTTCGACGCGTTCTAACATGGTTCGAGTTACCTAAAGCCTCGACCTCACCAAGATCAATTATAACAGCCCCCGAGGCTTTGTTATACCAAAATGACCCTTAGACACTCCCGAGAATAAAGAATTCCCAAATTACCCCCGGAAGTACTAGGTGAGACTAATATGCGCGTTTAAGAGTTGTTTAGGCACTTAACATCCAACTTAGCCCCGTGTGGACCCAAATTGATAAATTCACAGCCTATTAGCCCACACGACACTACGCGAGTTGGATGGGTCGGTAACTCGCAAGCACAACGCATCAACTAATCAATAAACGCGAATACGCGTTGTTCCGGCCCGTTTGAGTAACCGACAACCAATTCAGCCTCAATACTTATAAAAATAATTTTCCAACAGCCCGCACATCAAACCGAGGCCACCCGAACTGAATTGGTCGTTAATTACTTCAACCCTCGCGTTAAACGCAACAATTCACTATTCTAGACAACTGAATATTAACTTTCAATCTACAACTAGTTGACCAATCAAACGAACACCAATGCACATGATTTTAAAGTATGTTATACTGGATATACCTAGGAAGATTTAGAGAAAAAAACCTTAGTCAAAACAGCCCCGGAACTGCTCAATTGGACAGCCACCCGGTAAGCCTAAAACAAGCAGTTTAACGATCAATACGCGAGATATAAAGGTGGTTTAAGGTGTAAAATACTAGCATGGGTGTAGGACCAACCTTTAATTGAAGTTTTACGCTTGGAATTGGCTGCAAAAAAAAAAAATCAAAGCCCTAGCTGCTGCTCCTTGTGCCAATCGGAAATCATAAGGGGGGGGGGGGGGTTTAGGATTTTTGTTATAACACTAAATCTTACACTCTAGTCCCTTGAAGTTGGAAATTGTGATAACTGGGGTGAAAGGTTAGGAAATTAATAAACGAGAACGGTCAGGAGGCCCCTAAAGGTGTCAGAACAAGTCCCGGTTGAATATACAAACTTACAAGGCATACGCCTTTTTTACGAAAATTTACGAACGTTACACAAATAGGCAAATGCACCTATCGTATATGTAGAATAGTATTGGTAAGAACCAAGTATCGATTCGTAGACACAAAATAGTTTCTAATAATGAATCTTTGTTTTCAATTAACCAGAGATAATGATCATTTAGAGGTGGTTTTTAAACTATTTCTTTTTAAATTAAAATACGTAAAATAAGTGAACAAGGAGATAAGTTTTTAGACGAGAAAATCAATAATTAAAAGTTATCATCTTAAATCAAGAATCCACTCCATTCTTTCTTGATGATTATTATGATTAATATGTTATTAACTTGCTTTAATAATATATGATAGAATAGCCCCTTATTCCTAAATGAATTACCATATAACAAAGAAGAAAGTAGAATGCATATCTTCATGTCTACCACGAAAATGACAATTTAAGTAAGCAAGTAGTTTAGTGAAGTATAAAGATTAGGATTCACTTCGATTTCTCAAATACCAATTCTAACAACTTCGGGTGGTTATAGTTTAGTCACACAACCTCCCCTTAGTTGATTTAAGTAGATTATAATTACACATTCCTTTAACATATAACTTATTTTAACTAGCATGATAACCTAATCAATCGTGTTAACAATTTTTATTTCGGAATTACCAAAACTAGAGAAATCGATCATAGGTTGTATCTCATCATTTCTATGTACAACACAAGGACATATGTTTTAGATAAAATGTCAAGATATTCTCTTTACCATTTCTAGTTTCCAAAAACATGAGTGAATCATGAATAAGTGTTAATCATCAATCTTGAATAAATGAATTATGATAACAAAACATATCTTATCAAAGGATATTGCAAGATAATCATGTACTTCACAAAAACTAGCTAACATATTCAATATAATCATCAATTAGAACAAAGCTTCTTCTTAGATTTTAGAAGGTAAATCGAGTTTTAGCTCATAATGAGCATGATAGTAAACATCAAAGAGAGTGAAGTTAACAAACACATGATTAAACTAGAACAATCTAACCAATATAGATTAATCTTCCTCTTCAATGGTGATCAATGATGATAATGGATGATGATGATGATAGCCTCCAAGCCTTCTAACTCTCTATTGGATCTTCAACTCCAGTGAAAAGTACGTATTTAATAGTGAGAACCCGTCCAAAAACCTCTCCAAGCACACTTGAAACAATGCACATTGCACTCCTATTTGTAGGCTGTCTGGTGAGTCATGCACGCTCACGTGCTTCACCAAGCACGCCCCAGTGTCCAGCTGTCTAGGCGCATTAATTGTTCTGTTAGATCGTATATGATGACTCACCACGCCAGCGTGCTTCAGGAGGTGTAACATTCGTTACTTTTCAAACCCGAAAACCCGACCCATTTTAAATTTTCGGCTTTGTTTATTTTTATATATATATATATATATATATATATATATATATATATCAAGTCTCGTTTAATGTATTTTATATTCGTCGATTTTTATTCGTTAAATTGACCCGATTTATTGTTACGCGTATTCTTATTCATTATTCATTATTTTCACGATGAGTTACGTTTATCGTTCGTTCGATTCCTTTTCATTTTATTCAATTCACAAAACTCAGGGAGTTAAAGTGTTTAATAAAGTTAAACAATTCATAACTTACGGGCATAATATAATATTCAAGCTTTAAAACTTATTATTACACATTTCAAAGTTCGGAATCTAGTTTGTAAATTATAATATTTTTTTAAAACATCTTTTATAACAATACCAAAGTCCAAGTTTAGTTTGTAAATATAATTTAGTTTCTATTCTTAAAACATCTTGAAAACTAGAAGGGCCTAAAGTGTAAAATAGTAATATATATAATAAAAACAATTAAAATGCAGACATCCCTCCTTCAGCTCACGTTATTCCGGCGGCCATGCCGGAATTCGCGACCACTTACGGCGACACATTTGACCCGTTAAACGCGCATTTCAACACAATTAATTTAAGTAACGGCCTTAGTCAATGACCGCGAACCCGTAATACTCGTCCCAAAACGTATTTCATCGATTAAAAACCCGCGTATTGAACTCGGAAACCGTCGGCTATGGTTTAAAATTCTATAACGAACATTTAACTTCTTATGATTCAATTAATCCTATAAATAGCATCTAAACCATTGAAGAAACTCATCACAATCATTCTTTTAACCTAAAACACTCTTTATATCTCGTAATTAATCCGTCCAAGTTTGTCTCCGACGAGCTCGTTTTCAACCATCAACCAAGAATCTTTCCGGGTAATCTTTATATGGTTTTTATTCTCTTCAGCGAATTAACGAAACCCCTAAACCTATTTCTTCATACATGGAACAATCTGATCTAATTGGGAATCTAGGGTTGAATGATAAAGAAGATGAATATGAGTTATCGTAGTTATAGATGTTGTTGTTTCTAAGTTACAACCAAATATTAGCTCAGATCAGTTGGTTAAAACAGAAGAGTATGGGCGTGGAGACCCGGGTTCTCCCGGTCTTGGCTTATTTTTAGGTATTTTAATTTGTTAAACCCTTTTTCTATTATAATAAATAATAAATCAAATTAATATATATACAATCTTTTTTTTTATGTTAAATAAATCAATTTTATCAATTTCCTTTCAAAAAACCAACCTTTTCATATCCATTGAAGTCTCGTAAAACTTGTTAAATATAATACTATATTCCGTTGCGCTAACCTTTTCTTTCGTTAATCTGTTAACATAATCATATGCGAGAATAATGGTATATTTTAACCGGTGCTTTGTAAAGACTAATAAAATTTCCATACTAAAATAAGTTACTAGACGAAATAATATTTACGCTAATAATAAAATGCCTCCTCGTTAAATCGTTAATATTGATTCCGTTAACTTTAATTTGTTAATATTAGTTCGATAAACTTTAATTCGTTAAACATTAATCACTAGCTTTTAAATTCTTTAACTTTAATTCGTAAACTTTGACTCGCTAATTTTCATTAGTTTTAACCCGTTAACTTTATTTCAAAGACTTAGTTATAATTGTTCAAGTTAAGACTTCCATTTAAAATCCGTTCAATGTAAAACCGTAACTCTCACATTAATATTAAAGTTATAATATTAAAAACTGTTAAACTTCCGTTAAGCTTGAATAATATTAAAATAATCCACGCCTTAAAATAATAAAATATATAACGCGACACCTTTTAAACTAAATAATTAACCCGTTTAATCTCGTTAGTTAGTCTTTAAACTTTTGTATTTATTCTCAATTATAGTTCTAGAAGTTCAAACGTTTCGGATTCTTTAAACGCATTTTTGATCGCTTCGGTTTCGTTATTGTGCTATCGGCTTTTATTACAAGTTTATCTTCGCATTCGAGTTGAGTTTCTCACACCCCATTTTTAACGCTTTTACTTTTGGGGTAGCATATATCCTATTAAACGCAAATCGATTTTATACTCAGCTATTAAACTGCAGTTCATATCGTGGACTTGTGTTTTATATGTGCTTACTTGATTATGTGCTCAGCAAGTGGTTGCCTCAATAAGTATGATCATACGCCCCCCTTTGCACTCAGGACCATTTTGTTATGAGTGGAAAAAGGACCCCCGATCCGAGTACGTTGGCTGTGACCAACTGGAAAGGACATTGCATGCAAAGTAGTTTAATTATTACAAGGTTCATGGAATTGCAAAGTTTTTATGTATTTATTCAAACTTGTGGGAACTTACCAACTATTAAGTTAGTTGACCGTATTTTATATATATGTTACAGGTACAAACATTAGAGGATGATACTTGTAGAAGACACTAGACTTAGGTTATTGAAACAAATGGACAAAATGTTTAGTTGTATTTATATTTTCTTGTATTTCTTGTTTACGAACTTGTGTATATGATGTTTAAACCAATTAATGATAATATTGTCACTTAATAGTGACACATGTGTTTTGAACAATCTGTACGTCATATTCGGTCGTTTCCGCTTTAGCCGGGGTGTTACAGTAGGCACGCCCCTGTATTTTTAGAGTTAGTTATAAATTTTGTTTGTCTTTTCTGAAAGATGACCATGCCGACGTGCTTCAGGAAGCATGCCCCCATGTCCACCTGGCATCAGATTTTGTCCTTATCTACAAGATTTTTGTCTTTTCTTGCATAGAGAAACATGGGTTGTTTGTAGCATGGGGGTGTGTTGAGCTGTTTTATTTGATTTTCTTTGTTTTTCTTCGTGTTTCTCACGTGTTTCTTTGTTTGATGTTGGAATATACCTGAAAATAGAAATTAACGCAATAACTAGTTATTTGAACTAGATAATATGATAAAAGATGTAGTTTTGGAAATTATTTGATGCTTAAAAAATGTATATTTCTATATACATCAGGTCGTATTAAAGATGTATTATAACTAAGGACAACATGAACTTAGCAATTATCATTGTCTTGATGTAAGACCATGATTCTAGGCACCTTATTGTAGTTGGATTAATCATAAATACTGCTTAATTATCAAAGTTACCAAAAAGTTTCGTGAAAACATATGATTTAAAAATCTTTAAACTCAATCATTCAAGTTATATTAAACAAAGCATGAAATCTTGTATTAACATTTAACATGATATGTTATTCTTCTTCTTCTTCGTGCGCCAGCTAGTCTTCTAATAGCTTCGTGTGTTCATCAAGATTGCATTTTGTACCTATTGCATGTGTGCATACTAAAAGTTAGATACGATAAATGAGTTTTAGTTTAAAACAAGTCATAGGTTACTGATATAATGATAAATATATATGTTTCCCTTGTATTTTTATATAGTATTTTATTAGTTTTGATTTGGTTTTCATTTAGAATTTGTATACTACTAATCTTTTAATTTTTTGTAGGTTTCAGTCGTTAAAATTGGTCAAAAATAAGAAGAAACGAGAAGAAAACAAGCTTAAATGAAGAAACGGTCAAGCAAGAAAGAAAATCGATCCACCGGCAAAAGAATCGGGCCCATTCTTCCTCCCCACACTGCGCGACCAAGTATCCTATTCCTCTTCGCGTGGCGCGGCGAAGCCTAATTTCTAGAATATTCCGAGTTTTCGGCCTTAATCACTATATAAGCATCATTAACCTAAACCTGAAGGAGATCAGGCATAGACAGCCCGCTGTGAACAAAAATTAAGCTCAAGTTTGAAGGTTTTTGAAGCATTGGAAGGCATGAAATCATATGGTGAAGCGCCTATCATCCAAGACCGAAGACTTCGGAATTTATCATCTTTAATCTTTAGTTTTTATTATTTTCCACAATAAATTCCAATGTTCTTGTTTTGTTTGACTTTGAGATGCTTGGCTGTAAGGCCCCGAACCCCGGAAACCCCACAGTTGGTAATCATTCAAAACAACTGTAAAATAATTAAACTTAAAAACAATTCTTTTCATTAAAATAAGCATCACAGAGTATAATTCGGCGGAAAACGTAAATCAGTAAATGAGTTCCCAAAACCCGGGAATTTTGCCCAAAATCAACATAATTATCTTTAAATAAAAACTTTTAAAAAATGAATGTTTAATAATATAATCTTCAATTCCCGTATGCCATTCACCGTCCAAGTAGCTTCATGCACGTCCAAGCGATAAGGCATCCTCTTCCTAACCTGAAACTCACACTAACATGCACACAAAGTTAGCTTGAGCTGAGTGAGTTCAAGTTTTAAGTAAATGATATTAGTAGTAATAATTATGATAGTCATACCAAAAGTTTAAAAAGTAAAATGGTGCATCCATCAAATCATCATTACCGAAAACTAAACATCCTCATACATACATATACAAAATGTATATGTAAACATCCTTTTAATTACATCCCTATATATATAACAGTATATATATATAACATTCACGTATAACATCAGGGTCGAGCAAACGTAAAACCCAAACACGTAACATCAGTGCATGCAAACACAAAGTAGGCATACACAACATCAGTAGTCGAAACGACTACAACATCGCCAAATATAGGTCAAGCAATAATGTGTGTATATATATATATAACATCCCAAGGCCTACCATATACTAGCAAGCCTATATAAATTCGTTTAAAACATTTCATCGTGTAAGAAAACACTTAGGTGTGCATGCTAGCCCAAAAGTAAAAAGAGTAAAAAGGGCATCATGAACTCACCTGAAATCAATCGAACACCTGCAACGAGCTAGGAAATCCCTAAGTGCACAATCACAAGCAAGGGCCTGTAAAGTATACACAACGTGTTACTAAGCTAGACCGTAAGAACACTCTTGTCTAATGGGCCATTCAAGCCCAACAACTTGGCCCAAGGCCCAACACTTGGCCCAAGGGTAATAAAATCGAGTCGAATACGCGTGTGATAAACCTTAAAACCATTTGTTAAACGAATCAGCCCCAAATGGACCAAATTCCCATTTTAATCCTTTCATTCATCATAATTAAGTCACTCGAGTTGATAGGGTTGATGGTTCCTTTTTACAACTCTCAATTTGACAATTAAGCGAAAATTTGCGCACCGCCGACTCGATTGACCAAGCACCAACCAAAACAGCCCCGAGCATCAAAAAAAAATAATTTTTCTCCAGCCTTTAAACCCCCCTAGGGCTGTACAAGCTGATTCGGTCGATCATCCGATCAATTAATGCATCAAACTCAACAATTGTCAATCCTACACCCGGTAAACCCTAGTTTTCGAACTAAAATTGATTGACCGACCTACACACCTCCAATGGCCATGAAATTTTAATATGATGTAAATGCCATACCTGGGGATCTTTCTACACCAAAAACTCTAATTTTTATCCACGGGAAGTGGGTCAATTACATCTTGGCCGAAAATCTGTCCAACGAAAAATTCCAGAAAAAATGAGCATCAAAACGATTAGGGGTGAACAAAAAGAGTGTTGGGGCTTGTAGTACATACCTTGAACTACTCTAGGAGCTTGGAATTGATCAAAAAGTCGAAGCAAAGAAGGGAGGGGGGCTGTGCTCTGGTTCGATCGCTGCTGCTACTGCTACTGCATCTAGGGTTTAGGTTTTTTTGTTTAGTGTTATATTATAAAACTTTTTCATTCTAGCCCCCGGAAAATAATAATAATGCAACTTGGAATAAATGTTAAGCGATGAGACGTACCGGGATGACGTAAAGGCTTCTGAGGAACGTCGGATAAATCCCGAGAATTATACACACTCTACAATCCTTAATTCTTGAAACCGGAATTAACGGGCGTTACATTGGCTAAAACTATTAAGACTGCCTAGGCTTTATGATGAACCATTGCGATGTTTGATTTTATTTGGATTGCCGCTTTTCGTTATGGTTTTGTGAATCAGTAGAAGTTTGATTTCATTTAATCAATGCATATGTGTGCTTGGTTTATTTGATAAGTTATATTGCTTCACAGAGTCTTTGGTGATTGCTTGTCATATAATAGGACTCTGTTAAGTCATTTACTATATGTTCTTGACTAGTTTGTGATTGATTTATAATAAAATCATAGAAACGATATCATTAATCAAATAAATAAAAGTGTGCTACTAACCTAAAAAGTTGTAAGGTGATAGGTTATTTGATAGGTCTTGGTTGATCAAGATTGCTAGATTTAGTTTTTCGTAAGTAGTCCATGTAGGTTTGATTTTTCAGCTTTGTCTATTAATGTCGAATGAATTTATTAAACTGCCTTTGATTTTCACGCTGTAAGGTAGGATTTCGTATAAAGGTACTCGTTCATAATTAAATAAACAATCGTAAGGAAGTCTAATATTAAAACCGTATTTTTGAGAATTTACTATAAATCCATAGGTGTCTTCTTGAGAAGGGTCAGGGGTCCTGTTCGGGTTTTCTTTTAAATGATTATTTTATGTTCCCGGTTCCATAACGAAGTATTTTCCGATTATTTGATAACTGAACATTGGGGATTCTAGCCTAGGTGGTTTTTCATCGTCATTTGATTTCAAATCTACTTAATTGTCTTATGTTTATTTTACTTGTTTTTCTTAATTAGTTTTCATTACCCCCCCCCCCCCAAATAATAATAATTAAATAGTCGTGTTAGTAGTCAAGTCTAATTAGTTAATTTACGTAATTTAAAGAGTCTCATGGGTTCGTTATCCAAACTTACTTGGCTTTAATAGAGACGATCAGTACACTTGTAGATTAGTAGTTTAGTCGAGTTTTAGAGAGTATAGAATATTACTTCGTGTCTAGATTAGCGTAATTTAGTTAATAATTATTAGACTACTTTTAATAGATCAAGTTTTTGGCGCCGTTGCCGGGGACTCTTAGCAATTGCGTTTATTAGTTTTGATTAAAATTACTTGCTACATCTGTGCTATTTGTTTTTTCGAGTTGTAGCAATTGCGTTTATTAGTTTTTATTTTTTTTTCTTTTTGTTTCTTCGAGTCGTAGGAGTTATGTTAATATAGTTTAGTTTAGTTACTTTGAATTAGCTTATATTTCTTTAATATATTGTTTATTTTACTACTATTTGGTGTCAGTGATCCTTTTTTATTTAAGTTATCTTTATAGTGATCTTCATGAAGTATTACAGCGTGGAACCTGAATTCTACCCGGTGTTTGATAAGACAGGAAGTGCTGTCGGTTGTAAAGACTCATTTGATACAATGATATACCTGATCCAGAAGAGATATTAAGAGATTTATTTTGTGTCATCCATAGCCTTGTATTGGTAACGCTCTTAGGGTTTTTGGTCTTCTTTTATTTTCTATATACTTTGTGTAAATAATTGTTGTAATCATGATGATTGATATTATGGCATGATGTGCTTCGTATTATTAAACGGAGAAAGTAGTGGGGTGTGAATGATGTTGCCATGTAAGACTAGAAAAATACAAAATATTTTAGAGATCTCCATGGGTCCATCTTGATTTTTTATGTTTCATATTCCTCCATCTTTCGGTCTTTAAATAAATATGCATTATATTTGTGAAAATAAATACCTTTAAAAATTCGTCAATCATTATTATTTGTATGATCATTGATTAATTGCACCATTATTTTTTTGTGATTAAGATGACCAAACATGGATCATTTATTAAATATGTGGTATACTATAGTTATGGATGGACCCACCTTTGAATACTGAGTCTGACCTTATACCTTTTTTTTTTCTGTTACATCTACTTATTCTAATAAAAAAAATAATTAAAAACATATGTCATTTGAAGATCTATTTCTAGTTTAAATTTCTCATTTAAATTATTATTCTATTTTTAATAGAAACATAATATATCAGTGTAATCAAAACATATCAATTCATCATTTAATCAAATAATTAATTACCTAAATTATATTGCATGTATTTCGTCAATATAATCAAAATATCTATTAAATCAATTTATATACACTTTTGAGTGTAAGATATTAATGTGGTAAAATTTAATGAACGATATTTATATGTTTAAGATGATAAGTATAAGAAGAAGTTATGAATAAATAACAATTTTATTGTCATGCCCTCCTCAGACCCTACCATAGCTCTGTTATTGGTGGGATATACTGAGTACGATGATGATGATGTATATATACAACCTTCATGAATTAATGGAATTTTCATCTATCTCTTTCAAAAGTATAATACAAAAGCGTATTTTATTAATGTTAACTTTATGTGTAATGTTCTCTTTTATATTATTCATAATAAAACATCTTATCATTTTTTGTTAAAATTCGATGTTCCATTTAAAATTAATTACAACTTATAAGATCACCGTATATTATTTTTTCGTGATTATGGAGAAATCGTGTTAGAATGCACCACCTATTCGTATTAATATTCCATTAGAAAATACAATCTGAACTTATAAAATCATTTAATTTGATAAAATGCTATTTAATAATTTAATTTATATAGTTTAATTCTTTTTTTAAGCATCTTATGCATGATATGTGTTCTAAAACTCGTATGTTCTATGCATTATTGAAAATTGAATGACCATATATTTGTAACGACTATTCGACAGTATACCCTATAAATAATTGGTGTAATGAAAATCCCATAATAAATTTTACTTTATTAGCAATTGTGATTATTCTTCATTTCTACAAATGGGTTAGAATCCTATATTCATTTTTATTAACTTTTACGGTTGTACTAATAGGCTACGTGTTGGGATAGGTTTCAAAGAGCATGGTTATGTAGTTTTGTGACATATGTCACGGGTCGTCAATCCTTCTGAATAAGTGTGCCTCTCAAAGGCGACGCAACTTCGTGTTGCTTATTATCAGGGTCCACTGATTTCGTTATGTCTTGAACTCATCAAACGAGGGTAATTGCTCATGACCAGCAATGCGTTCATTGTGCAAGCACAACTAGGCGTGTACGCATTATTTATCTCGCTAAGGCCGTGCCCAATGATGTACGGGACTAGCTAGCAAACCCAAACACTCAAGCGCAACAAGCAATTCAATCTTCAAATATTTGGTCCATGACACTCTCCCACCACTATGACTATGCATATCCTCGTGCATGTGTTCGTTGTTCCATACATGCGCAAAACATTGAATAATGCCTTTTCCCTGATGCCATGCACGCCCTCAGCTGCATGCAATCATATACTTGCTTACAACCAAGGGATATTGCATTTTGAGAATGATTCACTTTGATAAATAGGAGGCCCAGTAGTTCAGCTGTGCCAGTTCAATGGTACATCGAATTAAGTTTATGTGATGCTGATGTGTCGCCTAATGTCTCTAGAATATATGAACCAAAGGGGTTAGTAGACTTCAAACTGATTACGGCTCTGTTGGACCCTAGGTTTTGAAAACGGGTATGGAAGGCTTCACTAATACTGAACTAGGGTGAAGCTCACGATCCCATACTCGCATATTACAAAAGCCATCGCCAATGCGTCCCATATTTATCCTTCTCCACCATTGCATAACCATCCTCGACATTTTTAAGCTCGTTTGAAGGAGTTTGCACGTTCCAACGTATCCAATGTTCGTCATGCTCTGATACCACTTCTCACGGGTCAACCTTTCTGACTCTACGTGGTGCTCAAAGGCCAACCAATCATTCCCGCTTATGATCAGGGTCTATTATTTCGTCATAGAGCAACTATTCGTTTCATTATGCAAGCACAACTAGGCATGTACATGTGGTTTATCCCTCTGAGGTTGTGCCTGATGAAGTCTAATACCAGTCAGCTAACCCAAACATTCAAGCACAACAAACAATTCATCTTTAAATATTTGTTCCGTGACACACAAAATCTAAATAGTTATGCTACCGGCTTACTAATGGTAAATAGTTTGTTTACGCGTACGAAAAATACGTTTTCCCCTTAAAAAGAAGTTTTACGGCCATGCTAAACAATTTGTTTAAAAAAGCTAAAGTTGAGATTGGAGTTAGAGCATTCTCATCCCATCCCCTATCTCCAAACGAAAAATTACACTAAAACTCACTTTATTTTCTCTCTCCATTTCAATTAAATAATATTTTTTATACCTTTTATCATTATCTTATCTCTTTCCTTCACTCACAACCACTTTCAAAATATATTAAAAAATTATATGGGATGAACAATAACTTTTCAAATATACAGAAAAATCACTCACAACACCCTGAATCACTCTCTAAATTATAAAAACACCCCTCACATAATATGAGGGGTTGGATGAGAATGCTCTTACATAAATAAACGATACAGAAAAATTAAATAAAATACTCTATAATTAGACTTTAAAAAACATAAATAGTTGGATTTCCCGACTCAATCAAAAGGGTTTGATAATCTGGCCCAACTGCTTAATTTTGTATAAATTTTCTCCCCTAGCATTAATATAAAACTAATATGCTACTAATAGGCTATATAGTCTCTCAATTTAATGGACCCCACATAAATTGAAAATGATGGGTAAAGACATAAAAAAAGCAGAAAACACTCATAGAGAAAGAGAGAGGACAGTGATGCAAATTTGCTTTTCAGAAAATTAAATTTGTTTTCTTGCTACAACTTTTGATGGTATCTAATATTTATAAAGGATTTCAAATTTTAAAAATATAAATAAATTTAGACATGGGCAACCATTTTAAGTTCCAGCATACATATTTAGATATTTATAGCAAGTATTAAGCACTAGCGAGGGTGTAAAATCATGATAAAAGTAACGATAACATGTTAGATTAGGATAAATATAGCTCCCTCTTCTATTTGTCATAACTCAGTCCCTATACTTTCACCTCCTTTTAGAATTTTATTTGGCATATTAACCCATCTAATATTTTTTTAATATTAAATAAAAATATAAAATCTTTATTTTTATTTAAAAAAATAAAAAATGTTTTTAAAGCTAAGTATAAGAAAACTTAAAAAACTTTTAAAAAAATTAAAAATCATTTTAATTATATTTTTCTAGTTAGTCTCATTTTTTATAAATTATATTTAAAGATAATGGTATGATGTCTTTGTAAAAATGATACAAAAGGTACCGTATATTTTTTCTAGTTAGTCTCATTTTTTATAAATTATATTTAAAGATAATGGTATGATGTCTTTGTAAAAATGATACAAAAGGTACCGTATATTTTTTCTTTTCATATGTCTTTCCCCACATAAAAAAAATCAAAATAAGTTGAATTTTTTAAACTAATGATAGTAAAGATAATAAAATGGCAAAGGGTAGAAAAAAAAGATTAAATTGTATTAATGTGAAAGTTAAAGTAGGGAGTATGTTAAGTAAAAGTAGAGGGGAGGGAGGTATGTTTAGCAACATCTAACATGTATCGAAATCGTATGTTGACGAGGTAACGTTTTATCAAGAAAATGTGTTGAAAGGGGCGTTGGACCTGTGCTTTGTATTAGGACTTTTAAAACAAATGAAAAGTACACATGAAGAAATTAAACCATATACGCTTGTTGCGGTGTATTAAAGTGCAAAAATTAGACCGAAATGTAAATCATAGAAAAGAACTCGACTTAGGATCCAGCCTTGGCAACAAAACTGTTAAATGGGGAAAAATATACGTAAAAATGTTGAACCATACACGCGAACTGCAACATATTAACTCGCAAAATTTAGACTTAAACGTTAAACGAAAATTTATAAGATTTAAAAAGTATCAGCACCAAAGTTGAAAGTGGAAAAATGTTGTGGTTTAAAATGAAAAATGCTTTGTGACAAATATGTAAAAGATGAATGATATAGCGGTTAAATGTAAGAAGATTAGAAAATATAGAAAAAAAAAGTAAAAAAAAAATTTTCTCATTTATATTTGTACCAAATTTCATCGTATGTCATTTACCTCCAAAATTAACGGGATTTGTACTTAATGCTTTTAAATGTTACACAGTTTGTCATATGGCCATTGCATAGTTTTGACATTAAATGAGAACACGCGCCTTGCACATTAGGACAGATTGGTCAATTTATCCACGTTTTTAAAAAACCATTTAATAGTGAAATATATATACATCTATAATATATATAAATGAAAACCCTAAAATCCTACGTATCGCGATGTGGTCGCTCCCCCTTTTTATGGAAGTCACCAGATTGCTTGATTTTTAAATGGAGACTTCTCATTGATTTAACCCAAATTCATGGGTATGGGTCTTACCAAAACCAGATAGCTCTTAAACGGGTTATAACATCTCATTAAATTAAAAATTAATCTTCCCAATTATTTGATATGAAAATCCTATAAAATATGGATATACTAAAATTTAATTTCCAATTTAAAAAGAAATAGATATTATTTATAATTAATAAACAATTTTACAGTAAAAAACATAAGCGGGTCATGGGTCACAAATCCAGATAGCTTTTAAACGGGTTATAACATATTATTTATTTATGAAACCCTTTTATCATCAAACCTTAAGTATATTATTAAATTTCTTACAACAAAGAAAATTGAAATCCAAAAAATAAATATTAAAAAACAAAAAATGTAAAACAACAATTCTCTCAAGCCATCAGATGTCTTATTTGTAAATTAAGACTTCTCACGCATTTGACCCGAATTCACGGGTAAAGGTCTCACCAAACTCATAGAGCTCTTAAACGGGGTATAACATCTCATTATATTAAAAATTAATCTAATCAAATATTTGATATGAAAATCCTATAAAATAGGGATGTACTAAAAATTAATATCCTATTTTATTTATAAAAAGATATTATTTATAATTAAGTAACAATTTTATAATAAAGAAAATAAACGGGTAATGGATATCACCAAACCAGATAGCTTTTAAACCGGATTATAACATGTCTATTTGTGAAACCATTTTATCATCAAACCTCAAGTATATTAATTATTAATTTTCTTACAATAAATAAAATTAATATATATATATATATATATTAAAAACGAATAATGTAAAACAACCCCCGTAATACGAGAGATAAAATCTAGTATACATATAAATGAATAAAACTTATTTCCTTTGTCTTCCTTCTCTCTCTTTACCACCAAGCCACCGCCATCTGCCACCAAAAACTAGCAGCTCACCTTTTACAAGCGAATACAACATATGTCACCGCTGCTCTCCACTAGCATCTCACCTTTTATTTGTTGGGCCTTTAATTTGAGACTCATGCTTACCAAAATTCAGCATCACTGTTTGCTAGATGTGAAGAGCCTGGAGATGTTTCACGACGTTGACAAGAGTCTGTAGATGCTGCAAGACGTTGATAGCATTAGTTAAAGGGGAGATTGTCGGGTCTAAATCTGTGTAACCTAATGTTATTTTTATTCTTCAGTCAACATCTACACGCTAACATTGTCAAGTAATCATAGTCATTTGAAGAAAGTCAAACGCGAAGTCAACTTGAGAGAGTCAAAACATAAGTCAAGACGTTACATTCGATTATAGAATCAAGTTATGTAGAGTGAGTTGTGATCGTCCGGGTATATAAATATTTTAGTTTTGGCTAGATATGTGTATTAGTTTTCGTAGTTATTCGTTAGTATTAATCATGTTTAGTTACATTCATTAATTAGTCTCTAGGGTCCTTATTTTAATTAGTTTAAACTTGTTTAGACTAAATAGATAAAGATCAGGGTTTTTCGTTAGAACACAAACACTTTATAAGATTGAGAGCTGATGCTAGACTGTCGTTATCTAGTCAAAAACAAGTAAATCAGTGTCTTAATCACCTAAGCAAGCTAGGATAAGTAGGGTGTCGAACCACGAGAAGTATGTGGTCAGTGTGCAATGAAACTGATTCCTAACATTATGAAGTAATTCAATTAACAGTGCTGATCACACTAGCAAACGATTTAGTTTTAATATTGATCAAACAAGTAAATAACTTTCAAGCAATTAACAAAGACAAATCATACCCAGGATACAAGCAAGTAAACAAACAGCTATCTCATGCAACTTAACAGATTAACTATCAATGATCAACACAGATTGATTAACTAGATAAACCTTAGGCATCCACGCTCGCTAACACACGGCACTGGTTATCAAACGGTCTCTGCCAGTGTGACTAAACTAAGGGCAAACGTATTTTTCATCATATTCAACTAGTCAAAACAATCCAATAAGCAATTATCATAGCAACTGGCACACTAATCGTTCTGATCGAAATAAACCTAAACTGATTGAGTGCACAATAATACTAGACATCAATACTCATAGATTAATCAAAGATGGTTACAAATAATTCGTTCTTAATACATGAGAAAAACTGTTAAATAAAATACTCTATATCCCGGGCATGACTCGAAGGATCTAGCCACGTCTCGGCATATCTCGGGCTTCGGTTATGATGTGATAGAACATAAATGATGCCTTGAAATTATTGGAAGTGATGGTTCTCCTCCTTGCTGCTCTCAAAATCGCCTGGAAAGTGAATAATCCTGTCTAGGGTCGTCAAAACGAAATATAAAGTAAAACTCTAACTTTCACGATTCTGGAGACCATCGCGTAGCGTGATGGTCTCCTCTCCTGGTCCATCGCGCTACGCGATGGACCAAAAGTCAACAGTCAATCATAAATCCATGGGCATCACGTAGCGCGATGCCCTGTCTTCCACACCCATCGCGTCAGCCAATCCATAAATGTGTCTCGATTTGCGTGCTGGACATCCCGGGTCTTCATCTCGTGCTTGTACATGTCCAAATTAAACACGTTAAGTACATGTGACCTGAAACACAATAAACACGTATGAAATACCAAAGTTCCTAAACTAAACGAATAAAACGACTAAGTTAGCATACAAATATATGTACAAATAAACCGAACATCAAGGGCTCAAATTGAAAGATCAAATGCAATGAGCATCTACATCCTTTTACTTCATCATTTTACTAGGGCGTCAAGATCTCCACTTTTTTTGTTTCATTCTCCTTTCTTGCTCGTAATGAGCCTCTACATCCTTTTACTTCATCATTTTACTAGCAATACATGTTATAAAGCTTGAATAAAACACCATCCAAGAAAATTGTTTAAAAATCAAGTAAATAGTATGGCTTAAACTCTTAAACATAAGGTTTTCTTTAAAACTTAATGCTTTATGAACATGCTAAAGGTCTTAAACATGTGCAAGAAGGTTAAATTGGTGCTAGTGCTTCAAGATCTCCACTTTTCTTGTTTCCTTCTTCTTTCTTGCTAGTAATGAGCCCCTACATCTATTTACTTCATCATTTTACCAGCGCTACATGTTATAAAGCTTAAAAAAACACCATCCAAGAAAATTGTTTAAAATCAAGTAAATAGTATGGCTTAAACTCTTAAACATAAGGTTTTCTTTAAAATTGAATACTCATACTCATGAAAATACTATACCTCTTAAATATGTCAATACTTGATGACCATTGTTTTAGTCATGCAAAAACCTAATTAAATTAGGCAGCTAGCGTAAGTAGAGTATCGTATCCACGACGTGCATGTGGTCAGCACTATACCTTTTCATTTATTATTTATACAAATATTAATTTAAGTAGACGGTCGATATCAAAAATTTTTAAAAACTTGGTTAGATTTTGAAACAATACTAGAAAATAAGTAAGAGCATTCTCGGCCCATTCCCTATCCATATCCATATAATTACAATAAAAATCACTACATTTTCTCTCTCATTTTCAATTAAATAATATTTATCATTATCTTTTTTTTCATTGCTCCACTAACAATCATTTTCAGAAAATATAAAAAAAATTATACAGTATGAACAGCAGAGACCCAAATTTAACTTTCTCGTATAATTTTTTCTATCTCCTCTATTTACAACCACTCATAACTATATCATATCATTTATAAAACTCACTCATATACTTATGGGGAACGAGCTAAGAATGCTTGAAGAAAAGCAATCAGCATAAGTTCAAGTTTAGCAAACAACCGGCTAACCTAATATAATTTTCGATAGGAACACACATAGACATTATTTTGTTTTAAGTGTTCCAATCTAGTTCAGTTAATTAACCAACCCATAATCAAACTATTCCCGATGAAAAAAAAAATGAGAAACGATGATTTGAGTTAATTAAATAGAGCCAAACTAGTTAAATTAATTGAACAGACAATTGAATCCAAAAAGGCTTAGTGTGCCCACAAAATTCAATCCTAATCCAAGAACAATAAAAGTTAAAAGGTTACACAAACCCTACGCCAAGGATGATTAGCCAATCATAATATAGAAGAAAATAAATATCGTAACTAGGGGTGGCAATCTTGACCCAAACCATTACAAATGGGTTAATTTGGATTGTTTTAAAAATTAAATGGGTTGGAGATTTTAACTAAATGGGTCAAAATGGGTCATTTGAAATTTCATCTTGTAATTTTCGGGTCAAATTGGGTCGTCATATTCAAATAAATGGGTCGATGTGGGTAAGTGTCATAAGGAAATGTGGCAGATTTAGGATCGGAACGGGTTCCACACGAGAAGGTTTCAGCACGAAACGGGTTTGAGATTGGAATGGGTTCGGTTCAAGTTTCAAGCCAACACGAGTTTTCACACAGAATGAGTTGGCTTTTGGTTTCTTTTTGGTCGATTCCGGATTCGTTTTTCGTTTTTTGTTTCGTTTTTGTCTGTTTATTAGTTTCATTTTTGTTTGGTTTCAGTTTTTTTAGTTTCGTTTTGATCGATTTTTTGATTTCGGTTGATTTGGTTCAGTTTTGGCCTTTTGTTTCATTTTCGTCGACTTTCGGTTTATGTTCGATTTTTCGGTGGTTTTTTTTTTTGGACCGAGGACAACGGAGGATACATTTTAGTTTTTTTTTACTTTTTTTGTTTTTGATTTATATTTTGAGTTATGATTTTTTTATTATTATTTTTGAATATTTTTTGAAGGGTTTTTATTCTTAACAGGAAACCTCTTAGAAAAAAATTCAAAAAATAAAAATTAAAAAATTCACAACTCAAAATATAAATAAAAATCTAAAAATACTAAAATGTTTCCGCCGCTATTCTCGTTAAAAAAAAACTCGAAACCCGTTTTGACTCGTTCCGACCCTAACCTGTTATGACTCAAACCAAAACAACCCTTTTTTTGGTTGACCCATTCTGACCCTAATCCATTCTGACCAAAACCCGTTCTGACCCAAACCCATTTCGATCCATGAGTCGTACGACCCAACCCAACCCATTTGCCACCTCTAATTGTAACTATACAATTCTTCAACGAGTAAACAATAAAATTGTATGCAAACCCTCTCGCGAGCCTCCAAAATTGTCGTATTATGTTCCGTGCGTTGCAAGCAGCCAAATAGGCTGCTGTGTTTTGTGCCTGCAGTCGTCAAAAGTCAAAACTCCCAATTTGTTATGCATGCTCTTTCTTTTCTTCTTTATGGGCTCTCTTTCTTTTATTTCTTTGGCCCATGAAAAACGTTTATTCAAGCCCACAAGTACATGCACATGCATGTTTATTAATTAGCTGTGATGGCCCATGTAAGTTAAACGGGTGACCAGCTAATTCAAACACACATTTTAGTTTTTTTTTTTTTTTAATTTTTATGATATAATTTATTATCATTACTAGATGCCACATTAGATGATGAATATTTCTTAAGTGCCAATATTATCATATATATCGCTTGATCACTAACATTTATTTTTATCATTTGGTTAGTTTAATTTGATCGTTTCAGTTCGTTTTCTCAATAACCCACAAAGTATATAAATGACTAAAACTAATATATTTTATAATTATTGTCGGGGTATGGTACTAAGAACCCTAATTTATTGTGTTTTGGACTTATTTTATTATATGGGCTAATACATTTGTTTTTGGGCTGAGGGGGTTTTGTGGAGGTAACCCTAACTGGGCTAGGCCCATTAGGGTACCATGATGGTGGCCATGAGGCTCCCTATATAAGGAGGTCTCCACCTCCTTATCAAGGGTTGGCAAATAGCTCAATAAGAGCCACCACCATATTTTTGTGTCTGTGAACAAGAGATCCTCTGGATTTCTTAGCGGTCACCTCCACACCCCCAAAAGTCACAGCAGATCACAGCAGCGGTCGGAGTAGAAGCAAGCAAGTCGTGGTTCGTTCATCTCGAAGTCCGTGGAAACATCGTCATGGGTCAGGTCAGATTCATTTCACGTTTCTACATTTGGCGCCATCCGTGGGACGGCAATGAACCACACTTCGCTTCTCGTTTCGGCCCTCCGATCTGTCCATCAGCATCTCAGATCTAGAGATCTGTTCATCAGATCTACAGATCTGTTCATCAAGATTTTAGATATACGGATCAATATTCCAGATCTGTTCATCAATATTCCAGATCTGTTCATCAATATCTCAGATCTGTTAATCAATATTCCAGATCTGTTCATCGATATCTCAGATCTACGATTTCTTCTCTCAGATATGTTCTTCCGTAGATCTAAAAAATATTTCCAGATCTGGAAATACTATCAGATCTGTTGGAAGAAATACACAGGAAGAAATACTATCGGATCTGAACAATGATCTGGAAATACACAGGAAGAAATACCCGATATTTGGGGAAAACCCTCATATCTGTGCTGAATCAGATCTGGGTTCGCTCACGCATCAAGCATGCTCAAACATCAAGCATCAAGCGTGCTCAAGCATCAAGTATGCTCACGCATCAAGCACGCTCAAACATCAAGCATGCTCAAACATGCGCGCAGGCACCGAGCGCGCGAAAGGTCAACCCACAAGATACAGACCGAGGCTTAAAATCAAGATGAAGACACAGCCAAAACCTATGCTCATGGCGCATAGCACATGCTCAAGCATGCTCAAGCATCAAGCATGCTCAAACATTTGCATGCTCACGCATCGATGCTCACGCATCAAGCATGCTCAAGCATCAAGCATCCTCACGCATCGATGCTCAAGCATCAAGCATGCTCAAACATCTAAGTATGCTCACGCATCGATGCTCAAGCATCAAGCATGCTCACGCATCAAGCATGCTCAAACATCAAGCATGCTCGAGCATCAAGCATGCTCAAACATCAAGCATGCTCACGCATCACGCATGCTCACACATCACAGATGCTCACGCATTCAAAATCTCTAGATCATGCGAGCCACCGCGGATCAACTTCGGATTCCGCATGCGCGCTCCCGGCGATCACTTCGCCACAGCGGTTTGCATTCGCGCCACCGCATACATGTTTTTGCATACATGTTTCACACTTCCTTTTATTAATTTGAGCAATATGACAACATTATATTGACATCAAACTAAAAATAAAACGAAGTAAAACATACATGCGCGAGCTTCAAGCTCAAACGCGTTGACGAGTCTTAACTCTAAAACGTCAGGGCCTTAGCCCAAAAATATGAGCCTTAGCTCAAACTTAAAAGTTGGGAATCCTCTTAAACCCACAGGCCTCGCGCCAAGGGCGGAATACTCATAAACCCACAGGCCTCGCGCCAAGGGTGGAATACATAGACCCACAGGCCTCGCGCCAAGGGAGGAATACTCATAAACCCACAGGCCTCGCGCCAAGGGTGGAATACATAGACCCACAGGCCTCGCGCCAAGGGTGGAATACTCATAGACCCACAGGCCTCGCGCCAAGGGTGGAATACTCAGACCCACAGGCCTCGCGCCAAGGGTGGAATACTCATAGACCCACAGGCCTCGCGCCAAGGGTGGAATACTCAGACCCACAGGCCTCGCGCCAAGGGTGGAATACTCATAGACCCACAGGCCTCGCGCCAAGGGTGGAATACTCAGACCCACAGGCCTCGCGCCAAGGGTGGAATACTCATAAACCCACAAGCCTCGCGCCAAGGGTGGAATACTCAGACCCACAGGCCTCGCGCCAAGGGTGGAATACTCATAAACCCACAGGCCTCGCGCCAAGGGTGGAATACTCATAAACCCATATGGCTACGCGCCATACTAAAAGGTTCGGCCACGAGCCGCGCAAGCACCTGTGACATCATTATTATTATCTGGCCGTTTGTGCCTCCATTATTATTTTGAAGACAAGCCGGGATAGTCATCCTGCGCAGAAGAGGCCCTTGTCGGCCAGTCATTATCATCATATTACAGCTCGTAAGCCGCCTTGCGCGCCAGCTTAATTATTCTACAAGCTCGTAAGTCGCCTTGCGCGCCAGCTTCATTATTCTACAAGCTCGTAAGTCGCCTCGCGCGCCAGCTTCTTTATTATTACAGCTCGTAAGTCGCAATGCGCGCAGGCTCTCATTATTCTACAAGCTCGTAAGTCGCCTCACGCGCCAGCTTTATTATTTTACAGCTCGTAAGCCGCCTTGCGCGCCAGCTTCATTATTCTACAAGCTCGTAAGTCGCCTTGCGCGCCAGCTTCATTATTCTACAAGCTCGTAAGTCGCCTCGCGCGCCAGCTTCTTTATTATTACAGCTCGTAAGTCGCCATGCGCGCAGGCTCTCATTATTCTACAAGCTCGTAAGTCGCTTCACGCGCCAGCTTTATTATTCTACAGCTCGTAAGTCGCCGCGCGCGCCAAGCTTTTTTATTCTTAGCTCGTAAGTCGCCGCACGCGCCAGCTTTATTACTCTCAGCTCGTAAGTCGCCTCGCGCGCAGGCTTTTATTATTCTCAGCTCGTAAGTCGCTTCGCGCGCAGGCTTTTGTTATTATTATAGCTCATAAGTCGCCTCGCGCGCAAGCTTTACTATCAGGCCCCGCGCCACTATTATTATGATGCGTGCTATATCTTATTCATACTAGTGCACCATCATCATCATAAGGATCACAACATGTCACCATCATGGAGAAAACCTCCCAAAACTCAAAGACAAGGCCGAAGAAAAGGGAAGAAACCGCCTCACGATCTAGCACACCTTATAAAGTCCAGTGCTCCACCTAAACGCTTGCACGCCTAGGAGCAACACTGGACTTGGGGGGCTTGTCGGGGTATGGTACTAAGAACCCTAATTTATTGTGTTTTGGGCTTATTTTATTATATGGGCTAATACATTTGTTTTTGGGCTGAGGGGGTTTTGTGGAGGTAACCCTAACTGGGCTAGGCCCATTAGGGTACCATGATGGTGGCCATGAGGGTCCCTATATAAGGAGGTCTCCACCTCCTTATCAAGGGTTGGCAAATAGCTCAATAAGAGCCACCACCATATTTTTGTGTCTGTGAACAAGAGATCCTCTGGATTTCTTAGCGGTCACCTCCACACCCCCAAAAGTCACAGCAGATCACAGCAGCGGTCGGAGTAGAAGCAAGCAAGTCGTGGTTCGTTCATCTCGAAGTCCGTGGAAACATCGTCATGGGTCAGGTCAGATTCATTTCACGTTTCTACAATTATATCAATACATTTTATAAATAATTAATATGTAAAAACGAGTACTTAAAATGCACCGATCAATACCCTTTGTACAAACATGGTTTTTATAAGAAAAGTTGTTAAAAGTAAACTTGGTGGTATTTGGTTACATAAATGTAAAGGGTTGAACTAAATTTTGTTAAGTGGGGTGTTTAACTTCTACAAATATGAAATATGTACACATATATACATAATCTATGGATCTGATGTGTAAATGAACTTAAAATGAAAGATCTATCACCTAAATCAAGTGTAAAACAAAGATCTACAAGTTTATAGTCGGTTATAAGCATGGATCTTGGACTAACCATAAAGATGAACACAAAACACAACAAAGTATAGACATTGAAAGATCTGGACATTTGGACAAAGATACACATATTGGACTTGTCATAGCTTTACTTACCCAAGAGTATAGCCAAGTAAAAATTATAAGAAAATGAAAGGTTGTTAAAAAGGTGTACTTGTAGTGATAGTTTCTGACTGAAAACTAGATCCTGGTTTAGGAAGTCAAATGGCCTAAACTCAACCAAATTGGACAAACTTTTTTTTTTTGGTCTAAAACTAAGTAAAGAATTAATTTTTCAATCCAGGTGGTTTTATAAAATTATCGTTGAGTTTTGACACCTCAAACTCCTTACACAAAATTAAAGGTCAAAGTTGTCTTTTTAAGCAGAAAGTTGGTCCCACTTGCTGAAGTCATAGCTTGATCATAAAAAGTCCAAATGAACTGATTCTTTGTCCTAAAATATAGTATTTTGTGTAAGTTTAAAAGTTCTATAAACTTGACTCATGAAATTTAGTTTTGGTTAGTCAACTATCAAGATTTCCTGAAGTGATTTTGGAACACTTAAACATATCACATGGGCGGATCCAGTGTTCGGTTAGTGAGAGCGTAGGCATCCACTTAAATCTTTAATTTATGTTATAAACTTCTAATAAATTAACCAAAACGACCCATGTGCCTCATCCTTTTTATTTTCAGTGTCCCAAACCTAACATTTTGACCTCAACGTTTCAAGCTAAATTTTATTTGTTTTGACAAATAAAAATTAAGCTCATATTGCTTTATTGTCAAACCACATCATAAATTGAAAATTTGGAATGTGCAAGTTATACAGAAGTGAGAGATGAAAAGGTTTTCACATCTAATTATGTATATGTAGTTCATATTTTTTTTGTGATTTCGGTTTTTTGTTTTCCTTTTGAAATACGAGATACACACATCAATTGCTTATATATATTTTTTTTATTTTGATTTCTGTTGTTTTCGTTTTGATTTGATTGTTTACGTGTTTTTTGAAATTCAAAAGGCATGGGATTTTTTTGTCATTTGAGAAACGATGATTTGGGTTCTAGATTTCTAAAACATTCAAGCTAATTTAGAGTCTAATATGATTGTTATTACAATTAGATAAAGTATGAAGTTATTCAGAGTATCATTTTTTATGATTAATAATTCTACACTAGCAGGTGTTATAAATGAGGTTATAATTAATCATTTTTAAAAGATAAAATTACGTAAATGCCAATTGTAATACTATTTTGTTTATTATGTTTAATGAAATTTGTTCTTAAATTTCTATGCATAGCTTATTTAATGTAACTTTGTTACCCGGCCCATTTGGTTTGGCCCGATCCATATTGGGTTGACCCGCTTTAGTTTAACCAGATTCATTCTAGGTTAACCTTTCTTGGCATCCACTGACTAAAATTTCTGGATTCGCCACTGCTTAAACATACCATATATAAAATTATGGCCAGTACACTTATTTCAGCCCAAGACATGTGTTTAGATGTAATAAAAATCTCATAACCAAATAGGGATGACAATGGGTCGGGTTTAGGTATTTCCAAACCCATACCCGGTTATAAAGGTCTATCCCAAACCCGTCGGGTTTTAATTGGGTAATTAACCGTCGAGTTTTCCCATCAGGTTTCGGGTTTCCTATCGGGTTTTGACAAAATACTCGTCGGGTATACTCGGCTCAAACCCGTCGGGTTTCTACCGAGGTTTTGACAAAATATAACTAATCAATTACAAAGATGGTTACCATAAAGGTAAAATATCTCAAATAGTTGGCATAAACAAGTTTCGACAAATAATATATTTGGAATATAGTATATGTATAATATAATAAGCTATATCGAGTACATCGGGTATATAATCGGGTAAATGGGTCTATGTTATCGGGTAATCGGGTATATTAGAAATTCCAAACCCGTCCCAAACCCGCGAAAAATTTCAAAACTATTCCCAAACCCTAATGGGTCGGGTATTACCCGTCCCATTTATGTCGGGTTTCGGGTTTTTCCATCGGGTTCAGGTTTCATTGCCATCCCTATAACCAAACGAGTATCTTTAGTTAACCAAAATAATGTCACACCGTAGACATAAAAGTCCAGAAAATTTTGTTCAAGATGCATTTGGTAAAATGGAGATCAAGGTAATTAACTATGAAACCCCGAACATTTAAAACATAACACCTAAACTGAACGAGTCTAACTAACTAGGTGGACATTACACATGATCAACTAGTGCGTTGACATCATCATATCATAAGACCCTAAGATAACCGTTCTTGTTTAGGTCACGTTAGGGTAGTCTTGCATTCATTTCAGCTTTTGTTAGCACTCTCATACCGATCACTTACGAGGTGAGTTTCGCGGATCCGCTTTACGGTTTCAAAATCATTGAGGAAAAGGCATGCTTGTACTTATTTTATACAATAACAAGAAAACAAAACCCCGTACCCCGCCTTTTTGTGTTAAGGAGTTGATTGTCCAGAACTCAAATGTTCCCTTTTTCTGTAATAACCACCGGCTATGGATTTAGCCTTGGAAATATCGAATAACACTATTGGTTTTGACACCCACCTATCATGGTTAGTCGCGCTAACCACCAATTCGTATGGCTGTATGATAGCATATTATCCAACTTGTCGCCCGTCTAAGGTGATTGGGCAAAGTTCTTAGTTGTCATGGTTTTGCTATGTATCATGGAGTCACATTATTCGCATTCGTTGCAAGTTTACAAGTTGGTCAATCATTACTTGTTTTGTATATCATATACCAGGGCCGACTTCGAGAAAGCAAAAAATTTTTTGGGAAGAAGTCGAAATTTTTTTTGAGCCTTAAGTAAAATGAGTATTTTGTTGGGTTTAAACAATTTAATTTTAATATGGGCTTACTTGATTATAATTTAAGTTGAGTAAAAAACTTTTGTATAAAATAGGATTAAATATGTCTCAAATGAGACTAGAACCCATAACCTTTTGGTTGTAATTAATACTCTTTTGACACTAGACCAAGCTGGTGGTTGTGTAATTGAGTTAAAACACTATATATACATATTGTTTTAATAAAAATACATATAATTTTTAAAAAGAAAAATTCAAGCCTAGCAGGGTGTGGGGTCTGTGGCCTTCGACCACCCCGCCACACCTTATGGCCGGCCCTGTCATATACCTAAATGATTTTAAGCAACAATTTTTACTTCATATTGATAAAACCTGTCAACTTACCAACATTGCGTTAACATTTTTAAATATGTTTTTCAGGGAACTAAAATACGGTAGTAAACACATGCTTAGGATCAAGTGTAGGAAAAACAAGCATGTCATGGTGGATACATCTTTTGGGATTTCATTTATATAACCCATCATGTGTGGGTTACATGGGCGAAGTCTTAAAACAAAATTATTTCGATAAATATTTTTTAAAACAGATAATTTTGCAAGAAGTATCCAATTATACATACTTGTTTGTTCACAATAATCATATGCTTTAAAACCATGTAAGTCAAGCAATGTAATTCCGCCAAGACGAAGTATGACAAGTATGCCACCTATTTAGTAAATTAGCTTTAATTCGCAGGAGATTTAATATGGGGTTATAATGTTATATAAAAATCATGTATGAGAATGTGAAAAGGTGCCATGATTTGTTATAGATTTAATTTGGGGTCCATGAGGAACATGCATGAATATACATATGGTTTCTATTATGCAAAATGCTTCTTGAATTGTTTTAGATAAAATTTAGTTCCATAAGAATCATGTGAAAGTATTTGTGTTATTAGAGCATTCATAACTCCTCCATAAATATGTGAGTATGCTCTTTATATTTATGAAGTAATTCTGGGTGGAGGAGAGGGAAAAAGTTACTATTTATGAGTAAATTTAAAGAAACACTATTTATCATCTATGATATTTTAATACTTTTAAAAAGTGACTATAAGTGAAGAAGAGATAATAGATAATGATAAATGTATAAAGAATATTGTTTAATTAAAAAGTAGAGAGAAAAAACTACAGTTTTTTAGTGTAGTTACAGATATAAAGCTTGAAGATCTACTAGATTGCTCTTACATAGGAAGTTGTCATTGATATTTATGGACGATAAAGTCTTCGTTTGATTAACGAACATCACAAAGTAATGCAAGTATGAACGTTTAAAATCACAAATCTCACTAAAAGGAGTTGTGAACTTGACTTGAGGCCAATAAATCTCACTTGAAACATAAGCAAGTCTTAATTTACGTGTATAGGGGTATTCTTCGGGTAATTTTTTCAGGTTTCTGGTTTGAGCTCAAAGGAAATTGACCCAAGAACCAATCCAAATAAGATCGGGTTGTTCGGGTTTCGTGTTAAACAAGTCGGGTAAATTCGGGTTGAGTTTTAGGTTTATAAGTAAAAAAAGATTTTATTCAAATATAACATGATGATAAATAAATAAATAAAACCATATTATGAACTTTCATAAAACAAAAATCAAGTTGAACATACAACCATATTCAACTATAACTAAAATCTCGAACCTTCGAAAAACCTAAACCAAATTACTCTAGAAAACCTTCATAATACCAAAACTTAGTAGCAATGAGATGCTCAAAAAAAAAATTAAAAATAACAAAGATGACAAATATAAACTTATAAACAAGCTTCACTCTTCACGGTAGTATGAACAATACACATGCTGCAGCTAATAACTACATGTCGTATTGAAGAACATGCTACCACGTTTGGTAACCCTACTAAAAAGAAAAACAGACGAGATTGTTAGTTAACTCCTAGCTCAGATATTCAGGTCTACCCGTCCTTGGGGATTTCGACCCAAATGCTTGATCTTGTGTCTCGGGTTATTCGTATCTCTGATGCTTCATATTGGGTTCAGTATTCAGATATAATTAAGAAACACACCCCTAGATGTGTATGTTGTGATTTGTGAACCTCAACTTGATTGCGTGAAAAGTTCAGATTATTTATGTTGCATAATATTTGACATGTGTAAATATCATTTTATATGGTTTTAAATTGAATGTCTGGGTAGGATAAGTTATAGTTAGTGCTTGAGAAAGATACAAGAAATTAAACCTATGTGTAACATGTATACGCCATATGAGATTAATTTTAGGGCGCGCTTGTTTCACATAATTTATGGAAATTCAAAGAAATTGGAATTAAAATCCTATGATATGGCGTGTTCATTTCGTTGGAATTGGAATCTTAATTTCCTTTTGGTGCGTTAACTTGTCAAGGAATTGGAATTCAATTCCTTCAAATAAAGGGATTCTAAATCCTTCCAAAATGTGGAGGATTTCAAGTGAATTCGTTAGAATCTTTTCTGTAGTTTTTTTTAACGAGAACAACAAATAAAATATTTTGAGTTTTTTACTTTTTTTTTATTTTCAATTTATTTTTTGAGTTATGAATTTTTTATTATTATTTTTAAATTTTTTTTTGAGGGGTTTTTGATCTTAATAGAAAATCCCTAAAAAATTCAAAAAAAAAAAAATCGTAACACAAAATATAAATGAAAAACAAAAAATCTAAAAAAATTAAAATGTTTCTACCGTTATCCTCATTAAAAAAAACCCTCTTCAAATTCATTTGTCAAACGAACACACCAAGAATGGAATTGGATTTCAATTCCTTCAAATTCCAAATCAAATTCCTTCCGATTCCAAATCCTATGCAAATTCCAATTCCAATTCCAATTCCAATTCCAATTCCAATTCCAATTCCAATTCCAATTCCAATTCCATTCCATTCTGTAAAACGAGCGCGCCCTTAGAGTAAAGTGCAATTTTCGTTCTTATGGTTTGACAAATATTGTGAATTTAGTCCAAAAAGTTAATTTTTTGCACACGGACCATCCACGTTTTCTAATTCTTGTCAATTACATCCAAATCACTAACCATGTTAACTTGAATCGTTAAGTCAGGGGTAGACATGTCTTTTCACTATTTCTTTAATATACGAGTAAAATGCCAAAATCGTCCCTGACGTTTGGTCATATTTGTGAATTTCGTCCACAAATATTTTTTTTTCACAATTAGTCCCTCGATGTTTCCCAACCGTTGCCAATTTCGTCCAAATTGTTAACTCGGTCTAAATTCAACGTTAACTTAGGGTTGTTACTGTCCTTTTACATGCTTGTTTACATTATTATTATTATTATTATTATTATTATTATTATTATTATTACTATTATTATTATTATTATTGTTATTATTATCACACTGAACTAAACCCTTTATATGACTAAAAATAAAGAAAAATAAATAAACGAATACTATATTGGATTCAAACATAGGAATCGTGAGATGTTATACATGTCATCGAACAAACACATACTAAATAATAATAATAATAATAATAATAATGTAAACAAACATGTAAAAAGACATTAACACCGCTGAGTTAACATAGAATTAAACCGAGTTAACAATTTGGACGAAATTGGCAACGGTTAGGAAACATCGAGGGTTTAATTGCGAAAAAATATTATTTTTGGATGAAATTCGCAAATGTGACCAAACCTCAGGGACGATTTTGGCACGTTACTCATATAATAAAGAAAGAGTGAAAATACATGTCTACCCTTGATTTAACGATTAATTTAACGGGGTTTGTGATTTGGATGTAATTGATAAGAATTGGAAAACGTGAATGGTTCATATGCAAAAATAAACTTTTTGGACTAAATTCGCATTATTTACCAACCACAAGGACAAAAATGGCACTTTACTCTTAATTTTAAAACTTTCTTTTTAAAGAAGAATATTGACAAAATCCCAGGAAAGCTTTTAAGTGGGTTCGATATCGTAAGGTCTAATTCATGGTATTCACCTATTGGTGCTTCACCAAGGCTTAAACTAAAAAATATGACACATGACTATGATTCAAACTTGCGACGTCAAGTAGAATAAAAACCCTTATTTTAACCATAATTAAGCAATGTTGTATACCTTAAAGGTTAGGGCGTTATAACTGATTTGGCAAAGGTTAACAAAGGAACATCACTCCTTTTATAGGTTAAGGGGCGTTAAAGACAAGATGTGTTAAAGTGTTAATGACTTTAAAATCTTCTATACTCACACACAAAAATTAAAGAATTATTTTTAAATTAAATTGAGAGGGTTAAGTGGGGTGGGTTAAACCATTTATTTCTATTAGGTGAGATTATAATAAAAATGGGTAAAGTTAGTTACCTCAAATAACAACGGTTCTACTAACCTAAAGATCAAACGGTTAATCAGTTTTCTATCTTGTGTTTTTTTAACCCATCCCTACACTTAACTTTAGTGGACAGTTATACACGTTGTGCTATTTTAAGAAATACAATATAGAAAAGGTCAAGGAAAGTATACAAGCCTACCACTTCTACATGTAGCGAATACTAAGGTTGAAGTTTTCCTTGAAACCATTATTCACAAGCATCATCATCATCAGTTCTATGATCTCATGTTGGTTAGATTCACATAGAGAATGGAAAGCTATCTGAAGGAGAATTTTGAGGTTGAACCCAAGAACCCCACCGAAGAAGCCTTGAAGAAATGGCGGTCAGCCGTGTGGCTCGTAAAGAACCCTCGTCGCCGCTTTCGAATGGTTGCGGATCTCGCCAAGCGCGCCGCGGCTGAGAAGAAACGTAGGAAGATCCAGGTTTGATCATTTTTCTTTTAACATGTGTTTATATGTTGAAATTTGTGTTTATTTTAGATTTTATCATCTGCATGATCAGTAGTAGATAGCGAATATTAGATCTGAATCACATATCTTTTTGCAGTTACACAAAATTCTAAAATCAAACATACGAAAACTACATTGACCAAATAAAAAGTAAACCGGTTATTTTGTTCGGTGTTTTGATTTTTCTGATAACTACTACTAAATAGGTTTGAAAGGATCCAGCCATTACACATTGTTCATCTACACAACTATTTTTTTATTTTTTTGGTGTAAATACCTATTAGTCTAATGTTATTCTCATCAAATTTATGTGAATTCAAGGCTCACATAGTTGGAATAGGTGGATTTTAGAAACACATTTTAGGAGGTGCGTGTTCGTTGTTAATAGATAAGCAAAAACTATTTTTGGCTCTCGTGAGTGGTTTATGTATAACACTATTAGTGACGTACCTAGAAAACTTTATTTTTTCTCTATATTTACGGTGCTAACCCAACATTCAATTTTTCGATGATGTTTAGGCCAAAGAAATAATGATACCTTCGAGGGCCCCGCAACACATACTATATAGATAGGTCCATGCATACATATATGCATTTTACGCATACGTATATTCATATTTTAAAGACTTTTCCTATGTTTGAAATTGAAAAGTAGCACTAGATTATTGTCTAATAACTATGTGGAAAACGAGCACAGCACGACAGCCAAGCCTGTAAGTCCTAAAAACACATGATGAGTACATGACTTGTATCCCAAGCAGTATATAACCATATAATAAATAGGTCGAAGAATCAATTAACACCATTTAAAATCTCTCATATGTTTAACATTGCTTGAACCTGTAAACAAATCTTATTATACAAAAGAGATATCAGAGATTAGATTACAAGAAACATGTAACCTCAAAACAAGAATTAATAGAATTGCTATTAAAACAAAGAGCTTAATATTTAAGGTCGATTAAAAAAATTGATAATGGTAATATGTAAAACTGGACCCCAGTGAACTGAACCTTATGAAATAAGTACTTAGTTCTCTTAAATTTTTTTTTTTTAGATATTAATATAAGTTATATCAAGTAGCCTACTAGCTTTGAATACGTCCTTGTGATGGCTTCGTTCCTTTATATTATCTAGGGATTTATGAATGCTAGGCTGAAAATTAAACAAAATATGGTCCAAGTTATTGATTATTATGCTGAAGTTTAAGAACTCAAAATTAATTTTGATAGTGAATTAATTAAATCAAACCAATTCCGAAACATCCTTAAAGCATTTACAACACGCTCCAGTTCTCTAGGTCTGAATTTAGTTGGCAATGGACAAACTTGGAGGACATAAACCTCCTTGTGGAGTAACGTCCATAAAGACAAGTTTGTCTCTACAAACCAACACACATTTAATATTTTTTAATGGGATATGTGAAGGTTTGTTGTTGTGAAAGAAAGTGAAGTTTTTTTAGAATAGTTTGAAATGTAATGTGTGATGATGATGTGGTAGTTTCGTATGACTTTGTTGTAGATGCTTTTAGTGAATCCACAATAGCTAACTTTTATAGGTAGTTTTTTTGGGTTATTTTTATATGTGGTTAATTATTATTATCAATTTTTATCTATTGTGGGTATCAATTTTAATTTTATGATCCATTTTTATATGAATTCTTAGGGTGAAAATATGGAGGTTGGGTCTTTTGCAAGTAGTGGAGCCGGGTGGAGGCGGTAGTGAATTAAAAAAAATAATTTAAAACTAATTTTAAAATTTGATGATAATGTGACAATGTTTTTAAGTTTTTTTTTTAACTCTTTATTGAGTGGGTGTTGCACGTTCAAAAAAAAATATTTTTATGGTGTTACTACTTACTATACATGTTTTTTTAGTATTTTCATGCTTTTTTGCCTGTTTATCTGCCATTTTATTAAAATCATTTTGATTTTAATGAAAAATAGCAACAATTACTAAAAAAAAAATCTTTGTTATTTTATCAAACGTTTTTACATATTCATGAAAGTTAGGAAAGAGAATATTTAAGCGGATAAAAATATGGTTAGTTAATAATAATAATAAAAAAAACATTATCAACTCAACTTTGTCATATTATAATCTCTATTTTTCTTAAGTTCGTATTTTTGTAATAAAAAGGTTAAAATAACTTGTTATCTCTTAACATTTGATGAGGTAATGTTCTAGATGTGATATGTTTTCGACATAGATTTTAATTTATAACTTTAGATGAACAAAAAAAAATCTATATTACATACACCTCAACTGGAGGTGCACAAAATACCCAGTTTCATATATGATCTAGAACCAGTTTTTACCTGTGGGTAGGACCTAATATATGATTTCTTTTCAAAGCCGTATCTGGAACTGTAACCGACCCGGATTTGGTGAAACCGGAAATACCATGTCAAAATCAGACCCTACCCAAAGCCCGAAAAAAACCCGAAAAACCGGAATAAATACCCGATTATACTCGGAACCGGTTCCTATCCAGACCCGCTTTTGACTTTTCTGAAATAACCTGTTTATGCGCCTCTAAACTGGACAAAAAAATTAATAACACGCATGTGCACACGTTTCAATATAAATGTAAAAATATAAAAGACGATTTACTATTTTTGAATTTTGATAGATTAAATTGTGTTTTTCTTTTGGGAAAATCTCATAAAATAGTAACCAACTTTCAAAAGTGTTCCAATTAGGTCACTGATGCATATTTTTCTCAAATCGGGTTATTAAATCTTCAAATCAAGTCTCACCGATTTTTTTGTGCGTCAAGAAAGAAATGAAGGATAAGATGTGGGGGTCGGAATTTGCAATATATGTAGTTAAATTTTTAAAAAATTAGAAAATGTTAATTATATTAAAATTTAAAAATAAAAAATAAAATTCACGTCGCCAGTCAACGTCAACTTTAAAAAAATGATAAAAACATTTCCTATGTGAAACAAAAAAGAAAAAGGCTAAAAAAAACATGTTAAAACCTTTAATTTAATCAAACATAAAAGTTGAGTGACTTGATTGGAAAACTTTTTAAAGTTGAGTGACCAAATTGGAACACTTTTGAAAGTTGGTTACTATTCTATGAAATTGCCCCTTTACTTTTTGTATAATTAGTCTTCTTTAATGATATCAATCAAAGCAAAAATTTATAAGCAATTAACCATTTTTATTCGCGACAATTAATGAGCAATGAGTGTTAAATACAATGATTTAAAAATGGCAAGGATTGGTCGATTGAATCGGTTTTATACCGAATTTCATATACAAAGTTGGTAATTTAAGCCCTGTAATTTTGGGGGTTTGGTTTGAACATAGAATCGCTGGTTTGTATTAAAATACCGCTTTAAACCGGTTTTAAGCTGAAGAGCATTTTGGTAATTAACGACCCATATTATATAAACTTAACATTCGAGGTTGCGATTAGATGTAAAACATTTAACCTAGCGATTGAAAGTTGAAAAGACCATTCCAGTTAACCTGCTATTAGTCGATTATTGTCATCTAAGCTTCAATCTCAATTCCTGCAAATCCACGGTTAGTTTCTTTACATCTTTTGTAATTGACTATTTCGTATACAAACATCTTGTTTGACTTAATCATTGTTCATGTGTGATGTTTGTTCGATTCGATTCTCGATTCCTATACCACTTTTCAAACAACCTACATTATGTAGCTTAGATCAGTTCGATTTGAGATTCCTAGATTTTCAAACAACCTTGATTTTAATGAAGGTAAAACAAGATTTTATCGATAAGACTTAATTAGTTAGGCGTCTGGTCTAATGGCATAGGGTTGATGACTATGGCTTGAAATCTTATGATCTCATGTTCAAAACCTGACTTAATAGAGTTTTCCCATAGTGAGGGGTGGCCTCGTTGATGGTGTTTTTGGATGAGTCATGCTTGAAGCGTCAGAATCAGTATGTACGATTAACATCACATCCCATCTTAAAAAGACTCACTCAAATATTAAGATAATTCTAAACGCTATACGAAAAAAGTTATCTATCGTATTTCAACAGTCACTTAACCTGTTTCTCACATAGCACGCTTAGAAACCCGATTTAAATTCCTCTCAAAAGCCAACTCAAATTAACAAAATATTTCACTGGACAATTAACATGTTATAGTTTCTAATTTATTACAACTTCAATATACTATTTATTACATTTCTAATACATCAACATTATTCAGTATTAATGCAACTAAACAAATACCTGATCTTACCTAATATCATATCTGTCTGTCTCGACTCCGTAAAAAACTTTATAATTGTGTATTTAGTCTCGTACCTGAATATCTATCCTTAATGTTTTAGGTTTTCCTATCAATTTAAGGTTTTCCTATCATTCCCAAAGTTGCCATGAGTTCGTGGTCTTGTTTTGTTTTTAAAAGTTTATCTAGAGGTACACGATTGATATTGATCAATTGTGGACTTTCTGTGCGCTCAGGACCGGCTCTAGGGAGAGTGAAATGAAGCTAGGGTTTAGGCCCTCACTTTCCAAGACCCCAATTTTCAAAACAAAATTAATAACTACACATTTGTAACTTGGGATTTGGATTAGCATGTGTGATTTGAGTGGTGTTTAAACTGAATTGGGTTTGGAAAGTGTGAGGAACTGCATTACTTTTATATTTACAAAAAAATAATATCTAAATTAATTTGAAATGAAAGCAAGCTAACATTTTTACAAAAGGACCTCGTTTTTAGACATCATTTTAAGCCTCCAAAAAGATTAAGCCGGACCTGTGTGCGCTTGACATTGATCCTTGTTTACAAGGCTATGTATTATGTTAATTTGTAAATAATAGACCATAATCACAACAATGATGTTACTAATTATCATTATTGAGGTGATGTTATTAAGCCGTGTGTACAAATTGTGGTTCTTTTCGGTTATTACTCTTTAACCATAATCATAATCGCCAGCTTCCATTATGAGATTTCCTTAGCCATAACCATACCCATAACCGAACTTAGGTTTCGGTTAATCGGTTATGAAGCTCAATTGTGGTTCGGTTTTGGTTAATTTGAACTAAATGAACATGGAAAAAGAATCGGTGATATCAAATAGGAAGTGAATGGATGTAACTATATGCATTCATACATTTCAAGGTTTTTCGTGACAACACTTACACATATACCCAATCCACACATACAAATATATTCATCTCGACGTAAGCATGTCTTAGTTTTTTTTATTCGGTTAATGTTGGGACGCCCTTAACCATAGTCATGACCAATTTATCGGTTAATCAAATAACCTTAACCATAACCATCAGTGACTCTTGGTAATCGGTTAATTCGATTCGGTGACTATCGGTTAATTTCAGTCCTCACCTTAACCTGTATAAGGCAGCCAATGGTGTGCCATACGCCTATTTAGACCGTTTAAAAATGTTATATGACTAATGAATTATAATATGATGATGGGTCAACTGATTCTTTGTGTTTTTCTTCCAACAATAATCTTCAACAAAAATCAAACACCCCTTTTGTGTTTCTAGAAACCCAATAAATTTATTATTAGCAAATTAAATGACCAAAACTTTTGAAACTGAAAATCCATAATGACCAACAAAACTGTTGATCATTTCACCACTAAACTGAAACTTCATAATAATAATAATAATATAATAACGATTATAAAGCTGTTTCACCTTTAATTAGTTTGCATGTTCATGGATGTTCGTATATGCACTGATTTTAATGTTTTGAAGGTGAGTTTTATCTTTGCACAAGTCTATGCTAGCAATACTTAGCATAATAGCATTTGTACATTGACTTATGATTTAATAAACCCATTCAACAAGCCATCCTTTGAAACATATGCATTTAGACACTTTCACAATTCACAATTACTTTTCCATAATGTAAACTCATTCATCATTTCCTCTATGTTTTATCTTTCTTTAAACCAGGAAAAGATCCGCATCGCATTGTATGTGCAAAAAGCCGCGTTACAGTTCATTGACGGTACGATCCAAACTTTATAGTTCGTATGCATGTATTGTTTCCCGTCTAAATATTATTATTCGGTTCATCCAGCCGCTAACAGAACCGAACGCAAGCTCTCTGAGGAAGTGGTCCAAGCAGGATACGACATTGAACCCGAGGACCTCGCGTACATAGTTCGGTCCCACAACAACAAAACGTACGACTTCCACGGTGGACTTCAAGGACTCGCTAGAAAAGTCAAAGTCTCGCTACGCGACGGGGTCCTTTCGGGTGACATACCGAAAAGACAACAAATATTCGGGTACAATCAGTTTGTTGAAAAACCGCAAAGACCCTTATGGATGTTTATATGGGACGCGTTACAAGACATGACATTAATAATATTAATGATGTGTGCCGTGATCTCGGTTGGTGTCGGGATCGCGACCGAGGGGTGGCCGAAAGGGATGTATGACGGGTTGGGAATAATATTGTGTATACTGCTTGTCGTGGTCGTTACTGCGGTTAGCGATTATAAACAATCGTTACAGTTTAAAGATTTGGATAAAGAAAAAAAGAACATTATTATTCAAGTTACGCGTGACGGGACTAGAAAAAAGGTGTCGATTTATGATTTGGTCGTCGGGGACATCGTTCATCTCTCGATTGGTGATCAAGTACCCGCGGATGGAGTGTTTATTGACGGGTATAGTTTATCGATTGATGAATCTAGTTTGTCGGGAGAGAGTGAACCCGTTAATATTGATAAAAAGAAGCCGTTTTTGTTATCGGGTACGAAAGTTCAAGACGGGTCGGGTAAAATGTTGGTAACGTCTGTCGGGATGAAAACCGAGTGGGGTCGATTAATGGTTACGTTAAGTGAAGGCGGGGACGACGAGACCCCGTTGCAAGTGAAACTAAACGGGGTCGCTACGATTATTGGGAAAATCGGGTTGGCGTTCGCGGTGTTGACTTTTTTCATGTTGACCTCTCGGTTTGTACTGATGAAGTTTATTCGGGCCGAGATGGGGAAATGGCGTATGAATGATGGGTTGGAGCTTTTGAATTATTTCGCTATCGCAGTTACGATACTCGTGGTCGCAGTTCCCGAGGGGCTTCCGTTGGCGGTCACGCTAAGTTTGGCATTCGCGATGAAGAAGTTGATGAACGATCGCGCGCTCGTGCGGCATCTTTCCGCGTGTGAAACAATGGGTTCCGCTACGTGTATTTGTACCGACAAAACCGGGACGTTAACCACGAATCATATGGTCGTGACGCGTTTATGGGCCGCGGGTGACACGAAGGATATTAAAACCAAAGAAAAGCTCAAATCGGCGATCTCCGAAAAGGTTTTAACCGTGCTACTCCAATCGGTGTTTCTAAACACGAATTCGGAAATCATAAAGGACGATACGGGAAAAACGAGCATTATCGGTTCACCAACCGAAACCGCATTGCTCGAGTTCGGTTTACTTTTTCAAAACAATTACACTCAAGAAGCCAAGAATGTGAAGATCGTTAAAGTCGAGCCGTTTAATTCGGTTAAGAAGAAGATGTCGGTTTTAGTCGCGTTGTCGAACGGTAAGTTGCGAGCGTTTTGCAAAGGCGCGTCCGAAATAATATTAAGCATGTGCGACAAGATCATAAACGAGGACGGTGAAGTCGTTCAAATGTCGGGTAAACAGCGGAAGGCGATAGCCGACGTTATTAATGGGTTCGCGTGTGAAGCACTTAGAACAATATGTTTAGCTTTTAAAGATATTGAAACCGGTTCCACAAGTGACGACAGTAACAGTAACAGTAACAGTAACAACGATATTCCCGAGAGTAACTACACTGTAATTGCTGTAGTGGGAATTAAGGATCCAGTAAGGCCGGGGGTTAAGGAGGCGGTTAAGACGTGTTTGGATGCGGGGATAATGGTTCGGATGGTGACGGGGGATAATATTAATACGGCTAAGGCGATAGCGAAGGAATGTGGGATTTTGACAGCGGACGGGTTGGCTATTGACGGGCCGGCTTTTAGGGAAAAAAGCGACGAACAGTTAAAAGAAATCATACCTCGGCTACAAGTGATGGCGCGGTCATTACCGCTCGATAAACATAAGTTAGTAACGTTTTTAAGGAACGAGTTGAAGGAAGTTGTGGCGGTAACGGGTGATGGGACTAATGATGCCCCGGCTTTGCATGAAGCGGATATTGGATTAGCTATGGGGATTGCGGGAACAGAGGTTTGTATATTATGTTTTCAACTTTTTTGTTATGTATTTATAAAAAAAAAGGTACTATTTTTTACAAAAATAAATATGTTAAACTAAAACATTTAGCTTAAGAAGAAGGGGGTTAAAATGGGTTGAATATTGCTAAAAAGGAAACTAAGTTATTATTGTATTAATAACTTCTGGTAATGATATTTAACACGTAAATTATTTATCAAATTTAGTGAAAACAAAGAAAAGTGCTTGAGGGTTGGCCCTAACCCACTCTTGCGGTCTTGCCTCCCATTTCTTTTTCTTTTATAGGGCCATGATTGAACCTAGGGGTGTTAAAACGGGTCGTGCATGCAGGTTACTAGGTCAAATTCTACACGAACTCGAAAATCACGTTAGACATGTGAGCCCAAAGATGATATGAATATTAGCGGGTTTACACAAGCACGATTCATTTAGCCCCCTTTTTTACTGTATTTTTTATGTTACTATAAAATTATAAATTTACAACACAAAGTTAAAATATCTATAAAACAAATATGTGTTTCAATTATAAAAGTTGATGTTAATTTCTGTTTCAGTTTTAAAATTTTGGCTTAAAAAACCATATTTTGATATAACATTTAAATAAGAAAAAACAAAACATGTTTAGCCAAACATATTTGTAGGTTTGCCGCATAAATGACAATAACCTGTTTATACAAAACCGAACCTACAAATTTCATGTTGTTTTCGTGCTATATCGTGTATAGGTTGCAAAAGAAAATGCTGACGTGGTAATTATGGACGACAATTTCAAGACAATAGTGGTTGTCGCTAGATGGGGCCGTTCGGTCTACATTAACATCCAAAAGTTTGTGCAATTTCAGTTAACCGTTAATGTTGTTGCACTCATGACCAATTTTGTTTCCGCATGCACATCAGGTCCGTTAAGTGTATTTTTCTACGCATTTATTATTTATTGGTTTTGATGACATAATATTTCAGGTTCTGCACCACTAACCGCGGTTCAATTGCTTTGGGTTAACATGATAATGGACACACTTGGTGCTTTAGCTTTAGCAACAGAGCCACCTCATGATGGGTTGATGAAAAGGCCGCCAATTGGACGGGATGTTAATTTTATTACAAAGGTGATGTGGCGGAACATTATTGGTCAGAGTATTTATCAGCTTATTGTTTTGGGTATTCTTCAGTTTAATGGGAAAAGGCTTCTTAATCTCAACGGTCCTGATTCGACTGTGGTTCTTAATACCATGATCTTTAATACCTTCGTGTTCTGCCAGGTAACATGATATTTCGGATACTAGGAGGTTTATATGGTTGGTTTTTGTGTTTTCGTATGTTAGATATTTGAGGTTTTTTGGAACAAAATGTGATACAAGTTGAACTAGAGGGGAATTTTAGATTTCAAGTTATTTTGATGAAAAAGGATCAAACTTTTAAAATTTCTATTTAGTAGAAGCTGACTTATCTTACACTATATAATCAATCATTTCTATGTTTATTAGTTTGTCTAGCCATTTTCTTTTAATTAATATGCATTTTTTTTTCAGGTATTTAATGAAATAAATAGTCGTGACATGGAGAAAATAAACGTGATAAACGGAATGTTTGACAGTTGGGTGTTCATGATAGTGATGGTGTGCACAGTGACATTCCAAATAATCATCGTTGAACTGCTAGGCACCTTTGCATCAACGGTTCCGCTAAGTGGGAACCTGTGGTTGGCTAGTATTCTCATGGGAGCCGTGAGCCTGCCGGTTGGAGTCGTCCTGAAATACATCCCGGTTGAGTCTTCCACACTGTCCCATGACGGATATGAACCACTTCCCAGGGGTCCGGATCTGGCTTAAGGATTTCAATTTATTTATTCTTTCTGAGCTATGTTTCAAATTTTTTAAAACCCATATGTTGGAGAGTAGAGAATATTTCGGATTTATTTTTTCAATTTTTTGCGTTGCAGAACGGAGCTTTGATTTGTTTCATTATTTATGGTATTTTGAGTATGACATTTTTTCTGGATCTATGGAACTTATAAGTTTCTTTCTTTGTTCCATTGTTTAGTGTTTATTACTTACTGGCTTTAAACCCGTGTACATGTCATGATCCAAATAGTAATAAAAATAAAAAGATGACATTTTCGGATTCAAAATTGGTATGATTATATATACATCTAAAATGGATACAAACTGGGGTTTGCTTACTAGGAGTAGGCCCCGTTCATTTTAAAACTAATTGAAGTTTAGCACTAAAGTTTTATAATATTACAGTTAAACAAATATTCTGCTTTGATGTAAGATGTTATCTAATTACTAAATTTCAAACTATTTAATAACTCATTTTAATGATTTTTTTTAAGTATTTATTTTATTTACAATATACAAACTAAATAGCTTTAGACAAATTCTATTTAAAAAAAATTAGGCCCAAAAAGCTGTATGATGAACAAACTGTCAAACCATATGAGTCCATTCATAAAAGTAGTTATAATGTACAATTGTACATCATACATGCAAATATGCAATATCATCACATGCTATGGATGCATCATACACAAAATAAACCATCATAGGCCAAAGTTAGACTTCTTATGGAGTAATGTATGGTAACTATTTATGACTAGTACACTCAGGAAAAAAAAAGAAAAGAAAAGAAAAAAGAAGAAAAATTTGAGAAACGCTTGAAATCGTCAAGTTTTGTAAACGAGTTGAACTGAGCTCACTGAGTATGTAATGAGCCAGCCAATGTTGGCTCATTTATTTGACTCGCTTAAATCAACCATAACTTTCAACATTTTATAGCTTGAGCTCAAGCCAAATCAAACAATCTAACCCAGCCAAATGGAGTTGAACCAAATCTTTTTAACCAGACCGAAACCAAGCTTGAGCTCAAATTTTCAGCTTGGTCTTGGCTCAGGCTCAGTTCCTGAAAAGCACTAATTGCAACAAGGTCGAATGGAGTAATTATATCTTCATGTAAAAGGCAAAGATCAGCATGCAGACACTAAATGACCGCTCCAAAATGTAAAATTCAAACTGTCTACTTAAGATCCCTAACAACATTTGACCAACATCTTATGAATCCTTGTATGTTTTACTATGTTACAAGGAAATAACCTAAGATTCACTTGGAGATCTGCTAGACTGCGGTTCAGTCACGTTTCTTCGCGTGAACAGCTTGTTTATATCTTCCGTAACCACATTACTCCTAGGCACACAAAAAAGTTCAAGTTATCATTTCATAAAAGGTTTGGTTCAAAATAATCACATCCAAACATCACCGTAACAAAATAAACATCTAGCAAATAACATTACGATTAAAGATTCTACCAATTAATATGATAATAATAATAATAATAATATCAGGGCATATGAACTCACCTTCCGCTAAGTTGAGGTGGACAAAGAAGACCACTTGCGGTCTTTTGAACATTCTTTGAATGAGGCAGATTCCCTCTAGGAGTCTTCCCGCGATGATAAAAACCTGCTGGTTCTTTCAAATCCCATTTGCGTGACTCGTTTTGAGCAATTGCAGCTGCAACTGCAGACGTGTGATCATAAACTCCACTCGTGTTGGATGGCAAAGATGGTGAATTCAAGAGAACCGATGCATCAGGTAGTTTTGATGGCACACTTTTAATCATCATAAAAGAAAACAGGTTACTAAAACAATTTCAGGTATTCAGATTGACTCAGTGCTGTAGAACTCGCTAGTCGGGCATTGGGATTAGTCGGGATTATTCAGATTGGGCTTTAAATATATAATTTATATATACACACTCACACTTCTATATGTAACTTTTATATATACACATTTTTATGTATATACATAGCCGGAAATTGGACGGAAACTACTGGATTCGCTAGAAACTTACACAATACAGGCCAGAATTAACGTCCAACTATGCAGACTACCGATTTTCTCGCCAATTACACAAAAATTAATCAGTCATCTGCCAACTAGCGATTAAACACTGGATTCTTATTGAATTTGTTAGCATTGTCATCTTAATTCCTTAATAATTTTTCAATGGGGCAGGCAACTTCATCTTCGATTAAATCAAACAAAATCCTAATAAACTCACACACAAATTTCATCTATAATAATAATAATAATCATGTATACAGCAAAACTGAATGCATCTAGTAATACATTGGATCATGTTCAAGAAATGGTTGGATGAGTAGACGAGTATATCTAGTATAATTAGAACCCTAATTTTATGCCCTTTTTGATAAACTGGAAACGAATTGGTAATGAAAACAAACTTACTGGTTAGGCTTATCCGGCAGTGGAACGACAAGATTAACGTTGTTGGGTTCTTTACCGACCGGTTCGTCGTCTTCGTCCGATGAAGCATAATCAACCAGCGACATCTTTTATTCCTCTCTCTCTCTCTCTCTCTCTAGCTCTTGTAGAAGTGTTTCGTTAAGTATCTGGTTTAGCCCTTGAACTTTTAGGATTTTGATATTTTGACTATCCTCCACGAATTGAACGAGACATCGTCTGTGTTCGTCCGTTAAGATTTGCCGGGCAAACGGACGGTTCACGAACAATCTACCGAACGAAAATTCATGTCCGTGTTTGTTCGTTAACATTGTAAACGGACGCTAACAGACATATGATCACTAACACATACTTATGAACATTAATGGGCAAATATATATAAACGACTCTAATGAACAAAGGAGCATAAATGATTACATATTAATTTCAAAAAGTATGGTCGTTACCAGACGGACATTACCAAACGTTCACGAATATTATTGAACGAACACGATCTCTGTTCGTGTTCGTCCTTTAAGCTTACCTAGCAAAATATTTTTTTATTAAACAGACGAACATAAATGAAATTCTCACCGAACGAACGTCCGATTCGTTTAAAATCCTATCCACGAATTAAAGCATTCATAATTTATTCTTAATCTTAACGTTTATCATTTAACTATAAAATAAATGCATTGTTAAATAATACTTTTTAGTCTTATTTTACTACTTTTTTCTCCTTTTTTACAATCACATCACAAAAGAATTATAAAAAGAGGGATCGCGAGTTGATAAATGTAGAAATCAGTATTCAATCCAAATTATGGGTGTGTGTGATTATTATTATTATTATTATTATTATTATTATTATTATTATTATTATTATTATTATTGTGTATTTAGATTTAGTTTATTTAAAACTAATAAGATGGCTTACAAGCCTTAAGATCTATTTTTTTTACTAATGTGCAAATCCATTTTGTTTCGATTATCCTTCCAACTTTGTTTACAGATGAAAACTTGAGTTTTGTAATCGAATCTAACTATTTAACTAACTAGAATATTTTAAGTCTACTTCAACAATGGTTACTTCTTGTATTAATAAATCATTAGCTTTTATATAAGTTGCTTTAATGTTACTACATGTTATTGTGATGACAACACTCGTCATAATGGCCCGTTAATCCTAAACCATAAGACCAAATCGGAACCAAACTTTTAGTAACGGTCTGGTTTTGCTCGATTTTAGTCATCAACGGTTTGGTTTCTGTAATTATAAACTGTTATTAACGGTTTGACTCACAGTTTAACCTAAAAACTGAACCGTAAACACCTGTACTTGCTTCTATTTGGGAGAAGAGGATGGGGTTCGCTCTAGCAAGTTTGGATCACTTACAAGTAAAGGCTATTTGAAGGACACCTTGGGCTAGGAGCTTCTCAATATTATTTTTCCATCATGAGTTTGATCTCTTCCATAATAGATTTGTTTACTAGGTGCTAAATAATTTATTTATCAACTAAGTGCAATTGTATGCTTCATTATATTTAAACTAATCAAGCAACCCTTTAAGCAATTATCATAGTAACTGGCAAACTTATCGTTCTGATCGAAATAAACCTAAACAAACTGAATGCACAATAATGCCAAACATCAATACTCATACTCATAGATTAATCATAAACAATTACAAATCATTCGTTCTTAACACATGAGAAAAATTGTAAAATACAATACTCTACATCCCGGGTATGATTCGAAGAGATTAGTCGCTCATGGTCATCATATGATCTTCAATTCTTGATTCGGGATGATGAAACATGGATTTTGTATTGATTGGAGGTGTTCTGGAGCTCCCAAAATGGCCAAAGTTGGTCCGAAAAACGGTTGGAATGCATCCCTCTACGATCTAGGGTTTTATTGGCTTATATAGCAGCTGGCCCATGCTTTAAAACTGAATTTCGCAACCCAGCGTAAGCTACTCTGACCCCTGGCGTAGTTTACTCTGGGTGGAAATCCCCTACTCTGAAATCTGATCGTCTTTCTCTGAATCTGACTGTCTTACTCTAAATTAATTTGGCATTCAAAGTAGGCTACTCTGATCCCAGAGTAGCTTACTCTGAGAGCTAAATTTCACCAATTTGTTTCTTTTTGTTTCCAACACTAGTGTAACTGCTCCGATCTTCCCAAGAATTTAAATCATACTCGTAAATGCCTCCAAATAGTATCTTTAACTCTCACCAACCTACAAATCAAAAACATACATGAAGTACCAAAATTCTAAATAAAAACCAAGTAAAACTACTAAAATAAAACCTAAAAATACATGATTTACGCTCGACCATCATTTAGCTTTATTTTAGAATCCTAGATTGTATACACTTGAAATGGATTTTGCATGCCGTTGTCTTTCTGGTTATCTGTTCATATGTGGTTTTATGATATTATATATGTGTCTATTTTAATGTTTTACCCTTTTGCCACTTATTTTGTAATTTGATAGTTCTTTATTTCTAATTTATATACTAGGATAGTGGCCCGTGTGTACAAGTGGAAAAAATTTCAAGCGTCATATATATATATATATATATATATAGCAATCATAATAATTCTTTATATTGTTTTCTACAAAACCACAAGATGTAGGAAAAATATGTATAAATGGTGTGAATGAGAAACTGTATAAATATACAAATAATTAAATTGCTAAAGTAATAGTCATACTAAAAAATGTAGCAAAAATTAGTTATAAATAATTAATTGTAGTCAAAATCGGTTTTTAAATTATTTGAAAGGAAATAATTGGTTATGATTCTAGAAAGCATTAATTAGTGAGGTTATGATTCTAGAAAATATTAATTAGTGAATTATGTGGCAATTCTAGAGATGGAAACCTTGTAAACTTATATGGACATCCTATTTGAATATCATGTGGACATTTTGTTTTGCTTTAATAGTATAGTAATAAGATTAGCATTAGGATTAAAATTAATTGATTAATTATGTGAAAATTATAAGTATGGAAAGTGGATAACATGGAACATTAAGTGGACACCCTAGGAGAAGAACAAGTGGACAAATTGGTTTTCCTTTAATATATTAATTAGATATAATAAAGTCAAAGTAAATGTTAAGGCATGTCTTGACAACCAACATATATTTATTCATTTGACTTTTGACACTTTTGGTTTCCTCGTGCCGGAAGCTGTGGAGTTACTTACTCGTGTTCAGCGGGTCATGATAGTAATGTTATGACTCGAAGATCAGCAAATGCAGTTTTTAAAAGATTGGGTTTTGCAATTCAAAAGGGGGTAGCGGCGTAGCTTGTTGCCCGCTTGCCTTCTATAACCATGTAATCTAAACATTGAAATTTTTTATATTTAGGTTGGTTAAAAAAATGTTAAGTTATGAATTCAAAACTTTAAATGTTAAGTTTGATCAATGCTTGTGTGTTATATATTGATTTAAATGCTAATTAACATTAGGATTAAAATTAATTGATTAATTATGTGAAAATTATAAGCATGGAAAGTGGATGACATGGAACATTAGGAGGACATCCTAGAAGAAGGACAAATAAACAAATTGGTTTTGATTTAATATATTAGTTAGATTTTTAGTCTTGGTTGTTTGTCATTTGTCTGTTTGGTGTGGGATGTATCTATGGAAGCAGCCTCTATATCCTCGGGTCATTAGAGGTAAGGGTTGTTTATACCTCACCATCCAAAGACCCTACCAATATTATGGCATTTGCAAGATGTAGAAGGGTATGATTGATTATATCTATTGGTATCTAATATTTATGAAATTGATTAGGATGGTACCACATAGATTTGGGATCTATAAATCTTCGATATTCATAACTGCACGTTCTTGGTTGAAAATTTCTAATTTTTTATATATTTTAATAAAAAAGTTAGCCATATAGTGATTGTGAAAAAAATTATTTCATTGAAAATAGTATATAGTAAATACCCACAAATCCGTAGTAAATTCGAGGCTTACGATTCAGCTCATAGTTCGACAATTTTCAAGTTTAATGGTTCATCGATGTATTTATCTTGAGCAAGCCATGTAAAAAACAATTAAGGCCACCAAACCGTTGTGAAAAGTCTATTAACACATGATTGTCTATCATCTTTGTATTCTTTTTATTAACTTCATTTTAGTTTCACAATTTTGTCTATTATCAGTTGAATCGGTCATTAGTCATGTTGCATTAGACAACAAATATTACAGGGAATGGTGGCTGGTGGTAGTGGAGGTGGTGGTGGCTGGTGGTCGGTGGTGTTGATGATGACTAATGGTGGCAGATGGTGGTGGAGAAAGAGGGAATGAAAATATATATATATATATACACAAGGATGAATGAATAATCTTTATGTATTTAGAGAAAATTAGATTTCTTGCAGAATAGATGATTACATTTTATTGACTAACCAAATATTTTTTTCTTCTTCTCACCTTTGTCCATTCTCTTATGTCTATGACTCCCACATATCAAACACCGGATACTCAGATAGCAACAAGTTAAAACTTAAAAGTTGATAAAAAGACATGCATTCATCTCAACCGAACTAGTTTTTAGAAACAACTTCTTTAAAGAAACTCCAACTAATAATTGAACAAGGATCCATATTTGAACTCCCCATTAAAGTTTAATTGACTAGCTATTTCAGTTGTCGCTAGTAAAGCGCTAGGTGGACGCCTTATATAAAATTTGATCTTATGCCCTCATTGAAAAAATAATAATAAATAAAACATTAAAGATTGTGTCAACGGAAGAAAAGGTCGAAAACATTAAAATCGTGGCATAACTATTAATCTTGAACTAGAATTCTAGAAACAAACCTCTATTTAAATTATCAACTAGGATTTAGGATCCGCGCTTCGCGACGGGACCGTTAAATCGAACAAAAACATATACGTAAAAAAGTTAAACTATAAACTCGTTGTCGAAGCGAAGTCATTCTGTATCAAGTTACGACATCGAAACTAAACAAAAGAAACAAAGCCGTGTATGCCAAAATACAACAAATTATATCATATGCAGAACCAAAAAAACCGGCGCGTTACAGCTGCGAACCAACACAAATTCGGTTACTATCAGCGGTACCAACACAAATTCGTAAATATAAATTAGTAAGCCAAAAAAAAGTATTTTAAAGGCGAGGTGTCAAACGTTGAAACGCGGGTATAAAACCATGCGACGATGAGATATTTTTGAATCATGAAAAAATTTTCTGTCATTGTAAAGACAGACTATAAAATATATGAAAGCAAAGTTTAAGAAAACCACTTAACCGAAAAATAAAACATGTAAAGCCGACACTCACTCAAGTTTAGTGTTTAAAAATATAGTTTGTTAAGTATTTTATTTAGTTTAAACAAAAAATAAAATAAAGAAAATAAAATCTATCATTTTAATTGTGAAATTATAGATAATGATTTAGTGGTTATAATTAATAAAATATTAAAATAGTGAATAGTAAAATGAGTAGTAATTTAATATTAAAATAGTAAATAGTAAAAGGAATATTAATTTTGTGAGAGGGGGAGAATCTTCTATTTAATATATATATATATAATAAGGGTTAAATTTGTTTTTAATTACTTTTTATTTTTAAGCGGCTTACTTTACAATAATATATTGATTTATTATATGAGTAAGAGTAAGCTGTAAAACCATTTGTGATGGGCTCGTTATGAAGGTGGAAACGAGGCCAAAACGCCGAGACCGCCCCGGCTCGTTTGGCCCCGTTTCGGATGAGGTTCGTTGTATACACAGCAGTGCAATTTTCACAATTTTCAAGATATTGCCGTTGACAACGGAAATAATAAAAAAATTTTAATCTATTTAACTAAAACTTTATTTAAACACAACTCATTCTCATTCTCTACAAAACTCACTCCCAAATTCTTCCCGAACTTAAAAAAAAAACAAAAAGACAAAAAAACACAATCCTCTATGCATCCATTCAATCTATCAATGTTCGATTTTGGCTAATTTTCAACCCGGTAAACCGACCCTTAGAATCCAAGCCCGAACACCACCCAACAAACTCAAGCGACCGGCCGGTGTTAATTTCGATCAAAACATGATGATTTACTTTAACATGTTAGGTGGTTGGGGGGGGGGGGGGGTCTTCAACAACCAAATTGGTTTCTATAACCAAGCCGGTTTTGTTTCGACCATGAACATGCGCAATTTTCCACCTGTTTCTAAAAACGAGACGGTGCCGGAGACATAACAAGATCCAGTGGCACAACCCGAGGCGAGCAAGCATGGAAAAGAGAAAGACGGAACCAAATCTCTTAATAGAAAGATCGTTGTACTGTGGACACAACCTGAGTATGGGGCTCTTTACAAAGTCATGTCTCGCTATCACTCAAGATCCCGAAAATTTTAAGTGTTTAATATTGATTTTTTTCTTTTCTTTTTTTTCTTTTAATAGCAATATAAATTTGTAGTAATATTTTTTTTAACTTTTTTTATTGCCAATTATCAAAAGATCGGTGTTTTGTTTTTTGTTTTTTTTAAAGGTCCCAGAATTTTTTTTTCAAATTAATGGGGGATGACTACCGGCCAAAAGATTCTATAATAACAAAATGGACCGATATAGTCTGTAAATGCCAACATTTTAAAGGGGTTTACGGACAAATGAAATCCGAATAAGGTAGCGGTGCCAATTATGCGAATATCATTGAAAAGACGTTGACAGAGTTTCTAAATACCAACAGGCCCATCAATTACTTGAGTTGTTGGATGCATATGAAGGATCATCCAAAGTGGTCTGTCATACCCCCCCCAGGTCTCATTCGGAAGTAAGCGGCCACCAAAAAGGACGAAACCCCCATCTTCAATTGATCCATAAACGCCAAGGTCCGATGCTCGAAATTTCGATCTAAACGATAATGAGTTCTTTAAAAGAGATGAGGAGGAGGACTTGGAGCTCCCTCGATCGGGCGATGGAAAAAGTCGTGGGAAGGGGAAAGGGGCAGGGTTGACCTTGGGTGCGAATATGTTTGTTGAAATGAAAGTCAAATTTGAGGAAGTGACCGTCGCCTCCAAGATATACGTGACCTTGGGTATCAATGTTTTCATGTAATGCAAGGCAATTCTCAAGTCAATAAGAAGGTCGCCGAGATCATGACACGGGGGAAATTCGACAAAGATCTTGAGTTTTTAAGAACACCGATCACCGACACCGATCATGATGCCCGAGCTATGGCCCAAATGAAAAATGATGACATTAGGAAAAGATAAAGGCGGGAATTAATTTTTTTATAAGTACCCCGTTATGGTTTTTTTATTTTTTTAGTATTTTTTTTATGATATCACTCCTCTCAATGTTTTTCTTTTAACCTTTTCGTGTACATATACCAAGTATGAAACATGATGGTAAAACCTAAAATTTTTTCTTTTAACGGTTAGCAAAAACTACAACTTTTATTTACTTTATTACACATTTGTTTGGGTGTGAATTTGAGTGTTTCCTCTAAAAGACTTTGTCTCTTATCAATGAGCTACAATCCAAATGGCAAATAAACCTTAGATATTATAGTTAAGATAAAAAGCAAAATGTCGGTGCCACTGAATTTTCAAGTGATACTAAAGTGTTTAAATGAAATAATAACCAGAATTAAATAAATTGGATCAATTGCTCTAGTGGTTGGGCGTGCAGAATTTAGCATTCTTATGCTTTTCTCTTCTTCTCAGTTCGACTCCTATTGTTAGCATATATTTTTACAGCCATTTGTTTTGATATTTTTTTAATATATTGATGGACCCATGAACTCGCTCATTAGTCATTTCTGATTATGAGTTTCCAAAGACATGCACAAGCATCTTAATAAAAGTTTCGCATCGACTCGCCATCAGGTCACTTAGCGCACCTTACTGTCCATCGCATATTGTGTTTTTGTTTTAGTATCGCAATGAACATAACAAAAGCCGACCAAACGCCAATTTTATTTTTTGTTTTGTTTTAATTCCGGTACCGTAACTAGGAAGCCGACCAAACGCCGATTTTGTTTTTTTTTTAATTTCCGGTACCGTAACAAAGGTGACGGAAGCCAACCGAATTCGCGTAGACCCGGTGCCTCAACACCTAGGATCAACTACTTTCGGGTTTTACCAACACGCAAGTTTACCGAATGACACCCCCTATTGGCCCGTCTCATTTTTTATATATATTTTTTCATTTCTTAGCTTTGTACCATAAGGAACGTAATCGAAACTGACCGAATTCATGTCGAGTTCGCCTCAATGCCCCGAACAGACAACGGTTTACCACCGTCTGGATTTGCTGACCAAATAGACGCCGTTTTAAATTTTTTATTTGTTTTATATGTTAAAATTTTGTATATGTTAATTTGACGAATTAATTTTTTTTGAGCTCAATTATACCAACAGTTGAAGGTAACTGATACCGACCAAATTCGAGTCGACTCACCGTCGTAATGCTTGGGTTACCGATGACCATGCTTTACCAACACTCTGGTTTCAACGCTAGAGTTTTACCAGTTCTCCTAGCGCGTACCGAGTAAAAAAACTAGTTATATATAAATTAAAAACCAAATGTTAGTTAACACACAACAATTACTATTCATTGAGTAAACCAATTACCTCTTTACACTTAAGCAACACTTTTCATTAAAGTCGATGGTTAGTTACAATCTTTCTATACGGAGAGAGATTTTTTGATAACCATGTTGAGTTTTAAGAACTTAAGAACTCAATCCTAGGCCACACATTTAATTAAATGAAATGGAATATGTGGTTGAGATTAAATCTGACAAAAAAGTCAAAGTAGAAGAGAAAATAAAGATATAAGTGGTTACACTAACTTTTACGTCCGTTACACATGTGTAAAAAGTCGACTAGGTGCGTAAAAAAATATGTAATTTTTTTACGTGTATGTAACTTACATATATTACGCATGTGTAAAAAAAAATTCAAAAAAAAAAACCGTTACATTGAGTTCTTTCGAGTTCTTAAAACTCAAAGGGGTTCTCATTTGAAATCTCCCCCTTTCTATACCATTATATAATTCATTTTCAAAATCAATGATTTCATTCATTTGTGAGATTTTTAATACTTTGATTTATTTATATATTTATACTTTTTTGACATATTTTATTTTTTAACTTTTTTCAGCAACGTAAAGTTACTTCGTTCGAAATCGATCTATGTCAACTATCATATATTTTTAGCTTTTTTTAAACGTAATTTTACTCTAAAATATTTAAAAACAAACGACAATGTTTCCGTCTCGATATAAATTTAATTCAATGCCAAGCTCATGCAATGCACGACCAAAGCACATGTATCAGCTATAATACATTTCTATTTTCTTCACCGCAACTTAGTTTTTTACAAAGACAGCCTTATTTCTATCAATGTTTCGATATATAAACTTTATTATAACCGTGCATCGTAATGCGCGAACAAACTCTTAACTTTATGTTTTATAAATGTCACCTTCACGATGCACGGGCTACCCTTTATCAACGCTCCCGTCGCAAAGCACGGGGATGTTTACTAGTTAACTTTAACTTTAAAATTCAAAATTATACCTTAAAAATATGGTTGATTGGATTTTAATAATCTATATTGACTTATATTGGCCGATAATAATCCCTATTCATCTTATCACCACTGGCGGTCCCAAATTTTAAAAAGTTGGCCCCCAATGGTCTCTCATTAAAAATGACTTAACAGCGTTATACTTTTTTCCAAATTTCAAAATAATGTTTTAGGGCTTTTGATCGGAAGGAGGATACGAGTCGATTGATGTAAAACTTCTTTCGAAACGGTGCTCCAAAAAGACGAAATAATGCTTCAATTCGGGTGTTTGAACTTACAATTAAGAAAAATCAAGTCGTCTGGATCATCGTTTCGAGCTAAGTTTTACATTAATCGACTCGTATCCTCCTTCCGATCAAAAGCCCTAAAACATTCGTTTGAAATTAGGAAAAAAAATATAGCGCCGCTAAGTCATTTTTAACGGCGGACCATTGGGTGCCAACTTTTTTAAATTTGGGACCGCCAGTGAGGATAAAATGAAAAGGGATTGTTATCGGCCAATACCAGTCAATATGGATTATTAAAATCCAATAAACCTAAAAATATTCAATACCAATTAAAATATTAAATTGAAAAACGAAAGTTGAATGATTAAATTTGAGGGGCGAATCTGAAAAGCACTCCTCTCATTAGATATTTTGTTCCTTTGACGGGTGTGCTAAAAAGAGAAGACGTATATAGTTTTTTATATTTAAGTAATAACCAAAATAATATGAAATAATTAGGTTGAATCAAAGCACTAGTATTCTTTTGGTATTAAGATATGTGAAAAGATGTTTTTCTATAGATAACTTAGTTTCAGTCTCATGAAAGAAAACATGTATATTTAGAAGTAGGTATAGAGGGTGTTTGAGTTACGCGTTTTCTAAAAAAGTATAATGAATATAAATCGATTTGTTCGGTACTAAAACTAAATTGATAATTATATATATATATTTTTTCTAAACTTTCATAATCTACCGGTTCCGTGTTTCGATCATAAAAATATATTGGTTGTTTCGGTTAAACATGATTAACATAATCTTTGAGTCTAGATCAATTCAAACCAAACTTAGTTAATAAACTCCATCAACGCGTAGGTCAAATAATAAGACAAGGTTCTTAATATATCTGAAGTTGTATTAAGATTGTTCTTCAGTTATTCAAGCTTGGTAATTTGTTAATTATTCGGTTTCTTAATCCTATTTTTTACCCAAGGAATGTGTAATTTATGAAACTTTAGAAGTGTAATATTATTCATTAAAAGTTATATTCGAAAACAACACGAAAAAGCAGTGAACCTCTATTGAGCTTACCCTTTTTAAGGTTGTAAAGGTTAGTAGACCTTTTTAAACGTTTTTAAAATTCATTATTTACCAGCCAAAAGTAAAATACTATTGTGATCTCAGATTCAACTACTTCCACCTTCTTGATGCTAAGAAGAAATAAAATAGTGAATTTGGTTAAATGTCTTGAAATGTAAATGACTTAATATTTGCGTGACAAGAACCGCCAACTAAAGATTATGTAGCTAAACCGACAAAAGAACCAAAGCGTCAAGATAATCGAAAAGAAAGGGATACAAAGCATGTGCATTTCCCATCTGATTTGGTCAGATAGAAATCTTGAAACAAATGAACAAACACAGTTAAAACAAGGATTTTGATTGGATTTATTTGTGGCCAAGTACAAAGCGGGGGGGGGGGGGGGTATGAGACATGAATTGAGAGTATGATTCATTGGGTGTGAACCAGACAAAACAACATTGAGTACAAGACAATGAAAGTTAGACATTAAACATGATTAGATAAGACACCCATGATTATTTCTAATCTTAATTAGAGTTTTTAGCCAAATCCTAAATCCTACCAACTCCTTTCCCCTATTCTTTACCATCAATGGTATGATGGCAAGCTTCTAGAGGACCCCATTAATGGTGTTACACCCCACTTGTCCCCTTATCAATCATCAAGATTTATGCTCACTAGTCAGTACTGCACTTGTACTTTATGTATCAACATGTGTACATACATCAACCATGCACATTTAACGTTATGTTTATAACTTGACACGAATCTAACACGAAATGGAAATGGTTGAATGTTTTATTCCAAATGTAAAATAAAAATAAAACTTGACATCGACTTCTATAATCTTGGTTTACGACTCAATACAAACCTAGCACAAAATTTACAGTTTTGGATTTTGTCCAACTTATTTGCGTCTAACCTGCAAACACGTTTTGCCAATCGGTTGGATTCGAGCCGACCCGTTTTCACTTTTTATTCTTTTTAGAATGTGTTTTTATGTCATAAATTGAAACCTTTGGTATGTAATTCCAAAGTTTAAAAATCAAAATTCAACTTTTTATTTATTTATTATCTAAATCTAATTGTTTTATATAAAATTTTGTAATTCTAGCGTAAAAATTCAGCCTAAAAGGGTCATGCTCGTATTAACCTACAAAAATTCATCTCATGTTTGGGTACATGTACAAGACTGACACGATTTTCGAATCCCTCACTTGTTCAAGTCCGTGTCAAATTTTCAAGTTTGCACGAACTCTACCCGTTTAGCACCCCTAGAACATGCTTTAATTAGTGTATTTATTATATATTTAAATGGTCGGTGTCTATCTAGAAAAGCAAGAAATTAGGTTTTGCACCACAAATGAAAGTAAAGGACTAGGATTCAGTGGTTCAGGTTTCACACTAGATATCCCACAATCAAATCCGGGCCGAGTGTGTTGTGGTAAGGAAGGACAGGATATGAATCTTGGCATCCAATGGACTTTAAATATTCCAAGAAACACACATGTCACAGACCACTTGACCCCCAACTTTAATAAAAGTTACTGAATATACTAGAAGATAAAAACTAAAATGACTTACCCGGTATCGATATCAAAGGGCTGCTTGAACGTGTCAGAGCTCGACCATGATGATGCCGTTGGTGGTTTTGTTGTCAGTGGGATCGCTCGTGAGCCCCAAATACTGTCGTAGCTATGATAAAATCAGAACCATACACAACATCAAAATATTAAATAATATCACATTTAAATACCTTCTAGATATAATAACTATATTTCGTCTGATATTTCAATACCTTATATCTAAAGCTATTGAATTTTCCGTTGCAATATTATTATCGGCTAATTATATAGTTACCATATCAAATGGTAATCTTATAACTAGTTCGATAATGATATTATAACATAAAATATGATAATTATATAACTAGCCAAATAACAGTAACTTGTTATATATTCGGTTTCTTAATCCTATTTTTTACCCAAGGAATGTGTAATTTATGAAACTTTAGAAGTGTAATATTATTCGTTAAAAGTTCTATTCGAAAACAACACGAAAAAGCAGTGAACCTCTATTGAGCTTACCCTTTTTAAGGTTGTAAAGGTTAGTAGACCTTTTTAAACGTTTTTAAAATTCATTATTTACCAGCCAAAAGTAAAATACTATTGTGATCTCAGATTCAACTACTTCCACCTTCTTGATGCTAAGAAGAAATAAAATAGTGAATTTGGTTAAATGTCTTGAAATGTAAATGACTTAATATTTGCGTGACAAGAACCGCCAACTAAAGATTATGTAGCTAAACCGACAAAAGAACCAAAGCGTCAAGATAATCGAAAAGAAAGGGATACAAAGCATGTGCATTTCCCATCTGATTTGGTCAGATAGAAATCTTGAAACAAATGAACAAACACAGTTAAAACAAGGATTTTGATTGGATTTATTTGTGGCCAAGTACAAAGCGGGGGGGGGGGGGGGGGTATGAGACATGAATTGAGAGTATGATTCATTGGGTGTGAACCAGACAAAACAACATTGAGTACAAGACAATGAAAGTTAGACATTAAACATGATTAGATAAGACACCCATGATTATTTCTAATCTTAATTAGAGTTTTTAGCCAAATCCTAAATCCTACCAACTCCTTTCCCCTATTCTTTACCATCAATGGTATGATGGCAAGCTTCTAGAGGACCCCATTAATGGTGTTACACCCCACTTGTCCCCTTATCAATCATCAAGATTTATGCTCACTAGTCAGTACTGCACTTGTACTTTATGTATCAACATGTGTACATACATCAACCATGCACATTTAACGTTATGTTTATAACTTGACACGAATCTAACACGAAATGGAAATGGTTGAATGTTTTATTCCAAATGTAAAATAAAAATAAAACTTGACATCGACTTCTATAATCTTGGTTTACGACTCAATACAAACCTAGCACAAAATTTACAGTTTTGGATTTTGTCCAACTTATTTGCGTCTAACCTGCAAACACGTTTTGCCAATCGGTTGGATTCGAGCCGACCCGTTTTCACTTTTTATTCTTTTTAGAATGTGTTTTTATGTCATAAATTGAAACCTTTGGTATGTAATTCCAAAGTTTAAAAATCAAAATTCAACTTTTTATTTATTTATTATCTAAATCTAATTGTTTTATATAAAATTTTGTAATTCTAGCGTAAAAATTCAGCCTAAAAGGGTCATGCTCGTATTAACCTACAAAAATTCATCTCATGTTTGGGTACATGTACAAGACTGACACGATTTTCGAATCCCTCACTTGTTCAAGTCCGTGTCAAATTTTCAAGTTTGCACGAACTCTACCCGTTTAGCACCCCTAGAACATGCTTTAATTAGTGTATTTATTATATATTTAAATGGTCGGTGTCTATCTAGAAAAGCAAGAAATTAGGTTTTGCACCACAAATGAAAGTAAAGGACTAGGATTCAGTGGTTCAGGTTTCACACTAGATATCCCACAATCAAATCCGGGCCGAGTGTGTTGTGGTAAGGAAGGACAGGATATGAATCTTGGCATCCAATGGACTTTAAATATTCCAAGAAACACACATGTCACAGACCACTTGACCCCCAACTTTAATAAAAGTTACTGAATATACTAGAAGATAAAAACTAAAATGACTTACCCGGTATCGATATCAAAGGGCTGCTTGAACGTGTCAGAGCTCGACCATGATGATGCCGTTGGTGGTTTTGTTGTCAGTGGGATCGCTCGTGAGCCCCAAATACTGTCGTAGCTATGATAAAATCAGAACCATACACAGCATCAAAATATCAAATAATATCACATTTAAATACCTTCTAGATATAATAACTATATTTCGTCTGATATTTCAATACCTTATATCTAAAGCTATTGAATTTTCCGTTGCAATATTATTATCGGCTAATTATATAGTTACCATATCAAATGGTAATCTTATAACTAGTTCGATAATGATATTATAACATAAAATATGATAATTATATAACTAGCCAAATAACAGTAACTTGTTATATATTCGGTTTCTTAATCCTATTTTTTACCCAAGGAATGTGTAATTTATGAAACTTTAGAAGTGTAATATTATTCGTTAAAAGTTCTATTCGAAAACAACACGAAAAAGCAGTGAACCTCTATTGAGCTTACCCTTTTTAAGGTTGTAAAGGTTAGTAGACCTTTTTAAACGTTTTTAAAATTCATTATTTACCAGCCAAAAGTAAAATACTATTGTGATCTCAGATTCAACTACTTCCACCTTCTTGATGCTAAGAAGAAATAAAATAGTGAATTTGGTTAAATGTCTTGAAATGTAAATGACTTAATATTTGCGTGACAAGAACCGCCAACTAAAGATTATGTAGCTAAACCGACAAAAGAACCAAAGCGTCAAGATAATCGAAAAGAAAGGGATACAAAGCATGTGCATTTCCCATCTGATTTGGTCAGATAGAAATCTTGAAACAAATGAACAAACACAGTTAAAACAAGGATTTTGATTGGATTTATTTGTGGCCAAGTACAAAGCGGGGGGGGGGGGGGGGGTATGAGACATGAATTGAGAGTATGATTCATTGGGTGTGAACCAGACAAAACAACATTGAGTACAAGACAATGAAAGTTAGACATTAAACATGATTAGATAAGACACCCATGATTATTTCTAATCTTAATTAGAGTTTTTAGCCAAATCCTAAATCCTACCAACTCCTTTCCCCTATTCTTTACCATCAATGGTATGATGGCAAGCTTCTAGAGGACCCCATTAATGGTGTTACACCCCACTTGTCCCCTTATCAATCATCAAGATTTATGCTCACTAGTCAGTACTTCACTTGTACTTTATGTATCAACATGTGTACATACATCAACCATGCACATTTAACGTTATGTTTATAACTTGACACGAATCTAACACGAAATGGAAATGGTTGAATGTTTTATTCCAAATGTAAAATAAAAATAAAACTTGACATCGACTTCTATAATCTTGGTTTACGACTCAATACAAACCTAGCACAAAATTTACAGTTTTGGATTTTGTCCAACTTATTTGCGTCTAACCTGCAAACACGTTTTGCCAATCGGTTGGATTCGAGCCGACCCGTTTTCACTTTTTATTCTTTTTAGAATGTGTTTTTATGTCATAAATTGAAACCTTTGGTATGTAATTCCAAAGTTTAAAAATCAAAATTCAACTTTTTATTTATTTATTATCTAAATCTAATTGTTTTATATAAAATTTTGTAATTCTAGCGTAAAAATTCAGCCTAAAAGGGTCATGCTCGTATTAACCTACAAAAATTCATCTCATGTTTGGGTACATGTACAAGACTGACACGATTTTCGAATCCCTCACTTGTTCAAGTCCGTGTCAAATTTTCAAGTTTGCACGAACTCTACCCGTTTAGCACCCCTAGAACATGCTTTAATTAGTGTATTTATTATATATTTAAATGGTCGGTGTCTATCTAGAAAAGCAAGAAATTAGGTTTTGCACCACAAATGAAAGTAAAGGACTAGGATTCAGTGGTTCAGGTTTCACACTAGATATCCCACAATCAAATCCGGGCCGAGTGTGTTGTGGTAAGGAAGGACAGGATATGAATCTTGGCATCCAATGGACTTTAAATATTCCAAGAAACACACATGTCACAGACCACTTGACCCCCAACTTTAATAAAAGTTACTGAATATACTAGAAGATAAAAACTAAAATGACTTACCCGGTATCGATATCAAAGGGCTGCTTGAACGTGTCAGAGCTCGACCATGATGATGCCGTTGGTGGTTTTGTTGTCAGTGGGATCGCTCGTGAGCCCCAAATACTGTGGTAGCTATGATAAAATCAGAACCATACACAGCATCAAAATATCAAATAATATTACATTTAAATACCTTCTAGATATAATAACTATATTTCGTCTGATATTTCAATACCTTATATCTAAAGCTATTGAATTTTCCGTTGCAATATTATTATCGGCTAATTATATAGTTACCATATCAAATGGTAATCTTATAACTAGTTCGATAATGATATTATAACATAAAATATGATAATTATATAACTAGCCAAATAACAGTAACTTGTTATATATCCGGGTTGTTGAAGGCGGGCACGATTAAGAACGTTAAGCCGGCTTACGACCTTAATTTATTATGTCTGGCTTATTTTATTATATGGACTAATACAATATTATTGGGCTGAGGGGGTTTTGTGGAGGTAACCCTAACTGGGCTAGGCCCATTAGGGTACCATGATGGTGGCCATGAGGCTCCATATATAAGGAGGTCTCCACCTCCTTATTAAGGGTTGTTGTTCTCAATAAGAGCCACCACCATAACCATTTTTGTGTCTGTAAACAAGAGATCCTCGAGATTTCTTAGCAGTCACATCCACACCCCCAAAAACCATTGCAGATCTGAGCGGAGGAGAGCGAGATTTGGTTACATCATCCCGTAGAAGACGATCCGAACCATGCCTGGTACGTTTCGTGTTTCTTCATTGGCGCCATCCGTGGGACGGTAACGAACCACACCTCAATCTTCCCCGTTTCATGTCCAGCTCTGTGTTTCTAGAGTGACGGAGGTTAGATCTGGTTCTAATTCCTTCAGATCTGATTCCGTTTGAGCAACAGTTACGTTCGATATTCTTGTTTCTCTCTAGATCTGCGTTCATACGCAACGGGTGCCGGATCCAGATCTGATTTTTCAGTGTTCAATGCTGGAATAAGTTCTAGATCTATAGTCACAAAGCAAAAATTGGGTGTAAAAAAGGAATACACAGGAGAATGACAGGCTGTGTACAACCTCAAAATAATAGCCATCAAACCACTATGCGGGTCGAAAGACGAATCCATGCCGTTGGTTTTGCGCAGAAGACTCCGCCTCCTTTTTCTATTCAGCTCCGTCGGGGCTGTCTCCGCCATCAAGGCGCCATACATGTGCGCCGCCGCGGATCTGCACCTCGCGACCATCCATGAGCCCTGGCGTGAATCAACACCGCGCGTCATTGCGGACCATATAAGCGCTCTGGCTTTCCAACACCACCACTGTGACGTCCATTCCGCGCCCATAAGCAACAGTGCGCCATCATGCATGCGCACAGTCGAACACCCCGATACAATATATGAGCGCCACCGCAGATCGTCGCCGCGTCACCATACATGCGCGTCACCACTGAAGAACAACGCAACACGCATGTCTGCTACCGCGGCACAACACTCCGCCACCACGCATGCGCCACCGCGGTTCGATACACCGCCACCACGCATGCGCCACCGCGGTTCAATACTCCGCCATCATCCATGCGCATTGCCGAGGATCAAGACTTTGCAGCCATGCATGCGCGCTCGCGAGTCACGACTCCGCCGCCATGCATGTGCACTGCCAAGGATCAAGTCTTCGCTTCCAGTCGTACACTCCACCTATGGAAGACTTCGCCACCATGCATGCATGCGTCCCCGCAGATGAGCATTCCACCATTATGCATGCGCGCGCCGCGGATAATGCACTACCCCGCCATGCATGCACGCAGCCACGGATCAACACTCCACCTGTGGAAGACTGCCACCATGCATGCATGCGCGCCCGCGGAAACCACCATGCGGGTCGGAAGACGACTCCATGTCCTCGGTTTTACGCAGAAGACTCCGCGTCAATGCATGCGCGCCCGCGAGTAACCGCTCCGCCGCCATGCATGCGCACCGCGGATCAAAACCCCATGCGGGTTGGAAGACGACCCCATGCGGGTCAGAAATAGTACAATATGAGCTTGGAAGACGACACCATTCATGGGCGCCGTGCTCCGATATAACAAACACTGACCAAGGCGGGTCACCTGCAAGTTCCGCAGGTAAGCACCCGACCACCGTTCATGTGCGCCGATGGGTTTCAACAATACGTCACCATGCATGCGAGCTAAGGATCATCGCGTCACCGTGCATGCATGCGTGTCCCGCTGATCAACTCTACGCCGCCATGCGTGTGCTTCCGCAGATGAACAATCCGCCGCCATGCATGCGCGCCATGCACATGTTGCACTCCACCGACATGCTTGTGCGCCGCTGCTGATAGTGCACTACGCCTTCATACATCATACGCGCAGCCGCGCGTCAACACTTCGCCGCCATGCATGTGCACTGCCAAGGATCAAGTCTTCGCTTCCATGCATGCACACTGCCGAGGATCAAGACTTCGCCGCCATGCATGCACGCCCGCGAGTCACCACTCCGCCGCTATGCATGCGCACAGCCGCGGATCAACATTCCACCACCTATGAAAGATTCCAACGCCATGCATGCGCGCTCAACTCGCCGCCATGCATGCGCGCTCAACTTTCAGCCGCTATGCATGCGCGCCCGCGGATCACCACTCCGCCGCCATGCATACGCGACCTTGGATCACCACTCCGCCTCCATGCATGCGTGTCCCGCTGATCAACATTCCGCTGCCATGCATGCGCACCCGCGAATCCTCACTACGCTGCCATGATTGCGCGCCGTGAATCAACATTCTGCTGCCATGTATGCGCATCCGCGGATCCTTAGTATGCCGCCATGCATGCGCGCCGCGAATCAGCATTCTGCTGCCATGTATGCGCATCCGCGGGTCCTCAATACGCTGCCATGCATGCGCACCCGCGAATCCTCACTACGCTGCCATGCTTGCGCACCGTGAATCAACATTCTTCTGCCATGTATGCGCATCCGCAGATCCTTAGTATGCCGCCATGCATGCGCGCCGCGAATCAGCATTCTGCTGCCATGTATGCGCACCCGCGAATCCTCACATACCACAGGTCACTAACGCGCAACCGCGGATCAAATCTGACCTCCGCGGGTCATGGCGAGAAACTCCAGCAGCTTAAGTACAACCTCTGCGAGTCACAAGAAAGCTTCCGCGGGTCACGTGTACGCTCTGAGCAAAGAAATGGCCGGTCAGGTTCGGCTCCCGCAGACCAAGTTAAAGCCCCGACACGATCACCGCGGGTAACATAAGCGTTTCAGAAGGTGAACTTCAACCCCGCGGGTCGTTTATACTCTTTCGCTGATCAATTCAAGTTTCGCGGGCTGCAAGAAAAGTCTGGCGGGTACACCCCACGACTTTCGCGGATTATGCAAAAGCTCCGGGCAAAATCACGGCGGGTCATTTCCGCCTCCCGCAAACTTTTTGTACGCTCCAGAATGCAAATATAGTTCCAAGAACCAAGTGCAAGCTTTGACACTCTAAAACACTCCCGCGTATTATGTAAGCATTCCCGCATGCACGTTCCTGCGGGCCAACTCCGTTCATTGAGGGTCACTTATAAACACCGCGGGTCACTAATGCTCTCCGGATAATGTACTATGGCTTCCGCAAAACATCTGCGGATCAAATCCGGTGATTGCGGTTTACATGCAGACCAAATCCGGCCACACGTGGGCTCCGGAGGGATACCCGCGGGTCACTAATGCAAAACCGCGGATCAAATCCGGCTACTGCGGATTATTAGCGGGTTCTGGCGGATCAATTCCGCCCACACATGCGGACTCCGGAGGGATACTTGCGGGTCAAGTAAAATCTCTTGCGAGACAACCTCGGGTCACTGACGCGCAACCGTGGATCAAATCTGGTCACTGCTGGGTCATACGCGGGTTCATGTGGATACGCTCCGACAATCATGAGCTACATACGCATCAAGGAAACTGATCATCGCGGGCCGCATGCGTTGTTTTTCTGCTGTATTATTCTCTTCATCTTCTCAAACCTGCAAATTCAAGCAGGACCTTATTTTGCTTCGACATACCATCTTCGGTAAAGATAAAACAGAAGGTGATTCCAATTATGAAAGACCCTGATTATATGGTGCAAGTTACCAGAAAACAATGAACTAGGGGACTATCATGGTATATCACCATTACATTAGCGGATGGAAGACGTCCAAATATTAGGTTGGGCACACCTCATAATCCGCCCGAGGATGGGAACCTTAAAATACACCCACATGGCCACGCGCCAAACTTAAAGGTCGGGAGCCTAATAATATCCCACACGGCCACGCGCCAAACTTAAAGGTTGAGATGTAACACCCCGACCAAAGGCGGATTATACATCGGGGCGCCACATATTGTTTCATTACTCGTGACACTATTGGGTGTCAATATTTAATAAATACATTCATTCGCGCACGCGCAGGGTAAACACAAGATAACATAAATCATCATGAATCAATATATTATAAATCATAATATTCGAACAGCAAAAACTTGTCTTGATACATTTTAATCTAGGTCCAAAATAAAGAAAACTTCCTATGTGTCCACAAGCTCCAAAACAGCTACTGCAAACCTGAACATGTGTTAAAATAAACGTCAAACACTTGCGTGTTGGTGAGAAATCAAGTTTAATACAATACATAGATAACAATAAATCTGCGCGCAACATGTGTATGTCTGGTTTTCAACAAGGGTGTAATCTGATCGGGACCAACTCTAAGATTCATAAGACTGCCAGTGCTCACAATTGAGCTCACAAACAAGACAAACTGTGCATGTGCAAACAAAAGAGAAAATCATAAACGATAGTTCTCCCGTGTTCATCTAATGGTACCATGAAAACTGTGGAATAGACCGACAAGACGGTTAATGATCCACACATACAAATAAACAGCCAAGTCTACGTCCTCAACACATGGGATATTGCGCGACTAAAGTTCATAAACAGTTTAAGACTCTAAGTTTGTATGAACACATGAACATCCCAAAACATTAAAAATAAAAAGGGATTAGGTACGAGATTACTCACTTGATAAACGATGCGGTGTAAGATAAAGCAAGAACCAACTTTAAACAAGCACAAGTTAACCTATAATTAAGATTATTGTTTTAATGATCTGTTTTAGGTCTTGATTATAAGTTAGCATAATTAATAAGTAAATTATTATATATAATATATATATATTACCGGAAAAGCAGGGCAGAACAGGGAGGAAGACGGAGGCAGAGAGGAAGACGGCAGAGAGAGCAAGGAGCAAGAGAACAGGAGAGATTAAGTGTTTTGTGTGTGTAGTGTTATGAAAATATTATTATTATTTATAGGAAAACCCTAGGAGACATAATCCCTAGAAAAGGGGAAAAGATCTTTAACAGGATCAAGCAAAAGATATCAAAAAGCATAAGAATCCAAAAGCAAAAGATATCAAAAGATATGGCAGCTGCAGAGAGCAAGATAAAGCTGACAGGGAATAGTAAACAGGCATGGGCGGGTCAGTTAAAGGTACTGGTCAAGCATGGCAAAAGCAGATCTCAAAAGATAATGTCAGTCACTTTTTCTGCCAACCAATGGGGTTGGTGCGCATGCTGCGCCGAAAGTAACTTTTCAGACATAAAGCAGATTAGGTCAACAGCTCAAAAGATAAGACAACTCAAAAGCAACGGCTAGATTAAACAGAAGAAAACTCAAAGGGGGGTTTAGCGCGAGAAGGCTGACACAGAAGGTCAAGAGAGCGCGAGCGCGAAAGCAGACAGAACCAACCTTAACGCGTCGCGGAAAGAACTTCATTTAAGCGCGCCGCGGGAAGAGTCATATTTCTTAGCGCGCCGCGGGAGGAACTAAAATTCCTAGCGCGCCGCGGGAAGAACTATAATTCTTCGCGCGTCGAGGGATGAACTACGATCCTTAGCGCGCTGCGAGAAGAACTACAAATCCTTAGCGCGTCGCGGGAAGAACTACCGTCCTTCGCGCGCTGCGAGAAGAATTACAATTCTTAACGCGCTGCGAGAAGAGTTCGTCTCGCGAATCGCTGTACAGGTGGTCTTCACGCAGGATTCCTTGTAAGGGAGTCTGGCGCGTGGAGCTGCGCAGACAACCTTAGGCGGGAAGGAACAAAGGACAAGCAAAGAGTTAGAAGAAAAAGAGGGAAACAAGGCGTAAGGGCGGGACGGCGACAAGAGGGAAAAGAAGGCGGAAAGAGAGAAGGAGAGGGACGGGACGGCGGAAAGAAAGAGAGAGAAAGGGGCGGGAAGGAAAATATATATTATTATTAAAAGTAAAGTATAAGTATAAATAAATATTAAATCATAAAAGAAGGAGATCGGATAAGGGAAACGGGTACCTGGGTCGGGTCGGATCGGGGCAGATGTTACAGTCTCCCCTACTTTAAGAAATTTCGTCCCGAAATTTATCTCGAAGTAGGTTGCGCAGAGAACAGGTGCGGGTACTTGATCTTCATTTGATCTTCCCCTTCCCATGTAAACTCGGCTCCGCGCTTGGACTCCCAGCGAACTTTCACGATAGGGATACGACTGCGCTTGGTTTGCTTAACCTCGCGATCCATAATCTCAACAGGCTTCTCAACGAAATGCATAGTTTCATCAACTTGAACTTCATCAAGTGGAATGTGAAGGTTCTCGTCAGCTAAACACTTCTTGAGATTGGATACATGGAACGTTGGATGCACATTACTGAGCACAGGCGGCAGGTCAAGTCTGTAGGCAACTTTTCCCACACGCGCGAGAATCTTGAATGGACCAACATAACGAGGAGCAAGCTTACCTTTCTTCCCAAAGCGGACAACACCCTTCCAGGGCGACACTTTGAGGAGAACAAGATCACCAATTTGAAATTCGAGAGGCTTCCGCCTACGATCTGCGTAACTCTTCTGTCGGCTTCTGGCAGTCAGCAGATGATCACGGATCTTGGCGATTTTATCGGTTGTCTCTTGAACAAGTTCGGGTCCTGTGATTTGAGCTTCTCCCACTTCGCTCCAACAAATCGGGGAGCGGCACTTACGACCGTAAAGTGCTTCAAATGGGGCCATACCAATACTGGAATGATAGCTGTTATTATAAGAGAACTCGATCAAAGGCAGGTGCGAATCCCAATTACCTCCAAAATCAAGAACACAAGATCGGAGCATATCCTCAAGAGTTTGAATAGTTCGCTCAGACTGACCGTCAGTCTGAGGATGATATGCCGTACTCATGTCCAAGCGAGTTCCTAGCGCAGATTGGAGAGATTTCCAAAAGCGAGATATAAAACGGCCATCGCGATCGGATATGATGCTCAAAGGAGTACCATGGCGGCAGACAATTTCCTTGACATAAAGCTGCGCGAGTTGCTCAACACGGTAGTTTTCACGAATGGGCAGAAAGTGAGCAGACTTAGTCAAACGATCCACTATTACCCAAATGCTATCATGTTTGCTTGCTGTCAAAGGTAACTTGGTAATAAAATCCATCGCTACACATTCCCATTTCCACGTAGGAATTTCTGGTTGTTCGAGCAAACCAGATGTGCGTTGGTGTTCAGCTTTCACTTTAGAACAAGTCAGACATTTAGCTACGAACACAGCAATATCCTTTTTCATACCGGGCCACCAATAAGTAATGCGCAAATCCTTGTACATCTTATCAGCGCCGGGATGAATGGAATACCGAGATTTGTGCGCTTCACTCAGGATATCAGCGCGAAGATTCTCATCAAAGGGAATCCAGATGCGATTGAGATAGCAGAGAATTCCACTCAGATTAGGGACAAAATGCGCTTCCGCGCCACACGCTAACTCGGCGCGAAGGTTACCATTACTGATGGATGCGCGCTGCGCGTCACGAATACGCGATTCAAGGTTGCTTTGAATCGGCGCGAAGTGAAGCTGGGTGCGCGGCAAGATACAGTTAAGTTGGCAGGGTTTTCGGCTGAGTGCATCGGCTACCACATTAGCCTTACCAGGATGATACCGGATCTCACAATCGTAATCGCTGATGAGTTCGTTCCATCGGCGTTGCCTCATGTTGAGTTCCTTTTGATCAAAGATATGCTGAAGGCTTTTATGGTCAGTGTAGAGGATACACTTAGTACCATAAAGGTAGTGTCTCCAGATCTTCAAGGCAAAAACAACTGCACCAAGTTCGAGGTCGTGAGTTGTATAATTCTTTTCATGAACCTTAAGTTGCCTTAATGCGTAAGCGATAACCTTGCCTCGTTGCATAAGAACACAACCGAGACCTTGGTTGGATGCATCGCAATACACGACAAAATCATCATTACCCTCAGGTAGCGCAAGAACAGGAGCTTCACACAACAATTGCTTGAGCGTCAGAAAGGCTTCTTCTTGCTTCGAGCCCCAAATATACGGTTTACCTTTGTGCGTTAGAGCTGTTAAAGGCAAAGCGATCTTCGAGAAGTTCGAAATGAAACGCCGGTAATAACCAGCTAAGCCCAGAAAGGAACGGATCTCAGAAGGAGAGGATGGCGTAATCCAGTTCTTGATTGCTTCAATTTTGGATGGGTCGACATGAATACCCATCTTGTTAACAACATGACCAAGAAACTGTACTTCATCAGACCAAAATTCACACTTGGAAAGCTTAGCATAGAGCTGCTCGGCTCTAAGCTTTTGCAATACCAATCGGAGATGTTGCTCATGCTCGGCCTTGGTCTTAGAATACACCAGAACATCATCGATAAACACGATCACGAATTTATCCAGGAAGGGCCTACACACCCGATTCATTAGATCCATGAAAACGGCGGGTGCGTTGGTTAGACCGAAGGACATGACCAAGAATTCAAAATGGCCATAACGAGTTCGAAAAGCAGTCTTCGGAACATCTTCATCGCGGATGCGCAACTGGTGATAGCCAGAGCGGAGATCGATCTTCGAGAAACAAGAGGCACCTTGGAGTTGATCAAAGAGGTCGTCAATACGTGGTAAGGGATACCGGTTCTTAATGGTGAGTTTGTTCAACTCGCGGTAATCTATACACATGCGAAACGATCCATCTTTCTTTTTAACGAACAACACCGGAGCACCCCAGGGCGAAGAGCTAGGGCGAATGAATCCTTTAGCAGTCAACTCTTGAAGTTGGCTTGCCAATTCTTGCATCTCAGCGGGTGCAAGACGATAAGGAGATTTAGCTACGGGGGAAGCACCAGGGACAAGATCAACACGAAACTCGACTTCACGAGCGGGAGGGATACCAGGAAGATCATCAGGAAAAACTTCAGGGAAATCACGCACAACAGGGATATCGCGAAGCTTCTTCTCTTCAGCAGGTTTGACCACATGGGCTAAGAATGCAACACACCTCTTCCGCATAAGCCTTTGGGCTTCGGCGCAAGACATAAGCTTAAGACCGCGGGAGGGTTTTTCGCCGTAGATGTGAAGATCACCATTTCCTCGAGGTATGCGAATCAACTTCTTGGCGCAAATAACTTCGGCGCGATTATTCGAGAGCCAGTCCATACTAATAATAACATCGAAACTTCCAAGAGGCATGGGGATGAGGTCGATTAGAAAATCGTTTTCGTTAAGGTTAAGTGTGCAATCTTTAATCACCGAGTTAATTAAAACAGTTTCGCCATTAGCCAATTCAACTGAAAAATCTTCTTTTAAGTTATCGCGCGGTCGCGCAAGCTTCTGCTCAAAGACGCGAGAGATAAAACTTCGATCGGCGCCAGTATCAAAAAGTACAGAAGCATAAAATCCGTTAAGCAAAAATGTACCATTAACTACGTCATTATTCGCTTGCGCTTGGTGCGCGGTTATGTTAAAAGCTCGCCCGCGTGTCACTTGGTTCGAAATCTGGTTCACCGGATTCGCTTGTGTGATTTGCACTTGTAGCCTTGGGCACGCGTTCCGGAAATGACTGGGATCACCGCAGTTAAAGCACGATCTGGGTCGTGGGTTTTGGTAGATTGATTGTGGGTTCTGCGGGTAGACTGGTGGTGTTGGCGCAATTGGATTGGCGGGAAGGACTCTACAGTTTTCAGCAGTGTGACCAGTACGGCCACATCGGTTACAAAGTCGACACGGGGTTTGGGTTAGGTGGTGAAATCTACAGGTTGGGCAAAAGGGATGGTTTCCTGTGTAAGGTTTCTTAGGTGGCGGGGCAGGGAGTGCGGGATTGGTTAAGGCATAGTTGTGGACTACAGGAGGTGTTGGGTAGGCTGACAGAGGGTTAGGCGCGTAAACTGGAGGTTGATAAATGGGTTGCTGGGCAATGGGCGGGTTGGTAAGCGCATAGGCCTTGCGCCTGCGCTTGAGGTTGTTACGGTTTGAGGGTTCTGGTTTGGTTTCTGTTGGTTCAGGGGCAGTCTTGGTGAGTTTGGTCTTTTCTGTTCCCCGCAGGAACAGGGTTCCTGCTCTGACATGGTTGTCGCTGAGCACAGCGGCCAACTCGATGGCGTCAGAGAGGGTTACTGGGTTTCTGGCCCATACAGAATCTTGAATTTCCAAGGGTAGACCCCCAAGAAATTTCTCTATGGCTCGGCGGGAAGGGGTAACAAGGTGAGGGACAAGCAGGCTTAGTTCATGGAAGCGCGTCGCGTACTCGCGCGCTTCACCGCTGTATTGCTTCAAGTTCCAGAATTCTTCCTCCAGGCGCTTAACTTCGTTGGGAGGGCAGAATTCTCGCGTCAGAATTTCCTTAAATTCCTCCCAGAGCATGCTGGAAGCAGCTTCTGCGCCACGCGCATGAGCTACTCCATTCCACCATGTAAGCGCTCTAGATTCCAGGACACTGGAAGCATATAGGGTTCGTCTGTCTGAGGGGCATTGGGTGTGGAGGAAAGTGTTTTCGATTTTCTCAAGCCACTGGAGCATCACGGTGGCTCCTCCAAGACCTGTGAACTTTGGAGGGTTACCCGCGTTAAAGGATTTAATGTTGTAACCAGAGGTGTTGGTATTGTTTTGGCTCAAAGCTTGGGCTATTGCGGCGGCCATTTCCTGGGAACGTTGCTGTCTACGCATGCGCGAGGCTTCTCTTCTCTGAAATCGGCGAGATAGCGGAGGCATTCTATAAAAGTTTTAATTTTTAGTTAATATCTTGGTTTTATCGCAAAGTATAACTTTATAAAGCTTGGTTTCGCAGAGTTAGATACTATCAAAAGTTAAAGTAGATTAAATGACCCTAAATGCAGACTTAATAAAGGTAACAAATTCGAATCAAGAAATCGACAATTCATGCATCACCATGACTTTCCGAATTCCCAATTTAAAATATACGGGCAAACGAGTATTGGAGATTGACGATTCATGTATCACCATGACTTTTCAATCTAAAATATAAAATATACAAGAAAATGAGTATTGGAGGTTGACAATTCATGTATCACCATGACTTTTCAAGTCTCCAACCTCAGAACATAATCGTAAATGGAAATTGAAAATCAACTATTCATGTATCACCATGACTTTTCGGATTTTCAAATCCAACAAACGAATATGTAAGTAAAATCAATAAAAATCGAAATTCAACAAAAATCGAAATATCGCGGAGTAGAACATAAAATCATACACTGCGCAAGCGCGAGCATATTCATAAATAACGAGTAATTAACAATAAGCGCGCAAACATGAGATTTCTCTCATGCGCGAGAAGGGACTCTTAGGTATTCTAGGCCGTTACGTCTAACCACCTATCCTAAAGTCAACGAGCTCTGATACCAATCTGTAACACCCCGACCAAAGGCGGATTATACATCGGGGCGCCACATATTGTTTCATTACTCGTGACACTATTGGGTGTCAATATTTAATAAATACATTCATTCGCGCACGCGCAGGGTAAACACAAGATAACATAAATCATCATGAATCAATATATTATAAATCATAATATTCGAACAGCAAAAACTTGTCTTGATACATTTTAATCTATGTCCAAAATAAAGAAAACTTCCTATGTGTCCACAAGCTCCAAAACAGCTACTGCAAACCTGAACATGTGTTAAAATAAACGTCAAACACTTGCGTGTTGGTGAGAAATCAAGTTTAATACAATACATAGATAACAATAAATCTGCGCGCAACATGTGTATGTCTGGTTTTCAACAAGGGTGTAATCTGATCGGGACCAACTCTAAGATTCATAAGACTGCCAGTGCTCACAATTGAGCTCACAAACAAGACAAACTGTGCATGTGCAAACAAAAGAGAAAATCATAAACGATAGTTCTCCCGTGTTCATCTAATGGTACCATGAAAACTGCGGAATAGACCGACAAGACGGTTAATGATCCACACATACAAATAAACAGCCAAGTCTACGTCCTCAACACATGGGATACTGCGCGACTAAAGTTCATAAACAGTTTAAGACTCTAAGTTTGTATGAACACATGAACATCCCAAAACATTAAAAATAAAAAGGGATTAGGTACGAGATTACTCACTTGATAAACGATGCGGTGTAAGATAAAGCAAGAACCAACTTTAAACAAGCACAAGTTAACCTATAATTAAGATTATTGTTTTAATGATCTGTTTTAGGTCTTGATTATAAGTTAGCATAATTAATAAGTAAATTATTATATATAATATATATATATTACCGGAAAAGCAGGGCAGAACAGGGAGGAAGACGGAGGCAGAGAGGAAGACGGCAGAGAGAGCAAGGAGCAAGAGAACAGGAGAGATTAAGTGTTTTGTGTGTGTAGTGTTATGAAAATATTATTATTATTTATAGGAAAACCCTAGGAGACATAATCCCTAGAAAAGGGGAAAAGATCTTTAACAGGATCAAGCAAAAGATATCAAAAAGCATAAGAATCCAAAAGCAAAAGATATCAAAAGATATGGCAGCTGCAGAGAGCAAGATAAAGCTGACAGGGAATAGTAAACAGGCATGGGCGGGTCAGTTAAAGGTACTGGTCAAGCATGGCAAAAGCAGATCTCAAAAGATAATGTCAGTCACTTTTTCTGCCAACCAATGGGGTTGGTGCGCATGCTGCGCCGAAAGTAACTTTTCAGACATAAAGCAGATTAGGTCAACAGCTCAAAAGATAAGACAACTCAAAAGCAACGGCTAGATTAAACAGAAGAAAACTCAAAGGGGGGTTTAGCGCGAGAAGGCTGACACAGAAGGTCAAGAGAGCGCGAGCGCGAAGGCAGACAGAACCAACCTTAACGCGTCGCGGAAAGAACTTCATTTAAGCGCGCCGCGGGAAGAGTCATATTTCTTAGCGCGCCGCGGGAGGAACTAAAATTCCTAGCGCGCCGCGGGAAGAACTATAATTCTTCGCGCGTCGAGGGATGAACTACGATCCTTAGCGCGCTGCGAGAAGAACTACAAATCCTTAGCGCGTCGCGGGAAGAACTACCGTCCTTCGCGCGCTGCGAGAAGAATTACAATTCTTAACGCGCTGCGAGAAGAGTTCGTCTCGCGAATCGCTGTACAGGTGGTCTTCACGCAGGATTCCTTGTAAGGGAGTCTGGCGCGTGGAGCTGCGCAGACAACCTTAGGCGGGAAGGAACAAAGGACAAGCAAAGAGTTAGAAGAAAAAGAGGGAAACAAGGCGTAAGGGCGGGACGGCGACAAGAGGGAAAAGAAGGCGGAAAGAGAGAAGGAGAGGGACGGGACGGCGGAAAGAAAGAGAGAGAAAGAGGCGGGAAGGAAAATATATATTATTATTAAAAGTAAAGTATAAGTATAAATAAATATTAAATCATAAAAGAAGGAGATCGGATAAGGGAAACGGGTACCTGGGTCGGGTCGGATCGGGGCAGATGTTACATGAGAATCCTTATAAACCCACATGGCCACGCGCCAAACTTAAAGGTTGGGAATCCTTATAAACCCACATGGCCACGCGCCAAACTTAAAGGTTGGGAATCCTCATAAACCCATACGGCTACGCGCCAAATTTAAAGGTTGGGAATCCTCATAAACCCATACGGCTACGCGCCAAATTTAAAGGTTGGGAATCCTCATAAACCCATACGGCTACGTGCTAAACTTAAAGGTCGGGAGCCTAATAATATCCCAAACGGCCACGCGCCAAACATAAAGGTCGGGAGCCTAATAATATCCCACATGGTCACGCGCCAAACATAAAGGTCGGGAGCCTAATAATATCCTACATGGCCACGCGCCAAACATAAAGGTCGGGAGCCTAATAATATCTCACATGGCCACGCGCCAAACATAAAGGTCGGGAGCCTAATAATATCCCAAACGGCCACGCGCCAACGTAGGTTGGGCACACCTCATAATTGGCCCGAGGATGGGAACCTTGTAATACATCCACTTTTAGTTGATATGTTTTTGCAGGTTCGGCTACGAGTCGCACAAGCACCTTGACATTATTATTATTATCTGGCCGTTTGTGCCTCCATTATTATTTTGAAAACAAGTTGGGATAGTCATCCTGCGTAGAAGAGGCCCTTGTGGGCCAGTCATTATCATCATATTATGGCTCATAAGCCGCAACTCGCGCATGCTTCATTATTTTATAGCTCGTAAGTCCCCTCGCGCGCAAGCTTCATTATTTTTTTAGCTCGTAAGCTGCCTCGCGCGCAAGTTGCATTACATTATTATCGAGATGCGCACTCTATCTTTTATCAGGCCCCGCGCCACTATTGTTATGATGTGTGCTATATCTTATTCATGCCAGTGCACCATTATTATCATAAGGATCACAACTTGTCACCATCATGGAGAAAACCTCTCAAAACTCAAAGACAATAAAGACAAGGCCGAAGAAAGGGGAAAAAACCGCCTCATATCCTAACACACCTTATGAAGTCCAGCGCTCCACCTAAACGCTTGCACGCCTAGGAGCAACACTGGACTTGGGGGGCTTGTAGGGGTATGGTACTAAACCCGGCTTACGACCTTAATTTATTATGTCTGGCTTATTTTATTATATGGACTAATACAATATTATTGGGCTGATGGGGTTTTGTGGAGGTAACCCTAACTGGGCTAGGCCCATTAGGGTACCATGATGGTGGCCATGAGGCTCCCTATATAAGGAGGTCTCCACCTCCTTATTAAGGGTTGTTGTTCTCAATAAGAGCCACCACCATAACCATTTTTGTGTCTGTAAACAAGAGATCCTCGAGATTTCTTAGCAGTCACCTCCACACCCCCAAAAACCATTGCAGATCTGAGCGGAGGAGAGCGAGATTTGGTTACATCATCCCGTAGAAGACGATCCGAACCATGCCTGGTATGTTTCGTGTTTCTTCAGTAGCTATGATAAAATCAGAACCATACACAGCATCAAAATATCAAATAATATTACATTTAAATACCTTCTAGATATAATAACTATATTTCGTCTGATATTTCAATACCTTATATCTAAAGCTATTGAATTTTCCGTTGCAATATTATTATCGGCTAATTATATAGTTACCATATCAAATGGTAATCTTATAACTAGTTCGATAATGATATTATAACATAAAATATGATAATTATATAACTAGCCAAATAACAGTAACTTGTTATATATCCGGGTTGTTGAAGGCGGGCACGATTAAGAACGTTAAGCCTTCGTTCTTCGGGTTATGGGCAAGCAATGGGTTCTTGTGAGCTAGCTGTCAACTCGATCCATGTCTATAGCAATGGTGGGAAGAGGTCCCAAACACAACTTTATTGAAATTCACTTGATTTTGTGGGGGCCAGGCCAAATCAACGGATGGCAGCCATTGATGATCACACACCTGTCGTTACATGTCAATGAACTAGTTTATCTTCAACATGGTAAAACTGTGAGGAAATAAGTGCAAAGATTGTGAAATCTACTTTTTCATCCTCAAGATGACATGTATGAGTATGATGGCTTTAACAAATGCCAAAAGGGAAGCTAAAAAGTGGTTGAAACTTTAAACAGACAGTCTACACACGGATCCTTATCACTCAAGATAGGTTGACTGTAACACTAAAATTCTGTCTTTAAATTCACTTACTCATTTCCTTAATTCCATATCCTGAAATATTAAATATGATCAGTTTTCAGCTGTCTGTTAATAATATCACAACAAGTTTCATGATCATGTTACTAACCTTTATTATAGCTATCCAACTAAACCTTAGTGTCTCAAACATCCCATCTTCCTTGACCACAATAAATGTCAATGGGCATTTTAGTTTCACCAACAACGAGTTCGCAGCCAAAGATTACGGCAACCAATACCAGTTTCTCCCGTTTGCGGTCTTGCACCCTAAATCGGTCTCTGATATAGCCATGACAGTTAAGCATGTTTGGGAACTGGGCCCTGGCTCGGACCTCACGGTTGCAGCCAGGGGCCACGGTCACTCGATCCAATGTCAAGCGCAGGCGCACCGTGGCGTTGTGATTAACATGGAGTCGTTAAAGACGCCACAAATGCGGTTTGAGATTGGGGATCATGAGGGTGGTACTTTACCTTATGTGGATGTTTCTGGAGGGGAACTGTGGATTAATATCTTGCATGAAAGCCTTAAACGCGGGCTCACACCGAGGTCTTGGACCGATTATTTGCATCTAACGGTTGGTGGAACCTTGTCCAATGCAGGCATCAGTGGGCAGGCATTTCGTCATGGTCCACAGATCAGTAATGTCCACCAACTTGAAGTTGTTACAGGTTAGTTTGTATAATAATAATAATAACAACATGTACATAATATGATTGTTATATTAACTTATAATAAATAAATGTACTAAAAGAAGTAAAGTGCATGTATATATATTGTTACCAGGGAAGGGGGAGGTGGTGACATGCTCAGAGCAACAAAATGCAGATCTTTTTAGTGGTGTTCTTGGAGGACTCGGACAATATGGGATAATTACTCGGGCAAGAATTTCGTTAGAGCCCGCTTCACAGATGGTAATTATATATTGTTGGTAAAAATTTAATCTTTATAGTTATAGGAAATTATTGACAAGTTTGAGTAAAAATATTTACCAGGTGAAATGGATCAGAGTGGTGTACTCGGATTTTTCGACCTTTACACGAGATCAAGAACATTTGATATCTTCAAAAGATACATTTGATTACATAGAAGGACTTGTACTTGTAAACAGAACTGGTCTCCTTAATAATTGGAGATCATCTTTTAACCCTAAATATGATGAGCTTGCCAGTCAATTTAAGTCAGAAGGAAGAACACTTTTTTGCCTTGAGTTGGCAAAATATTTCAATCAAGACAAGAGTGTTGAGACCAATGAGGTGAGTCATTTAAATGCTAAGGTATTATTATTACTAACATTATTAATTTTGGTAATACTTACTATATGTGTTTGGTACAGGAAATTGAGAGGATGCTATCTAAGTTAGATTATATACCGTCAACCCTTTTCATGACTGAAGTTACATATGTCGAGTTTTTGGACCGAGTTCATACAGCTGAAATTAAACTACAAGAAAAGGGATTTTGGGATGTGCCACACCCGTGGCTTAATCTTCTTGTTCCAAGAAGTAAAATTCACAAATTTGCGGATGAAGTTTTCGGCAACATTCTAGTGGATACAAGCAATGGTCCGGTCCTTGTCTACCCGGTCAACAAGTCAAAGTAATAATTCTGACTTATAACTTAAGAACATGACACAACAAAAAATGATGAATGAATCCCATTACCAATATCTTAGTTAAGATTCATGTCATTTGTTGTTAAATAAATCGATCTAGGGGTCACTTTCTATGAGCATATAAATGCATAACCATGAAGTTAAGGGGGGCAATTTGTCAAAGTAAATTTCTACAGTGAGGGTAATATGATTTTTTTATTTTATTTTTTTTTGTAATAACTATAACTTATAATTGAAAATTACTACATCACAACAAATATTGATTGAATCCCATTACCAGCATATTAGTTAAAAAGATTTGTTTGGAATATTAATTGCTCATCCAAGGGTAATGTGAATTTTTTTTGTAACAATTCTAACTTTTAATTTAAAAATACTACAATGATGAATAAATCCTTTGCCAATATCTTAGTTAAGATTTTTTAAAACGTTTAGTGTTTATCTATATATGAAGTGAAGGGATGTAGTTTGTCAAACATAAACTGTACAGTATGTAAATTATAATGTTTGTAATAATTCTATTTTTTGATTTATTACTACAACCACAACAACATATATTGAGTAAATTGCATTACCAACATCTTTGTTAAGATTTTCTTGAAATATTAAATGCAAATTCATGAAGTGTAGAGGCCCTACTAGAAGAGTCAATTTTCTTATAGTGTTTTCGTTGGAAATTTGTTGAAATCCATATTCTCACGATTTTCTTACCAAAAGCTGCGAGGGAAAATACTCACTGAAAAAATCTTTTTCATCAATTTCCAACAACTTTTACTACAAAATTGCTACAAAAGTATTTGTTGCAAAGGTCCCTTCAATTTTCTAGCACAACTTATTTTATACTTTTGATTTATGTATTTTTCTAATTTGCTATAACTTTCCAACAAATGTATAATACTATAGATAACATAAATAATTATATTTTATTTTTCCCAACAAAAATAATAAATGAAATTGATAAAATGTATTTTTTTTGTTGAAATCTTGTTGGAGAGTTAGCAACAACTTTCCAACGAAAAATTGTGTTGTTACTATTTTGTGATAATACTGTTGCAAAATCAGGGCTGTTTTTGTTGTTGGAAATTTGTCTGAAATTTGTTAGAGTTACATGTTGTAGGAAATTTTCTTAGGAAATGAGGTGTGTTTTTTTTGTAGTTGGGCTATTTTTTAGTAATTCTAACTTTTAATTTAAAAGCAATATTGAAGTGAAAGGGTTGTAAATTAAATGTGAGAATTTTTGTATTTCAGATGGAACAACATGACGTCAGCTGTATTACCAGAGGAAGATATATTTTATCTAGTGGCATTACTATCACAAGCAAATCCAATATCCACAGGAAAAGATGGTCTAGCACATATTTTGAGTCAGAATAAAAGAATATTGGATTTCTGTGAAGAAGCCCAACTTGGCGTGAAACAATATTTACCACATTATGCCACACAAGATGAGTGGCGGGCCCACTTTGGTCAACGGTGGGAGACCTTTCAACGGAGGAAATTGGCTTATGACCCATTAGCAATACTTGCTCCAGGCCAGAGAATTTTTCAAAAAGGAGTATTATTATTAGAAAGGTGAAAATGACCCCTTCTAAACCAATATATGTTGTGGTGGAATATTTTGACCAAAAAAAAAAAAGAAAGAAAGAAAGAAATCATGAGCTCAATATTCAGTTCACATTGCATAACATTGATCTGGCTCATAACAGACTTGACTTGGATTTTCCTATATTTTTTTTAAAATGAGTTAGACGATGCGGTGCGAAGATTAAGTTTACGGATTCTTTGAACATGTTGTAACACCTCAGTAGGTGAACATGTACAAATCTTAAATTGATGTAAATTATTTACAAATTTAAGAGGATATCTTTCTTTTTTTACTTTTTTTTTCCTTTTCCTATTGTACTATTAGTTAGATTATAAGTAATTATTTAACTAAATATGGTGTATTTGAAAAGCTAGAAATGAGGTGGTGTTTGAAGGGGTGTAGTAGGATAAATAAAGCCGTTAAGTTTTCTATGGGTCGAGAATAGGTCATAATATACAAGGCTATCTTGGGAAAGATGGAGGGATTTTAACTTTGAATTGTAAGGGTTATGGGCAGATTGAGGGTTTAGTTTAAGGTGGTTATTTGGTGTGTGTGTTTTTGGCGGGCCAGCATCTTGTTGGTCTTCGTCTTTTTTTTCTTTAATAAATTTTCTGATTAGTCGTTTAGAAAATAAAGTTATTTAACTAAAAAATGAAAATGGCCTGTCTTGTAATTGTGGAGCTCTCACTAAATTTTACAACAAAATGCGTAATTGTATAACTCACAACACAATTACTACTTAATGTTAAGTATTAATATAAAAATGTTGGTTGGTGATTGTTATTAGTCGGAAAAAACACAAGGCCTCAAAGATATACACAACTGTGTATTGAAAAAAAAAAGAAAAACAAAACACACATGTAGAAGGTTTGTTTCGGGTCACTCTTTGAGAACTTGAACCACTAAAATGTTGCTTTCTTGGTGACAGCAGGATATGTTGTTGGTGAACGGGAAACTTTTACTCCGTATATAAACTTTAGTCTTAAACTGAATAGTATGTTACTGTTACTGCAAGAACCTTTTATATTAGGCTGAGGGGTGTGGGGGGCTCTAATGGGGGCGCGAGTGGGGCTCCAGCCAATAATATTGTGACGTGTGGCAGAGAGAGAAACTGGATAAGGGGGGTGTTGGAGCCCCCGTTGGAGCCCCTGGCCCTGGTGTGGAGGGGCTCCAGCGGATTTTTTTTTTATTTTTTTATAAATATATTCAAAAAACGTATTATTAAAAAAACTCATAAATTATTAAAAAAAACACACATTAAAAAAATACATTAATATCTAAAAATAAAATAAAAATAAAAGTACTAAAAAAAACATTATTCTTATTCTTCGGCTTGGTCTTCTTCGATCAACCTCTTTCGAATACGTTTCTTTTGCTTTTCCATTAGCATTTGATCGACCGGATTTAGGTTACTGAAGTCTCTAGTAAGGAAGTCCAAATTTCCAGCCATGTTTTTAAAAAATAGTTTGGAAGATGGGTTGATTTTGGGTTTTTTTTTGAAGTTGTGATAATTGTTTTAGATGAAATGGGTTATATATAGGAAGAAAAAACTTTTTTTTTTATTAAATAAGAGCCCAACGGCTCATTTTTAAGCTCCAACGGCTCTTTCACACAATCCCATGCACCTTTACGCCATACTGGTCCCGCGAACCACCTTGCGCCTGCTTTGTTTTTCGTGCTCGCGCCCCTCTCGCGCCCCGGTGGTGTGGTGCTCGCGCCTGGGGGCGCGAGCGGAGGGGCTCTCGCGCCCCCGTTAAAGCCCCACACCCCTCAGCCTTATGAGTATCTTAAAAGTAGAGAGAGAAAACAAATTCTAGGTAATATATATATATATATATATATACACGCCTTTTCTATAGCCACCCCCTAAATTGCTAAAAAACCGACTAATACGTCGTGTATAAAGCTATATGCGGCGTATTAGGGGTTTTTTTTAGAAAAACCCACTAGTTTGTCTTATTATGTCCCTCCTTTTTTTTCTTTTCTTTTTTTTTGTTATTTATTGTTATTTATGATTATTATTAATATTATTTATTTATGAATAATATATTATTATTTGAAATTAGGCAAATGGCGTTCAGTTGCAGGGTTTATTTGGGAAAATTGACATTGCGAAACGAACTTCCAATTTATTGGTTGCTTTCGTTATGAGCATCTTGAATCAGTTGCAGTGCTTATTTGGGAAAACTGACAGTGCCAAACGAAATTTCAATTTCTTACTGATACAACATGACTGGCCAATATGAAGTTGAGGACTATCCTGATATAGAAGTTGTAGCCTTTATAGATTCCAATAATGACTTGATGGTTGGATGGTGTATTTTGAGAATAAAAATGAAATATTCTAGGTAATATGCTTTTTATTCACATATGGAAAGCATGCAGTTCTCAAGTATGATTCCTACTCAAGATGCTGCTAAACTGATAATTTCAAGATGGTCATCATATTCATTTAAAAGATGATATGAGTAAAGGACATATTTAGCCGTATGACGTGCTTCTAAAGGTGCAAATGAGCCGAGCTACTTGAGATCGTCTCGTTAAAAAGCTCGATCAAGCCGAGCTTAATCAAGCTCGAGTCTAAAAGTAAGCTCGAGTCTAAAAGTAAGCTCGTTTAATAAGCGAGCCTGAGCTTCACTTATCGAGCTCGAGCCGGCTCGCAAGCCTAAACGAGCTTGCCATTTATATAATCTTTTAAAAATATATTTAATAATTATTAATTAATATATATAATGTTGTGAAAAAAAAAATAAAAATAACTCAATAATATATATTATTTTATACATAAAATTATAATAGAAAAAAATATATATAAATAATTATAATTATATATAAAATTGTTGATATATAGTAAACGAGCCAAACTTAAGCTTGAAAATCTACTCACGTGCCGAGCTCGAGCTTTGAAAATAGAGCTCGAAACGAGCCGAGCTCAAGCTCGAGCTCTATGTAAGTTAAACGAGCCGAGCTCGAGTCTAGTCGAGCTCGGCCTCGGCTCGGCTCGTTTGCACCCCTAGGAGCCTCCTTGGAAAACTATCGTCATTCGATTTTTTTACACCAAAAAATACCAATATTCTTTATTCTCATCTTTTCTACAAACTCAACAAAATGAAACGTAATTTGATTCGTCCCCAACATCAGCGGAGGAGTTCGAGTTGAGCCTATCCGTTCCTAATGGAATGTTTTTTGTCAATAACCCCAAATACAATGAAGGTATTGATGTGATGTAAATTATACGTATTTTTAATGTCAATTTTGCTCGATTTTTACCCATATTATATCAAATTGTTGTAGATTATGCACTTAATTTAGTATTATTTTGATTTCAAGGTACACGTGATGGAGACCCGATGTTTTGGACGTTTATGGTACGGATCTTGGGATTTAAATGATCGAACTCAAGACTTAGTGAAGATTCTAATTTTGAGTTTCCGGATGGACACAGCATATTTTGAGATGGTGAGCCACCCTTACATGACATGGTTGACTTTTTATAGGAGGGCTGGCGTCATTGTTGGTTGCATCACCACGACGGAGTCCGCCGCCAGCATATGGCACACCTTTCAAGATTGAAGTGAGGCTATTGATAGGCCTCGTCTGAGAGAAGTGCACGGTCGTGCCAATGTGGGCACTGTAGTGTAAGTACTTGTTGTCAAGCATGCTTACCTACAAGAATCTTCAGTACGTGTCGTTTCTGTCATGTCGCCCGTGCATGTACTTTTGGGGACACGTGTTGTAACCGCTTGTCAGTCTTGTTGATTTTGTCATCTTATTAGTTTTGTCTTTTCTTGGGTACATCCCTACCACCCTTAGCACGGCTGTGCTTAACTTTGGGTAGATTTTTTACTTTGACTTTGTTGACTTTGATTTCTGTTGAATCCATGGTTATGCACGGCTGTGCTTGGATAAGCAAGTCTGTGATTGGTCACAAAAAAATCTTCAAAATCTCCAAATCTTCATCGTTTATACACGTTTTGCACTTTTTTCGTTCTTGAGGGTCAAAACCCTATGTTTATGAGGCTATTTTCGTTCACAACCCAACCAAACCTAACTATTTATTAAAATATTAATTTCTCTTTCATCCACCAACACAACCAACTAAACACAAATTTTCAACTCTCATTAACAACCCAACCAAACCAATTTTCTTTTATTATAAAATATAATTTAAACTTTAATATAAAGTAAAAAATATAATATAAACTAAAAGTAAAATAAAATAAAATCGAATCCATACTTGTTTGTGCAACAACCGAACCGTCAATGGAAAAATAAAAAATACAAGTTTTAGTGTGTTATGTTTTAAATTTGATACTCTAATTTTACTATGTTTTATTGGTAACATGCTTGATATTTTATTGTTTTATATATAAAATAAGTAGCCAAGTAATAGAGTTTTTCATTTGAAATTGAATTAAATCAAGTGTGTTGTTTGTGTCAGACAACCGACCGCCAGTCGGTCCAACCACCAAGTTGTGAGATATTATTGAATTTTCATTTTTTCTTTAATCATGTGTACCCAACCGACCGACCGACCGACCGACCAAGTAACTCCCAATGGGAGTGGTCTTAAATAAGAACAATTTAGGTAGTTTTTTTCTTACTATAATGATCAAAAAGTGTATATAAATGGTAATAGATATGTATATAAAACATGTATAATTGATAGCACATTAGCGACGTATATATTACTGCATTGACAAAACAACTGATAAATACAAAGTAAGCCTAACTAATGATGAGTAATAAACAACTGATGAATAACTCAACAATTGTTCTTTTTGGTCTTCGATCTTCATCCGTAGTTCTCATATATCAGCAGTTAGCAGCACTTCTGGAATCAGTCTTTTGAGGAGCAGTCTTTTATTCTCTATTGTTTTTAGTGAAGAAGAACGGGTTTTTGATAATCACTTGTTTGGTCTTTGACAATTCAGTTCTTTTCTTGTTCCAACAAAATATTAGTCATATAAATAATGAGATGACATTAAAACATATATTCCTTTACAAATTAATTTAATATATCATCACCTTATAGTACCGCGTAGCTAACCTCGAAATGTTATATCCGCGTTTCATGTGCCGGGAGTATTCGTTTATAGTTTTCGTGTTCCGGTTTATTTATGTGGATGAACTAGTTTCATCTAAACAAACAAGTTTTTTCTAATTTCTTTAAATTAAACTTATTGGATCGGTTCACTTAAATGGGTTAGTTATATATGTTATATGGGCTTGGGTATCAGGCCAAGCCCATTTATGTTATCTCAAAGTTATTGAGCTTACACGTTTACAAGTTGAGCTTGTTACTTGGGCCTCATCCATGGGCCGCTTGGTAACACAATTGAGCCGAGCCCATGTACTTTCCACGAGTTGGTGGGTCACACCCACTACAATCTATTACACATGAACTTCTATAACATGTTCAACAAAGATAGTCGGTTACTCGACATTTTGTTCTCCAAAAAAAAATTCAGACCGTATTTTCAGGATTGTTACAAGTGTGTAGTTAGCAGGTTTACGTACAGGTTCATTCTTAATTTTCTATCTGGATCCTTTCTTATTTTCTTTGGCCATAAAATCCAATTGATCCTTTCTTATCTCTACTTAGGCTGAGCACGGTTTGGTTATTAGGCGAAACCCAAACCGAAACCGAAGTAATCGGTTATTTATATATGCAAACCATTCGGTTTTTGGTTTTCTGGTTTTTCGGTTTTCGGATTTTCGGTTAATTTCGGTTATTTTCGGTTTTTTGTCAATTATGTGTTGGCATTGCAAAAGAAATTTAAAAAATGAAAATGCATATTTTAAACTTGTATAAGAGCATGTTAGAGTACCACAGTCCACACATATATTGAACTCTAAAAACAAAATTAGGCACATGTTACGTGGAACTATACGAATACAAAGTTGTTAAATAGAGTTTAAAAATTAAAAGCATTAAAAGTTTAGTCCCGATCTTCATTTATCATCTTATTTATTTATCTTAAAAGTTTAGTCCATTCCTTATCATCTTGATAATCTTTATCATCATCAATCGGTTCGGTTCGGTTTTTTTCGACTTTTTAAAAATGGATAACCGAATCGAAACTGAAATTTCGGTTTCTCAAAGAAACAAAAAATTAAATAACGGTTAATGCTTCGGTTCGGTTTTTTTGGTGCGGTTTTTTCGGTGAATTCGGTTTCGATTCGGTTAATTCGGTTTTCTGCTCATCCCTATGACTCTACGTGTGATTTGTTAAGACATAAATTTGTTGCTATTTTTTTTTTCTAGGAAGGTAGTGTTGCACTGATTTCGTAGTTCTAATGAAAAAGGCATATATTTTTTCAAAAGTTTGGAAGTAAAAGCAACTTAAAACATTTGGAATTTGCTCGTTCGGTTTTTCGTTCGATTGTAAACGAGCCGCTCCGCTCGGTTCGGTTCGTAAATGAGCCAAGCAATGAGCAAAGGTCCGCTCGGTTCAGTTCAGCTCGAATATTTTTAATTCATTCTATATATATTTATATACTCAATATATATTTTGTTTTAATAATTATCTTGAATATTGAAAAACTGAATATTAAATATAATATCTTTTAACTATTGAATATTTTCTAGTACTTTAAATATAGAAAATAATTATATTCAGTTTTCAATATCTCAATATTAAAGATAATTATAAAAATAAGTTATATATTTATGCATATATATTTATATAAATAATTATATTTTATTTATTAATTTTTTATTACGTTATATCCAACTTCAAACTTCAATTTGATCAACAAATTACAAGCTACTACTAGTTTTTCTAAAAACTACTAATTTATTTTCATGCATATCATATTCAAATTTAAACTTGTTTCTTATAAAAGAATTTAAAGGGAAAAAAAGAAAGAAAAAAAAAGCAATGCTCCAAAGTCGCTCGATACCGTTTGAAAAATGCTCGGAAAATACCCGGTTCTATTTTGGCTCGACTCGATCTTGGCTCGGTTCGATTTGAAATGAGCCAAGCAATAAGCAAGCCCTCACTCAGTTCAGATCGACTCGTGAACAGCCCTAACTCCCCCCCCCCCCCCCCCTCTTCCTCCTCAAACTATTCAAATCAATTATTTTTTTCCTTTAACATATTTTACATACATATTAATCCTACCAACATTTTTCATTATATCAAATAAAAAATATTATTATTTTTTGTCTTTTAGTATTATTATTAATAATATTTTTATTTTTAATATTATCAATATTAGTACCTATACTAATATTATTATCAATATTCACACATAAAGTCATTTTAATACATATCTTGATTCTAGTTGTATGATGTTCACCATTACAAATATGATGTGAGTTTAAATCATTGTAAATATAAAGTAAGTAGGTGATGGGGTGAAATTCAATGTGCATTGTCACTTCAACCTATGGGTGGCTGGATGCAATGCACACGAGTGTTGGCATTATTCAATATCCTTGATAAAGATCTTTTTTTTTTATTTATCATTTGGTATGGTGACTAGCTAGTGTTCTTGCCAATAAAGTTGTGAAAGTCATACAGTTGGATCGCGATTAAAGGTGTGGTTTTGCTATAAAAAATCATTTTAATACACAAAAAATAAACAAACTTTTAATAAGATAATCAAGCAATAAAAATATTAAAATCAACAATAAAAAATATAAAAAGACCGAAAATAAATAGAAACTTAATAGTTATTTAATATTTCGAGGAAATTACAAAATTTTATAAAAAAAATGTTAGAGTTATTAATATGTCAATTGAAAATGTTAAAGGAAATAAAAGTTTTGGAAATACGTTTAGCAAGAAAGTACGTTTAGTCTAACCTTAACCAAATTGTCTTTCTCTCACATATGAATTATGCAATATCACTTTATGATTCAAAATGAGAATTTCAACACTTTAGCGTTACCGCAAACAATGATGATCTGCGGCTCTTGCTAAACTTTCTTTACTAACCATCATTTTGAATTTGCAACTCTTGCTATAAAGGTGTTTTTGCACTTGATAAATGAACAGTTAACACATAAAGGTGAACAAATCAAGTATTTCTAATGCCCGGTTCCAAGTATGAAAACTGGGTTTGGGTATGCTCAGGTATTGTATTGAGAGAAAAACCAATCCCTGTATATTCGGGTTAAGGTATGATAGGGTTCCGGTATAAACATGTATTGGAACCGGTATGTATACCTGGTTTGAATTTGTAATTACTTTACACAAATAAAATTCGTTTAAAAAGTAAATTTGCTTTGTAATTTGTAAAAATAAATAAAATATATTACAACAACCATAAATGCACTCAAATACAAATTATCTACTTTATAATATGCATTTAGAAAAAAGAAAAAGAAAAAAAACTTATATATCAAAGTCGTAAAGTAAACAATAGAATATACTTTAAAATTTAGTGTATTCTGTTAATATTTAAAAGACCAATATCAGGTATAGGTATGACTAGTTCCGAGCATTAAACGAGTACAAATCGTGTATGGTTTCTATCCTAGGTATTAGGTATTGAGATCAAAATGCATACGCCTTACAATTAGGGTCGATTCTTGTCTCGAGTATTGAATGCTCCAGCATAAAAATAACCGGTTCCAAGTTTTTGTTTATCGAGTCCGATTTCAGGTAATGGTTTTTGTTCACCTCTACGTGTGAAATAAGAGATGCGGGCTACTCATTACAAATAAGAGATTTTCAATGTACTTATTACTTAAGGGTGCTTGTTTTTTTATAATTGCAACACACGTTTAGCTTAAATTTGGATGTGCCAAATTTTTTCAAACAATGGAGTGTGTTCAAAAATGTTAACTCAATTGTAGATTATCATGTTACTTCACTGTGTAGGTTTTCGCCACTTTCTCGTGAAACATATTGGCTACAACTACCATCTATTAGAGAATTGTGATCCTCTCTCAACAAAGCTATGAAATGGAATTGATATTAAAGAGAAGGAAAAGATTTTAAAAAAAAGCTGGTTTAATCGAAGGCGCCCAACTCACCAAAACCAAACTTGCGAGATATCTAACAAAAACCTAGAAAAAAGAACTTCCTTGTATAAAGAGGTCACCCCAATAGTGTTATGTGGCTTGTTTTCAATCTACACTAACCACTGCAACTCTTTTGTTGTTTTGTTACTAACCTCAAGAATTTAACGCCTCATATATATATATATATATAGGATATTTTGAGAACTATGTTGAGTTGTAAGAACTTAAGAACTCCCATTCTAGACCACACATTTAATTAAATGAATTGGAATATGTGGTTGAGATTAAATCTGGCAAAAAAGTCAAAGTATGAGAGAGAATAAATATGTAACTGATTACACTAACTTTTACGTCCGTTACACGTGTAAAATGTCGACTCGGTGCGTAAAAAATTATGTAATTTTTTTACGTGTATGTAACCTACATATATTACGCATGTGTAAAAAAAATTCGAAAAAAAAAACGTTACACTGAGTTCTTTCGAGTTCTTAAAACTCAAAGGGGTTCTCATTTGAAATCTCCCCTATATATATATATATACATATAGGGTAAGGTTAAAATAAAAACCCACTTGAGTTGTGAAAACTCTATAAACTCATTCTCAACCACATGTTTTTAATTAAAGTTTAAATCTTGTGGTCCATAATTAAAGTTAATAAAAAATGTAAACATAAATATAACTTTTTGTCTCTCCTGAAAACATATAAAAAAATTAGTAAAAAAATGTTAAAAAATAGCAAAACAATTTTTTTTTATGTTTCGATGTTTTGTATTAAATGTTACAACATATATTACGTGTGTAATAAAAAAAAACGATGTTACATAGGGTTTTCACGGGTTTTCACAACTCAAATGGGTTCTCATTTTATACTTCCCCTATATATATAAGGGGATGGATCATACGAGAAGTGATATTATAGCGAGAAGTGCGAGAAGTGAATCTCATCCCTTGATTACACACATCAATGGTTGAAAATAAAAGATGACACTTTGGTAATTATCTTAATAATGTAATCTGATGTTTGATAATATAAGTGCTAGGGATACTGTTCTTCTCAAGCATGACTAGGGTTTTATAATCCTAGTCGTTGACCGAACAATACACAAGGATTCGAGGTTTGTAGGCTAATATTTGTTGTTTGTTTCAATCAAAGTATAATATAAGCTATAAAACACCTACAATTAAGTTTAATTTTATTGTCTGTAATTCATCATGAAGGTGCATAACTCTTAAAATGGTTTTCTTTTTTTGGTTAAATTGAGTTGTATAGTTGTAGTAACATATAGTTTTCATACCCCAAACACAAGGTAAAAGGTTTTTTTTTTCTTTTTACAAAGCTTTAATACATCAATTTGTGTTGTGTTGTTTAATTTGTTAGTAATATTGCTGGTGTAGGGTGAATTGTTGATCATTTTATTGTGTTCTTTTGTTAGTAATATAGCAGGTTGTGTAAGGTGAATGATTGATTACTATGTATTAGTAGGACACCATAACTCTGGTTGTATTGTGTAGTTAGGAATAATTGATGTGGTTTTTTTTTAAGTTTAAGAACCTGCTTGTATTCTTTAGTTAGTAACAATTGATGATTAAATAAAGTATAATGAGCTGGTTAGGTTGTGTAGTTTTAATAATTTATTATTAAGCAGGGGTGTGTTTGTGTGCAACTGTATACATATTAACAACTTATTAGTGCGTGTATCATATATGGAGTGATGTATATTGTAGATTTTAGGTGCTGGATGTAAATCATATAGTATATTCGATGTACGCTTACTTAGTGATTGTGTAGTTTTTTTCTCCATGTAGGCTTGTTAAACGGGCACTATGTATGATTAAGTAGTTAATATGTTTCCTGTTTGTTGTGTAGGGTTAATGGGCATGTTATGTAAGAAATTTGTTTGCTGTGTAGGGGTGGTTGTGCTTGTGTATGCGGGTTGTTTACTGTGTAGGGGTGATTACTTTGCAGGTGGTTTACTGTGTAGGGGTGGCTGCTGTGCAGGTGTTTACTATAAGGGGTGACTGTGGTTGTGTATGCAGGTTGTTTTTGGTTTGTTTGTTAATCCATTTGTTATTAAAGTGTCGTTTTATTATATATTTTTGTGTTGTATAAATAATTATCAAAATGTTTTGTAAAGCAAACTTAAAAAAATGCATTTGTTTAATCTACTTTATGTTGTGTAATAGGTAAGAGGATGGTGGGGGTAAACTCAGGTGCTAGAGTAAACCAAAGTGGTAAGTTTGTACATTCTGCTTGCTATCTTTTTTTTTTGGATGTTGTAAATACAAGTTGTTTATAGACATCATACATATAAAGTACACTTAAGTATAGTTGTTCACAATTTTCACATATACGCAAATAAAACTTGCTGTTGTTATTAAACAGCCTACACGGTTCAAGTACATGTTTTTCACGTGGTTTGTATGTTACAGATTGCATGCGCATAACTGAATCGCAAAGAAGGCATAACATTCACTCATCAAGAAGAAACTTAGAGGTAATTAGATTAAGTATGAACTCTTTATAGTATTTTTTTTTTAATAACAATTGATACACGTGTTGATATGTGCTTTTATCTAAATGTAGGGTGGTTATAGTATGGTGAGGGTGGTTCAAATGCAAAGGTGTTGGATGATTTTGGGATAAAGGTAAATAATAATTTTGAAAATTCGTTTTGTGTTACTTTCATGAATTGCATAAGTTTGATATATGTTATACTTATTTTCAAGTGTTGTTTTTCATGTACTACATATATAATTTTCTTAATGATTTCGTTTGACGCTAGTAACCACATATAAAAATTATTCTTATATGTGTAGGTAGATTTTGACATATGTAGGTTGGTTATTATCTATTTCATGTTTGTTCATGTGCTGTAGTAATACTTACACACTATAAATAAAACCTACAAGATGCTGTTGCATGGGCGTTGTGTAACTATGTGTTATTAATTAGTTAAGATGTTTGTTTACTGTGTTTGTTTACCGTGTTTGTTGTTTATGTAGTTTGTTTACTATGTAGGGGTGATTGTGCGTATTATATATGTTGGTTGTTTACAGAGCTTGTTGTGTATGTGGCTTGTTTAGTGTGTATGAGCTAGTTAGTTAATTTATAGATTGTTTTCGATGTAAGCCCCCTGCTTGTTCAATGTGTTTACTGTCTATGCTTAATTAGCTAATATGTTGTTTGTTTACTATGTAGGTTCACTATTTTTATTGTGTATGTACTTTGCTTGGTGTGTAGGGGAATTGTATTGCCTGTGTAGGATAATTAGTTGGTTAGTAGTGTTGTTAAACTTGGTTTGTTGTGCAGGAGAAACTAGAATAGTATTTGTTGTTAACTTGGTTTGAACTTGGTTTGCTATGCATGAGAAACTAGAATAATTCTGGTTATTGATGTTGTGAATGGAACTTAGTTGTGTAGATAGATATATTTGTTGTGTGTAGGAGGTTATAACTTATGCAATGCATAATCGGGTTTTTTTTTTTTTTTTGTAAGGAACATTGATGTTGTGCAGCAATGTATAAGTTTTCCATTGTTTTCTATACGATTTGTTGCGTAAGAACCACTGTATTGTATGTAGGAGATTGTGTTAGTTGTGTATGGTTACGTGGTTTGTGGTGCAAGTTGGCTACGTTATATCTGTGGTGTAGGTTGACTGTGTTATAATTTTGATATAGATTGTCTGCATTGAAGTATGCAGCCAAAGATAATTATGTAGAGTCAAGTATATTATGATTAGGCATATGGAGACCTTCACAGGAAAAACAAGTTGTGATTGTGGGATAGCCGATAAGAGAGGAGACATCAAAGCAGCAAAAAATACTTCCCGCTTTAAGGACAAAATATGTTGTGAAGATTTTGCTATCTAGTATGAACATAAATATCCAACATTATGGTGTTCTATGTTTGGAATGACAATTTGGATTATTAAGGTTAAAATGAAGACGATATGATTGTGTTTTTTTGTGATTTTTAAGTTTGTTTTTTGGATGAACGCTTTCATTTTTTTAATTATAACTACATACAATTAGTTTAAGAGTGTATAACTCTTTTGTGGATTTGGGATAAATTTGAAGTATTAGTGTAATGGGTTTGAAATTTGTTTGTGCAATATGCATGTGATAATCCACTTATGATTAAGTATTTTAAATAATATTCACCTAATTTATTTGCCAAGTTGGTGAATAAATTTTAATGAGTATTCAAATATAATTTAACGAGCAAACTCCACCGTAAGGTTTGCATTTACAAGTGAATTACAACCCCATGTATTTAGGTTTATTTATTGATAAATTGAAATAAGGAATATTTTGATTATTTTTGAGAAACGGGAAAATAGTTATTAGAATAGATTGATTATTTTTCAAGAAATGGAATAATAGCTATTATATTATAAAAGTAGTTAAATAAAAAATATGTAACTTATCCTAAATTATTGTTGCTTACCAGTTATAAAAAATATTGTTTTTACTAGAATACCCCTATTATTAAAATAAAATCATAAACAAAAGAAAATTTGTGATTGGTCCAATTGACTTCTCGCATTAAAAATATTTCTGTAATGAACCTAATCATATATATATATATATAGGGGAGATTTCAAATGAGAACCCCTTTGAGTTTTAAGAACTCGAAAGAACTCAGCGTAACAATTTTTTTTTGAAATTTTTTTTACACATGCGTAATATATGTAAGTTACATACACGCAAAAAAATTACAGAATTTTTTACACACTTAGCCGACATTTTACACATGTGTAACGGACGTAAAAGTTAGTGTAACCATTTACATCTTTATTATCTCTCCAACTTTGACTTTTTTGCTAGCTTTAATCTCAACAACATATTCCAATCCACCTAATTAAATGTGTGACATAGAATGGAGTTCTTAAGTTCTTACAACTCAACATGGTTCTCAAAAGATCCCTCCCATATATATATATATATATATATTAGCCATATCAAATATTCTCACACTTAAACCTTTTTCGTCCTCGAAAAATATATATTGCAATGGAGTCAGAATTCAAGACTGATCTTTAAAACATATAGGTTATCTTTTAAGCACAAATAAACGTAAGGTTATCCGGATCAAAACTGACGAATTTTAAAGGTTTCGTTTATATGTATTACTAATATAGATTATTCCTCACAAGAAAAGAAGTGATAATGATTGCATCTCATTAACATTTCCTGCATCAAAGTTATGTGACGACCAACTCAATTTCACTTGAATCATCACATCTAAATCATGAAAACAATGTATTTGCCAACTTATTGTCGTGTGAATTAGGCCTTTCACCTCAGACATCCTCTTTTGAGTATTATTCTCTTATTGTATAACTATGCTGATTGCCAACGAATTTTGTATGGTTTCACTCTACGCTTCAAAAAATTTATGTTGAAAAATAGTAAATAGACATGTGATTTTTAACACATCGACCGGGGAAAAAGACCAAAAAAAAGTTAAAAAAACAAAAACAAAACAAAATTGCATTGCAAGCGATCGTTTAAAAAATTATAAACTATAGGTTACAAGTCATACAAGATGTATATGAATGCACAACTCGTGAAAATATCGACTGCTCAAATACAAATCATAATTTAATTTAAATTCTAACTTTCCTAAATTTTATGTTATCTATATAAATTTGCCGGAAAATTCACATGACATGCATATCTTTTTTTATGAGCAACTTTTTTTACAACTAAAACCCATCTAACCTTATAATTGTAAGGATTTGAATTGGCACCAGTTTTCCAGAGAACAAACACAATACCAAACATATCTAACTAGTAAAATGGTTTGGTTTAATATCTAACTTGATGTCAAGCAAATAAGTAAATTTTGACTATTCAATATAAAAATCTGAATTACATTTCTTAAAATTACCAAAGTGGGTGTTACCTATGAAAATAAAAGGTCTGATTATACTAGCTAGAAAAAATCCGGAGGTTATAATGAATTAAACCTCCATCATATATACCAATCAGTTTTATATATATAAAAACTAGTTGACATCATTGTATCATACGGGTAATTCATGAAAATCCATTATTTAATAAATAATCAATGTCAAAAACATTAAGAGTCGTTGTACAATAGTCTTTACATCAATTTTAAAAACAATACGCTTTTATTTTATGAAGTGTTTCAGTTTTTAACACAAATTAAATAAACCAAAAAACAAGAAAATACCCTTCAAATTTTTATCAATACACTTTCTTATATAAAGTTATAAATAACGAATGTTTTAGTACGTAGCAATATACTTTACTATTTGAATCTATCATAAGAGAACATAAGTCATAAATCACACATGTTTGTCATTAATTTATTAAGCATTCAAAAACTGTGCACAATGTTAGCAATGAAAGTTAAAAAATTTGCGTATGACACCCCATATATATTGTTACAGAGCAAATATCTGTTTAATTTGAACTATTATTGGTACTATGGAATGAAAGTTACGAACCAATATTATGTTTATCAAACATAATGAATATGCACACGCAATAAAGTTCAAACTTTAAATTTAAATTTCAGTAAATATATATATCTTGAATAACATTTTTTATATTTATAAAGAAATAATCATAAATTTCAAATGCTTGCAAAAAATAAGAAGTAAATACTAAAATTAACAATTTTTAAAGCATAAATTTTAAGAAATGTAATAATTATTATTAGTCGTAGTAGTAGTAGCAGGAGCATGAGCAGGAGTACGAGTATAATTTATTAAAAAGGGATTTGATTTATAATCATAAATTCATTGAATGTTTTTTTTCTTTTAACACAATTAACTCAAATACGAAAACTGATTTGATTTATTTTTTAAAGGGGCATTTACATATTTCCCCTTCCTAAACTTTGAAATTACATATTTTCCCAAACCATACTTAATGAGCATTGTACATTTTGTATTAAAAACTTGTATTTTAGGAAAATATGTAATTTCAAAGGTTTAGGAAGAGGAAAGATGTAAAAATGCCTTTTTTAAATATCATTTATAATATATTTTTTTAAACCTTTAAAGCACCTATAAATACAAGCTTTGCTTCAAATATCATTCATTAACTCAATTTCAAGAGTCTTTCTTTACAAAATATAAGAAGCAAACACAGTAACAAATTAACCACGTCGTATAATGGTAAAGATCGTGGAATTGCATTATAAGATGGTCTTATGTATGAGCGTTTTTGCATTACTAGTTGGTCACGAGTGTAAGTTTTTGTCGTCTTTCTTGTTTTCCATTTGGTAAAATATATCATAATCAACATCATTTTAGATTTACAGGTGGCAAAAATGGAGTCATTATTAACGAGACAGCTATCGCGATTTCAGAGACTTGTCCTCCCTCTTGTCGACAAGTAGTAGGACAACAAAAGTGGTGTTGTTGCGGTGACAAAAAAAAGTGCGCCGAAAGTGAAGATATGTGTTACGTCAAGCATTGTGGTATGTATTTAAACGGATGTTGTTGAAAAATTAGTTTGGAATGATTATATAATAATGAAGGAAATAAGAGTTGTATTTACTCAGTGGTAATATTTCTACCTTTATATAAATACAAGCCTTTTTTATGTTTGATTATAAAACATGTAACATGTTGATAATCATTATATTTTATTATTCTCAATCAAAACCAAAATCCGAAGACCGAATGGTCTGTATGTCCCATGTGGTTTGGCTCAGTTGCTTCTAATCTATGATGGATGGAACCACCATGGCAAATGATGAGTTGATATTAAATCGTATAACGAGAACCCTTATCCTCAATCAAGACAAGCATTATTTTCCCAGCCTAATCCACACTTCCATATAAGGGTTTTCGTAGATAAATCGAAAATAGCAATCTACAAAACATGATGGCAGAAGTGGTTTTTATTTACAATGCAACATTAAAATAGCATACTTATCGACAAACACTTTGTGAAGGTAAACTTCAGCTCAATAGAAAACTAAATATCAACAAAACAACATTATCAAGAAATTCATGAAATGTCTTCTTTTTGTGCATATTGTACTAAGTGCACATGCACATATGAAAAGTTTGATTTTAGAGGTAAACTAGTGGTTTACCTGCGCGTTGCGTGGTAAAATTGGTCAGTAAAACCAAAGTGTTGTAGCAGCGAGTCAATGTGAATTCAGTCAATATTAGCTACGTTCATTATAGCTACTGGCCAACTTAAACAAAATGGAAACAAAAAAATAAAAATTGTGTTAGGCCAATGGGGTGGCGTCGGGAATTTAGTTGATATTAGCTACGTACTGGAAATAAAACAAAATGAAATAAATAAAAATTGAGGTGAGCCAATGGGGTAACGTCAATCGGTTCCAGATGTTGAGGCAATGACTCTACGACACTTTTATAACATATTATAAATTTTTTGTTAACATATTTAAAACAACGTTTATTCAGTGGTAAACCCGACCGTTTGTAAAACCCGATCGTTGCAGCAGCGAGTCGACTCATATTCGGGCGTTGTGATGGTGAGTCGGTAAAACCGGGGCGCTGCTAAAAATCCGAGCTTTCCAGTTGTGGGTCAACACGAATTTTGTTGATTTCGTTTACATTTGTTACGGTACCAGAACTAAAATAATGTTCAGTAAAACCCGGGCGTGGATAAAACCCGAGCGTTGTCGGTTTTGGACGTTGCACGAAGACATTTGATTATCTCATGCTTTTGTTGCACCGGGCAAGTCGAATCTTTTTATGTATCCAACACATTGTAGCAGTGCATCAATGTGGGTTCAGTTGGTACCATAATTAAACCCAAAAAACAAATTCATGTTAACATAAAAGAAAATTAAAATACTTTAAACAACATTTATTCGGTTGGTAAAAGCTAAACGTTGGTAAAACCCGACTGTTAACCTGAGGATGTAAAAACAGAGTCAAAAGCGAATTCGGTCAGTACCAAATACATTCGTTATGGTATAAACAAAGTTGGTAAAACCAAAATGTTAAAACATAAGGAATAAATTCGTCAGATTCATACATATAAACAAATAGGTATTTTAAAATGACATTTATTCGTGTGGTAAAACTCTGACCTTTTAAGAGTTGGATTTGTAATAAACCTATTTTATATATACTTTAAATTTATGTTAATCAAAACATGTTGATAATGACACAAATGAAAACATGAAAAAAAGTATGAAGAATATACCTTCTTTAGCCAGGGATCGAACCCAAGACATAGTTAAGGAAGAAACATCCAACAATTAACAAAATCACCAAAACCAGCGGACCAAAACTACTTAACGGCTATACTTGCACAAATATCTAATATATATGAAACCTCTTGAACCTATTTCAATGTTGTGACACCAACTTTCTCTTTTACTACATATACATAATATTGTCAATTGGATTGTCTAGTTAGTGACAGTCTTGTTGACCTCAAAAGTCAAAAAGAAGTATAATCTTTAACTAGCTACTAACATTTAAATAAATCTAAATGCCAAACTGCAAAGATATAATGCAGATTAATCTTTTAATGGTCCGTTCAAGAAAAAATAAAAATCTTGATAAAAAAAATTAACATTCATAGTACTTGTTCATATCCATAAAGCCAAAAATAAACCAATCAAACATATCTAAACAAAACTAAATGCAAACTTTCATTTCATAACTTGTAAAAGCCATCCACATACATTTAACAAATCTATAAATTGACCTTTACAAACTATTTATTACCCAAAATTAGGTTAACTTGTCACAACATATTACCAATTTTTCATGTTAATTGACAAGATAATATATTACAAAGAAATTCAACTTCCAAATAGAACACATTTCAATCTCTTGTTCTTCATATCCCGTTTATGAGCCATTTCTTCGTGAATCTTAATCGAATTCAGAGCCCCGAGACAATTTCTGATGCTCGAGAACACAACCATCTTGAATTTGGGCGGGGAAGAGGGTATGAACGAATAGGGGAGTTAGGGGTCAAATGAAGTATTTGGGGACACGTATGAACGAACAAAGAGGGGTGTTAGGGTTTAAAAGAGGACAGGGATTATTTTTTTTAATTGAAATTGCCACATATTTGGGGGTTAACAGATCTCTTTAACTCTGTTTGGAAGTTGTATTCAAATTGATATAATTATTACATATATATATATATATATATATATGTATGTATGTATGTATTTAAAGAGTTAAAGGTTTTGAAATTGTATACAGATAGATGAACAATCGAACCACATGTATACAAACATAATTTTTTTCATTTCAGAAAGATAACTACGAATCATAAAGAAAATGCAAAGTGAAAAATTTAATCATTGGCCTGGGTGGCTGGATGCAATGCATACGAGTGTCGGCATTATTCAAAGTGTCCTTGATAAAGATTTTTTTTATCATTCTGTTATGGAGAGTAGCTGGTGTTCTTGCCACTGAAGTTGTGAAAGTCATACAGTTGGATCGCGATTAAAGGTGTGGTTTTGCTATAAAAAATCATTTTAATACACAAAAAAATAAACGAACTTTTAATAAGATAATCAAGCAATAAAAATATTAAAATCAACAATAAAAAATATAAAAGACCGAAAATAAATAGAAACTTAATAGTTATTTGATATTTTGAAGAAATTACAAAATTCTATAAAAAAAAATGTTATGTGACTAATATGTCAATTGAAAATGTTAAAGGAAATAAAAGTTTTGGGAATACTTTTAGCAAGAAAGTACATTTAGTCTAACCCTAAGCAAATTGTCTTTTTCTCACATATGAATTATGGAATATCACTTTATGATTCAAAATGAGAATTTTGAAACTTTAACGTTACCGCAAACAATGATGATGTGCATGAGGCTCTTGTTAAACTTTCTTTACTAACCATCATTTTGAATTTGCAACTCTTGTTATAAAGGTGTTTTTGCACTTGATAAATGAACAGCTAACACATAAAGGTGAACAAATCGAGTATTTCTAATGCCCGGTTCCTAGTATGAAAACTGGGTTTGGGTATGCTCAGGTATTGTATTGAGAGAAAAACCAACCCCTATATATCCGGGTTAATGTATGATCGGGTTCCGGTATAAACGGGTATTGAAATTGGGTATGTATACATGGTTTGAATTTGTAATTACTTTACACGGCTAAATATTCGTTTAAAAAGTAAATTTGCTTTGTAATTTGTAAAAATAAATAAAATATATTACAGCAGCCATAAATTCACTCAAATACAAATTATCTACTTTATAATATACATTTAGGAAAAAGCAAAAAGAAAGAAAAACTTATATATTAAAGTTGTAAAGTAAACAATAGAATATACTTACAATTTGGTGTATTTTGTCTGGTATTTAAAAGACCAACATCAGGTATAGGTATGACTAGTTCCGAGTATCAAACGAGTACAAATCGTGTATGATTTCGATCCTAGGTATTAGGTATTGAGATCAAAATGCATATACCCTACAAGTAGGGTCGATTCTTGTCTCGAGTATTGAATGCTCCAGCATAAAAATAACTGGTTCCAAGTTTTTGTTTATCGGGTCCGATTTCAGGTAATGGTTTTTGTGCACCTCTACTTGTGAAATAAGAGATGCGGGCTACTCATTACAAATAAGAGATTTTCAATGTACTTATTGCTTAAGGGTGCTTGTTTTTTATAATCACAACACACATTTAGCTTAAATTTGGATGTGCCAAAAATTTTCAAATAATGGAGTGTGTTCAAAAATGTTAACTCAATTGTAGATTATCATGTTACTTCACCGTGTAGGTTTTCGCCACTTTCTCGTGAAACATATTGGCTACAACTAGCATCTATTAGAGAATTGTGATCCTCTCTCAACAAAGCTATGAAATGGAATTGATATTAAAGAGAAGGAAAAGATTTTAAAAAAAAGCCGGTTTAATCGAAGGCGCCCAACCCACCAAAACCAAACCTGCGAGACATTTGACAGAAACCTAGAAAAAAAATCTTCCTTGTATAAAGAGGGCATCCCAATCAGGGGCGGACCCACATAGTTACGATCAGGGTCCCAGGACACCAATGTTTTTTAAAAATTTCTTAGAAGCGGTATATTAATTTTTTTAAGGACCCCATAAAAATAAGTAGTTGGAACCCTTACTATTAATACTCATGTGGCTTAGTGGAAAGTCTCTTGTTTTCCCTCTTAAACGTCGCGAGTTTGAGGCTTGCAAGGCTGTGTTTCTCCGGTTTTTTTCTTTTTTTCCTTAAATCCTACTTAATGTTAACTGTCTGGTTAGGGTTTTAAACGTTTAAACTCAATGCGCGCAGACATTACAACAAGCACACATCTCAGACTTCTCCGGCCAGCCTAGACAAAATTCTTCATACTCTTTGGTTGCTTTTTGGTCGTTGAAAATAAGAATTTATAGATAAATAGAGATAGAAGAATAGATACAGTATAGTCAAATAGATAGAACTCAACCCAATTTAGAACCAAAATCTCCAGAAAAACCAATTTTTTAGTTCATGACCGCTTCAAGAACCACTTTTCAAAAACAAATAGTTTCAAAATAGATCGATATAATATAAAGAATACATGGCAAAATCAAATTTCTGAATCTTTTTTATTTTACTATAGCTTTTCTTTAAAATATATTCATAGTACAAAAAAGACTTACATCACCGATCGTTATTATTATGATTTATGAGGTTGAAAATTTCAACAGGATATTAGATATGCAAAATACAAGAGCTTGGCAACCGTTTTTATGAGGTAACCACCCAAGATTTTGTGTGTTTTATTATGTTCCTCACCAAGCCTCGACCCGATCCGAACGACCGACCCGAAAAATTTGAACACTATTAAAATAGGACCCCCTTGGCAAAAAATCCTGGGTCCGCCGCTGACCCCCATGGTGTTACGTGGCTTGTTTCCATTCTACACTAACCACTACAACTCTTTTGTTTCTTGTTACTAACCTCAAGATTTAACGCCCTCATATGTACAACTTATGACCAAAACCACGCCTCAGATGCCATAACCAGCTTTTCATAATTCTTACAAGTCATTTTCTATTTCGATTAAGTTCCCAGTTGCGGGTTTAATCATATGCTGGCATGTGTATAACATGCTATCAAAATCGCCAAGTAACACAAAGGAGTCATCTATCTTTAATGTCACATTCACAAAGCCATATGAAAGCTGGCTAATTTCAAACTAATTTTTCCAGATATATGATCTTCTACTACTATCATTACATAACTATTAATGTAATTTGACATAAATTACAAGATTATGTTGAATGAAGCATAATATTATAGTAAAGATTATTCGTTTGAAACACGTTCACATAATGAGTTACCTTCCTGAAATCTCAGCTTCACGTTTGGGCCGGTTGCGAGTCCTCTGCTGACTTGGAGGCTCTTCATAGGCTGGAGTAACTTCTTCGTCTTCGTCTTCGTCTTCATCTTCTTCCTCAGCTTCTAATATTGATTGATTAACTTCTAGCTGTTTCAGTTTACAACAGCATTAAAAACAGAATGCTTATCATTCAACTAGAAGTTTCACCCAAATACATATCATAAACCTGTATTATCCATATGACATCTAATTGCAAATATCTATCAATTAGTTTGCAGATCGGTATTAGCTGCAGATTATTCGGTGATCGGTGAGTGACCAACGTGATCTCAGCTAATCGGACCCAATAATCATAGCCGGTCAAAGCCGGACCAAATCGGCCCAAATTGTTCAAAATCTTTGAAATATTTGAAATTTTATATTTGTTTATCCAACCTATAGTTGTCAGTAGCGAGAATAGCGCGAGCGCATCATAGCGTAAAGGCCTTTTCCCTCTATTTTATGTTTAGCGCCTTAATAACGTAATACATTGATGATTAGAGTTTTTTATTTATTAATTTATTTACTAAAATATCAAAAAACCTGATTTTTAGGCGTTAAAATCCATTAAACACCACCAAACTCAAACCAGTTCCACCGTAAAAACCCAATTTTGTGAACAAAACCGCTATTTTTTTTCAAAAAAATATTCTAATACATTATCGCTAAACATCAAATAGCGCCCGCTGTTTCATCGCTATCGCTACGTAGCGTATAGATGGGCTGTCGCTATTGACAACTATCAACCAGGTTAAATAAGTTTGCAATATTGTACATAACATTTTGTGTGTAACTCCATTGAGTTAAAAGAGAATTTTAAAGAACTCCACTTAGTAATATTTAAAAATATATATATATATATAGAGGGTAAGGTTAAAATGAAAACCCACTTGAGTTGTGAAAACCCTATATAACATTGTTTTTTTTTGTTACATGTAATATATGTTGTAACATTTAATACAAAATATCGAAACATTGAAAAAAAAAAACATTTTTTTACTAATTTTTATATATGTTTTCAGGAGAGAGAAAAAGTTATATTTATATTTTTTATTCACTTTAATTGTGGACCACAAGATTTAAACATTAACTAAAAACATGTGTTTGAGAATGGGTTTCTAGAGTTTTCACAACTCAAGTGGGTTTTCATTTTATACTTAGCCTATATATATATATATATATAGGGGAGATTTCAAATGAGAACCCCTTTGAGTTCTAAGAACTCGAAAGAAATCAGTGTAACGATTTTTTTTTCGAATTTTTTTTACACATGCGTGATATATGTAGGTCACATAGACGTAAAAAAATTACAGAATTTTTTACGCACCGAGTCGACTTTTTACACATGTGTAACAGACGTAAAAGTTAGTGTAATCAGTTACATCTTTATTCTCTCTCCTACTTTGACTTTTTTGCCAGATTTAATCTCAACCACATATTCCACTCCATTTAATTAAATGTGTGGCCTAGAATGGATTAAGTTCTTAAAACTCAACATGGTTCTCAAAAAATCCCTCTTATATATATATATATATATATAGAGGGGAGGGATATTTTGATATATATAGAGGAGGGATATTTTGAGAACATTGTTGAGTTGTAAGAACTTAAGAACTTGATTCTTGATCACACATTTAATTAAATGGATTGGAATATGTGGTTGAGATTAAATCTGACAAAAAGTCATAGCAGGGGAGAGAATAACTATATATAGTGATTACACAACTTTAAACGTTCGTTACATATATGTAATAAGTCGACTCGTTACGTAAAAAATTCTGTAATTTTTTTACGTATATGTAACCTACACATATTACTTATGTGTAAAAAAAATTCGAAAAAAAAATTTGTTACACCGAGTTCTTTCAAGTTCTTAAAACCGAAAGGGGTTCTCGTTTGAAATCTTCCATATATATATATATATATATATATATATATATATATATATATATATATATATATATATATATATATAATGTGAAGTGGGTCGACTATTAAAATAGGTGTAACTATCGTTAACGTTTGCATATATCTGTAATTTGTGTATTCGTTAAACCTGTGTCCGAAGTCGATCCAAAAATTTTCAACAATAAAATGACACGCGATGGTTTCATCAAACACTTATTATGATTATTATTATTATTATTATTATGATTATTATTATTATTATTATTATTATTACCTCTTGATAGAATTGTCGGTCGAGTTTATCGGAAATCTGGATGGAAGTGAAGACTGTGACAGCGAGAAGAGAGAGTGGAAAGAGGAACGCGAAGAGGTAAGTGCTGGTGCCTGGTGGCCCCGCTCGTGTGGCTACCAACCCTCTCCCTCTCCGCCCAGACCTAGATGCTTCTTTACCACTAATCGACAACGGCAACGGTGACGGAGATGAATAATAATCGAGGCCGAGGAGGAAAGAGGGTGTTGTGAGACTCGCCATCAACGTTATCCAATATCCACACTGGGATGGATGGATGGATGGATGGATGGATGGATGTTATTTTATATTTTATATCAGATCAATATTGCAAAACCACCCCCCCTATATAATATAAAGAAATGCGACGTTGAGCATGTCGGGTTGGTGAGTTGATGGGTTGAAATTTGCAACCTGTAATATAAGGGATTTCGAGTCTAACCTTAACTAATAACTTTGATATTTACTGTTTACAAACATGAAACAAGTTTAAATTTAAGTTTGGTATTCATAATTTCCACTTTCATATCGTATAATTTTTTTAATATTTTCTGAAAGTGGTTATGAATTGATGAGAGAGAAAACAAAATAATAATAAATATATAAAAAGATATTATTTAGTTGAAAAGAACAATTATTTTGTGGCATTTGTAATGAATATAGCAGGTGTGTGCATGAAGCCGGGAGGGTATTACATAAGGAATGGACCATGCCTGACCTGGTTTGAATGATGGTTGGGGATGAAGCTCTTCTAAGAGACTTCATGACAGATGCCTTCTTTGATGTGATGTTTTGTGACATTTATAGTTGGGGATGCGAGGAGAGGAGCTGGTGGAGAGAAAAGATAGTGATTTTTAGTATAATTACATGGATTTGATAAGGAATGGGCTAGGAATGCTCTAAGCATGAAACACAACGCATTATAGCTAAAGCAATAAGTTTTAAGTGCTAATATGATTCTCACAATAACTAACTAAATTATTGTTTATTTTTTTCATTTTTTGAACTGCGTTTATAACTATCCCCACCTCGAATAAACCTTTCTGAGACGGTATTTATCCTTTTTAAACATGAAACACACGGGTTTATATGATGGGTCACCAACTCACCATGGCTAAGAAAGGAAACTATGAGCACGCCTGTCATGGTCAATTATCATATAATTATCCCAAGAGAATTCACCATCCTAGAGTCATATAAAGGTTTGTGAAGTTGTCATGTTTTGTCAAATTTTATCCAAGTCAGGCATTAATACAACCCACGGGCTCGTGAACTCAGCAAACCTACATAAACCAAGCTCGCTAAGCACGCTTGCTCAAGCCCAAATACATCTATACGACTATACGTCACATCAAAGTTAAGCAAGCAAAAGGATGAATACATATTGATCAAAGTCATACTTCACATTTTAAATACACCTATACATATTTCACATAATAAGACTCAAATCAAGTATGTTTCTAAACCCCCAACCCGCAACTTCCCTGCACGCTTGGCTAATATGATCGGGAACATCCCTCAATCAAGCAAAAGTCAACTCATATCAAGTCAAAGTCAACTCTACAACTATCAATTATCTGGTCTCGGATATGACCTCGTTTTCCATAGTGGGGCCTGGGGGAGACAACGGTGGCACAGCTACTTGCTGAAACTCTGTAACTTCCAAAGCCTTCCTAACAGTTGCTTGGGATTCGTTCTCTGGGTTTCTTCTTATCTTCCTTGGGGATGGTGATCGGGCCCCACTAGTCCTCGAAGAGTTACTACTCTCTATAGAAGCTAAGAATTTATCCCGTGACAGAGTTGTATTGGCGTTAGCAATCACCGAGCTAAACACACCTGATTCCTTCAAACCCTCAATAATAACCTGTAATAATATATTAACATAGTTTTTGTAGCCACAATAAACGCGCTATTATTTTTTTTAAGGCTTAAAAGTATAACTCTTACCGATGGGGCGTATATGCGAGTTAAAATCCCTTTTCTTAACAATTTCAAGTTTATTGTTTTGTCGGTCCACACCACATGCTCACGATACCTAGCATAAATGACAACCATAATCAATTATAAAGTAAATCAAATTTAATTTATAAAGTTAGAAGGTTTAAGATTTACCAATTTAGCTTTTCTTCTTCTGTAGCAGTCGAAGCAACTATGAATGCCTGAACCAATAATATTACAAGAAACGATTAAATAAACTCAATTGGTTATAAGAAAAACAATCAGAAATAATTTGATGAACTTACGGCTCGATCAAATTCTAACATAAAGCATCTTTTGACATCATCTTTAGTAGGCTTGCATCCACATCTATCGCGCCTCGATGTCAAATCAGAGAATTTAGCATATGTATAATGTAGAACAGCAGCTTCTTCCAGTTTTATCTCCCTGTGTAAAATAATCATACAAGCATGTCCTTTTTGGTAAATTCATCAATTAAAATGGTTATTCAATATCACAACTTCAAACAGAAAAAACACTGATATTGGTTATTTAATATCCCTTTTTTAGGCTATAAAGTAAAAAAGATTAGAGAAATTACTTTGGAGTTTTCATGTAATTGTGCCACCTGTGAGCACCGTTAGGTCTTAAATGATCCTGAACCCGAGCAACTGATTTTCCGTTCCCATAAGTTAAAAAGTAATTTGGATTCCCGCGAGTAGATTCTTTGTACATGCCAAAGTACGTGTCCTTTGGAAGATGATCATAGTTCCTTTTAAACATTGATACCTAATTAAATGCATACAAAAAAAAATCAAGTTTCTGCTGTTTGATTCTAGTGGGGGTGCTTATCGGTTCGGTTTTCGAGTTCCTAGTACAGGTTCCTTGGTTTTGATTAACTTTTCGGTCAAACCAAACCCTAAACCAAATTTGATTTTAAATTTGGTTCGGTTTCCATTTGAAACTAAAAAACCAAAACCAAAATTTAACAAAATAATTGTTAATCGATTCGATTTCAGATACAAACTGTAACAAGTTTTAACATAATAAGCGTTTAACAATTCGATTTCGGTTTTAACCGAAAAACCAAATTTAACAAGATGAGTGTTCTTTGGTTCGAGTTTCAGGTTCCTCGGTTTTGAAAAGGACGAAATGTTATTGAGCCCAATATAACTAACTCGGTTCGATTTTCAGAGCCAAATAACTAACTTGGTACGGTCTCAAAACCAAATAACTAAGTCAGTTCAGTTATTCGACTTGGTTAAACACCGAACCAAGAACCATGTAATACGGTTCGCTTTTTAAAGGTTCCAGTCAAATGTTTGAGAAATGTCTTGTTTACACAAGTAAATTACCTCTATAAAAGGATCCTTGATGTCATCGCGCTCTACACTGCTCTCCTGTACAAAACGAAGACCAAAAGAAAGTGTCAGTTGTTGGTTAATAAGTTAATAGCATGTCGTTGGTAATTTATAATTAACTTAGTCAATAATAGATGATTAAATAGGTCAAACTTATTCCCATGATGAACAACTTTAAAATATTAAAATTAGAAAAAGCAAAGTATTATGCTTGTTAACTTGATCCTTTAATTAAGTGTATACCGATTACTTAATTGTGTTTGCGAGTTTCATTAACCCAAAAAACACCTTAATTCTAGCAATCGGGAATGAGCACTGCAAAAACAATAATAACTAGTGCAAATATTCTCACTAGACAGATTGCATAACATACATAATTTGGAAAAACCACCATATCCACATCACTAGGAATATCACGAAGTAACTTCCTTAAAGAATATTCCCCACCACCAGCCGGGTGTATCAATTCATCTGTGTCAAGATGAAGTATCCAATCCACGCCTGAATTCTAACAATTTCACAAACAAAAATGTCATGAACTATCAATAACAGCATAATTGATGGTGTTTTTATGCTATAATATAAAAAGAAGAAAAATACATACCCTTGCCATAACTATAGCCATTTCCATATTGAGCGATTGCTTTACAAAAAGCTCATAGTTACATGGTTTATAAAAGAAACTTGACAACCACGTTTCATTCCAGATCCGACTTTTGATGCCAAAATAAAAAATCAGAAAATTTGCATGTTAATTTTCAAGCAAACAGTAAAAAATGATAACTAAAACATGTTTACATTAAATAAGACTAATTAGATTTTAATAATTCAAACTATGGCCCTGCTACTAGTTGTGCTATTAATGGGATTTTTACTGGGTGTGATTGATTGATTGATTGAAACTATGACCGATTGGTCAAAATTATCAATACTGGCAATGTGACCAATAACATTCCTAACTTTCAGTTTCAGCAACTTTGTCTGCCCTACTAAACAGTCAACTGATTTTAGTCGCAATCAAAATGTTGTAAATTTTTTTGAAACGGCATAAATGACAGCTAGGGGCAAGCGGAATAACTTTTCGTTAAGAGTGAGAATGCAGTTAGCAACGAAAGTGAAACATAGAAGTACAGGTGGCAATCTTGAACCATTCTTGATTTGGGCAAAAATAAATTGTATATGGGTCAAATCGGGACACCTCAAATTAGTCAATTGGGGTCACCTCATATCAGTCAACAAGCAAGAATTATAGAACTTGTTAACTTAAAAAAGGTTTAAATGGGTTAGCACCACTTATGACCATGTTTCTCCCCACCACCTACTAGTGTCGCCACCGCCACAGCTGACACGCCTACCGCCGCCGCAACCCCTGATGCAACCTCGTAGTCATTCCCACCACCGCCGCTGCAACCACCTCCACTGTCACCAGTCATCACTAGCCACCATAAAATAATATAGCGGGTAAACCTATTTTGGTACTTTTTCTAAACAACTCATTTCAGCCTGGCTCCCTTTTGACTACAAACAATTTTCGCCCGAAAGCAAATTGATAACTATTTAAGCGGCTCATTTTAACCCAAGCCCGTCCTGACCGGTGAATCAACCCCACCCGACCAGCCCACTCCCAGTTTGCCAAGCCTAGACACTAATTTAGGAGTGTCATTGGTCACATTATCGGTAGGAATTATTATCGGCCAATGGGTCATATTTTGGATTACTAAAATAAAATTTGCCTTAAAATTTTCCCTATTCATATATCTGATTGTTCTTGAGCTATACTTGAGGGTTTCATGAATGAAAAAAACTAGAGCATGTCGCACAACCTCAAATCAAATAGTTACATGGACAAGCTACTAACCTGTTAGCTTGTTGCTCTTCTAATTCTTTTGTTCTGTATATGACTCTGACCCCCTAAAAACAAAAACAAACATTATGTCACAGTTTTCAATAAGACTATAAGTAACTTCGTATAACAGAATAAACATTGTAAATATAAACAATGAAATAATCAATCTAATAGAAGATTTATCTACAAATAAAGGTGGGGCCGTGGAAGTTGAAACTTACAGGAATAGATTCAAGAACTTTTGAAACAGTTGGAGATGCAGCTTTGCCTTCAACAAACAGAAAGAAGGTCCCAACCCCAAGTACTTTATGATAGAACATCCAAGGCAAGATCTGATCTAATCCAGCAGATGTACTAGTTGTAATACATATCTGATCACATATAGATTAAACTGTTAAAACAAGTCATAGTGATGAAAAGAATAACTTATCAGTGACGCAAAAAACAAATATAATATGAATACTAATTACTGCAGGGGTGGAGCATGCAGAATCAGAAAACTCCATAACTTGAATCAAAGAAAAAGCAACAGCAGAAATAGATAAAACACAATGTTAGGTATCCCAACACTGTGTCCTGTAACTCATAAGTATAAATTTGAGTATGTTCAGTCATACAATCCAGCGGTTTAAAGATAAAACAGCAAATCCATCTAAAGATGCTACGAGGTTGGAAAGTCTAAGAGAATATCATGTAGTTTTACAACATATAAATCTATTTACAGGAGAAATTGTAGCCAACATGAACCCTAATGGCAGTGTGTGCCTAAAGGCTAAAACCCCAAATTGATAAGAAGCGCCATATCAGATCAGCTAGCATTAACTCAAAGTTAGCAGCTTCATGGAATTTTGAACTAAAAACACCTAAAATTAGAGTAATTTCACATCCAGAACAACTAAATTCACGATCTGAATTCTGAACAAGCAAAATAATCTTCTCTCATTAATCTAAACTGCATAAATGTAATAATTACATATATGAAACCTAAATCATCAAAATTTTCAAAGAAACATGTAAACTTAGTGTGACTTCACATATAGAATAGCTAACTTCATAATCTGAACAAGCAAAAGCATCTTCCCTCATTAACCTAAACTCTATAGATGTAAGAACTATAAGTCTCATCCAAAACTAAATTAACTTCCACTTTAAGATTCATACATATGAAACCTAACACATTTGAAATTCAAATTCCACATGGAACCTATAATGTCAAATCCACTAATTTAAAACTCACTTCACGAGCAATATCACACCAAATCAGCTAGCATTAACTCACAATTAGCAAATTCATGGAACTTTTCAATAAAAACACCTTAATTTAGTGTGATTTCACATACAGAATAGCTGAATTCATGATCCAAAGCAAAAGCATCCTCTCACATTAATCTAAACTGCATAACTACAGGCCTCATCCCAAACAAATTAAAATTTCACTTGAAGATTCATACATATAAAACCTAATTTATCTCAAATTCATATGGAACAAAATTACAATGCCATAACCATCACTTCACTCGCAAAGAAACTCAGACATCAATTCTCACAGAAACTGCAACAAAATCAGCTAGCATTAGCTCACAATTAGCATATTCATCGTAGTATTCAATAAAAAACACCTAAAATTTAGTGTAATTTCACATGCATACAGAATAACTGAATTCATTATCTGAAGCAAAAGCATCTTCTCTCATTAACCTTAACCAAAACCTAAACTGTATAAACCTAATTTATCTCAAATTCACTCGGAACAAATTACAATGCCAGATCCACTAACTAAATTACTACTCAATCACTTCACTCACAACAAAACTTAAACATCTGTTCTCACTAGGGGTGGCAAATGTGACCCATGGGTTGAATGGGTTGTAATAAAATGTATATAATGGGTCAGAATGGGTCAAGCTAAAAGAAGAAAATGATTGAAACGGGTCAAAATGGGTTGACATTTCTTGAGTTTTTTTTTTATGGAACGAGAAAAACGGAGGAAACTTTTTAGTTTTTTTTACTTTTTTAGTTTTTGATTTATATTTCGAGTTATGATTTTTTATTTTTTGAATACTTTAGTGAGGGGTTTCTGAAACCCCAACCCATTTTGGCCCATTTCAAAAACCCCTCATTAAAAAGATCAAAAAAATAATTAAAAGATCATAACTCGAAATATAAATCAAAAGCTAAAAAAGTAAAAAAACTAAAAAGTTTTCTCCGTTTTTCTTGTTCCATAAAAAGGAAAAAAGAAAAAAAATAACTCAAGAAATGTCAACCTGTTTAGACCCATTTCAATCATTTTCTTCTTTTAGCTTGACCCATTCTGACCCATTATATACATTTTATTACAACCCATGGGTCCATTTGCCACCCCTAATTCTCACAGAAACCGCAACAAAATCAGCTAGCATTAACTCATATTCATCGAATTTTTCAATAAAAACACCTAAATTCAGTGTAATTTCAATAAAAACCCCTCATTAAAAAGATCAAAAAAATAATTAAAAGATCATAACTCGAAATATAAATCAAAAGCTAAAAAAGTAAAAAACCTAAAAAGTTTTCTCCGTTTTTCTTGTTCCATAAAAAGGAAAAAAGAAAAAAATAACTCAAGAAATGTCAACCTGTTTAGACCCATTTCAATCATTTTCTTCTTTTAGCTTGACCCATTCTGACCCATTATATACATTTTATTACAACCCATGGGTCCATTTGCCACCCCTAATTCTCACAGAAACCGCAACAAAATCAGCTAGCATTAACTCATATTCATCGAATTTTTCAATAAAAACACCTAAATTCAGTGTAATTTCACATACAGAATAACTGACTTCATGATCTGAAATAAAGGCATCTTCTCTCATTAACCTAAACCTAATTCATGTATAAACCTCATTAACTGACTTCATGTATAAACCTAATTCATCCCAAATTTAAACATCACATGAAAGCCAGATCCACTAATTTGAAACTCACTTCACTAGTAATATCGTATCAAATCAGCTAGCATTAACACGCAATTAGCAGATTCATTGAACTTTTCAATAAAAAACACCTAAATTTAGTGTAATACCACATACGACCTGAAGTAAAAGCATCTTCTGTCATTAACCTAAACTGTATAAACATAATAACTACAGGCCTAATTCATACTTATAAAGCCTAATTAATCTCAAATTCACACGGAAAAGAAATTACAATGCCAGATCCACTAAATAAATTAATAAATAGTCAATCACTTCACTAGCAATAATATCATATCAAATCAGCTAGCATTAACTCACAATTAGCAGATTCATCAATATTTACATACAGAATAACTGAATTCATGATCTGAAGCAAAAGCATCTTGTCTCATTAATTCAAAATTAGAACGCCAGATCCACAAACTAAATGAATTAATAATATAATAATACTCGATGATACCTTAGGTTTAAGATTTGTATGATAGTGAAACTGATAATAAGGAGAAGACGATTGAGATTGAGCTAACGATAGGCAATCCGATGCGGAGTGGTGTTCGGTAACGGTAGCGAGTGGCGAGGAGTCCATGCCGGGGAACTGAAGGTGAGAAGCTGAATCGTGGACGTCTACAACACCGCCGCCGCGCCATTGGAGAACAAAGGCGAAGGCGGCGAGTGTGATTGGGAGGAGAGTGAGGAGGAGGATTAGTTTCGATGCGAAAGAGTGGTTGGTGGCGGCAGTTGTTTGCGCTGCTGGTTTTGCCATTCAGGATGCTGGTTGAGTGTTTGGTGAGTCAGACGAAGACGAAAGGTTTGGTTTTTTAATTTGCCTTTTTAGAGAAGATTTTATCAACTTACGCCTAATGATATTCCAGTGCCTGGCATTTGATCAGCTCTTTCCCAACAACACTTTACTATGAAGAAGCACGGATCTAATTCTGGGAGAACCGGATCTATGTTTCAACCGAGTATGAACTACAACACGAACCAACAAGTAAGACGTATTCAGATCTCAGCCAGATTCCTACAAAACAAGCACCGTGAGTCTTGCTACGGGAATGACGGGAGTGGGGTCTTCGCATAACCACCCTCCGGCGTGAGAATAAGTAATGTTCTTAAGGAGAGAAAGTACAAAGTGATTGATGTAATGTTTGAGGAGTGAATGAGTACCTCCTGATAGCGATGAAGGTATTTATAGCCGAGGATGGGGGAAGATGATTGGTGAAGTTGCCATGTCTAGATATTCATTTCTACCTGAATGGACACATGTTGCGCTTTGATAGGGTGCGACAGGCTAGCCATGTGCATGGTTGTTACCAGGTGTCCATATGTCCCTCTTTCATTGCTTGATGTCCTTCTCAGGGAATGTTATGGTAATTTTCTAAACTATGTTGTTATAACTGCCCTTTTTTGCCACGTAAGGAGTCTCTATTGTTTCTTCCTTGTTGTGGGGCTTCTCGCAGTCCGCGGATCTTCATCCGCGGGTATCATTAATGACCCGCTGGTGTTATTGGTGATCCGCGGATCTCTTTCTTGGATTTGCGGGTCACTTTTGTTACCCTACCTCTATAGTCACAATCCATTGCCTTTCCCAAAGGTGGATCCTCTACCAAACTTCAAAGGAGTAGTCATCGTCTTCAATGATTTCATCACATATTGAAGTTGACCCGGCTCGTTCAAGCATTTAGCGCAAGACAGATACTTCACCACAAAATTTTGGTACGAAGTAACGGAATGGACGAAGTAATTGAATGAAATGAAATGAATTATTATTTTGATAGGAAGAAAAAAAAGAACATTAAAACGGTAGTGAGTGGTGGTGGGAAGTAGGTGGCGGTCATGGCTTTGGTGGGCGGTGATGGTGGTGGGCGGTAGTGGGCGACATGAGATAATGGTGGTTGGAGGTGGGTGGTGGTGGTGGCGGCGGCAGGCATGGTGGGCAGGGGCGATGGTGGTGAGGGGGCGATGGTTGATGGCGGTGGGTGGTGGTGGCGGTAACAACGGCGGTGGACGGTGATAGTGATGGTTGGTGGAAACGACGGTGGTGGTTGATGGTGGTGGGTGTCGATGGTGGTGGTGGTGGAGGCGATGTAGGGTGAAAGATGGAATGAAATGAAAAAGAACATGGGGGCATGGATGGAATGAAATTAGGGTGTAGAATGGACTAGATAATTGGCCGTCCCATTCATTTGATCAACCAAACACACTTTTCTCAATTTCCTCACAATAAGTCATCCCATTCCGATCTCCATTCTTACATACCAAACGCTACCTAGAGAGGAATGCAAGAATCTACCGAAAGTGTCACATACTCAAGCCTAAAGAGAGTTTATATGAATAATAACATATAATAGGTTTGTGTATGTATTTTTGTTTAATCATGTAATCATCTATTTATCATCACTTCTTCAATACATATGAACACTATGTAAGCCCAATAGGCCCTTTATGAATGCATTTCAACTAGGGCCCATAAATATGCAAGACCTATTTGCCCTAGGCCCCAACCATTGCATTGCATATTCATCAATATTTTATCCAAATCCAAACTTTTTATCCACTTGTTAGTTGCTACTAATGAAGACTTACTCTCGACAAGTTATTCTTACTAGCATAGTTTTATACAAACAAGAAGCAATCCTATCGTTCACAATACCTCCTATCTCTTTGTAGTCATTCCTTATATTCTATCTAGGGTTTGAATTTGATCACATCATACCATCAATGCAATACACAAAGTAAATTGAACAAACTTTGAACCTAATTAAGCAAACGAACACAAAGAATTGAAGACGCAATGCACTAGTTGCAGCATGTAAGCAACATATTCTTACCAAATCAAGCCAATTAACCACCAAAGCAAACAGAAACCACAAACGAACACTTGTGTTAAAGTGCACAACCCCCCCCCCCCCCCGCAATAAATGCAATCGAACCTCAAAAGACACGCAATGGCCTTGCCACATCACGAAGAGACATCACAACAGGTGACAACTTGACCAGGCTTTAAGCACTTGTAATCGATGCATAACAATAGATCACAAACACTAAATTTGATAATTACTATATATATAAATAAGAACTTTGGTGCCGCAAGTACCCTATTAGGCCATCTGGCGGCACCGTATTAGACCATGAATTACGCTGTACCTTTTGTTTTATTTAGTTCAATTACCATAAGGAATGTAATGGAAACCGCCCAAACATTAATTTCTTATTTGTTGGAGTTCCGGTACCATAACAAAACTGACGGAAAACCGACTCAATATGGTAAACTCGTCAGCTCAACGTCTGTGACCGACAACGCTCGGGTTTTACCAGTGCGCAAGTTTATTGACCCCACCCCCCAATTGGTCATTGATCCACCTTTATTTTTTTATTAATTTTCTTTTTGCGTTTTTTAGCTCCAGTACCAAGATAAATGTAAATGAAGTTGATCGAATTTGTGTCAAGTTACCATCTTAATGCCCTGGACCGACAACTCTAGGATTTTACCACCACCTAGGTTTGTCGACCAAATAAACACCGTTTTAAATAATTTGTTTTTTTAATGTTAATTTGATTAATTTTTCTGAGTTTTAACACTCAAATTTACCAACGGTGTCTATAACGTAACGAACGTAACCAATGCCAACCAAATTCGCGTTGACTCACATTCATAAAACTGACGGAAAACCGACTCAATATGGTAAACTCGCCGCCTCAACGCCCGTGATCGACAACGCTCGGGTTTTACCAGCACGCAAGTTTATTGACCCCCTCCCCCAATTGGTCATTGATCCACCTTAATTTTTTTTTTTTTGCGTTTTTTAGCTCCAGTACCAAAATGAATGTAAATGAAGCTGATCGAATTTGTGTCAAGTTACCATCTTAATGCCCTGGATCGACAACTCTTGGATTTTACCACCACCCAGGTTTGCCAACCAAATAAACATCATTTTAAATATTTTGTTTTTTTAAATGTTAATTTGATGAATTTTGTTGGGTTTTAACACTCAAATTTACCAACGGTGTCTATAACGTAACGAACCTAACCAGTGCCAACCAAATTTGCGTCGACTCACCTTCGTAAAACTCAGGTTTTACCAACACCCGATTTTCAACGTTGGGGCTTTGCCAGCAGCCCCGCACAACATAAAAAAATAGTTTATATGCTAATAATAATTCAACAAGTAACGAGAAGAAATCAAATAGGTGGTAAACAAAAAGGACCAAAATATGTATAGAGATTTTAATAATAGAAAACCTAAACCTAAAAAAATCGAGGCCGCCTCTTGTATTCATTCCCCACCGTCGATGCGCCACCGTTGATCACCGTCACGGCAGCCTCATTGACATTTATCAAACACCTTCCGTGCACTCAAATTTTACTACTGCTGGTCGTTGATTATTATTATACTCGTAATTATCAACAACCCACTTCGGATTTCGCCATGACTGATCAACCTCAGGTCAGTGACTGAGTGAGTGATAATAATTTTTGTAATTTTGATTGATTTCAAGATGCTTAGAGTGTTGGTAATTAGTTTTCTATGATCTAGTTAGTTGTGCTAGGTTACCAGAATTAGGGATGAGCAAATGATACCAACTATTTGAGGTTTCGGGATCGGTTCGGTCCAGTACCGAATATCTGAGGTTTCGGGATTGGTACGGTACCGACTATTTGAGGTTTCGGAATCGGTACGATACTGACTATTTGGTTGGTACGGAACCGACTATTTGAGGTTTCGTGATTGGTCCGGTACCGACTATTTGAGGTTTCTGGATTGGTACGGTACCGCTATTTAACAAAGTAGGGATCCGTATTGGTATTTTCCGAGCATTTTTGGTACCAGTACGGGAACCAAGTTTTTGGGAAATTTGGGATCGGCACCCGTATGTTATTGAGCTCATCTATAGGTTTCGTGTTTTGAACTATTAATATTTTGCCCAATTTTGATTGCTTTTAGAGAAGTTCATATGACGTCACATTCGATTGAAATATGCGGATTTTTTTTTCATATTCGGTGATTTTAGTGTTATTTATGTTGTACGCTCAAATTAAATGCATTGAACTAATTTGAAACTTTTGAAGATGGTCTTGTATCCGCTTTAAAATTGGTGACTGATCATAAAATATTATTTTCATTAATCTCAAGATCAAGATTATTGATATGGTTTTTGAGTAGTAGGGTTCTAAACAAGCAAGGAATCATCAACCGGTTCACAATGATGTTATACAATTTTAATTATGAGTTTGTCGTTCTTTGATTCTAGTATTTGTGGTACTATTGCATCTGGTGTGTTAGTAGTGAGTAGCTTTTAAATGATTTAGAAGCGCTGTCCTCAGTTGTCCATATGTTGAACACTATCTACTCTTTATTGCATTCAAGCATAACAAGAGTTATTCTTTGCTTAAAGATGCACATGTTAATAAGGTCATTAGTCTAACCACAAACCTCAAAAGCCTCGCCTAGCTTTTGTGCTTTTTTAAGCTAAGGAAGTCTTTTATTGTGCTTGAATGCGATAAGACGAGGTAGTTTTTATTGTATGAATGGAGGATGGTTTTAAGTTGCGTATGCTGCGTTTTGTTGCTTTTTTGTCCAAAAATGCCGATGCGAGTTGCAAACGCATCACATATGCGATGCGCTCTTTATTATGATATGCGTGCATGATGTGTGCAATTTAAGGCCAGGTTCACGCTAGATGTCGAAACCCTCACTGTGGAGGGAAGGAGGAGTAGAGGCAGACAGACCTAAACTCACTTGGGATGATAGGATTAAGCAGGATTTAGTAGAATTACACTTCTCTAAGGACATGGTCCAGGATAGGAGCTCGTGGAGACATACGATTAAGGTTGATGAACTTTAGGCGGGGTTATATTTTTTTGCTAGCCTTTGCTTGTTATTCTACACACGCGCGCGCGCATACACACACGGCATCTTTGGTTTATGGTAGGTTTTCAATCATGTGCTTTTTTAAAACAATCACTACTAACATACGGACACTATATATTTGTATGCTATGCTTTTTGATGCAAGTCTTGATTAGAGTTGGGGGTCTCATTAGAAGCAACCTTTTTATTCTTTTGGATAGAGGTATGGCTTGCCTACATCCCACCCTTGCCAGACCCTACAAATAGCTTTGCTATTGGTGGGATTATTACTGGGCATGGTTGTTGTTCACGCTAGATGTAGTAGTACTGCCTGTACTAGGATTTTGTAGTGGTTATTGTAGAAAACCGTTGCCAACTGGTTGATGATTCATCGTTTGTTGTTTATAAACCCTTAAAACACATCAATGGTCTTAACCTTGAGATTAATGGGAAAGATATTTCTATGCTTTCTTACAATGAAACACTTTTTATTCTTGACTGAGGTAAATGGTACCCTAAACCGTAAAGCTAAGAACACAAGGCTGTTAAAGCATACAAACAAGAAATTAATTCTATTTAATACAAGATGATCGTCAAATATTCTAATTATTTTATACATATATTGGTCAAAATTTGAACGGAAACGAGGCAATGTTACGGGTCATAGTTTTCGCATAGCAAATGCTTGTCAAGTTAACAATGGTCTCTAGATGTGCTTGAAACAGAGTTAATGGTTGAAGGGTGTGTTTGGTAATAATGCATTTATAGTCGGTAATAACTAATATTCTAATATTCTTTATTTTATTATTTAATCTTGCAGGTACTGTTATTTGGTTCATTTTCTGAAGATGAAGTCAAATCATGGCTTAATAAGCCATCTAAAAATGCCGAAAAGACTGTGAAAACTAAACCTGTGGATCTTAATTCGTTAAAGATATCGAATGAAATATCTTTTGGTAGTTTTAATGGTGAATCAAATAACAACCCGACTGGCGTTTGCAAGAATGGTAAAGTTAACCATACCGAACCCGTCAACAATCTCAAGCCTGAAGCTTTAGCACATCCAAAACAAAATGGAGCACCGCATCATAATGGTAACATGGGCCCAAAACAAGTTGATAACGTTAATTCGGTAGTGAATAGTAAAGTTGAAACTTTGGGTAGTGTGAAAGAAGAGAAGATGAATAACCTGATTGATGGAAATCATGTAAATGATTTAGAGATGTGTTTATTACCTCGTGGGTTAATTAACTCGGGGAACATGTGTTTTCTCAATGCTACACTACAAGCTCTTTTGTCTTGTTCTCCAGTAGTTCAGCTTTTGCAGGGTATACGGACGCGTATTGCTCACAAGGTTTGTTACATTTTGTAGATTCAAATGTTGTGAATTGTTTTCTATATTAGATGCTAGTTTTCACAGTCCGGCTTTGATGGTTTTTAGGTCAAATTGTGAGTCAAATCATTGGTAACGTTTAACGTCTGAAAGTCAAATCGAACCACACTAAATGTTAGTGGCTTCTGTTTGGTTTCACGGTTTTGGTTTAGTAGGTCTTTTGTAATTAAAAATACATATACAATGATAAAATGAGGAAAAAAACAATAATGTTACAACAACTGAAACTTAGAAAACCAGCACGCATTGTTTTGTTAAGCAAAGCCCAATCATGTGTCTTGTGCAACTTAAATAATGAAATATTTTAGTAATATATAAGAAGTCACATAGCCCAAATTTATAGTCTGTTTTGATACTGTTTTTCCCGACTGGTTTTAAGCAAAAACTTTAAACCAAATGCTTGGAACTTCTTGAAAATTTTAACCCGACTGACCAAAAAGAAAAAAAAAACTCGACTGTGAAAACACGCCAATAGTAACATATAAATGTTATATGAACATAACTAAAAAGGTTATCTTGCATTATCTTATCTAGACCGGCTATCCAACATTGGCTGCATTTGGTGAATTTCTTTCTGAATTCAAGATGCCAGCTGGCACAATCTCAAAGGACCTAAACCATATGCAAACGGGCCGACCTTTTAGCCCCGCCATGTTTGAAGTAGTCTTGAAGAATTTCACTCCTGATGTTCCCAATAGCATATCCGGGAGGCCCAGGTACGTGTTAAACTCAGCTTTATAAAATATTGTTCGAAAGTCGATTTAATGTTAAGTGTTAACACATGAAATAATTTCTTTTTAGGCAAGAAGATGCACAAGAGTTTTTAAGTTTCATCATGCATCAAATGCACGATGAACTTCTAAAACTTGAAGGAAAATCATCAACTGTTAATGGCAATGGGTCATCATTTGTTTCGTCTGTTGAAGAAGATGATTGGGAGACCGTGGGCCCCAAGAACAAATCTGCGGTAACAAGAACTCAAAACTTTGTTCCTTCAGAGCTGAGTGCAATTTTTGGAGGTCAATTGAGAAGTGTTGTTAAGGCAGCAGGTTAGGGATGAATGTTTTGGGGTTGATTTGTTGGGTGTAACGCGTACATTTCTAATGTATTTGTGTTAGCAGGGAGTAAAGATTCGGCTACTGTTCAACCGTTTCTTTTGCTGCATCTGGATATATCCCATGATGGTGTTGCTAATATTGAGGACGCACTTCGTTTGTATTCTATGCCAGAAACACTTGATGAGTATCGAACAACATCTGGAAAGGTATGATTCAAGTACATCGCTGCATTGACACACACATATTTATCTATATATTTACACATACATACACATAAATATATGCATACATACATATGCAATTATACATACATATATTATATACATGCATAGATAATTATATAATATACATATACAATGATACATAAATATATAGATAAATACTCATACTTACATAAACAATTATACATAGATACACATATAGATACATACATGTATAAATACATACATATGCATATATATATATAATATGAATATGTGATTACTTTAACGATGTATAAAAACAGCTATTCATTGTGCTTGCATATGCTGATAAAACATGGTTAAATCGACTTTTAGGCTGGAGTTGTGACAGCCAGAAAATCTGTTAACTTACAAACACTTCCAAAGATAATGATATTGCATCTGAAGCGGTTTGGCTATGGAACCAATGGAAGTACAAAATTACACAAATCCGTGCGCTTCCCACTCGAATTGCTGTTAAGTCGTGATTTGCTTGTTTCAGCTGCAACAAAGGTAATGCTTGTTATATTCATTTTCATTGCAATCATATATAGCACAAGTCATTATAGAAATACTAAGTATGTGATGTGATAGTTTCTCATGCACCCATTTCAAAACTTGGTAAGTTGGTATGATGCCATATTTGCCCACAAAAAGTCATAATAACATATTATATTAGATATACCGACTTTCAGTTTGTCACATCTATACTCTTCTCTTAAAACGTGTATTAGGATATGAGAATCTGGAGTGTAAGGAAAAAAAGAAGGGTATATAGGTCATAAAGTGTATTTAATAAAATTGTTAAGTACGAAAATTTAAGTATTAAGTATTTTGAACGAGTATATTTGACATAACTTTTTTTTGGTAGGGTGAATGTTATATAATTTTAGCTTTTAGGGGGTATATATGAAATTGTCTCTTGAATAAAATAGATAAAAAGTAGGGTAACAGTTTTCGAGATGCCACCAACAAAACACACAAATAATCAAAACCGTTTAGTAAACGGGTGGTGGTCGGGTTGATCTATTTAATTAAACTGGCTGTGTTCGAGTTAGACATATTTAACTGTTTTAATGAACAGGTCGACCCACCAACCTATTTACGACCTGTTTATCACAACCAATCGACTCGATCAACAAGCTTACAACTTGATTACTACCCTGCCACTCATTTGGCACGTTTAGATAAATGGGTTAAATGGATCTTGTTCAAGTTAGACTTGTTTTACCTGTTTACTTTACGATCTTTTTAACCCGTTTATCAAAACAGCCGACCCAATTAACAAATTTACAACGTGATTACTACCAGTTTTGCTTGTTTAGATAAATGGGTTAAACGTGCCGTGTTTGGTTTCCAGGATTTTAAACGTGTCTATGTTAGGATTAATATTTTTGACACAAATAAAAATATGCAGGGTCGAAAGTACACACTTATTTCATCAGTAACGCATCATGGGAGAGAAGCTTCAAAGGGGCATTACACTGCAGATGCTTGTTATCCAAACCAACAATGGTTTCGGTTCGATGATGCTTCTGTAACCGCAATAAGCAAAAGCAAGGTCTTGCATGACCAAGCCTATATCCTCTTCTACAAAAGACTATAAACAGGAACATGGGCTTATTTTCTAGCACAAGGCCCAGCCCAACGCAACAAGAGATGGCCCACGCAGAGATCTGCCCATGTGGCACGAGTTTAAACGCTGTTGCCGGAAAGCTGATGTCATCGGAAATTGATTGGTTAAGTTTGATTGAATTGGCAAAGTTAGTGTCAGGAATGGTTTTGCAAGTGAGGTTCAGTGTATGTAGAGTATTGATATGTATATTCTTTGCTTCGGTGTCTAGAGGTTTGAAGTATTGGAATGCTGAGTATACATTTGTTTGATCTTTGTTGACTTGTTTTATCGGGTTGTTTCGTTTTGCATTTTGTCGTTATAGTATATTCGATATCAACCAATGAGATCACGTAAATCCCTAACGTGCATTGGATAATTAGTGTTAAGGAATAAGGAGGTTACGGTAGGAAACCCCCGTGGAGATAAGATTAAACTGAATGCTACGGTATGCATAAGAGGTTAGTTGAAGTGAAATTTGTTGAACCTAAATACAGCAGATAAATGCTTTGTGAAGGAGTTGTAGTTAGATTATAAAGGATTCACAGGAGAATAATGGATTTTAATAAAATTATAAATGAGTTTGTTAGCAGCTTCTGTTTTAGTTGATCGATTTAAATGACAAAACTGCTGTTTGCCTATTTCTTTTAATAATGACTGTAAACAGAGTGGGAGGGAATCACTTGAAAATAGAAAACCAAAGTTAAATAATAAGAAAAATTAAATAAAGGAAAAACAAAATGACCAGCCCTCTACTATCTCTCTAAAATTGAGACTTTTAACTCGTTACCTAAAGTTTCTAGGGCTGTTTTTTATATAAATAGCCATTAGTCAAATCTTTTTTCTTTAGAAATGTATTTAACCATGCATGAAAGTTTGATATATTTAACCTAGTACAAGAGTTTGATAAATATTTTTTGTTTTTCTTTTTTCTCGTTGGGGCTCAAGTTTTCGTCGATGATTTTAATTATCAACCCCTGAATTATGGACAATCATCATCCTCATAGTCGTGTATATTGACCAAGAATTGATCTCGAGTAACCATTCCATTCCCTTTTAGGTTAGTGTTCCAGGATGGACTTCATGAATTTATCTAGGGGAACCATTACCCTCTGGTACTCCACAAACTTAATAATCAGTTTAGGCAAGCTAAGCTAATTCCATGTTTTTTGCTTATATAGTTCTTCTACCCTATCTTAACACACACACGCATTGTTCATGTATTTCGCTCAGCTGGTGATCACCATTAGCCCATTAGGGTTGGTGATGATCACATAGTCTCAATGAGTTTTAAACATCCTCTCTCTTTCTTCTTAGGATACATGATTAGATAAACAAACAGCACCACATATTTATGGATTTCAGCTTTTGATGATTCGAAATCTATCTTCAACCTTCTTTGTATATGCATTTACAAACTGCAAAAATAGCAGAGAAAAATTAGGCCTATAGTTAATTATAATCTAAATGACTACTTTGAAGTACACAAGGCCGGCAAGACATTTAAAAAACATATATAAATGATAACCTTCTGTTCTTTTTTTTTTTTAAAAAAAATAGACTATTAAAATAATCACAATAAAAATATATGAATAAATATGTACTAAAACTTTTCGTAAATAGCAAAAGCTTAAAAGTTGAAACACAACATGAATTAGTTTTCACAGCAAAAAGATTATGAATGTGAGTTGAATACAAAAACACACACAATTTAAAGTTGCGGATGATGGTTTTGTTAGATACCTCAAAGTCTAATTGCGTCTTTGTCGTATGAACTCTAGCGTATCCAAATTCACTTATTCTTGAAATGCTCCAACTACCAGCCTGAAATTAATGATACTTATGTTAGCAAGTTTCTTTAAATACATACAATAAGATATGTATTCACCTTTGGAGGGAAATTGTCTAGTTTGAATCCTGCCATCCCAATAATAGCATGAACAGGTGCCTCATAGTTATTGTTGTCATATGTGTCCACTCCATCTGCACCTTTCTTTGGCATTGCTTTACATTGGTTCCGATACACCGCACAAGTTCTTTCATAGTTATGAACATGCCCAAACAAAACCAAGTCTACCTGGTGCATTCACCAAGGGTTGGAAAATTACTTAAAAAACAAGATTTGGACAAGACTACTCTCAATGTAAAGCTAGTAATTTAGCGGACCATGAATTTAGAATATATTGAGACAAACGACTCTTTAACATTATTTGCATGTTGAAGCACAAGCATATGTCATTTGGTGATACCTTGTTTGTCAATAGCAAGGGTTCAACTTGTAGGAGAAATCTTGGGTCAACACTTCCACAACTAGAATACATTGGTCTGTGCCTGAAATAATTAGCAACTACCAAAGATTAGCTGAAATAATATTCCATGAGAAATAATATTTCCAAACATATTCTCTCTTTTAAACATATGTACTCATATTTACCCTGTAAAAATCACCCATGGTGTTCTTGATCGATCGATGGACGCCATGTCCTTACTCATCCATTGATACTATAAAAGATAATGTACATATCTTAGTTATCAAGTTACAATTGTCTCATATTATTTTCTATATTATAGATTTGTGTTTTACCTGCTCTGAAGTTTTAGACCAGTCATGCTCCGTTGAAATTACTACAAAATGCACACTCCCTTGATTAATCGAGTACCATGGCTTATCTTTTGCTGGCGTTGGCATCGGGAAATAACTCTCGTAAGGTACACCACATTCTCCTCCAGAGTCCGGTGTTATGTATACCGAGCCTGAATTCACATAATCCCTAATAGTATCCGTGCAATTAATTAGTTTTATCAGATTTGTTATGAAATATAACAGTATTCCTGTAATTTGGAAACTCGTAGTTTAGGCTACTATTTCCAAACTTTTTTTTTAATTCCCTAGACATAGTTCTATTGATATCATGTTAAGTGAGCATCACTTCATTATTTTGGTATTCAAGCATTTTAAAAAATGAATCATGTAAATATATATGTAATGTTTAGATTCAAACATACCAACATTATTTGGTCCATACCTTTCATGATTTCCTATTGCAGTCATGTAAGATACTTTTGAAGCCACTGGGCTAATAAGGTGAAGGAAGAAATCCCATTCAACCAGAAAACCTGTGGCGTAACTTATATCGCCAATGTGGAATATAGAATCCGCATTTCCAGACGAGACTTCATCAGCCATGGCTTGAACGACAGTTATTGATCCAGGCTATAACCATAGTTACCGAAAAAATATATATATATCAAATAATGATAGTCATTGTCTTTTTAAGTGTTTGTTTGGGTCTATGTACAAATTCATAGTGTTAATTGTTTGCATGTTATGCAATTTTTCGAGCTTTGCTCCTTATATGACATTATTACAGGCCGATCGAGTGACATATTACCTGAATATAATGCTCAATAGAAGCATCACGCGGGGCCTTACCCATATCACCAAATGCTAGAAACTTTAGTTCATTTGATCCACCACTAGGTGGTGTCATAAAGTTGATTCTTGGACTCCAACCCGCGGAATTGCTACAAAATGAAAATGCATCATGTTATTTGAGCTTTACTAGCCACATCTCATCCCATATCTCTTTAGATTCGTTACCTTAGTGACACAGTTTATGCGTTCTTAATTTGACGAATTTTATTTTACGTGTTTATGATAATTTAATATAGTTATTCATGAAAGCATTGGCTAATTTACCTTCCGTATCTGTAGGAGAACCTTGTAGAAGGCTTGAGTCCAGTCATCACCACAGAATGAATATATCCTGGATCATGCCATCCAAAATCTTTTGCAGGGCTTGGAAACCCAGAAGCTTAATTACATAACATGAAAATAGTTTAGGTTAATGAGTTTAAATTTGTTACCAAGTATGAAGTATATATGCATATATTTTTGTTAGTAATTAAACAAATATTAACACTGTTAAATACGTGTCGAATGATGATTGGTGCCTTGGTGGTTGGAAGATGTAAGCACATAAAGCAAATTGGATGTATCTTAAAATAAAAACATACTGCACATATGTTCTTGTGTAAATGTGGTGACATGAGAAGCTTGTGATTTTCCATTCGCGTATTGTACTTGTTGAGGATTTTTGTCGCCACTGACCCATGTTAATCTCATCTACACATGAAACCATTAGTTAACTTTAAGCTACAAAAGCATGGAATCTTTGTCTAGATATATAATAAGTACTATTAGTTATTTATGTATGGATTTTGAAATTCTCTTGAGAATATACCAGTTTATTCACTTGTTGATATTAAATATAACTTGATACTAAGGGAAAATATTCTAAAATCGTAACCAAGTTTCAAGTTTGTTTCAATCAATTCACTCTATACTATTGGTCTAGTTACTCAACTTTCAAATTGTCCCAATCAAGTTACTTCACTATCAATTTTGTCTCAACTTGATCACTCCAATTCAGTGTGTCTCAATCAGCTCACTCAACTCTCAATTTTATTTTAGTTAGGTCACTCAACTTGCAATGAGTGTTCTGATGCTATTTTTTTTAACTTCATATTATATTTTTGAAAGTAACTAAAACGTCACTAAAAGCAACATTTTTTAAAGTTTTTTATAAGTAAATATCACTTACTGTAATATAATAGGTGTCCTTGTTTTAGAACACAAATTGAAAGTTGAGTGACCTAGCTAATTGAGATAAATTGAAAATTGAATGACCTAATGGAGACAAAAAAATAAAGTATGAGTGACTTAATTGGAACAAACTTGAACCTTGGTTAATTTTCTACTATGTTTTCCTTGATACTAAATAACTATATGAAAACTGTTGATAGAGGAATTCTTACTGATGTCCCTGTGGAATCAACACTAGAGAGATGTCCATACAATGGCTTTTTTGGATTTTCAAACTCGAGTACGCTAGATTTAGCTAAAACACAAGGCACCTGAAATCCAGCACCAAAGAAGACAAACTGGATACTAGTTCTAATGTTGATAACATGAAATGTGATAGATGCACTACATGTTGTCACCAAACATTTGCCTCTCTTATCAAACTTTTTACATTCCTTCTTCTTGCAACCAATATATCCGGGATCATTGGTAACATATTGTGCCTGCATTGCAATCATAATGTTTTTAGGGATCTAGTAATGTTAACATATCGTGCCTGCATTGCATCATACTAGTGTTGCCTTAGGAAAAAATCATGCTTTTTGATCGATCATTAAGTTGTTTGAAGATGTTTCCTTGTTATCCCCGATAACGTCCCCCCCCCCCCCCCCCTCTATTTAGGTTATTTTTATGGTTTGATCGGTTTAATAGAAGTAAGTTTCCATCATGTAGCAAATACCATTAGTTAGCAATCTCTTATTTTTTATATCAGAAACTCTTAGTTTTATCAGGTCAGTTTCAGCAAAAGTTTCTTTCTTGTATTGCCTTCTCCCAACTAAACTTCATCCTTCATCCTTCTATCTTCTCCAACTGAAAATCTTTCTCTGAATGAGTCAACACACATGACCCAAAAGCCAAAAAAGATGGTATCATAGCTAGACAAGAATTTCTACTAATTGTGATATCTATTGAGCAATATCAAGAATTTGACACGATGCCATTTGTAGAAGCTGTAGGAAGACGAACCAAAAGATAATGATCAAGGCGTAGTGATCAAAATCATGGTAGAGAACAAGGCTCATTTAAAGGAGGAAGAGGACGTGGAAAAATACAAGTCCAAGAAACAAGAACAAAATTGACAAAAGCGAATTCAAATGCTATGAATGTGGTGAATACGGTGAATTTGCATACGAATGCATAAAACAAAAGGACGACGAGAAAGTAAAGGACCAAGAAACCCATCTCGTGTTGGAAGATGAAGAACCGACGTTGTAAAAGCAAGTCAAGAAAGTTTAAGACCCACTTTTATATTTAGCTTAATAGGAAGTGTTGAAAGTATAAACTAAATATAAGGGTCTTTTAGTCATTTTAGAAGGTATACTTTATATCTTATTTGTATTTATAGGAAGTCTAAGGGCCAAGTATGTAATTATGTTAAAAGTCAAATTGTTGTGTTGTATGCTAGACGGCACGCCTTTTAGAATTATGGTTATACCCAAAAAATGTACGTAAGTGTCGATTGCATGTAATGAACAAAATTCTTATCAATTGTTCTCTCAAGATTCTTCGATCTCGTTTATTATACCTGTGATTGCGTGCTTGATTTACGATTTACGGACATTTTAATTTTAATTTTAATTTTTTGTGTGTGTGTAAATGTGAATGCATAGAGCTCAAGAGTTTTTCATAGTACAACTTTATGCACTTTCGCATCTTTATCACTTATTTCATGTTATCCTGCTTTATTTTCTCCACCGGTCTCGCTAGGCAGCTGTCATTTCAATGCCAACCCTCCATCAACGGATTTTGCATGCATTAGAAGACCTTTCCCTCTTCAACTTTACGTTCCCACCACAAACACATATATACACAAATTAACAAAAGTGTCCGTACGTTCATACATAGCACTCACACGTTCATTAAATAAACGTTAATGTGAACATTAGAATTCTAATACGAGTTCAGATTCTTAGTGTTATTGATAGCAGCCGCGGACTAATTTGATCGGTAGCTGACTTTGTGTTAAGGAAGTAACTATGAGATCAGTCTAAGTTCTTAGACTCATTGTTGACATGGGCAAACAATTCTATGTTAGCTTCATACTTTCATGCATCTTGCATAATGCAAGATGCAAGTTGCATTCTAAAAAGAACAAGAAAAAGAAGAACTTATGTACATAGGTGTGAACCTTTTAGTTGGAAGGTCTTGGCCAAATGCTCAATCCCAAACAAAGAGTGAATTTGATGTAACGTATGAGTGAGTAGGGACATAGGTAATATTTGCCGTTCAAAAAAAAAAAAAATCAGAATTGCTGCCCGTAAACGTTTGGTCTACGATTATTGACACTAGCAAAATCTGTCAAATTTGTAGCTTATTAGTTAATATGCAAACTCTTATAAAATTGCTTTAACTCCAAAACTGAAATATTAAGTTTGTTATTGTTTATAAACGGTGAAAACACACCCTAAAGCATAGCCTCAATTCTGTCTAATGCTTTCATTTGATTTGTATATTTCTTGCTTTATGAATAATGAAATTTTCATTCCTTTTTAAAAGTTCATTTAGCATTTGTTTTACAAATAAAAATGCTTTTTTTAAAGCTCTTCAAACTCTAAAATTAAATTTTCATATTTTTGACTTTATAGCCTATATACAATCGCTAATCTAAAATTAAATTAACTTTTCATATTTTTGACTTTATAGCCTATATTAAATTTTCATATTGTAAAAATATATATATAACCAAAAAAAAGGGCCACAATTAAAATCAGGTCAAGTTCTTAATATATGGACTCAAACCTATACCACTTTGTTGTGGATATTCACATGATAACCATTAGGCCTGAGGCCAAGAGGCACTGACTTGCCTTATAAATAAGTATATTATTATTTAATAGACGTAAACTCAAATTTAGAATATTAAATATATATTGTTATTATGATAGTCATTAACATACAGTATATATAAACATACAAACGTAATCTCTTAATTATAGGATAAGATTATATACATCAATGACTATCATAATAACAATATATATTCTAAATATGAGTCTACGTGTATTATTATTATTATTACTAATCGATACTGCTATTTTTTTCTTGAAAATTGCATATTTTACTAATTTAGAAGGGATAAATAATAAATGAAAAGCACACATGATTATATAGCTAGAGTTTGTAGGGCTTGCCTTGACAGGATAATGACAGAGGAGTGGAAGATCACTGAAATCACCAGTCTGCTCATAAAGAAGAAAGCTTTGAGGGCAAACATCAACACTGCATGCCAATTCACTAACTTAATTACTTCTCCAAACTATACATTGATACATGCAAAACATACACAATATATACATCAGGACACGTATACTTACTCGGCATGCGATGGCGAAATCATACCCACCCAATCACTCTTAGACGGATGCAACACCCCGCTAACCGTCACCGTGACCATCTGATCATCGGAAAGTGTAGATTTTGGGCTTACTTCTATTACAATATATGGGTTCGGGTTCAAACAAGCTCCAAGTTTTTGTCTGTTTAGCAAACGAAACTCAGATATTGCGGTATAGTTCTGAAAACCATTGACGGTGTCCGACAGATTCGTGGACGTTAAACGAGCATCCGAAGATAAAGATGATCCATGATGCAAAAAGGAAAGTAAACAATATATGAAAATTGTAATCCACATTGAAGATTTTGGTGGGTTCATAATAAATATAGTAGTTAAAATGTTAGGGGGAAATATATGGGCATTCCAGTATGTGTCTCCTCAAAAATGTATGGGTGCAGAGTCATTATATAGTGGCAAGTTATGAACCAGGCGTCTAGAAGTCTTTGCTTCTTATTCGATTTATATGAGCAAGGGCGAGGTGGCATGGAATGCCCCCGAATAGATTTTAGAAGATGGACATCATTCGAATTTTGAAAATTAGGAATTCAAAAATAGATTAAAGTATCGAATATCTTATCCCTTCTTTAAAGTTTGGAGCAAAATTCAAAACATTGAATTTGTTGGCGATGTAATTTAATTTACAACCATTTCAGGCCCTGATTTTCTAAAAGCATTGTCATTGCTAACGTGAACGTTTTATTTAGGTTTTTTATGTCGTAAAATTTTCTTTTGTGTTCATGTTATGTTATTCTGAGAATAGGTTCAAGATTTGATTGTTCTTCATTATATATTATGTTATATATATTAAATGAGACAGTTGGATTGTTGGAATATTATCTTTTGTGGTCTTTTTCGAGAAGAAGATAATCATTTTTGATGAATGGGGTCCAAAAGTTAGAAAATAGAATATGCTTTGCCGAATTTCACATAGTGTTCTCATTCCATTGTCGTACGTGGTTTATTACGCTAGCTTGTACCTTTTGTTAATTATGTTGCACATGCTTTTGATCCTTTGTGTATTTGGCGTCTGCGACTTAACTTCCTATGTATTTGTTTATGACATACTACGCATATTGCTTTATTTAAATAACTGATTTTAAGAAAACTTAATTTAAATGTAAGATGCTACTAAAAAACATTTGAACCAATGATTTTTCACTGACTAACCCAATCAATTACATTCTCGGAGTATGGAATCGTGAGGTACTACGCCGGCATGTTCTTGAAGAGAAGCTCGCACGTTTGTCCACCCCATCTGTATCCATTTGGATCACTGACTTGCTACTAACCAACCTGATCATCTTCATTCCTTGTGTTTGGACCTGTGAGGTGCTACGTTGGCACGTTCTCGAAGGGAAGCTCGTACATTTGCCTACTCCATCAATCTTGGCCCAGAGACACCCTTATGAGGAAACCCATCATAAGTGAGAAGAAACACACTGACTCAATCTGAAACCTTTTATTTTATTTTATTTTTATTACAAGTAGAACTTGAATCTAAGACCTATTTAAATAATGTCTTTGGCTAATTTTTTTAATAATGTCTTTGGCTAACTCATCTCAATCACTTATACCTGGAATAATTGGATAATGCCAAAACAGTTGTGTATCTTTTAATATATTCCAGTTTTATGAGAAAACTGGTTAAAAACTATTGCGCACCTCAGGAGAATAGGAATAGGAATAGGAATAGGAATAGGAATGGGATCATATTGACTAAGTAGCTATCTTATTACTTCACTCTCAGCATTATTATGACAACTTAGATAGGTTAACAGCAGGTATAAACTTAGCATGATTTTCATCTCTTTGGTGATATGATTAAAGTTCAATTTAAGCATAATGCAATAATGGTCAACACTCAGGAGAATAGGAATAGGAATAGGAATAGGAATAGGAATAGATATTTATTTTATTTTAATTATTCAATAAACAGACATATGTTGTTTGGGCCTGTCTAACCCGTTCATATTGGGTTAAAATCTGTGGGTTAACTTGTCAGCTGTTTGGTATGCTATAGAATTATGGGAGGGAAAATAATAAAAATGGAGCATCTGATCACACAAATTTCTTGACTGCCCTCTAAATTAAATAATACCCAAAATGGCCCTTTTTTAAATGACATGATCCACCGTAATAGAACTGACAACCGACATATTTATCTAGCATCCTTCTGTTTTTTAACCAACCACATCTTGATACGTATACACTTAAACGTTGGGGCGGCCATTTTTTAAAAAACCGACCGTTTAGTTTTGGTGCCGACCGTTTAGTTTTGGCCATGATGGAATATTTGTGAAGGCCACTAGAATAGATATATTGGTCGACTAAGTAGATATTAAGGCCGTCGGAATAGATCTGTTAGTCGACGAAGTTGATATGAATGTCTGGCAGAATATGTATGAAGGCCCGACGGAATAGATCTGTTGGCCGAACGCTTATTAAACCATCGGCCGACTGTTTAATAAACGATCGACGCCAAAACTAAATGGTCAGTTTTTTTAAAAAGACGGCTGGGCCCGGCCGTTTAAGTGTATACGTATCAAGATGTAGTTGGTTCAAACACGGAAGGGTGCCAGATAGATCTGTCGGATGTCAGCTCTATTATGGTATATCATTCCGTTTAGGAAAGGGTAATTTTGGGTAATATTTAGTTTGGGGGTTAGTTAAGGTAGGGATGAATAAATTCGGTACCGAATCGGTACTAAAGTTTTGAGTTTCGAGATTGTTATAGTACGGTGCTGGTATTTCCTGAATTTTTACTTTCAATACCGGTACCAAACCGAATATTTCGATACCCATACTAAGAATTTATGATTTTCGAGATCGATATTTTCAGTACCAGTATGATATCAAGCTCATCCCTAAGTTAAGGAATATATGTGGTCAAATGGGTCATTTAATTCTTTTGTTTGCATATATATCAAATGAATTTTTTATTATAATGGAATTACTTAAAGTATTGTATAATAGTTAAAAAGTAAATAATACATCTTAAAGAAGATTTAGTTTTAAATATCTAAAAAAAAGTAATTTATATATACAGTATTATAATGGAATTACTAAGTGTTATTTTAGTACAAGTGGTTTGTTCAATTACGCAGCTCTAGTACTGTTTTTGAATTAATTGCAAGTGACTACTTCAGTTTTCTAAAACTTGCAATTTAATACTTTTTTCTAACTCCGTTTAATTTTATCCGTTAAGTAAAGAGGTACCTTGGTATTCTACTTTGTTTTGGTATTCTACTTTGGTAGCTTCATTATTTTCCTTATTTTTTAATTTTCTTTTAATTAAATTTTCTCTTTCCTCTTTTCTCTCCCTCTGCATTGTATACAACACCACCATCACACACACAATATCCATCTTCTTTATCTCTCTCCAAAGACCACCTGGAAACAACCATTAACTACCACCGATTAACCACCACCGATTTACTTTGTATCAAGGGCGTGACCCTGAAGGTCAACTACCATTGCTATCCCATCTACCACCGCCGGTTAACCACCACTGCACCATGCCACGCAATAACCACCACAACCGCCGTCACCAGAAATCAATGCCGCCACCACAGCTGTCGCCGGTACCACACCACTTCCATCTCAAATCCGGCACAACCATAATCGGCCATCACCACACCCCTCTCCTTCCTGTCGTCTTCTCCAATTGCTTCTCTATACATATTGGGAAGATCCCAACTCCAGTTGTTCATCATGGAGACTCAAAATCAACGAAATTAGGGTTCTCTAGTGTTGAGAAGGTGCATATGGTGCAGGTCCATGGATATTGTGGGGAAGGGATGGTGGATCTAAATCGAATTTTAGGATTACGGGTTTGGATGGATCTGAATCCCTTCATCTAGTAGCCGGTTTATGAATGTTGTGGGTGAAGGGGTGGTGTTGATGTAACTGATGTTTAGATAGGGTTATGAAGATATAATGGGGAAATGTGATTCAAAGAAAAGATAAGGAAATTATCGAAGTACCCCTGATTTAAAGGAAAAAATAGACGAGGCTAAAAAAAGTACTGTAATTGCAAGTTTTAGAAAACTGAAGTAGCCATTTGCAAAAAATTCAAAAATGGTACTAAAGTTGCGTAATTGGACAAACCACAGGTACTAAAATGGCACTTAACTCTTTGATTAATAGGTGTCGGACAAATAAAAGAAAACCTAAATATGGATGTGTCATGTTTTACATGGTTTCATAGTACCTTTTTTTAACCACAACTCACGGAGTTGGTTAGAAAAAGCAAACCAAATAACCATAAACAAAATAAACAAAATTATATAAAAATAAAAGGGTTTTGGGTCTACTTGGTCCAACTTATTTGTATCTTTTTATTCCTAGTTACAATCCAAAGAAACGAGTAATGTAAAATAGACTAGAAAATAAGCGTTGCCTTCAAGTTATCCGCTTCAAAAATCGTCGTATTTCTCGTCTTCCAAATAACCCACCATATAGTAAAAAGAATTCCTTCCATCAACGATTTCTTCTTTTTTGATAAATGAATTTGATCCAGCTAAGAATAAACATTCATAGGTTCCATAATGATCGGACCGACTAAATGAAGCCAATAAAGCACTAACTGCAAAGATTTAGAAGCTACCCCACAATATCTGTAGAGATGAGGAGCTATTTCAATGTCTCTCTTTATTTGGGAGATTGGTTCTAGTCGTTAATCTATCAAGGAAAAGCCTCCAAGTGAAAATGTCACACACCCCTTTGGGAAACGTCAATGTGAACATTAGAGTTCTAATTGGTAGCGCCATTGACAGCAGCCATAGACTAATTAGATCGATAGCTGCATTTGAGTTTAGGAAGCAAAGAACCAATCAAAGTTCTTAGAGTCATTGTTGGCATGGGCAGACTTTTCTATTTTTGCTTCATACTTTCAATGCATCTAGTGTTGTAAAATTTGCATACCTGTATGATGAATTCGATCAATGATGCAAACATGTAATTTTGATTTCAATCTTGGTTTCTTGAATAATTGTCTGGATTAATCTGTGAATCATGAATCACTTTCAAATAAGCATATTAGTGGGTCACACAAAATAATTTATCAGATAATACAGAGATTTCTGTAAATGAAATTGGATTTTGATGATTCTCTGAATGTTCGATGTAACCATGGTTTCTTTTCTGCTATACGATCAAGAGATAGAAAAAATAGGGCGTAGGGAAAACAAACGGTTCATTTATTTATTAAAACAACTAGGACGTACCTAGCTACTTTACCAAGCCCGATCCACTTACATGAGTAACTACAAATAAAGTCCAATGTTAATTTATACAATAAACCCAAATGATACTAGTGTTAAATGAGCTCCTCTCGCTTCACCTAACTCAATTATTCACCAACATTATTATCTCGATCAACAAATTAATCCAATATACTAAAATACATGTCGGTAACACTAAAACTATTGACATTCCTCTCCATTTTAGTGATATCTATGATTAACTTAACTATTCACATAGAATCACAAAAGCATACATATATGAAAACGTCCTATGGATTGAAATTTAATCTGAGTAAATTACACGATCCAAATATTCGAATATCATGGTGTCCTATGGATTGAACACTTGCTATCCATTTGAATATTTGAAGGTAAAATACACATACGTTTATAAATCCAAATTCCACTCGACATAATATTTTACCAGCATGTGTCATCATACTTCAAAGAATATATCAAAGCTCAAATCCAAAGCTTCTTAAATTGGCCAACCTTCATATTCTTATAGATAGTTCATTACTCTTGCACATGCACTACAATTTATCAATGAACTATTAAGAAGCTACACTTAAATCTCCTTTATCTTGCAGTCTGATATTGTTTGACCATAATGGAATTTTATAATAATAGTTTCTTAGTCATTCAACCACTTTTATTAGTTGTTGCAAATGCTAGAAATTCACATTCCATTGTCAAGTGATGCAAATTCATTCATTACCTAAGAATTGAAAGCTTACCCAAGAGAGAATTCATATCCAATTGTTTATGTAACATATCCAATTGTTTATGTAACTTGCATCAAATTGCCCTTCAAAGAATAAATACCCTTCTAATACCGAAGGCAAACCTGAATAACACAAACCATAGTTCATGGTTCCTTTTAGGTACTTAAGCAAATTATTTACTACTTTCCGGTTTTGAGCACAAGGATTACTAGTATACTTGCTCATCTTAACCGTAACATAAGCTATGATAGTTCTTGTGCTAATTATAGCATACGTCAAGCATTCAATGACCTTTGAACACTCTAGTTGAAAACTAGAATCACCTTCATAAGCTTGATATTAGGATCTATAGGAATGTAATTGGAGAACAATCAAACCAATTGAAAATTTCCAATGTTTTCTTAATGTAATAAAATCGAGTCATGGCTATACGATTGTTACTCCTTTTTATGGTTATACCTGGAATAATATCTAGCATTAAAAAAATGAAGATATTATGCATATGGATGAGATCCTTATTTGTGTTAAACCTAAATCATTACCATATCGATCTCCAATTATTCTCATTATATAATTGACATGGGCGGTCCATATTGATTATATTTGTTTTGGTAACATACTTGGAAAGAAAATAAACAGAGGAAAAAAAAACCATATAAAGCAAAAAACAAAAACTAAAAAATATTCAAAATATTATTTGTGGCACCAACCCATGCTTATTATATGAAAACTACTGATTTCACCATGCGCGTTGCCTAGTGAATTCCTTTTTTTCCGGTGCCAAGTCAACCCAAACTGTCGATATCGGTTACATATGTTACGGTACCTGATTACACCCAAAAAATAAATTCGCCAAATTAATATGTAAAAAAATTAACATATAAAAATAAATAAAATACTTTAAATGATGTTTATTCGGTCAGTAAAACCCAAAAGTTGTAAAACTCGAGCGTTATCGGTAAACCCGGATATTGGTACAACCCGAGCGTTAGTAAACTCGATAGTAAATTAACGTAATTAAAATGACGTTTATTCGGTTGGTAAAAACCCAAGCATTGTGGCGGCAATTCGACATGAATTTGATCGCTATCGGTTAGGTTCCTTCCGGTACCAGAATTAAACATAAAAAATAAGTTCGTCAAATTAATAAATAAAAACATCAAGATAAAAAAATATATTTGAAATGATATTTATTCAGTGGGTAAACCGAACGTTGTTAAAACCCGAGCGTTGCTAGTAAAACCTGAGTGTCGGCAAACCCTGAAGAGTTATGACAGCAAGTCGACGTAAATTCGGTCGGTATTGATTATAAGCATTAAAAAAATACACATGTTATGAGGGGAAATACGATAAATTACTTAAAAAAAAATAAAAAAATCAATCCTTAGACTCCAACTGTCCAACATTTCGATATATAACGACTGATGCACAAGTATATAGCATTGCATCCAACTTCCCAGTTTGAAGTACCAAGCAAAACTAATGAAAACTAATTTAAAGCTATAAAAGAAAAGTTTAATAATTGTTTAAAACAATAAAAAATAAAAAGGATAAATGTGCATTTGGCTAAATGTTAACTACATCGCCAACTAAAAAACCTTGATCATATATTGCAAGTGGCATATACGATGATACCATCATATTAAATTCATCCATATCTGATATTCCTGATGTCCCCAAGGAAGAACCAATACAATGAAGACAAAAACTTCCTCTTTCATTTCTCACAAATGTTAAAAACCATTGATATGTTCACCCCTGGACAAACAGCCACTTTGGATTTTCGAAAACATTCCAAAACCATTGATAATTTCAACAGTAAACACCGGAATAACCGAAAACGTTTGGATTTTCGTGTATTGATTCAAACGGGGTTTCAACGATTTCAAAACCCTGTTTGGTATTTACATTTTACTCCACATTAGAGCGGATTATCCGGACCAGCTCCAGATATGTTCAGTGGTGAGTTCATTCCTTATCTATTACTTCTTCTGGTTGTATAAACTATAAACCATGGTTGCAAAAATCACGCCTAGGCGCCAAGTACTCGACGAGTAATTCCAAGAACTCCATCACTAAGTACTTGCGACTCCCCAGTTGACCGATCTGGCAGTGCCTAGCAACTCCTGCAACCATGGTATAAACCATTAAATTATTTGTGGAAGCCTGTAAAATTTTGTTCTTGGATTGATCATTTATGTTGGTAAACATGGTGGCCTTTCTTAATTCTGCTGACTGCTATATTCATAACACATGCAATAGTTTATAAACTTATGTATCCCTGCTTATTCTTCCATATCTTAGAAGTTGAGAGTGTCTGATTTTAGCAGCTATTCTTGTGTGAATATGAAGGAACTAGAGAATACAAAAGTTTAATTTATTTGATTCACAATCATACTTATTATAGATGGTGATTACATGCGCTATTTATGGTGTTCGATAAGGTGCAAACCCTTTGGTGAATCGACGTGATGTTTGGGGAATTAACTGCCCAAACTTATGTTTACACTAAATAGTACATGTTTAATACTAATTATACATTAACACCCTAACTTCAATTAGTTATCAATTCCAACAGAATATAGACAACATAATATTTGTACTTTATGTGTAATTATAGGTGAATCATAGGATCCACCATGTGAATAATATTAAGGTCCACTTATCCTTAATCAAGAAGGTGTTGGGGTTGGAACTCTGATTGAAACTGTTAACATCAGCAATGGCTCAAGATGACGGATCTTCGTCAATAAGTTCGTCACCCCTTCACTTATTTTCGTTAATGTCACTTTCACCACATTTCGGATCACCATACCCATGGCTAAGGGAAATGGAATCCGACGAAAGCAGAGGTTTATACCTCATCCAGCTTCTTCTAGCCTGTGCTAACCACGTGGCTGCGGGTAACATCCAGAATGCCAACAACTTACTCGAGCAGATTAACAATCTTGCATCTGTTGAGGGTGACACCATGCAACGAATTTCTACTTATTTCACTGAAGCACTTGCTAACCGTATGCTTAAAGGATTGCCAGGTGTATACAAAGCAATTAACTCCACAAGAATCACATCAGTATCCGACGAGATTCTTGTTAAAAGATTGTTTTTTGATCTTTGCCCATTTTTGAGATTGGCATATCTCATCACTAATCAAGCGATTCTCGAAGCAATGGAAGGGGAAAAGATGGTTCATATTATTGATTTATGTTCCTCTGAGCCTGCACAGTGGATCAATCTTCTTCAATCATTAAGAACACGACCCGAAGGACCACCACATTTGCGGATCACTGGAATTCATCAACAGAAAGAAGTACTAGAACAAATGGCATTTCAGTTGAATAAAGAGGCAGAAAAATTAGACATCCCATTTCAGTTCAATCCAATAGTTAGTAGATTGGATAATCTTAACATCGAGTCTTTACGTTACAAATCAGGAGAGGCTTTAGCAATTAGCTCAGTACCTCAACTTCACACTCTTTTAGCGTTTGATGATGAAACCAACAAAATAAGCCCGCCTTCAAAGCAAGTTCTAATGAATTCACAAACTTTAGGTGATTTTCTCAAGAAAGATGTGGCAAACACGTTTAGCCCAAGTCCGGATTCGACTTCATCTTCACCTTTATCCTTGTCAAATTGTTCAAAATTGATGAACTTTTTGAACGCCCTTTGGTCGTTATCGCCTAAACTAATGGTGGTAACTGAGAAAGAATCCAACCATAATGGATTCAGTTTGATGGAGAGGGTACTTGAAACATTGATCTTTTATGCAGCACTATTTGATTGTTTAGAATCTACTGTTCCACGCACGTCATTGGAACGTCAAAAGGTTGAAAAGATGTTATTTGGTGAGGAAATCAAGAATATTATTGCCTGCACGGGTCTTGAAAGAAGGGTGAGACACGAAAAGCTTGAAAAATGGGTTCCGAGGCTCGAGTTGGCTGGATTTGGAAAGGTTCCTTTAAGCTACAATGGGATGTTGTTAGCTACAAGGTTGTTGCATAATTATGGGTATGATGGCTATAAAATCAAAGATGACAACGGTTTTCTGGTTATTTGCTGGCATAATCAACCATTATTTACAATTTCGGCATGGAAATTTCAAAGGTACAGTTAGTTCATAATCATGCTGGTGTTTGACTATATGATTGTCTCAATTCTGTATATGAAGCACTGGTGTGCTCCTAAATGTATGATCATCTATTTAACTTATAAACCTTCATGATCTGTTTATTTTATATGGTCTTTCATGCATTTACTCTTATTTGGAACATTTGTTGCATGCGTTATAATTATTGGTCCTCGAGAATCAAATGATTAGTGGCGGATCTAGAAGAAAATTTAGAGATATACATCCACAAAAAAGTTTTGGACCTAGGAGTATCCTAATATTCGCTTAGGGTATTCGAATATATAAAATGGAGAAGAAAATAAAATATGTACTAATATTGCACTTTGCTGTGAAAATTGAGGGGTATCCCGGGCACCCCATGGACACCCCATAGATCCACCCTTGTAAAGGTTACTTGACGGGTACACTTGTCGTTGTGTGAAGCTTAGTTCGGTTATTCCTTTTTTAAAGCTTAGTTGTAAATCAGTCTTTATTATTAACTTATATATATAATTTCAAACTTCTTATTGAATATGCTTGAAATTGTTATAAATGCTTCGTTGGTTATAATGCCAATAAGTTAAGGATTTGATTTACTTTAAAATAGGAATTATGAGTGTATTAATTGAACACTTTCTCAAAAGTTAATCATTTGATTTGTAATGAGGTTTCACGTGCTATTTTATTATTTAAAATTTGGTTTGATAATCTTTTTTCATATTCAACCCGAGCCGGACCGAAGGTTTTATCATATAGCGATAATCAGCCGAACCCAAAAATTCCTAACACCCATGGAAAAATAATGTGGATCCGCCACTATAATGCAGATCTGCCACTGGGTCATAGTTTTCTTTGCTAATGTACACGATAGGTTCTTATAGAGTGAACTTAATTTGGTTAACGTAATAAATGACTTAAATTATGTGTTTTATAGGTGTGAGTGTGCCGCCTTGCCGGTATAATTTAGTGTTACAAATGAAGTAACATTTGTAGACACACATAAAACACAGAAAGATCAAAGAAGCCTGTGAGCTATATTTTGTTTACCTTGGTTGCAAAATGGAAACATATACGGAATGTGAAGGGTTCTCAGAATGCATGGGCAGTCTATTGGTGGCTACGGTGTGAAGATACCCAACGGGCGTTGATCACTCGAAATCCTAGTACCCGAAGACCTTAGATCTCACCTGAAATCCCGAACCAGAGGCGCAGATAGATAGGAGACAATGAAATTAATTGGTGTAGTGTAAATGGGATATTAACTAATTGGATACAAGAACATAATGCTTTAGCCATTGAACATTAACTTAGGTTACACAATATCAGATACACAACATCAGAATGTGGGACATATGACTTTTAATTTTATTAGCCATGCATTACAGTTACATTATACCGAACCACTGCATCACCGGTTTTTGGATTATATCGCACCGTATTGGCAAGTGCATAGCCGCGAGCGAACCTAAACACCCCGCTTCCTCCAATAATAGGCATTTCCCTCACTGCATCGAGCACAGCGTTCCGCCCCATAACACTAAGTGTGCTACCATTGTATTTGCCATAAGTAAATATAAAACTCATTGCCATAGTAAGGCCAGATCATGTTTAGAAGAAAGCGCATAGAGTCCTTGAGCTCGACCCACTGATTTCGACCTGTGCTTGGTGTCCAGAGTCAGTGGGTCATCCACGATTGCCGTCATGCCAAATGCATTTTTAGCTCCGATTATTGGGATCGCGGTTTTGTGTTTTCCACTAACAATGTCATGGAAGTAGAAGTGAAGGCGGGTCATTTTTCTGGCATCCGGTGATAGTCTTGTTGTGGCGAAGTGCTCAGAGAAGGAGCCATTAGCGGTGACCACGATGGCGGAAATGAGAAATAAGTAAAGAGAAAACAGACTGAAGGTTAGGATGTGAGGTGCCATTGTGATGATAAGTGAAGAGGCAATGTTGCTATTTATGGAAAGATTTTGGCATTTGAGGTCATGCTTGCTTTCACTTTTTGTACTTTGGTTAGAGATTAAACTTCAAACATTTTTTATCAACTATTTGGATCACTGACACGTCATTGACTCACTCGATTATCGTCATTCCACTCTCAGGAACCCACCGTATTTCTTTAATGCTCCTTTTTGGGTTTTAGAATTAGCTAGGCTGATTTAACGGAATGTCAAGTACATATTATATTTCAACATATAAAAAGAAGTAGCTTTGGTTGTAAGGTTTGGCCATGAGTTTGTCACAACACAAGGAGAATAATGATTAATGTAGCAACAGTCATAATGGGACACAAGTAAAGAAATGAAAAGAAGGTGCCTTTGCTTCTGACACAAACTATAACAGTCCCAGCTTTTCTTTTTCTATAAATTTGACAACCACTTGGAAAATCACTTTTAAAAAGATGAAACAATTTCATTCTGATTTTGGTGTGATTGTAAGGTGGTAAGGGTATCCGTGTACAAGTATACAACGTTTAACTGGTAAAAGGAAAAAAAAAATATGAAACCTTTGCCCATTTTTAGTTCTTCATTAATAAAAATTATGTAAGCGTGAAGTATAAAAAATTTGTTTTCTGTATAGAGTTCATCCACCGTGCTACACACGCATAAAATGTGAAGGAATGAGAGGAATACCTCCAAATAAGAAGCTCAAGGCCCGGATCGATAATCAAATATGAATAAACAAATAACTTTTGTTTATATTAATCAGAAAATCTAACTCAAAAAACTGATTACAATATCTCAAACCCTAACTTGGTTTGACTCTTGATGAACCCTAACTTGGTTGCATCTAGATGAACCCTAACTCGGTTACATCTCATGTGTGTCTCTAGATAAACCCTAACTTGGTTGTATCTCACACCTCACATTCTATAATGTCTAACATATCTTGGTTTATATAGACTAACTTAACTTGCTAGTCAAGACATTACCAAATATAATAAAACCCTAATTCCATAGGCCCAATAGGTCCAACCAGATCACCCACACATGACGGGCCTATCAAGTTGGAAATTACTTCCATTAATCACCCCCCTAATTTCCGACCCGAAATAGGTGAATCTTTGTCTCCAAACTTGTCTTCTTCACATGTTTGATTCGAACCATGATCTTGACCTTCTTGGCTTCCACAACCATCTTGGTCTTGATCTCCCGGAACTTCTCTTGATCCATAACTGTGCTCTTTCGGCTTTCCCGAACTCGACATCTTCCGTGACCCCGTCCTCGACCATTCACTCGGTCATATGAACTCGCACAACCACTCCTTTGGTTGCACTCCTTGTCACCTAATGGAGCGAACATTAGTCTTCTTGATCTTCATAAGTTCCCAAATCGGTCCAAAATATCAAACCCATGGTCAGAACATAACTCGTTCAACTCGTATAAAAACAAACTCTAAATTAAACCCGTTTGTCCAATCCCTTGCTTCAGCCCGTTGAAAGAATATGAACAAATCAATCAGAACAACTTTTCAAAACTGAATTCGTTTGCTCGTAAACCACTTGAACTTCAAACAAAATAAATTGCTTAAAATATTATGTTTTTTCTTTGTAACCCTTCTAGGCTTCTAGCTTCCTTTGCAAGCCACTAAGCCAAGCTTTTAATCCTTTTTGAACTTTTGGCTTTTGTAACACCACCGTGACTTTTTAGCAGCCTCCTTGTTAATTAATGGCAAAACAAGAAACCCCACTTCAACAAAAGAATGCAATTAGAACCCAACCAATGTTGCTGAGCTTTCCGTTGGTTCTCCCTATTGTTGCCACCGAACAACAAATCGCCGTTACAGATCCGACTCTGACTGACCTGCTTGTGAAAAGTGACTTCAACACGGAACCCAACTTGGTGATCAAAATCCTATGGTGTCAACACTTTAGCCGTTGCAAAACCAGAACTGAACGCTAACAACCCTTGTTGCACCTCCGTACCCACGCCGCTACTCTAACGTATCAATACGCACCAAACTTGGTTCCGATATTCACCAGTTGATAGCTCCTCCTCAAGCCACCGCTCGACACCAACCAATTATCGATTTCTTGAACTTGGCTCTGATACCAATTCAAGTCTCGGATCGATAATCAAATACGAATAAACAAATAACTCTTGTTTATATTAATCAGAAAATCTAACTCAAAAAATTGATTACAATATCTCAAACCCTAACTTGGTTTGACTCTTGATGAACCCTAACTTGGTTGCATCTAGATAAACCCTAACTCGGTTACATTTCATGTGTGTTTCTAGATAAACCCTAACTTGGTTGTATCTCACACCTCACATTCTATAATGTCTAACATATCTTGGTTTATATAGACTAATCTAACTTGCTAGTCAAGACATTACCAAATATAATAAAACCCTAATTCCATAGGCCCAATAGGTCCAACCTGATCACCCACACGTGACGGGCCTATCAAGTTGGAAATTACTTCCAACAGAAGCACCATTGGCGAGATAGTGTACAAATAACATTTATTGTGCGAAGTGTACCAAGTAAAAAAGAAAGCCAATTCTTTTTTCACTATGTACATTCTAAGCATTGATTGAAAGTCCTTATGAGAATCAAGCATGATAAAAGATTGCTCCATGGCATACTTTACGAAACAAATTGAGAAATCTAGATCCTTATTTGACGAATAACAATTTGTAACCTCTTCGTTGAATTATCAAAGTTGTACGTGTATGTGTCAATGCGAATTTTTTATACCCAAAACAGTATTGCTTCCTAGATGAATTCTTAGCAAATCGGAAATAGCCTTTGAATTTTTATTTTATCTTATACTTCAAATTAAGTACTTTAAGAACATTCGGCTTGAGTGTTGTTGAATGAACCATGATCTTCCATGTTGGGTTTAATGGCTGATTTTCTATAACATCTACATTGAATCAATTAACTATGAAGCAACAAATACAATTGGGTCATACACCGGACTTGGTATCAAAATAAACAGTGAACATGTAGGTTCCCGTATTTTGAATAAATCTGTGTTGTTGAGGTGCAGAATCCAACAACTCCCAGATTTCGGATCATGGTAGCAAAATGTAAAACGAGAATTTGAAAAAGATGAAGTTGTATTCAAGAGTGCCAAGAGGCTAAACATGAAGTGCCTGTTTATAGGCTAGCCTCCTAGGTTACATGAATGCCCTAATGGACCGGGCCCAAAACATATAATAACAAATTATAAGTAAAACGACTTTTATAAATGTTCTATCAGTTACATAAATCTATGGATTAAGCCCTACAAAGCATACTATATTACAAAACAGTTTTATCGGGTTCATGATAGGATGATATATTTTTTCGACAATCAGGGAATCCATTGTTCATTTGATGAAACTTTGATGGTCAAAATGGTAAATTTATGATAAGCATGTGGCCAGAACGTAGCACGCTCTCGTTCTGGAGGAAATCAAGACCACTCTTTATGGGTGGATTAAGCACATATCTCCACATTAGGAGATTGTTTGGCAAGATTGGATTGTCTCTTGGACTGTATCTTAGCTTGAGTAGTTTGTTTTTTGGTGTATGCTTTCACTTTTCTTTTTTCTTTTCGCTTTTTAGTCTGTTTGTTCCATCCAGCTCCTAGCTGGACGCTCTTTGCTTTCTAATATAATCTGCTTTGCTGTTCAAAAAGAAAAACCTATTCAGATTCAGATAATTGCAAATTTAAATTCATAAATAGCAAACCATCACTCATAATCAGATATATCTTGACTTTAATATTAAAATATATAATTAACATATTACATAGCGTGTCGGAGTCCTAAACCCAAACGAGTATCAAATAGAATTGCTATAAAAAAATATAATAAGCAGATAACCCGTGAACAAAACGCGAGAGATGGTCGTGGATGGTTGTTAGTTGTTACGCAACATATATTAGAAGGACTTGAAATGCAATTGTTTTGTAGTATAGGGGCTTATGGTAACTCGATCAGAAACTAAAAAATCCAAACCGAGAAAGCCGAACTGAAACATAAACAACGATTTGGTTTTATGTTTTTATAAAAACCGAACTAACGTTCGGTTTTGGTTTGGCATGTAATAAAAACCGAAAAAACCAAACCGAATTGAATCGAATTCCTAAATTATATTTTATATTAAGTAATTTATAAGAATCTAATAAATATGTAACTCAAATATTTTTGGTCAAATAAATAATAGTCTATTATTTTGCTATTATTTTGCAATTAACAAAATTATTTATACATAAATTTATTACTTTTTGCCAAAAAAATTTTAAGCTCAAACCGAAAAACCGAAACCAAGACGAAAACCAAAAGGTTTCAAAAACTCAAAAAACCAACGTTTTGGTTTTTGGTTTGGTTTTAGTCGAAAACCGCACCGAACTGCACCACGCACATGCCTTGGTAAGTACAATTAGACATTATACAATAATCCCCTATACTACTAAACAATTACATTTTATGTCCCTCTAATATTTCTCAACTACCGCTTGTTAAGTAGAATTAGTCATTTTACAATAAGTCCCTATACTATTAAACAATTACGTTTCAAGTCCATCTAATATTTATTATGCAACATGATAGCGGTGGCGACGAAAGAAGGTGATGATAGGCAGTGGACGGTGGCCGCGACGGGCTGAACTTTCTATGGTGGCTAGATTATGGTGTGTGGAATTCGGATGCAGCTCCACTTACCAATAAGGTTCTTTTTCTCATCCCTCAATCATCTCTAAATTCAAAATTACATTAAAAAACACTATATTTTCTCTCTCATTTTAATTAAATAATACTATTTTTATACGTTTATCATTATCCTTCGCTCTCTTTCACTCACAACCACTTTCAACAAATATTAAAAAGTTATAGACGTGAACAGTTGTTTTTCAAATATATAAAAAAGTTATTGTATTTTCTTTCTCATCTACTCACAATACCATAAATTTTTCTCTAAATTATAAAAACTCTACACACAAAATGTGATGGTTAAGATATGAATGCTCTTATCTCTTTATTTTTTGCATTTTAACTTAAACTTTTGATAATTATGAAATAAGCAGGGATCCATAGAGTTTCGAATTTTTAAGATAAAGCTTACGTAACCTTTTTTTGTTTTACTTGTGATATATTGTTATTATTATTAATTTATTATCATAAAACCCTGAATTAAAAATTACCCATCGTCGATTCATCGAGCTAGAGATGGTCAAAAAAACAGGTTCGGGAACCGGTTTGCCGGTTTAAACCGAAAACCGGTTTTTACAAAAACCGGTTTTTTAAAAACCGGTTTGACCGGTTTACAAACCGCCGGTTTGTACTTCGGTTACAAGTTTTAGATCCAAAACCGGTTAACGAACCGGTTAATGTAAAAACCGGTTTTTTTTAAAACCGGTTATTATGAAAAAAACCGGTTATTAACCGGTTATTTTAAAAAAAAAACGGTTAACCGGTTATTAACCGGTTCTAACCGGTTTCTAAACCGGTCCTAACCGGTTAGACCGGTTAGGGTTTTGACATACAAAAACCGGTTATTAACCGGTCCGGTTTTTTTCCGGGCCAAAAAAAACCGGTCCGGTTATTCCGATTTGTGCACCTCTACATCGAGCATTCAAACCCCAGCAGCCTCCACCCTCCGGTCACCCCTACGCCGCCGCACAACGCCGGCGGCGGCTTCTTTTCAAGTTTCTTGAATAATCAATAGCTCATTAGCAGGTATGCTTACTTTACATCTTACTATTCATTTATGTTTGTTTTTTTTGTTATTGTATCGTATTTATTATGTGATGAATCTTACCCTACCCGACCCAGAAATTATGATGTCCAGCTGTATAAAATTAGAGCATCTAAAAACAAACAGGGAACCCACCGGAAAGAATTTCTGGATCCGCCACTATTGGGATGCACGCCAAGTGTTCGATAAAATACCCCAATGAGAGTCTAAAGAAAACTTGTTGGTTTTGAAGCAAAATTTAGTTGTCCCAATTGAATTGAAGTTATTATGTGTATGTAGAAGCTTTATGTCATAATTCTAAAGTGGATCATCAACTAATTTTTGGCTCTGTTACTAAAATCTTTTATTTTGAACGGAAAATTAGTGACGGACAACGAAAAAATTCGGTTTTTAACACATTTGTTAAACTGTTGAGGAAAATTGGCCTATGTATTTGATTAGGTTATCGATTGCGAGTAATGGTCAGAAATTGTATAAGCAAATGAAAGTCAGTGTTTTACTGCATTATTTTTCGTATATTGCTAAATAAGTATGTATGGTAAGTGTGTAACATTTTTATCTAGAGTTAATATATGAAAGACGTCACGGGCATATTTGTGTTATAAACTTTTTTATACGCCATAAAAGGTGTGAAAACGGACTACATAATGGTTCATGTTCTTTGCTTATGATGCAAATTCTACAAATCTACTTTAGTATGCTGACTGCAGTATAATATGTAGTTGAGTAAAAGTTAGTTTAAATCAAGAATGATAAGTTGATAACTGATATAAGCGGTCACATTGCACAGATGGACAGAAGTTTTGCTGATGAATTATATTCAGAGATCTTGGAACCAAAAAAAGTAGAATTGGATCAACCATCAGTTCATCACAATAAGCAATTGCATTTATCAGGTATAATATCCAGATTAATTACGCTCGAACTTGGCTCTGCATTGGCTAGCTTATTTTTTCTGCACATATAAGATTAATTTTTTATATCTGTACTTATTATTTTTTATATATAACATAATATGAGTATTATTTTGTTTTTATTGTAATTATATATAGCTATATTTATCATGTAATATGTATGTACTATATTTATTCAAATAATATGCTTTTTTAAGCTTGTGAAAGTAACTCAGCATGATATGAAGTTCTGGGCTTGTTTATCAAACAAACTCTTTTTTATGAGTTTGAGTTGGAACAATATGCTTAAAATAAGTAAGAATTCGTTTAGATTCAAAACATGTGCTGGACCAAAATGGATTTTGGTGAATGACTGTGATAGAATGATAGTGATACCAACTATATCCAATAATTATTTTGTTTCTTGTTTGAAATATGAAATAAGCATATAGACAGATCTGGAGCAGTAAAAGTTACAAGGTGACACTAGTTGTTTTCTGGTCAACAACATGGTTTTTGTAAAGTGATTGGATACAACCGTATGTTATCCATTGCTCAGGATTATTCTGTTTTACATACCTATTGTATTGAATTTGATTCAAGAAACCTATGCTATAAAACTAATCATATATACTGTTTATTTCATATACAAAGATGTAACAGTTTTTCTAGTCATTTTTTAGTTGTATATGTAGCTCGGGTTTGTTTAACATGAGCTCGGGTCGACTTCATTTATGCTTGGCTCGATTCGAGCTTCTAGTGAGCCGATCTCGAGTATCTCACGAGCGCGTCGGCTCGTTTACACTTCTAGGCATGCATGCATTAAATGAAGTTTAATGATCTCGAGAAAGCAATATAACTTAATCAAAATATATAATTACTGTTTGATTTTAGATGGTGAGGATGAAGATTGGTGTGAAGATGGGTCAACATTGAATGGTTCAGATGAGAAGTTTGACCAGTCATTTGACCTCGACAGAGAATGGCAAAGAAGAAAAAACCAATTTCATGCGGTATCCTTAACTCATACGCGCGCGCACACAGAACCTACACATACATATGGGTGGCAATTTATGGCATGATAAGAAGATTATCGTGTTGGTTCGATCTGTTTAATAAAACAGATTGGCTGCTAAATGTGTCGTATTCTGGTTGAACGACCCGGGGGGGGGGGGGGGGGGGGTTGGGGACACGAGCCAAGCTGCTCATGAGCTGCTAGAGATTGGCTTGCTAATAACTCATATCGAGTTGAGCTTAAATGGCCTTTTATTGAAGCTCATTTAATAAAAGAGATTGAGGAACAATTCAACCAGTCAACCCGACACGATAGACACATACATATACTGGTGGTGTATCACATTTTATGTAAACCTTAACAAATTGAACAGATTGGATACCGTGACGGCCTTATAGCAGGAAAAGAAGCTTCAGCACAACAGGGTTTCAATATTGGTTTTAAGGAATCCGTACTCGTTGGATATAACTGGGGTCTTGTTAGAGGTGTCACCGGGTACATTTCCTTTTTTATAACCAACCTGTCAATTAATAAATCATCACCTTTCTTCATTTAACATTTTTTTAACATTGTGTTTGTAACTCGGTTTAGAGCCCTAAATTGCATTCCTGATGAACTAAGAGACAAGATAATCGAATCACCCGAAATGAGAAACAAGTTCCACCAGTTGTATGAATCTGTGAATAATGTGTCAACAACCGATGCATTAAAGGCGTTTGGTGATGGTCTTATTAAAAAAGAAGTCAAACAAAATGGTCAAACAGATCGTGGTGTTCTTGATAGCTATTACAAACAGCTTCAGTCTCTTGTTTCCGAGTCCCCTGCAATCGAGGTGCAAACATGGGATAAAACAAACACTGTTTCATCAACAAACAAAGATTGTTCGCGTGAATGAGGCTTGTTTTGCTATCATGATGGAAGTGGCTTTTGTTTTGGGAGTATCTTTTATTTGTTTGTTATTACATATTTTGATAATTATAATGATACTTGTAATTTGTTAGATCACATAAGTTGTTTTATTTTTAGGGTTTTATACCTTGATAAAAGAAACCTTTTGAATTTTCTCACTTGCTGTCCTTATGGATGTCTTAATTTTACAGTCTACTGATACACTTCTGTACAGAGCATTAATCTAACATGGTGTCAAACAATAGAAACTAGGCCCGGTATAAGAGGCGGGTCGGTAAGTTAGGTTCATATACTGGTCATAAAAGATCTTGTTTTGAGTCAAAACAGGCGCTGATCACATGGGTTTGGGTTGAAACTAGAAATTGCTGGCCAAACCATAATATTAATCCAACAGGAAATTGAAAAACCGGCAATAACTCCAAAGGCAGACCGACAACGTTGACCCAATCATCGTAATTAAACCAAATGAATATGATTAAAAGAAACTATACATCTTATTTGTTAGACAGTGTCCAATCAATGTGGTGACTGGTAAGTAAACAAAGGCAAAATTGTGCGATGATAGAAGAAAACTATGAAAAAACCAAAATAAAAATGCTACAAAGACACTTGTATTACACTTAATTCATAAATATTTAGAGGCAAGAGTGCCCCAACTACAACACAACTCATACATAATACGACAAACAACACACTTAATCCAACTATAATGTACACACATGAACTTTAAATCACACATATAAGATCATAACTCTTTATCATCTAATTCTCAGCCCTGCTTTGCAGATCACAAACTGATGATTGTTATCCATGTCACCTGCACAAATCATAAAAACTATTATATCCACTGTTCTTAAGATCAAAATTTCTTTAAATTCAATCCAAACTAGTCTAAATTAGTAAAATACCCACTTATATTAGCTGCAAGCTTGCATCGGTCTCGAATTCGTGAACTCTTTCGAAACATGTTTATGTGTTTCATACCTTGGGATCAGATCAGGCATCACCTTTTCAAAAGCTTCAACAAGCAACGCGACTTTTTTCTTACGCGCTGGCGCGAGTGTTGTAACCGCTTGCTGTAAAGCAAAGTCCACCATCCATTCCTCAGCGTTCTTCCGTTCATCGATCGCCTGGTGCTTCAAATCCACTTTTTCTGCATCCGGGTCAGCTGTTTCGGGCAGGAAATTCGGTCCTCTCGGGTTGAATTCGGGCTGTTCACCCTCGGTTTCTTGGCACGGTTTCTTCCTACCTCTAAGATTAATATCTGTTTCAGATATTACTTCATCCGGATCTGATATTATTACAGGTTCCTCAGTCATCTTTGTAACAGCATCAATGGAGTTTGAATGATTGCATTCTTGTTCTGGATTATCATGGTTTTCAGTTTCATTCAACAGCTCGGTGGAAGCAATATCTTGAACTTTAATGAGAGGTTGTTCATCTTCAATAATTTGATTTATTTCCCTAGCTATGTTGTCTTCATTGCTCGTGCACGGTTCTTTCATGGGTTCCTCTGTCTGCATATTATCCGCAGCAACGGAAGCTGCGGGTACTTGCACAGTGGCAGTTTTTTTGCCATTGATGAACACAGATATGTTGAAATTTATAATGTTGTAGATGATGGTGGTGTGACACTTGGTAGTTTCATTGTTTGACTTCTCTGCAGACTCCGGGACGGTTTTTGATTGTTGTTGATTATTTTCATTTTGATCTTTGATAGGATGATTTAAATTTTGAAGATCATCTGTTTTGTTAGTTATATCTGATTCAGAAGCTGCTGCTGCTGCTGATGATGATGATGATGATGACACCTCAAGTGGATCATGATTCATATTATCTTGATCGATTTTTGTCGGCTGACACAAACTGTCTGATGCATAATCACCATCTTCATCTGACCATGCTCCCGAGCTCACACTTTTCTCATCGTACAACTCTTGATGCTTGTTATACAACTCTTGACGCACATTGTACAACTTTTGATGCTCATTGTACAACCTCTCAACACTCGTCTTCTCCATTTGATCTATAGAAAATGAAAACTCTGTTGATCAACTATATATACGGGCACGAATAATTATAAAGAAAACTTAATCAAACTACAGAAGAATAATTACGAAGAAAAACTAAATAAATCATATCTCCAATTTATCGCAAAGATAATTATATTAACTAATATATTATATCTAATATATGACTTTGTGTAACTTGAAACTATCATTACCTGAGTTAGAACAATAACGTTCCTCCCAATCGAGATCTGAGCACTCAAAATCCTGAACGCCTTTGTTTTCCATGTCATTATTGTAAACCTGGTGCACGAGGCTCTTGAATGCGTAAGGTTCAACTAACTCAGGCTTGATGCACACATCCTTATCCTGCAGTTCTACAAAAGTCCGTCCCGTGTCATCACTAAAGATATTATCCAAGAAATCTTTCTCTTCCATATCTACTTCCTCTTGAGCTAATATCACTGGCTCTTTAATAGACTTGAGCTTGATGCACACATCCTTACCCTGTATATCTACGATAGGCGGTTCTTTGTGATAGATATCAATAAAGAAATCTTTGTTTTCTTTATCTGCTTCTTCTTGAGCTAAAACCACAGGCTCCTTAATAGCGGATTTCTTAACACTAGGCTTAATTTGGCGCGGAGATAAACACCCGAGCTTAAACCCCTTTTGCGTTTTCAAAGGTCGCCGTCTTGCGGACAAGAAACACTTCAATGGTGGCACGGGAGCATGATGATGACCATTGAGTGAACAATAACTGTAAGGACATACTTTCATGGCAGAAGTCCCATCTAACTCATTCCCTCCATCATTAAGTTGCAAATAATTTGGAAACTTAGAATCTTTCAAAGTGGAAGAACATGTTGCTCTTTGAGAATCCACATCTTCACATAATATCACCTTCTTTGAAGATCTTGTAGGTTTAAAACTCGGAGTTTTGGTTAAAGTTCTTACCATCTTTAAACTTGATGTTCTTGACCCTTTATTACTAGAACATGGTTCATTTGATTTAGAACCTTTTGAACCTTTTGGGGTTGGAGTCTTGGGTGATGGTGAATATTGTTCTTTTCTTGCTTCAAAACTACTAGTGGATTTCATGTAGTTTGGTGATTGTTTTTGTGGGGGTGAAGGTGGTGTTTTCTTGTTTTTGAACGGCGTTGAGTGATCATCGGGGCGTTTGATTGATCTTGATTTCTTCATGATCTTCTTTAGCTTTTCATGGGCTTGTGATGAACATGATAATGATGGTGATGATGATAATGATGATGATGGTTTATGGTTAACCACTTTGGTATCTAATTTATGGAGATGGGATTTGATACCAATCTTGTTGGCAACCTTTCTTTGAACCATCTTCAAAGGTGAAACACTAGTAGAAGCATCAAGAAAAGAAGGCAGATTTTAGGGGAAATGTGTGTTTTTAGTGGATGTTTTGTTTGGTAATTTGGAAAATGGAAAGGTGATGGTAGTGAAGAATTTGAAATTAGATTTGAATATGTTTTAAGATAATGGATGATGGGGACTTCCACTTTGGACGGTTTGCTTGGGGCCCTCACTTTTCTTTTATCGGCTAAGAAGAAAGGCTAATTTAAAATTAAATAAATAGTTTTAATTAAATTATAGGAAGTGATATAATTATTGTACCTATAGGCTAAGGTCAGGGCTGTTTCTTGGGTAAGCTAAATGAGGCAATGGCTTTAGGCCTCCCTTTTATAGGGCCTTCATTTTAAATAAAGACTATGCATTATGAGATTTTGAAGTAGAGTTTTTTTAGATTTAGTGACTCATTGATGTGTCACAAGCTAAAGAGGATTACTCTTGTATACCATCTAGCCTTATACGCATAAAGAAAAGAAGAGAAAAAATGCCTCAAAATTTTAGTTAGTTTTAGGCCTCCGAAGACATTAAGCCGGCCCTGGCTAAGGTGTGTTTATTGTTATGATCTGATAGTTCATGATGATCTTATCTCATTAGATAAAGGTTAATAGAACAATAATTGTTAGGTGCCAAATGCTATTGAGGGGCTAATTGTAGTGTGTTGGATAGTATGAGGGTCAAATGTGTTAGTCTGTAATAATCAACATTAGGTATGCTATTTAAGCACATGGATATGGTCAATGAAGGTATCAATGATTTGAGTAAAGTTTCCTCTTTCTCTAGCATTCTTTTGTTTATCGATCTTACGCTTGATTACCAATCATTGTAACAATATGTATGCATTAGGGTTGGATTAGGTTTGTAAGAGGAACGTTTGTGGATCAAATATTTTAGAAGGATTAGGTATAAATTAGTTGAGTTTTGGTTATAAAAGAAATACAGATTAATAGGTTAGGTTTGGCTAGAGTTTTTGGTATTACATAAATCTAGTAATAGTTATGCTTATTGAGATATATTTGTTTGTCAATGATTAATCCTACAAGTCTTAAAACACATTAAATATACGAACCCTTTTATAGTTGGGCAAAATCATCCCAGTCAATGGCTCGAACCAGCATTCACACAATAATGGGTTTGCCTTTTGGTTCCTGTGTTTCATGTTGTGTGCTTTTCAATTTGACTCAGTCCAAGATCGAAATGACATAGATCAACAAGATATCAATTGCAGCTAAACGTATCATCTTTAAAGTTGTAACTTAGATCAAAGTAAAGGACTTTTTATGCAATTAACTTTTGAATAATAATGGAAGGAGAATATGACAAAATTAAATTATATTTTTTATACAAGAGATTTGTACACAAAAAAATGCACCATTATTAGCCATCATAAGCCAAACTTTATTCGTTTTTATAGTATCTAAATACCACGGGCATGCCCTTGAGATGATAGATAACAGAAGGTAGTTGTAGTGTTTCTGTTATATTTTTTAAATAAAATACTTTATGTTTAATTAATTAGTCTTATATCACTAATATTAAATTAAAAGTCTATCAATATTATTATTGTTTGTTTTTTCTTACAAATAAGATATTATTCATAAAATATAATCTTTTGGTGATGCATGAACACTTTATAACGAATTACACAATTGATTACATACACTGTCGGTGATGGTCTTAGACCCATCGCAGCCGTTTGCCACCATGGAAAAATTTGCAAATCATGCACCGACTCTGAGTTTTAAAGACAAATAAATCAAGTTAGATACCGACACTAAATCTTAAAATTGTAGTTTATTAAAAAATGTCACGTCAGCAACATGCTAACGGGTTAGGGTCTCGTGAGTTTGAGATTGATTGAAGAAAATAAGTTAAAAGTTGAGAGTGATGGTAAACATCTCGTTAATTGTGTTTCTGACCAACAAGTAAAAATTAAAATTATTTAAATCTAATAACCCTAGTTCTTAACATTAGACTAATTATTATTGCTCTACTTCATTTTTGGTAAAGTAATTATTCTAGATATTTGTATCTTTAGTAGATTAATTTCATTTGTAACACATAAAAAATAAAAAAAACTATCTTATAACACATAAAAAAAACTATTAGTTAAAAACAACTTCTATTTTATTTCATTAAACATTTAAGTTTTGCTGTATCGTTTAGCTAATCAGGATCGAATCATACACCTAGTAATTTTCTACTATAACCTCTTGAAAATCGCCTGACTAACATAAACCGCGCTCCTTGGTAAGTAAAAAAGTATCTATATTACTTTTCATATTAAACAATAAAACTTTAAAATGGCAAATTGGCAAACAAAATATCTTGTTTTGATGCATGACAACGTATGGTTTTGTTGCTTAGAATGAACGCAGGTGGTCGTGTCTTTGAAATGGTCGGCCAAAAAGGTGTTGTGGTGGTGGGTCATATGCACCAAAGGAGCCTGTGGTCAATAATGGTGGTATGCTACACGCTCCTCTCTTTTCTTTTCTTTTTGTAAAAGTTAATAACTTGAAATTCAAATATTGCATCTTCTCCAAGAAAGCCATGAAAAAGGAATCAGTGACCAATCTTTCCTTTCGTAAAGGGAAGTTGAGTTAATCTTTCTTATTTATTTTAGTTGAAACGTTGCTTTCAGGAACGACAAGATGATCAATCATACAAAGTTACAAATATGTTTAGGGAGAATTACGGATATGACTACTTTAGAGCATTCTTAATTCGTTTCCTAAAATTATGTGAGGGGATTTGTCAATTATATTATACGGTTATGAGTGATTGTGAGTAGAGGGGAGAGAAAATTTATATGGGAAAATTAAATTTAAGGTTTCACTATAGATACTATATAATTTTTTAATATTTTCATAAAAGCAGGTGTGAGTGAAAGAGAGAGAAAATATAATAATAAAGGTATAAAAAATATTATTTAATTAAACAGGAGAGAGAAAATACAGTATTTTTTTAGTGTAATTATATGATATATGTGGATATAGGGTAAGAAACGGGCTGGGAATACTAGCTATTTTCATGAAAATGATTGACTTTTTTTTTTAAATTCTCGTTTGGATGAGAATAGTTTATAATTTCTCTCTAGGACGAGAATTTTTCATATTATCTTACTGACTTGGCAAGAATGTAATAAATTATTATTATTATTATTATTATTTGGTTTTATTTTTGGGCAAGAATTAATTTTTTTTCTCTCCACGTCGGCGAGAATTGAACATTCGGCAATATTTTATTGGTGAAATAAACGTGTAAAATGATGGAGTCATGTTCATGTTTGGTCAATTGTTTAGATTGGTGATTTTCCCATATGTTTATGTAATTGGAATAGTAAAAATCGATACCGTGGCACTTAGTTTTTCTAACCTCCTACTCCTCCTATAATATATACCAATTTTTTATTTTTTAACCAAACTTAAGGGTGGTGGGGGGGTGTCACACCCCGACCAATGAAGGCGGAAACGTCGAGGCGCGACATGATTGCTCATTGCACAATGACACTATAAAGTTACAATATTTAAACAACTCATTTAAATCCATATCATCATAAATAACATAACAATTGTTCATACAAAATGCCAAATAGATAGATAAACAAATAACTTGTTCTTTCATTTTCTAATATCCTAAAGCCAAGATGATAAGTTTCTTCAAGTAATCCAATCAAGCTAACATCAAACCTGTAACATTGCATAAAATAGGGTTTGTCAACACAAAGGTTGGTGAGCAATTTTCATAATTTTGGACAATAAGTATATATAGTATGAAATCCACAACTAGTATATGAAAACAATAAATAATAGCAACAATTTAGATAATAATTCCGTCAATAAGAATACATTGACGACAATAATGAAATCGTCAATAAGAATACATTGACGACACCTTTCTATATGGGGATACCATATATACTCAGAATTAACGTATGATCATACTTTGATGAGGCTACCCGCCTTAGCATTCAAGAGGCTACCCGCCTTAGCATTCAAGGATTTGCACATAATCATGTAATGCATATAACACCAAATCGAGCATTTATTTAAGTAAACATATACAATAAGTGTTGTGGTTTAAGACTCAAGTATAAATCATTTGAATTTGAATAAGTATGCAATGCCACCCCCAAAACGAAAGATGGAAAACGGGGGATGAAAAAGTACTCACTTTAACAAGTAACTTGAAAGATAGTGTCGTGAATAATTGGAGAGATCGGTTTAACGAGCAACACCTATATTAAACGGGTCTTGTGTTAGTATGTAGTCTTGGAAGGGTTTAAAATAAAATACATGACAAATAAAGTAAATAAATAAAGTTTAGGATCTAAAATGTATATATTTGAGAAATTAAAGTAACGAGTTTTGTGAAATAAGTTTACTCGAAACCAGGTCTCGGTATTCTATTCATTTTTTTTTCTTTCTTTTTTTTTTACTCAACCTATGTTAAGTAATAATGTGGGTTAAAATGCAATATTGCAAAACCCTTGGTTATAAGAATACCAAAACGAGGTTTAAACGAGTGTTCGGGTTTGTCGGTTCGAGACTTGATAATTGACCAAGCTCAAAGTTAACTTCCCAAAATAATAATGTTATGAGATAACCCCATAAAAATCAAAATAGACTTAACCAAGTATGTAGTTCTATTGTGAATAACCTTAACATTCGTTAAGCGAGTGTATGACTTTATCGGTCCAAACTTGTTATAAGATCAAGTTGGTTACCGACATGCCAAGTATGTTTAGATATTAACTAAAATTTATTTAAAATATAATCTTGAAGAAAAATATGAGTTTTGGTGGCTAAAAACACACTTGTGTGTCTTAAGCGAGTGAACTCGGTTTAGTTCGGTTTTTGGTTCGGTCCTTGACTCGGAATAAGACCGAGGATGGTTACCACATACCCAATTACCATGGAACTTGTAAAATAACTTATAAATAATAATACTCAAGTTTTACATTCAAAAAGTTAACAATAAAGCTTTTAAACGAAAGTTCGGTTTTTGGTTCGGTTCTCAACTCGGGATGAAACCGAGGCTAGTCACCACATACCCAATACCATGGAACTTGACAAATATGAACAATAAACTAAAATATGCAAAAGTTAAGCAAGTATAACAAGTTATATGGTTAGATTTGTTAAATATATAAATAAGGACTACAAAGTCCTCCATGTAACCTTGCCTTACTAGCCCGACATTTCAACTGGCCGAGATCGGAGAAATGAAAGACCGAAGGTAAACAAAGAGTGTATATTATATATATGTTGTAACATCAAGCTTTAAGTATTGAAAAGTTAGTTAAAATGAAAGATTAGCTTATGAAGAACAACCTTAGAATTCAAGAATTTAAGAGAGAAATGAGGAAATGAACAAGCACAAATGAAGAAGATAGGTGTGTATATATAGAGTAAGTTGAATGGGTCTTTCATAAAGGGTGTTACATGAAAATGGGTTGGTTATAGACCCAAGAAAGCACAAACTACAAATGGGTCATTCAAGTCTTCATTTTGGTAGTTTTTGTCCCTTGAATTTGTTTTGAGTGTTTTCGGGGCATTTTAAAAACCGAAAAGGGTGTTTTTTTTATCCGACAACTATAAAACAAATATGTAACATAAAATTCATCATTTTGATAATATCGAAAGGTTCGGGATACAAAACGGGTCGGGTTTACATTAAGAATACAAGTATAAAATAATCCGGAATTGACAAATGTCACAGGGGGGGAACCCGTAATCACCCATTGAACCACCAATAATCGGCCTCCAACTCAGAACTTGCCTAGCCATTCGTTTCACTGGAACCTGATGCCATCAGTGGAACATCACCTGGAAAAACTGCTCTCTCTACCCTGCAGTCCTGCACACACAAACATGTTACTCTCTCTCCTATCCTTCTTCGGGTTGTCTCACTAAGAACCGATACCCAGAAAGTAAAATGGCGAGGGTGGCAGCTGTGTACTCGGAGTAACCGGGGTACCCGAGGGCACTACCCACCGCCCACCCGTTGGAAAACATGGACTAGTACGATTAGCTTAATGTGGCTGACCGAGTTATGACTCGTAAGAATTACAACTTGGGTAACAAACATTAAACCCACTTAACACACTTAACTGATAAATACGAATGACGGTTTTATTATTTATAATAGTTATAAATAATATAAAATTTATTTCTTTGTTAAATAAATGAGTCTTTAACTGGGCTTTTAAAGAGAGTTTGACTAGTATGAGCCTTGTGGGCTGATTAGGATTTAGCAAATGTAAATATGAGGTTATCTCATAACCCTAACACTAATCAATCTTACACAACACACACTAGCCGCCATCTCCCTCCCCTCCACGATTCTCAAGCCGCCACGAGAAAAACTGGCTGCCACCTAGCTCGTACGTCGCTGACGTCGGACGTCGTCATCTCCATCACCCCAGCAGTCTTCGTTGCTCTCTGTTGTTCACCAAACAGCCGCAAGTCACCACTGGTTCACAAGTGCATAGTCGCCACCCGCTCGCTAGTTCGTCAACAAACATTGTCTTGTTAAACCTCAGTGTCTCGATCAGTTATCCAATTAACCAAAGGTATATCTATGTCATCAATATATTTGATAGATTTAACTATTATAACCATTACATGCCTTAATTGTCTGGAGACTAAAAGTAGGCATAGATGAGGCTAAACGTGTAAGTGCATAGACAAGAGTTGTCTTTATGGCCTCATACCTAAGAGTTGTGGTATTCCCACAAATGGTAATCGTTGTGAGTCTGCCTAATACTTACTAATGGTGCATGCCATAGAGACCGTTACAAACTGATATAGCCACATTTTCAATTCCTATTCTCTTCTTGCAATTGTGTCAATAATAAAAGGAAATTAAACATATAAAATACAAATAATATTTGTTTTTGCTTAGTTACAAATGTCTTCTGATAATTCCTCATTCGCTCTCAAGTCTGTACTTGAAAAAAACGAAATGACACCAACTTTCTCGAATGGTACTGCAAAATAAGATTTGCTCTCAAGATAGTAAAGAAGCTCTATGTTCTCAATGGACCAGTTACTAGCAGCCAGAAAACAATATAGTTGCTGCTGGAATGACCCATGAAAAGCATACTAAAGATGCCATTGAGGTAGCATGCATTATGCAAGCAACCATATCTTTTGATCTGTCAAAAGAAAATGGAAGATGTGAGTGCCTATAGCATGATCAAGCAACTTAAGGGCATGTTCTAGAAACCAGCCCGACAAGAATGTACAATACCATGAAGTTGCTCATAAGCTAAAGAATGGAAGAGGGCTCTTCTGTTAGCGCTCATGTGATTAACATGAAAGGGTATATATCAAACTTGATTATCCCCCGTCAAATGAAAAGGCAGCAAATTTCACCATGAACTCTCTGCCCATCTCTTCTGACCAGTTCGTGATGAATTTCAATATGAATGCATAGTTGAAGACATTGCATGAGTGATGTGCCATCAATTATACATGTATTACATCCATATTTAATAACATTTTTGTATACTTTTGATCATTATTATGGGAAAATACTACCTAATTCGTTCCTAATTGAGAAATACAAGTTTCTGACCCTCAATAATGTAAAGAAGTGAAAAACGTGCATAAATGATAGAGATTTGAAGATTTGATGAAGCCAAGATTCTACCAAAAATCAAACAGGAGCATGCATGCCAAGGCTGGCAAGGCCTTACTGAGGTAAAGTCAGAAAATTCTCTCTCTCTCCACACACACATATATACTAGGCAGGTGCTCATGTGATGCAACAGGTGTTTGAACACAGAGCATGGTAATCACGTAACAATTATAGTGTTCATGGTTTAGTTTGAAACTTTAAAACTGTTTAAACCGGTCATCGTTAGGTTTCACAACTGGTTTTTTTATTTAACTCATACGTAACATGCTACTTTTTATTGAAAAAAAACTATAGCAATACCATACTCAAATTACAAAAATAAATAAAATGCTTGTTTTTATAATCTAACTTTTCGCATGATATTATATATTATATAATAAAACATCAAACGTAAAATATATATCCTAGGCGTGAAATTTAAAACGTCATAGTGTGTTTTAAATTTCATGCATGGAATATATTTCCTTGGGTTTTAAATTGTTAAGTGATAGAGCCTGATTCAGCCAACGACTACTAGCCGTAGGAAGCGGGTCAACCAACACCCGAAACAAGCCCGATAGCCATGAAGATGGGTGACGGGTTGATCAGGAATATCTAACATCCAACACCACCTATAGTTTTAATTTTATGTCATGCATTTTTAATTTATGTTTTTAAATAATTATTGTATTTTCAATCCGTAGGTTAAAAAAATAGTTTCACATGCTCTCTTGTAGTTTAGGACGTGGGTAGGTTTAGACCTTTATGTACTTGATTTCAAATGGAATGAGAAGGTGGTGTTTATGATTTGATATTTCTTGTGTGTTTTTTAACTAGTGTTATCTCAATTGCTAATCCAAGTTTGACCACTTGGGTGGTGTTCATTGGAACGCTAAGTGTGAGTTAGGTGGTGTTTCTGGATCCTACCCAATTGAACCGTTTGAATTAACTTCAATTTTCCAGTCTTTTCCCTAACGCAATTGCTATCATTGCTTATGTTTTATATATATATATATACAACCATCCCAAAAGAATCCAAAAAATCATGCCTAAAGTTTAAATCACAATGCATATATTTGTCACACTTTTAAGTGTTCAGGGTCCATTTTATTTTAACATTTCTCTATGTATATATTTTCACATAATAATACACACTAAAAACTCGATGGTATTTTGGACCCCAAGTTCATTTCAAGCTGTAAAACAATTAAACAAATGCTCTAGAACCATGAGAGAGGGTTTCTTTATAATGGAGAAAGTAATTTTAATGGAACATCAACCATATATTTATCATGATTGTTTGATACATGTTTGAATCTATATTATCTTATCTTCATACTTTTTACATATATATGATTGTAATCTATAATTTTAAATTTCATTGTAATATATATGTTTTTACACAAACTCTTATCATATGTTTCAAAGGATGAAAGATAATACCATTATTTATTTCATAAAAGAAAATTGACGTTTAGCATGCAATATTAATTTGTGATACCCTCATGGCTTGAAAGCAGAGAATGCTATAACAGAGTTGTGTCCGCCTATACCAAACGAATTTGAAATGGCTGGATACCCAAAATATTTGAAATTGAAATAGTGAACCTAACAAATACCAACAATGAATGATTGTGATCGAAATGGAAACAAACTCACCAACGTTGATTTCATGTTGTTGCTTACGATTTGCAACAGTGTCAAATTCAACTTCAGCATCAAGTTTCTAGAGTCCCCATGAAAATATGCAAATAAGTGGGGAGGATGAAGGCGAAAGAATAGGGGTGAAGATATAACGTACGAATTGATTAATGGTTGGGTGCAACCATCCTGTTTGAATCGCTTTAATCGTAGCTATGGCTTCCATACCTCCGGAAGCTGCAAATGAGTGTCCAATCATAGACTAAAAATGACAACATAATAATGTAAATATATATGCAATTCATACTGACAGAACATGTAAGGTGTTCTTCACCTTGGTGGCGTTGATTTTGATTTCGGAGCTATTCTTGAACAATTTCTTTATAAGATCACCAGCCTTCGTAGAAGTCGCATGTGCATTAATGTAATTTACCTGGCAACAAGATAGTTTGAAGAAGATATGCCATGAAATTCTGGTTAGATCAATAAGAATATAAGATCAAAGGCAAAAAAATGTGAAGTATGTTGCCCGATTCCTAATCACACAAAATCAATTTGTGCCCGCCAAGGTATATTCATTTGCTTTGTTTATGTTGAGTCAAATCCAAAAACAGTTACTATTGTGTTATCTTTCATTGTGGGTCAGAGGCCACTTTGTACTTTGGATCAATAGGTTAACTATCGACTTTAGCGCCTTGGAGGTTGCGTTGACAACAATCAACAGTTACGAAAGAAGTGACGTCTTAACAAACATTGCGGTGGTTCAGTTAGTGTATATAGGAATCGAACAAGCTGATTATGTGATATGATCTTTTCAATTTTCATTTTTTCGGTCAAGTATGTTGTGTTTGTTTTTATCCTTTTGTGTCTTGGTTTGCTTGTTATAAACGTTGTTGATTATGGAGCGAAAGAATGATTATGTTGAAGTTGAATCCTGGAGCAATCCTGATGAATACGATCGGGACATTAAGATACCTCCTCTACTGGTACACCAGCATTCACTAGGCAGCTTTGAATACAAGATGCAACTCCAAAACCATTAGGTCGTGGATTAGTTATATGATATGCGTCACAATTGACCGCACCTCCCAAGTATTCAGCGATTATTGGTGCATCTCGTTTCAGTGTGTGTTCTAAACTCTCCATTACCTACACACAAATGAAAAATTAATGCCAAAATACAAAAAAATATCCATAAGTTTGTTGGACGTAATTTTCAACTTAATAGGCCCGTCACGTGTAGTTGGCCGGGTTGGACCTATTAGGCCCGTAAGATTCATTAATGATGTAACGGGCTTATGGGGTTGCAATTAGAGTTTTATTATATTTGGTAATGTCTTAGCTAGCAAGTTAGGTTAGTCTATATAAACCAAGTCATAGTTAGGCTTAGGCATTATAACGTGTGAGATGCAGCCGAGTTATGGTTCATCTAGAGACACACATGAGATGTAACCGAGTTAGGGTTCATCAAGAGTCAAACCGAGTTAGGGTTTGAGAAATTGTAATAAGTTTTTTGAGTGAGATTTTCTGATTAATATAAGCGAGAGTTATTCGTTTAGTTCGTGTTTGGTTATCGATCCTGGACTTCTAAGTTGTATGTACTATATTGTTTAATTTACATGTGCAGGAAGTTACCAAAACGCCGGCCCCTTCGGCCAGGACAAATCCATCTCTATCTTGGTCCCATGGTCTACAAGCAGTCTTGGGATCATTGTTTCTATGAGACATTGAGTTACATGCAACAAAACCTGCAAATGTAACCGGAGTAATAGAAGCGTCTACGCCTCCAACAATCATCAAATCAGCCACCCCTTCACGGATATGATTTGCTGCAGCATAGAAGCAAGAATTGGATGTCGCACAAGCAGTTGAAATGGAGTAGACTGGTCCCATAAACCCAAGATCTATAGCAAGATAGGCAGGTCCCATACTGGATAGAGCATATGGTGTGGAAAATGGTGTAATTTTTCTACAGCCTCTTTTCACTAGAGTTCCCATAGCATCAGATAATATTGTAACTCCCCCAATTGATGTCCCAACAAGCACACCGGCACGTGCTTTATCGATCTACATGCAATCATAAAGAATTCTTGAAGAAACGTGGATCGGCTCACTGGTAGACGATCAACTTTCCTCGGGTATGAGTATGCTATTTCACCGATGGTTCTCCGGAGTATGAATTCTTCCACCTACAAAACGAGCAGCACCGTGAACTTACCCCTCAGAAAGGGACAGAGGGGTCCTCTTTGGGGTAACCCTCCGGTGTGAGAATAAGAGATTGTAGGAGAAGATAATAATAATCTGAGAGTGAGTAAGGAATTTGAATGTATTTTCTTTCTTACCTCCCTTTGTGGAGGTGGTGTGGTATTTATAGTGTTAGGGTTTCCAATGATTGGGCTCAGATCCCATTAGGGCCTTTTTGGCCTCCTCCTATTGCTTTGCGCCATGTGTCCTTAGGACACCTGGTGCTTTTTCATTGATTATTCTCTGACCCAGGTATTTCACCTAACCCATGTGCAATCACTTGGTAGCACATGGGTTTTGCTGAGTTGTCCACCTTTCATTGGCAGCTGTCAACATCAGCATATTCTTTATTCCTTAAAGGATACCTTCTGGAAGGTTGTCTGACGAGCACAATCAGGGTTGTCCTTATCCTGATTTGGATAAGGACGAGGTTGATTATGTGCATGTGTGATATGCGCCTATCCTGAGGATGCGCGAGGTCTTCTCTTTATTCTCACGCGCAGATGTTTCATGCGCAGATGTGATATGCGCAAGCATATGTAATATGCGCCACGCGCAGATGTGATATGCGTGAGCATATATGATGCGTGAGCATGTGATATGCGCCACGCGCAGATGTGATATGCGTGAGCATATATGGTGCGTGAGCATGTGATACGCGTGAGCATATGTGATGCGTGAGCATATGTGATATGCGTGAGCATATGTGATATGCGCCATGCGCATAGGTTTTGGCTTTGTGCCTTCATGATATCTTGATTTCAAGCCTCTTGTCTATATCTTGTGGGTTGACCCGCCCCGCTCGATGTTAAGGCGGGTACATACCTCTTCAAGCCCCCCCAGTCTAATGTGTGTCTTGTCTCGCGCGAGCGAGGTAAGATAGATATTAGACTTAATAGTTCTCTTTTAATAGGGTTTGTCTTTTCTTTTTTATTTCTCATCGTTGCGCGAAATTCTATCCTTTTGGTTGAAATGAATCGTCCATGTACGTGGTTGGTTGGTGCTGACATGCGTCAGAGATGGAGACATGTGTCAGACTTTTCGTGTGCTCGAGGTGCTACAGTTGCCTTTCCTGTCCCCTCACACAGTGTCAGGAACACGTGTTGCGCTCGTGTTGGCCTGCACCTGCGAGTGGGGGCGCGTGAACTCTGATCAGTACCTGTTTCGTTCCCTTTCATGTCCCCTCACACAGTGTCAGGAACACGTGTCGCGCTCGTGTTGGCCTGCACCTGCGAGTGGGGGCGCGTGAACTCTGATCAGTACCTGTTTCTTTCTCTCTCCTGGGCCTATAAAAGCAAGCCTTTTTGAGTTGTTATTCTTCATCTTCATTGTTATTTCAGAGCTTTTTCTTTCCTTCCATTTTCATTCCGATTAAGAGCCTGTCTTTTGCTTCCCGATTTCCGTTCTTGAAGTAGCCTCTGTTTGATTCACAGTTGTATGTCTGATAACCCAGACACCACAATTTCCCCCAGAAAACGCCGTGTAAAATCATTGGTCATGTCCACTTTGAAGAAGACAGGCAAGGGAAAACGGGCTGCCGAGGCCTCGTCGGAGGAGGTGGGGAAGGGCAAAACAGTGAAAAGATGGAATGAGATTCCCTGCAAACTGAAGCAGTCTGATTTCGACAGTCTCATCGCCTCTCAGGGTTTTCTCCCTGAGTACGGCTGTATGCTCCCGGCGGCCGGGCAAACGGCGGCAGATCCGCCCACCGGCTATATCTCCTTATACTGCCATTTTTTCACTCACTGTAACCTTCGTCTCCCGATGACAAGGTTTATGGGTGCGCTGCTTCAATTTCATGGGATTCACATATCCCAAGTCCATCCTTTTGGACTTGTGCGCATGACTCATTTTGAGTTCATGTGCAAAGCTCAGCGCGAGGAGCTCACCCCTCGGCGCTTTCAATATTTTTATAAGCCAAAAATCCAAGATTCTTGGTTCTCATTCATTCCTCGCAGTCAGAAGGTCAAGTGCTGCACTGTTTCCTTCAAAAGCCTTCATGACTGGTCTGAGAAATTTTTTTATATTAAGGCTGGTGTGGTTCCCATCCGCATGACCATGCGCGCGATCACTTCTGCGCCCGCGGATGAGAATGTTCTTAAAAACCCAACTGGCGCATGGGTTAATAAGTTGACTGCTGAACCATCCCCCGCCAAGACTATTTGCGAGGAGGCGCTGGTGGGGGTTGGTATGAGCAGGAGGTGGACCGACAGCGCGACTGAGCCTGTTATCCAAGTTGATGGCTTATGTGAGTTATTAGCTCATTGCATTATTTCTGCGTGAATATAATTCGTTTTGCTGATATCATTTGTCTTGTTTTATGCAGTAAGCAAGGAGTACGTCCACGCCGCCTATGATGAGCATATGGAGGGTGGCTCTGTCGCGCTGGGCGCTGGGAAGTTGGTTTCCCCGATCGCTTCGATGATATGTTCATCCCTGTTGATTTGGGATTTTGCTTTGACAGCGATGCGCCTGGTAGGCCTTTGTACTTATGCTTATGCCTTTAGAATACCAAATTTGGTTAACATTTCTGTTGCACGTATTGTAGATGCGCTCGAGAATTATGAGCTGGAGCTTGCGGAAGAGGAGGTGGAGGAGGAAGCTGAGGTGCCACAACTCAAGCGTAAAGCTAAAGGGAAAACTGGCGCAGGGGCCAGTAAAAAACAGAAGAAAAATGATGCCCATGTTGCTCAGGATCCTCCTACTCAAGCGAAGGGACTTGAGAAAACCAAGGGGTTTACCTTCAAGTTTTCCTCGTCTTCCTTGCCTCTAGGTGTGGGCAGTCCTCCTGTCCACACGAGGTATGGTGCCGCCACCTCCTCTCTTCCCGCGGCGGAAAAGGGAAGCGGCGCTGCGCCTGCTGTTTCCTCTTCTCCAACAGGTATACTTTGTGGTTTTATGAGCGTGATTCCGATAGAGTTATTAATGAATCTTTGCTCACTCAAATGTTTGTAGAGCCGGCGACCTTGGTGGATCAACCTCAGGCGCAGCAAGGTACCGAGGCTGCGCTGAAGGTTGCTTTGAAGTCCCCTGTTTTACCCTCGAAAAGGGGGAAAATGGACTTCATGGCGATGTTTAACTCGCGAACGGCGGTGCGCCAAGGTATATATTGCGCTTTGATTTTCTGACTTTTTTTTTTCTCTTTTAGATCAAGTCATGAATCATTTCTCTTTGTTGGTTTTTTCATAGGAATTATAGCTGGCACACAAGCTGCTGGCGGCACTGCTGACAATCATCCAACCTTTGAGAGCGTATGACCACTAAGAGCGGCATCTTCAAGGGCTTTTTTCCCCGCGACAATGCAATACCGTTGACAATCATCCAACCTTTGGTAATGCTTGGGATCAATATATCCACTTGACTTGAAGTCACGAATCTGACCAGCGAATCGTGTTGGAAACTCTGAAACATCGAATCGATCTATCAACCCAACCCCGCTCTCTCCTGCTAAGAGTCTTTGGTAGAAGATATCAATGTCATTTCCAAACACGGAGACGACTCCCATACCCGTGATAACAACCCGCTTTTTGGCATCGTTTTCTCGTTTAGGGAAAGTGGTAGCAATGTGGGAATGTAATATGGAGCGGCTTGTGGTGTGTGATGGTGGTTTAACAAATATGGGCAAGCTATATTTGCGTAGTGGGTTAAGTGTACTTGCCAAAAGAGGTGTGCACTTGAGATGAGTTTGAGTTCCCATGTGTGCTGTGAGTGGTATGTACAAGTTCAATTGCGTCTATGTAAGGGATTGTTATTATTTTTATCGTCTAAGTTTATTTATTAATACATATATTTATATTTTTATCGTCTAAGTTTATTTATTAATACATATATTTATATTTATTTGAGTTGCGTGTCTCGCCGGAAGCAACCTCTCTATCTTTAGGGATAAAGGTAAGGTGTGCCTACATCCCACCCTCCCCAGACCCTATTTATGATAGCCTAGGCTATTTGTGGTGGGAAATACTCAGGCCCGTCTTCGAAAATGATAAAAAAAAATTTAGGCCTCGTGCGAGACAAATTTTGGGCCTCCTCCTTATAAAACAAATCAATTATATATTAAAAAAAACCACAATACGAGTACAACTGTTATAAAATAAACAAAAAAAAAGTAGTGTATCAAAATAATGGAACTTAAGCGAATTTTGAGGCTCTCCTAGCGTCTTGGGAAGCAAAGCTCTCGATCAAGTCTTTATAGTCCATACTTTCTAATATTTCATTTTCAATAGATATCATTGCCAATCCGTTAAGTCTTTCTTGCGAAATTGTCTATCGCAAATAAGACTTCAACAACTTCAATTTTGCAAAGCTTCTTTCGGCCGATGCCACCGTTACCGGAATTGTCTAAAGCACTTTATATGCATTTATAGCATTAGGGAAGTGACCAAGCTGCTTGATATTATTTAAAGCATCAAAAGGGCTAACAATGTGACTCGGTAAGAATGTCTCAATCAACTCAACTCCAAATAAAGTTCATTAGCATCGACGTCTGATTCTTCTTTATATTTCAATGCATCTTGGAGACGATAACAAAAGGACTTAAGATCTTTTTCATCAAGTGTCTTTAACTTTTTGGGAAACAAAAAACCAAATATTTTTTCAAATTTTTGGTATTGATCGAATCTTGTTTCAAGAGAAACTATAGCTTGATCAACAATGCATAAAAAGTAATTGACTTTGAAATCCTCCTCAGATGAAAATGTAACTTCTTCTACACTTGAAGCCTCATCAAAATACTTTCTCTCAAAAAAGTTAATAGTAAAAAAAAATATCCATCTTCAAAGAGATGAACAAGGTGTCAGACATGAGACAGTCGTCAAAAAAACACACTTTTGTATCATAACAAAAAACAATTTTGTATCAAAAACCCACTTGAAATCCTCCTCAGATGAAAATGTAACTTCTTCTACACTTGAAGCCTCATCAAAATACTTTCTCTCAAAAAAGTTAATAGTAAAAAAAAATATCCATCTTCGAAGAGATGAACAAGGTGTCAGACATGAGACAGTCGTCAAAAAAACACACTTTTGTATCATAACAAAAAACAATTTTGTATCAAAAACCCACTTGAAGCATACATCAATGAAAATTATACCTTCAAGTTTAACTATACCTAAAATCAAAATTCAATTTTACAAGCATAAAATTAACAAAAAGTAATTAAAAATTATGCATTAAAAAAATCATAATTAAGGTATGCCTTAAATAAAAGCAACGCTGATGTACACACATATAACTTATTGTTTTTTTTTTTTTTTGGTTTTTGTTAATTTGATTAATTGTACACACGTCTCCAGTTCCAGCTTCTTGATGCAAAGTAATAAAAAATTAAAAATCAATCATTGTATCATACCTGATTACCTTGAATACCTTCTATTTCAAGAATTCTCGTTCAGCCTCCAATAGATCGTTGCTTGCCTGCTTGGGTATAATAGGGTGTTTTTTTTAATTGGGCTCTTCATATTAAACAAGGTATAAAAAAATTTAAAGCTATTGGGCCCTCGAAAAATTTGGGCCTCGTGTCACTGCACGGGCCGCACGGCCCAAAAAACCGGCCCTGAAAATACTGGGTATGATTGATTGATTGATTGATTGATATTTATATTTATGTACGCTGTCATTATTCTTATAGGTTTATGCTTATAGCTAGCCAATTAGGCCGCTGCCAAACCTTAATTTAACTGATCCGGCGGATTAGTGGACCTTTAAAATCTTGTCACATGTTAACGCATTAACGGAATCGATGGAATTTCTTAAAGAATCGTCGGATTCGACGGAATTTTAGTGGGCCCGACAGAAGCATAAATTGAACCGTCGGATCCGACTATTTATTATTAAGTCGGCTACCTCACGAATCCGTCGGATAGCTTGAAAAAACGCCGGATCCACCAGAAAATTTGAATATGTGCTAACATCTAATAGGCTATACTAATCCATCGGATTAGTTATTGTTTCCCTCGGATCCGACGGGATTTTTAGGCCATTTTAAGGATTTTTGTAGAGCATGGGCTGCTTCTAGAAATTTTGGGTCAAATCAGGCTATTTTGGAGATTCTTGTATATTTTATTTCTAAATTATCGAATTTGATAAATTATTAGTTATCTTTATTATCTTTATTCTAAATTATCTTTATTATCAGTTTATTTGAGTTAAGTTGTTTTTATGTATCTATAATATACATAAATGAAAACCCTAAAATCCTACGTGTCGTTTATGGAAGCCACCAGATTGCTTGATTTTTAAATTGAAGCCTCTCATTGATTTAACCCAAATTCATGGGTATGGGTCTTACCAAAACCAGATAGCTCTTAAACGTGTTATAGCATTAAAATTAATCTTACCAATTATTTGATATGAAAATCCTATAAAATAGGGATATACTAAAATTTAATATGCAATTTAAAAAGAAAAAGATATTATTTATAATTAATAAACAATTTTATAGTAAAAAACATAAGCGGGTCATGGGTCACCAAATCTAGATAGCTTTTAAACGGGTTATAACATATCATTTATTTATGAAACCCTTTCATCATCAAACCCTAAGTATATTATTAACTTTCTTACAATAAAAAAATAAATAAAATCCAAAAAATAAATATTAAAAAACAAAAAATGCAAAACAACCATTCTCTCAAACCATTAGATTGTTTTATTTGTAAATGAAGGTTTCTCACGCATTTGACCCGAACTCACGGGTAAAGGTCTCACCAAACTTAGATAGCTCTTAAACGGGTTATAACATTTCATTATATTAAAAATTAATCTCATCAAATATTTGATATGAAATCCTATAAAATAGGGATATGCTAAAAATTAATATCCTATTTTATTTAAAAAAAGATATTATTTATAATTAAGAAACAATTTTATAATAAAGAAAATAAACGGGTAATGGGTATCACAAAACCCAGATAGCTTTTAAACCGGATTATAACATATCATTTATTTGTAAAACCATTTTATCATCAAACCTCAAATATATTAATTAGTAACTTTCTTACAATAAATAAAATTAAAATCTAAAATCTAGTATATAAATATAATAACTAAATAAGGCCATTTAGGTGTGGAAGTGTGGATAGTCATCGTTTATTATTTTTATTTTATTTTTAGTTTGGATAATTAGATGTTTATCTCTTTATCTTTATCTTTATCTTGTAATCTAATTTAATCTAACTATATATTAAAGCAACATGAGTTTTTCATATGATATTATTATAGGGCTTTCACATACGATGTCATGTGAGCAGTTTCTCCTATTTTATCATTTATTCTTTTAGATCCACATAGGAAACCATATAGATGCCGCGTGAGCAGTTTCCTATTCTATCATCTATTCTTCTAAATATGAAATATGAACCCGTTTAGTTATGTTATAACCTATGACCCTGTTTCTCTTCAAATACAACCATCTTCATATGAAGATAACACTTTGTAAAATTTTGAAAAATAAATTATTGTGTGATACAAGTCTTGAACCCAATGCCTCATGTTTCAAACTAAAGATGTTTACCAACTCCAATTAAGTAGTTATTGTGTTGGATTTCTTGACTTATAAATGATATATTGTTAACTCACTTATAATTAATACCAGAAAATCATTAAACAATTAAGTTAATATCCAATGTTGTATTAAAAGAGGCTTTTAGAGATTTATGAATTGTAAAATTTTGCTTATCATTATTAATATCATATGAATCTATAACGTATGTTATCATGTATATTACTAAATCTAACTTTTTTGTTGTTTTTAACCACCTGTGTATCACACGATCTTTATCCTAGCATACATATATTAGGAGAACCTTTGTTTAATAGTATTTTGTTGTCTTTGTTAAATGTTGGTGTTAGTATTGTGATAATGTGATCCTTAGAATGAGTTGGGTCATGCGTCCTTTTAGATGACAATAGGTTGGGTTAAGAAGCCCGACCCAAACCATAATTGATCGACTATTATCCATTCCAATTATGTAAAGTTTTAGTTTTAGATATTCTCATCAAATTCAGGTTTTACTACAATCCTAGTTCACTTTTAAAAAAAATAAAGAGTTAACTGTCATTTTTGTACATGTGGTTTAACCAACTATACAACTTTAGTACCTATACTTTATTTTATGCAAATGACTACCTCAGTTTAAAAAAACTTGCATTTTTAGTACTTTTTTTTAACTCCGTCTATTTTATCAGTTAAGTCATGGGTACTTTGATAATTTTGTAATTTTCTTAAAATTTTCTTTTCTTTTAAATGTCTTCCCCCCTTTTAAGCAGGTATATGAAATGAAAGCCAGCGACATTCACCCCCACCGGAAATCCACTTCCAGAAACTACTTCAGCTGGTCAGCGAACGCACATTAGGTAACCCGAGCTTGAACGACTCTAAGACGATTCGGGCTATGCGAACCGCTGGGTTCTCGTTATTCAACCCGTTCTTGTTTTCCGAGATTTTAAAAGGGAGTGAAGTCAGGTGAGAGAATAGTTTTGGGTCGGGTTCTTTGTCTAACCGAACGAATCCGCCACCAGAGTTCAGAGTAGTGTCGACGATCCGTCCACGTGTGAACTGAACCATTGATACCGAACAACAAGTGTGAAACTTCAGTAGGTGGTTCGTGTGTTTGGGGAATATTCGGGTGGAGATGCCAATATTCGGGTGCGGTCGACAGGCATGAATTAGGTTGGCGGCGTAAGGCGGAGAGAATGATAGAGGAGGCTGAAAATAGAAGGAAAACAAGGAGGGTTAACTTGATCGACTATATTATGACTGTGTTCTTGTAATGACAACAGTCTGTCATTTCTTGGATGTTCCTCGTATCTAGAATCAGTATTTGACAAGGTTTGCCGGAAACGAGCTAAAGTAGTTTCCGGCAGTGGACTTCCGGTGGAAGTGAATGTCACCGACTTTCATTTCATATACCTGTTTAAAAGGGGGGAAGACATTTAAAAGAAAAGAAAAAATTAAGAAAATTACAAAATTACTGATGTGGGCTAAAAATATATATAATATTATATAAATATTCCTATACTTTCAAGTATTTTGAGCTAGGTTTTTATTGTATATACTCCTAATTGGTTCATGTGTGGGTTTTTTAAGGTTCTAAGAGACAATGAGCTAAATTAGAGCAATTTTTACTAAATTTGAAACATAGTATTTAAATAGTAATTTTAATAATAATAAACCCAAGTTTACATAATAATTCATGCTTTCAAGTAATTAAAATAAAGTATAAGCAAAGAAAGAAAATAAAGAAACCTAAACTTAATTTATTTGAATTAATACGGTTTACTTATTTTTCTTATCTGGTTGAACTTGTAGACGGATGGAGCTGACATGAATTACTCTTGGGTTGGGCTGTTAACTAGTTTGTGGGCCGTAGGCTTTATTATGGGCTAAAAAAAAACCCTAGATGAGTAATATGGTTATTATAAAAAGAAAGTAAATAAAAGAATAGAGATCGATCATATGGAAGGAGGAGACTTCACAACAACCAAAAAAAAACATAAAAAACCCACGTTGGGTTTCTTTGAAAAAGAACCAAGGTGAGACAGAAGCAGCAAGGCCGTCAACAACAACAACAAAGTCAACATAGAGGAAGCGGCAAATCGGAACCGCAAAGAAAGAAAAGAAAACAAGTCCACGGTGCATTTTATTTTCTTGTTTTCCTTTTTAAATTTATGAATTACAACATATATTACTATTTTGTTTCATATTTTTTATGAGTAACTAAATACTTTGAACTACCTAGGTTTTGGTTGAGTACTATGTTATATTAATGGTTTGACGAACTAGTATTTGACGTTGGTTGATTTGATGCTTTGGTAAAGTTTTTAATTGGTTTGGTCATGATATATATGCGTAATTAAATCCAATTTTGTGCTTTAATAATTATTCCACTTGTATTTGATAGTCATTGGTGATTGTTAGATGCATGATTAGGTTGTCTACTTTGTGTTTTCAACTTGTTTGCGATTTATGGTCGAAAAAAATCGTAGGAATAATTATAGAGAGCGGATTAGATTTTATTATTCTATCTCTAGAGAGGCCGGGAGACAATTTAGTGTTGTGTCATATTTGTCTTTTGCGGGTTTGGGTACTAATTGCACGAGAGTGAGTTAGCCTAGTGTAACATCCTAAAATTTTAATGATGAATAAAGGAAGTTATGTTTAGTGATTTCGCGTAATTAATTAAGGTCGGGTAAGGAGCGGACCATGGACTTGGATTAATTGAGATGGGTTAAATGAGAATGGGATCTAAGGGATATAAATATCCCCTAAACCCAAGATATCTTTCATTCCTTTCATTTTCTAATACTCCAAAAAAAAGAAAAACACACACACCACACACCACACTTCGCCGGCCGGACCAAGGGAAGAACCGGGCAGATCCAAGAGAGAGAGAGAGAGAGAGAGCGATTAGTGTGTTAACAAGTTAAACGAGATCCAAACAAGCTCAAAAAGGTATGATTCTTGATCTTTGAAGTTTAAAGATCCAAGCTTTTTAGTGTATAAGCGACCGAAAATGGTCGGGAAGCGTAGTGGGTGATGTTGAACCATAGCAAGGGTGTTAAAATCGCTCGAAATGCTGGTCAGAAACCGAACAGCGGCTGATCTGGACAACTTCGCCTGCAACTGGGCAACTTCGCCTTCAAAGCGATGAACTTCGCCTGCAAGCTAAGTTCGCCTGATGAACTTCGCCTGCAAGCTAAGTTCGCTTGATGGCAACTTCGCTGTAAAGTTAAGTTCACCTAACTGGTAACTTCGCCTGAGGCCAAGTTCGCCCGATGACAACTTCGCCTGAAGCCAAGTTCGCCTGATGGCAACTTCGCTATAAAGCTAAGTTCGCCTAGCTGGTAACTTCGCCTAAAGCTAAGTTCGCCTAAGGTTAACTTCGCCTAGAGCTAAGTTCGCCCTAGGGTTAACTTCGCCTAAAGTCAAGTTCGATTAGAAAATAAATTAAAAATCTAATGAAAAATGTGTTAAGACAGTTAATGGAAATAAAATTTTTCCAAGCTGACCTGGCAGCTCGACCCCTGCCAGGGGCTCTGCCCCTTGGACCCTGCTAGGGGCTGCCGCCCCTAGACCCCGCTACCAGGGGCGCTGCCCCCGGACCCCCGTTCGTTGTGGGTCATATAAAGATAGAAATACATTATGAGAAGTGATAGTTAATTGATACGTATACTTGTTATACAGTCAGCCGTGCACAACGGAAGAAAGGGATTACGATTAACGGTGAACGTAACCGTGTTCAGGTGAGTTTCTAGCCCCATTTATGTGTTACGTTTTCGGGGCTGTGTGCATACTCAATATGTTTGTTAATACACTTATCCTAAGAGATAAGTGCATGCCTTATGTGGATAATGTGAAATGTATGAATGATTGCTTGATGGTACGTGAACGATCTTCGGATATTGCACGTACTGTCAGGTTGTAACGCTATGTATAAGGTAAGTATGTTATGTATGTTTATGTGTATGAAAATGATAGAGATAATAGAAGAAAGAAATGATAATGTATGGTTACGAAAAGGGTACTGAGCCATAATAATACTCGAGGTATGATGTATGGTTGTATGGTTACGAAAAGGGTACCGAGCCCTACTAATACTCGAGGTATGATGTATGGTTGTATGGTAACGAAGAGGGAATCGAACCCTACTAATATTCGAGAACTAGGGAACCGAACCCTAATAATACTCGAGGAAAGAGGGTACCGAGCCCTAATAATACTCGAGGAAAGAGGGTACCGAGCCCTAATAATACTCGAGGAAAGAGGGTACCGAGCCCTAATAATACTCGAGGAATGTAGGGCGTAATGCTCTTTATAACGTAAGATATGAAAGTAAGTTAATACAAAAGAAAGTAAGAAAGTATGAAAGTAAGAAAGTATGAAAGTATAAAAGTATGAATGAAAGAATATAATTTTATGTGTATGGTATGATTATGTGATTAACTAGAACTCACTCAGCGTAGCTGACTTTTAGTATGCACGCAGGTGAGTAGATTGAGGCAGCTTGCTTGAGGAGACACGTGGCACTGAACAAGAGCCTGGCATCTGAAGACTTATGATGTTTAAATTTTAATACTTTAATGTTGAAAGACAAAGGATGTTTTGAGACAAGTTATGAATTATGTAATGTTTTATGAAAGTTTTATATTCCGCGTAAATGTTTTAATTAACTCTGATATTTAGAACTGTGTTTATGAGTAAATCCAACACGAAAGTAGGGCTACCGGTAACGGGCCTTACACCTAGGTCCCTTTAGATTATTGTGATACAAGTTGTGTTCAAATTAATTAAAAATACCCCCTTTATATTAAATCCAACACGAAAGTAGGGCTACCGGTAACGGGCCTTACACCTAGGTCCCTTTAGATTATTGTGATACAAGTTGTGTTCAAATTAATTAAAAATACCCCCTTTATATTAATATATTGTATTCGAAGAGACCGGGAGGTGATTTGGATTTTGGGGTACCATAGTATTATTAGGTAAGGTGAGACCGGGATGTGATCCAAACCTTTAACAATTGAGCTTCACATGTCATTAGAATTCTAGGGTGTCGTCGGTGAGGCCGGGAGGCGATCTAGCGTATTTTAGTGGTCTTTAGTGTCATAATTTTTTAGATATTGTTTTTCAACAAAGTCAAGTTCGTTAACTATTAATTTAACTAGTAGGATTCCATTACCTAGGTAGTCGTTTCTCGCATTTTGTTAAAACCCAATTTTTATAAAGTTTCATTTTTAGTTTAGTTTCTAATTAGTTAAGTAATATTAATATAATTAATATTTAAAAAAAAAATCTAAAAAAATCAAAAGAGAGTCTAGATAAGTAATTAATTAGGTTTAATAATTAGAGTTTACCCATAGTGTCCTAGGTTCGATATCCGTTCTTACTTGCTAGCTATATAACGACCGATACACTTGCCGATTGTGTGGTTTTTAGGTGAATTTGGTAAAACTTAGTTATTAATATTATATACACACTTTTCACACATCAATTACCAAAGTATTCCTGCCTTAACTGATAAAATAGACGGAGTTAAAAAAAATACTAAAAATGCAAGTTTTTTGAAACTGAGGTAGTCATTTGCATAAAATAAAGTATAGTTACTAAAGTTGCATAGTTGGTCAAACCATAGATATTAAGATCGACTCTTTTAACTCAAAAATAAAATATTCCGGCGAGAATACGCGTTGTTTGTTCGGACGGTACGCATTTTAGATCCAACACAACACATACACTCCCAAACATTTGGTTGAAAATCTAGAAAGAAAGAAAGAAACCGATGGGTCGATAACCCCAAAGAAACAAAAGAAAGCAACCTCCGACTTCTTTGCTTTGCTTTCATCTTACAATACAATACAAACAACAGAGAATAATAATAATAATAATAATAATAATAATAATAATAATAATAATAATAATAATAAATAATTTTAATTTCTTTTTCTTCTCCAATGATGCGATCTCTCAATCTAGGCCTTGTACATCCTTGTTCAATTCCATCTAATAATAATAATAAATTTACATCCAATCGTCATTCTCCTTCGCTTCTGTGCTTCAAGGTAACCTAATTCATGCTCCGTTACTGCACTTACTACTTCTATGTGTGTTCGTGCTTGAATTATTTGCTTCTGTTAATTATTATTTGCAGATATCAGGATCGAGAATTAGAAGGATAATATATGGAGGAAGACGTTCTTCTTCTCCTACAAAGGACAGATTTCTTCTTCTTTGCACCATGGATTGGGTATATAATATATAACTCTTACAAAACCCTAATTTCCTCCATTTAGGGCTTTTTAGTAAATTAAAGATGCAATTATATTATGTATTTGAGTGCAAATGAGCCGAGAGATCATCGGATCAATAAATAAACTCATTTAGTTATTGAGCACAAGCCTTAACGAGTTTAATGTATTTTTAAGTTTTAATTGATTTGGACTTCTATGTATTAATTTCACTCTACACAACCGAGCTCATACAAACCTCTAGTTTGGTCCTTTTGGCAAATAAAGCTGGATAGGTAGTAAATAGAGGATGCAGTTATATGTATTTGAAGCTTGATATATGTAGATAGTGTTCCTCATTCATTTAGATAGTTTTAGATACCCTTAGTATTTAAGGATGTAAATGAACTGGACCGAGCAAGGCCTTGTTCATGTTCGTTTGTTAAGCTTTTATTAGAAAAACGAATGGTTCACGAACAACTAACTAGCTGCAACAAAATTTCTTGTTTGTGTTTCTTTATTGAGGGAATGAACTAGTTCATGAAAGGTTACGAACAAAAATGAAAGAAACAATGTTTTATTTGGTTTGACTAACCGGAAATGGTTAGTGTCAACAGTTCGGTCCGGCTACCGAGTTTGTGCTGGTGTTTTCTTGACACTCATATTCATATGTTAGTTTTACATATAAATTAATCACATCATTATATGGTATTATAATACTCATATATATTTTTGTTTTATAGTTAATAATTTTGCTTAAATCTATATGATAGGATTAGAAAAGTCATTAACAGGTATTAAAATCTTTAATGACAAACATAAGCAAACGAACATAACGGACACATTATCGAACATTCACGAACACAGCCTCTGTTCGTGTTCGTTTATTTAGTTAATCGAATGAAATTCCTTGTTCATGTTCGTTCATTTATTAAACGAACGGACTTAAAACAAACTTCCCGCCGAACAGTTCGCCAAACGTTCGGTTTGTTTACAGCCCTTTTTAGATTCATTCTTTCTAATCTTGTAATTTTGACATGCCTTTTGAGATACTCAAACTAGTAATCAGAATACAGGACACAATCAGTTTAGTATTTTTGTTATCGGTTGATTTTTTTTGTAATTTTCGTTCATTTTATAGGATTCTGTGTCTAGTTTTTCGCTAGATGATCGAGCTGACACGTTTTCAGCGAGCGAAGGTGAAGAAAGTGATGGAGATATTATATTGAATCCAATAACTGAAGTTGATATTCCAACATCAAGTGAGCGGTTTCATAAACCTGATGATGCATTAACAGCAACTGCTTATGAGCTCAGAATGATTGGTAGATCTCAGAAGAAAAGCAGGTTAGATGCTTCATATACTCACATTACAAATGATTATTTTGTTCTTGATAATGTGATTTGTATCCTTTGAGCCATCAAAATACGTGACTTGACCAACATGGTTCTAAAATAAGATTTTTAGTCCACTAGATCTTCATGATGATGTGTATCACCAGATTAACAAAATTAAAACCCACGTGTATTTCTTGGTGAATGCTATAATTAGTTTTATGTATATGGGCTTTAGACAAACAGAATGGAAATTTGTTGTCGCTTTACCTAGAATAAATACAATTTCCGTTAATAAGAACATACTTTTATCTTTTAAGCTTCAAAATTTGGTTACAAATGCACAGTATCGCACACAGAGTTTTAAATGTGCACATCAGGATGCATAATGCGCACATCACATGATGCGGTGATAAGACCGCATCGCGCGATGCAAGTCCATGTTGCGTGCAACGTGCGATGCTAGTCTATGATGCGCATCACTTCCTATCTGATGCGTGATGCGACACTTTATGTAGTTGACCAGTATCTAACCAAATATAACCACCGATGCAATGGGCCTGAGCTTTTTAAATCCCATTAAAGAAATCTGACCAGTTGAGCTATGGGTTTGGGACATTGGGTATTTAAACAAATTAGACCATGGATTGAACATATCTGAGCAAGGATGATGGAATTACCTTATTTTAGTGTAATAAGCTAACAAGTTAAAATATTATGTATAGATTTTTCTTTAGTATCTTTTTAATAACCGATTACCAATGTGCCTCATGCATCGAATATTAGGATCAAAACATATCGGAGCTCCACACGCCTTTTATAACCAAGATCACATGCATATGCCACTAATATCTACTCTTTCCTTAATTCATTTGATATAACTCTTGTTGCTTTTAAAGATTAGTGATTGATATAAATATGCAATAAGAAACTAATATTCAAAAAAAGATAAAATCTTATATTTTTATGTTATCCAATGCAGGATTAAATATGGAATGGCCATCAACAATAGTCTAGTTACTTTCTTAACTGTTTTCCTACTACTTTTGGATTCACACGCGTGGCGAATAGTGAGACTTCCATTACCACCATTTCACTTAATATGCCCTTTTACCGCCTCGACAATATTAGTCTCGTTTGCTGGCTATATTTGTGTTCCATTGTTTCGTATTTCGAGGATGCAAATGCTTATCAGCAAATGGCCAGCTAGGCACTCATTTAAGAAGGGGACCACTACAATGGGTGGATTGTTTCTTATACCAACTGGTGTGGTTGTTGCTGAGGTGTTAGTTGGTTTTTCCTCAATAGAAGTTGCGGGTGTGTCAATAGCCACTTTAGCATTTGCAACAATTGGGTTAATAGATGACTTTTTATGTCTTGTGAAAAGGAGGAGGGTCGGTTTATCTCCGTGGATAAGAGTTTCGTTGGAGGTTAGAGTTTTTACTTTGAAAAGGGAAGTTATGGTAAAAAGTGTAGGGAGGATTTTGGTGATGACACGTGTATTGATTGGTGTTTGCATGGGTTGGTTTGGGCTCAAACCGAACCAAAAACCAAAAGTTTGTTTTTTGAGCTTTCGAAAAATGTTAGTTTCGGTTGTAGCTATGGGTTTGGTTGGTTTCGGACTTTTGGCATAGGTTATGCCATATGGGCTTGAAACTTTTTGCCTAAATATTTTTTGTTAGTTAATGATTAATTGGATTATTAGACATTTGGGCCTAAAATTTTGGGCTTCACCATATATTAGCTTTTATATTATTAACTAAACATAAAAAATATAATACGTAAATTCAATTATAAAAGTCGGTTTTTTTGGTTTTTGGTTTTTACAATGGGTTTGGTTCGGTATCATTTTTAAAATGGATTTGCTATTTAGGCCGTAAAAAGAGTCCAAAATAATGAATTTGGGCTTGAAACTTTGAACCTAATTCAGTTTGTTAATTTGATTATTACACATTTGGGCCTAAATGTTTTGGGCTACGTCATTTATAATATTTTTTTATAAATTACTAAACATGAAACTACAAGTTATAATCCGTAAAACCATCTTTTTGAACCATAGAACTTTTCATTGAAATTTTAATTATCATTGTTTTTGTAATACTAGTTAGCACGTTAATTATGTATAAAAAGGACAAGAGAGTGTTTGTAGATCAACTCAACTCAACCCGACCCGTTTTGACCCCTTAACGTAACACATACGACTATACGAATATCCAACCTTCTCGTCTTATTAACGCTTTTTTACTTGACCTTTATTGCACAGGTGGCAGTTGGAACATGGTTCTATTTTTGGTTATGTGCCAGGAATATAGCATCACCATACAGCATGTATAGTTTCTTGTAACTATTTGGATGGTAACTCACGTATCTTTCCTTAATATGTCACTCTTGCAGTGACATCCTATCTTCTAATTTTTGGATCTCTTAACATGATATATCAAAATCTTATCTACAAATTATATGTTAAACCTACATATCTGCACGAGTGAATGCCAGTAATGTTATATATTTCTGCGTTTCTAAAATCTGTAATACGTTTCAAAACTGATCTAACTGTTTATTTTAAGAATTATGATATGTAAATTGTAAATATATATATATTGATGATATAAATAGATGGTGGGTAGGCGGTTATGTAACGGCCCTCTGTAATCGCATTTAAACAAAAAAGTACAAATCCATTATGTGAGAACTGCATTATGACAAAAAAGTACAAATCCATTATGTGTGAACTGCATTATGCACTTGTACCTTTTACTTTTAAGAGTGATGCACCCAGTATCTTATTAATCATCAATGCAGTACGTACACCGGTACATGTGCTTTATGCATATCTCGTAGTTCTCAACCTAAAATTAGTTCTAAAAAGAGCACATCCTTATATACACACAATTTTTTACGAGAACACGATGAAACTAATAAATTATTTATCTTTTCAATATAAATTTTTTTTAATATATAAAAAAAAATGGTTGAAATGCAATATTTCTTCATCTCTCCAGAAACTAAAAAACAAGTATAAAACAAATTCCTGCATTATGCGTATGTTAAAAATAATACCTTTTGTTCTTTTTATATGTAATCTGTAAACGTAAAATAATTTAAAATATAAACAAGCTGACTCGAACTTTTCATAACTCGAGCTCAAGCTCAACATATTAGCTTGTCAAGATAAACAAGCTGAGTTGGCTTGCTTAAAGCTCTACTTATTTATGTTAAGTAACACAATTTATCGCCCCTACATTAAAGTTTGACTCAACCAGCACCCCCGCTTCTTTTTAAAGTTACTGACACATCAGCGTCTCAACGGCCACATCATCATTTTACCTTGGCAGTTTGGTTACTCTTTTTGTGTAGGAAAATGGTGGTGCCTCTACCTCTACCGTTAGGGTTGGTGTGCATGGGTGGCTCTTATTTATTATTGACTTCATTCTGTTTTGTTTCAATGGCAAACGGAATGGAGTTGACTGATGGTCTTGATGGATTAGCTGGAGGAACTGCTGCTCTTTCTTTCATTGGAATGTCAATTGCGGTTCTTCCAATATGTTCAGGTTAGTTGGTTAGTTAGTTACTACATTTTCATTAAAACAACAAAAAGAGAAATTAAATACAGATTTGGATTTAGGCTTGTAACAAACACGAACGAAGCATGTTTGTGTTCATTTGTTTAAATTAAACCGAACAAATGGTTGAACATGAACAACTAAACGAACAGGATTTTCTTGTTCGTGTTCGTTCCTTAAGAAAATGAACATGTTAGTGTTTGTTGATGTCCGTTCGTTAAACAGTTCAAGAACGTAAATAGACGGACATAAGTGAACATAGATCAATGAACATAACTGAGCATGTTCGTTTAACTTCAACTGGACAAACGAGCGAACACATGCAGTTAAATGTGCGGGGTTTTCTTGTTTGTGTTTGCTTGTTAAGAAAATGAGTATGTTCGTTCATGTTTGTTTATGTTTGTTTGGTAACAGTATAAAGGAACAATTCACGAATGTAACGAATGAACATAACTGAATTTAGGCGAACGAACATGAACGGATGCATGTTCGTGTTCATTTGTTTAACTTTAACTGAACAAATGATCGAACAACATTTAAACGAACGGGGTTTTCTTGTTTGTCTTCCTTCGTTAAGACATGCAAACATGTTCGTTTTCATTTATGGTCGTTTGTTTAACATTAAAAACGAACAGTTCACAAACTTAAGCGAACGGACATAACATAACTGAACATAGATGAACAAACACAAACAAGCTAAAAATAGTTTTAACTTATAAATAATGTGAAAAATGTTGGGCCTAAAAGGTCATTAAAATTAAATAAAGTTGTAATGGGCCAAAAATTTTAAAAGAATTTATTAACGAACAGTTGCTAACGAAGTTATACAAACATAAACTAACGAATATAAGCGAACGCAAAAAAAGAACTTAAACAAAAGTAAATTTACAAATATAAATGAACTAAACGAACGAATTTAAACAAACATAAACTAATAAATATAAAACGTAAACAAACGAATAAAAATGAACTTAAATGAAAGAACTTAAAAAAACATAAACTAACAAATATAAATGGAATAAATGAACGAACTTAAACTAACATAAACTAACAATATAAATGAACATGAACAAACAAACTTAAACAAACGTAAACTAGCGACATAAACGAACAAACTTAAACGAACGTAAATCAATGGGTATAAATGAACATAAACGAACAAACATAAATGGATTTAAATGAATGAACGCTCACAAACATAAATGAGCAAACAAAACATGTGTTCATGTTCGTTCTTTTATTAAATAAACAAACTTCCAGCTTGCTAACGGTTCACTTAACATTCGGTTCGTCTTTTATTTAGATCTTGCTGTGTTTGGAGCATCAATGGCGGGAGCATGTGTTGGTTTTCTTTTTCATAATCATTATAAAGCTTCTGTGTTTATGGGTGATACGGGAGCATTGGCGTTAGGTGGGGCCCTCGCTGCAATGGCTGCTTCTACTGGAATGTTTTTTCCGTTACTTATTTCGTCTGGTGTTATTGTGATGGAAGCACTATCCGTTTTGTTACAGGTATCACTTGCTATCATCATCATTATTATTATTATTATTATTATTATTATTTTTATGTTTATTATTCTTATCTAATGTCATAGTTATCAAATGCGATAAGCGCTCGAAAGCGTTGATGGTGCGCCTAGCGCCTAGGCTAGAAGCGCAAAAAATGTGCCCGATTTTTTTTTCTTTCTAAAAGGCGCACATTAAAAAAACAAGTTTTAAATATATTAATGCTGGAAACAAACATTCATTCTTGAAAAGTTCATAGAACAACCAAAAACCAAAACATGAAGTACCGAGTACATCTTAATAAGAAAACATAGAAAAACCAAAAACCAAAACAACTCAATCATCATAGCCATCAGATGGGTCCTCAACTTCCATCACGTAACCTTCAACTCAATCATAAAATGAATCATAAAATGCAGAAGAAATACGGAACAAAAATAATTATTAAATCCGAAAATAATTATAGAAGAAAAAGTTAAAAAAACCAACCTGGAAATACTACAAGATGATTTTGTGCTATAAGATGGAATATGGAAGCCTTTAAATAGTGGGAGGCTTAGGTTCAACTTCAGAATAGGAACAGGTGGAATAAATGCAGTTTAATTCGCATGGGAATCCAATAGGCGCTTTAATATCGTTGGGAGTGTAAGCGCCTTTGATGCGGGGCCCAAATAATTCGCTTAAGCGCCCAAAGCGTACGCTTTTGATAACTATGTCTAATGTATACTACAAAATTACCCTTGATTATTTCATATACTTGCAAATATAATGTCACTTAGGTATAAATTGACATTGCTATGCTTTGGTTTTTCAATGAATAGATTTTATTATTGAGTTTTTATTTAATGATTGTTTATGACATTCTAAATAACATGAAAAAAGTTAAGTAACTCAATCCTATTGGATTTGTTTCTAGAGCTTGGCTCATTTAACTTAAGAGAGCTCAAGACCGAGCTCGGCATAATAGAGCACTTATGGGCATCTTAAATTTTAAGTAATACAACATTGATCGCTACATGTACAACGCTTATTGCATGTGCTTAGAGGTTTTAAGGGGCAAACATGTCTTTTAGGCACAATCATTCAAGGAATTAAAAAATACTTACAATTTTGCCCCCCTAATCTTTACAACTTTTGGTTATTTAAAAAATACTGACAATTTTGCCCCCTCATATTTACCCATATATTTCTTTCAATTTCATTATTAAATCAACTTTGCCCCACGGTTTTTAAACTACCATAACTTTTTTCATACATTAATGTTTTTTTTATTAAAAAGTTACATCATAAAAACGATCATTTTATTCTCTTTAATTTGAATATGATATTACTATAATTTTTTTAATTCAAAAAATGTTAACATGCTATGTGATTACCAATGTCTATGCTTCCTTCCGTATCGCACATGCACCTTTTTAGTAACATAATTATGTTGTTTTAGTTATTTTATCAAAAAAATTTATATTAAATTAATTATTATATGAATATATATTTAATATATTAAAAATGTATATACATAATAGGCTCATGTAGGCTCGCAAGCCAACTTGAGATTGATAAGTGAAGTCTGGGCTCCGGATCGTTTACTAAACAAGCTTATTCTTGGTCTCAAGCTTGTTAAAGCTCGGATCGATTCGAGCTTTTTAGCGAGCTGAACTTGAATAGCTTATAGCCCACGATCGAGCTGGCTCATTAACACCCCTATGTTTCCTTAACGGGTCTCACTGTCCAAAAAAATGCCATCTCTGCTTTGAATTGTAGGTGGTGGTGATACTATTAGATATATTCAGTTTCTAGTATTCAATTTGAATCTTGTTTCTTAGGTATCATACTTCAAGACCACAAAACGCATGCACGGAATAGGGCGGCGTTTGTTCCGGATGGTTCCATTGCATTATCATCTTGAATCATGCGGGATAAAAGAGCCTGTTATTGTTGCGGGTGCATACGTAATTTCATGCATGTTGATGCTATATGCAGGATATGTGGGTCTTGTATCAGTATAATAGTGTCACATGGCTTCATTTCTTTCGTTATGTCATATAGAGTATGCCGATATTGGTGCGTAAGGTAGCTCAAAATCTCTGATTTGACTTTTAACTTTTTGTTGTGAACTTGAGGGGTTAACGTGGCAATTTGTTGGGAATTTTGTTATGATGCAGAGTACGAGAAAGCTGTATATTTTTGGGAGGTTTTAGGTGAAATTTATAAGATATATTTGACAATTAGACTGCTTATGAGTTATGCTGTGAAATGATTAGTTTAGTAAGCTGACCGGTAATATCAACTAAGCGCAGATTGCTTTCCATTTGGGATGATGAGAGAGGCCTCGGTTTGAAAGAAAATTATTGGATTAAACATTGCCTAGGGATGAACTTATGTGGTTCACTAATTTTTTATTATTACAAAATAATTAAATGATTTGCAAAAAAAAAAAAGGTTGATTTGAAAGGAACCATGCATAAACAGGGTATCCAACTAATATCATGAAGTTATCCAATTGATATTTCCTAGTAATGCAAACATTATAAATCATCTGTCACTTAATGTCTTAATGACTCATAATTCCTTTTAACCAATTTGAGTTAAACCCACATTTTGTAGGCAACCTTTGCATGCATGAAGTAAAAGCACTATCCAACTTAAAATATAAACTCTTTTAACTTGGTGGTTACACATGTGAGAGGACTTATGTGGGTTAATCATCATGGGATACATGTATTTCATGGTGTCTATAATGCATAGACAAAGTTGGGTTGAGGGTTGGTGATTGTCAGAACACCTTCAACTGCACTAAATCATGTTTCCATTTTTTTATTCGTGAACCATGTCTATATTAAATTATGTTTTCATCGTAGTGTAGCAAGTTATTTAAAGGAAACCTAAAATAGTCAAACTTCACTTTATATAAAACTTTGATGCCCTAAGATTTCACAACATTTGCTTTTAAAAATGGAATAACTTTTTTTCTTGTAGTTTGAAAAACCTCGAATTCAAAAGCGTTAAGTAGATGATTTTGCTCTCACTAACCGTGCTACACTAGTATGTGAACGCTTCGGAAACAACTAAAAGTATAGTCTTTTGAAGTTCACACATAGTTATGCTTTTCCTTGTTTCATACATACGCTAGACTACTATATGCGTGACTCAATACTAGTGATGGAAAAATTCCGTCACCAATACTGTAGACCAATAGATGTCGAAGCTAGTGATGTGACGGAAAACAACTGTCAAAATCTAAGACGAATTATTTCGTTAAAATAATTAGCTCTATTGAAAAGTTTCATCACAATTTTGATCAGTGACAAAAGTTTTTTGTTTCCATAACCATCATGAATCCATTGCAGCTATGCTTTTGCGACAAACTTTTATTGTTTTGAAACTTGTAATGGTCAAAAGTGTAGTAATATTGTTTCTACTAGTGAAAATGTGTTTTTCACTAACTTTATATGCTAATTGAACCCCACTTCTGTAATGGACGAAAAGTCTAAAACGTTAGAAACTAGCACTCCATTCTTAGGTGTTTTATTTAAGGGTTTAGAAAAGAAAAAAAAAAGAAAATTTTTCTTTTTTTATTTTTGAGATTTTTTTTTAAAGAAAGAGACTGGAAAGAAAAGTTAGCGTTTTTTTTCTTCAAAACTTTCCAGCCAAATATGGTCTGATTGTGAAAAAAAACTTTATAACCATGTACAGTATTACTAATTTAATCTACCATTTCCTTCCTATCTAACTCAAGAATAAGGTCATAATTGTAAAGCTATAACTTTTTTCCCTATCTTTTCCTTCCTATCTAACTCAAGAATGCAATTAAAACTTTCTTTTATTTTAACTCGAAAATGCCTTTTAAGTAAATAATTTATTTTCCTTTCTTCCCCTATCCAATCTTATCATTTCTTTTTCTTATATTTTAAACCCGAGAATGCAATTAATGTAGGTTCCAACATTTTCTTTCAAACAGAACCTTATGCTTTTATACAACTTATGTTTCTATATTAAAAAGAGAAAAACCTAATCTTTATTTTATAACACCCGTTCATCATATCAAAACATATACATGTTTTTATCATATATAGAAGGTGAAATTTGTTAGATACTTTATGACCTTAAGACTTGATTCTTAAAAAAAAAGGTTGTTTTGTTAGTTAAGTCTTTCATACGTATACAATCAATACCATCGACTCGATAATCACCATCCTTCCCAATTTCTTGCTCTATATCTGAAGATATATAACATGACTATTAGACATGCTAAGTGAATAAATGTTACCCTACAAGATTACACGCAACGGATCAAACCAACAACTAGAGACTAATTCTACTACGAAGCATTTGCACTTACACATATTTCAGAATCAATTGATCACTCAATATATATTAAGCAGTCTCTCTCTCTCTCTCCCGCTTATTCATAAGGGCGAGTGGCTTTGTTTTGACTTCGAGTAAAGTAGTTAAAACTTCATTGTTGCACTAGTTGCGGATGGCGGAAAGGGTCAACTGAGGAGCTACCGATTGTATAGTGATGTCATGTCGCTGAACGAAGAGAAGATTTTCCTTACTGTTGGCACAATTGTTGTTTGGCCCAATTGTAAAGCCCAACCCAAGAATTATTAGGGTTTATTATATTTGGTAATATCTTGACTAGCAAGTTTGGTTAGTCTATATGAGCCGAGTTATGGTTAGACATTAGATTAAGTGAAGTTGATGTAACCAAGTTAGGGTTCATCAAGAGTCAAATCGAGTTAGGGTTTGAGGGTTTGTAATCAGTTTTTTAAGTTATATTTTTTGATTAATATAAACGAGAGTTATTCGTTTTGTTCGTGTTTGATTATTGATCTAGGACTTGAATTGGTATCAGAGCCAAGTTCAAGAAATCGATAATCGACTACGCCGCGGACGCCGGGAAGAAATTGTAGTACCGACGACCAAGTTCAAGGGTTGTCATTGACGTCGCCGCTCGCGTCACCGGGGTTTCGGTGCCAGTTCCGATTTGCGATTGAACAAGGAAAAAGGTTCGGTTGTTGTTTTCTCATTGCTGTTACTGTGCTTGAACGAAGAAGACGGCAACAAGTTGGTTGCTTGTCTTTTTGGTTGGGTCTCACGAAAAACAAGGTGAAAGAATAGTTTTGTCGATTTGACGTATAATAAATTAAACAAGCAGGTGGTGGTTTATTTAACTTTCGTGGCTATGTCAACATTCAGGAAGGAAAAGTTTATTTTATTCTTTATTTGGTAGTACACTGTTACAAATTCAAAAGAAGAAAATAATACTTTTAATTTTTTATAATCAATTTGGTTCAACAAGCTTGAATTCTTTTGCATTGGTTATATCGGGTTTTTATTTGGGTTGAGCGAGAAGGTTTGATTCAAAGTTTGTTTTTTACATGGGTTGAACGAGTTAGGTTTTAACTAAGTTTGATTTATTTTGTGAGCAAGCGGGTTCGGTTCTAAAAAGTTGTTCAGACTGATTGGCTTGTATTTGTTTCAAAGAAGTGGAGCAAAGGGGTTTGTCGACATCAATGTCTGGTGACGAAGAAAGACTAGTAATCCAACCCAAAGCGAGTGGGGGGGGGGGGTTTCGTTACAGGTTCCAAAGTTGAATGGAACTAATTACATCACATGGGCGATTGTGGTGGAAGCGATCTTGGATGATCAAGACCTATGGGAAGTTGTTCAACCAGAAGAGGGTACGGTTATTGATGCGAAGAAGAATAAAACGCCAAGATCGTTTTGTTTCAAGTGGTGGAAGGTGATATTCTTCTTCAGATTTCTCAATACTAGAATGCCCGAGATATATGGACGGCTTTGAAGGCACGGTATGTTGGGGCCGAGCAAGTTCAAAAGGCTCGACTGCTAACTTTGAAAAGTGAATTTGAGAAACTCAAGATGGCTGAAAACGAGACTGTTGACTAGTTTGCAGGAAAAATAACAAGTATGGTTTCAAAGGCATCGAGTCTAGGTCACGTGTTCGAGCAAGATGTCTTGGTGAAGAAGTTACTGGATGCGGTTCCAGATAAATATTTCCAACTCGTTGCCTCAATCGAGCAAAGTGTTGATCTCGATAGTTTGATGTTTGAAGATGCTATTGGAAGACTTAAGGCGTTTGAGGAACGTCTATGAGGGAGAGAGCGCGCTTCAAATTCACAAGGTCAGTTACTTTTCAATCGATCGGAAAGTAGTTACAAAGGCAAGTCGTATGATCAGTCCGGTATTCGAGGTAAGGGTTGGTCGAGTTCACAAGGACGTGGAAGAGGCCGTGAAACCGGTGGTCAAGACCGAGAGGATGAGAACCAAGATGGTTGCGAAAACCGAGATGGTCAATATCGTGGGTCAAGTCATAAGGGACAAAGAAGAACCAATGATCGTCAAAGGGGAAGAAAGGATAGATCACAAGTTCAGTGTGACATCTGCCCCGATCCGACCCGACCCAGGTACCCGTTTCTCTGACCCGATCTCTCTTTTATTATTTAATATTTATAATATGTATTTTCCTTCCCGCCTTTCGTTTCCTTCCCGCTGTCCCGTCCCTCTCCTTTTCTCTCTTTCCGCCTTCTTTTCCCTCTTGTCGCCGTCCCGCCCTTAAGCCTTGCTTCCCTCTTTCTTCTAACTCTTTGCTTGTCCTTTGTTCCTTCCCGCCTAAGGATGTCTGCGCAGCTCCACGCGCCAGACCCCTTACAAGGAATCCTGCGTGAAGACATCTTGTTCCTGCGATGCGTGAAGAGAACTCTTCTCGCAGCGCGCTAAGAATGCATGTTCTTCCCGCGATGCGCTAAGAATGTATGTTCTTCCCGCGATGCGCTTAGAATTCTAGTTCTTCACGCAGCACGCTAAGGATTTGTGATTCTTCCCGCAGTGCGCTAAGGATTGTTGTGCCAGCCTTCGCGCTCGCGCACTCAGCCTTCCCGCGCTTAACCCTTGTATCTTCTGTTTAAATCTAGCCGTTTGCTTTTGTGTTGTCTTATCTTTTGAGCTGTTGACCTAATCTGCTTTATGTCTGAATAGTTACTTTCGGCGCAGCATGCGTACCAACCCCATTGGTTGGCAGAAAAAAAGTGACTGACATTATCTTTTGAGATCTGCTTTTGCCATGCTTGACCAGTACCTTTATCTGAACCGCCCATGCCTGTTACTGTTCCCTGTCAGCTTTATCTTGCCCCCTGCAGCTGCCATATCTTTTGATATCTTTTGCTTTTTGATCTTTTCCCCTTTTCTAGGATTATGTCTCCTAGGGTTTCTCTATAAATAATAGTATTATTTTTCCTAACACATCACACACAAAACACTTAATCTCTCCTGTTCTCTTGCTCCTTGCTCTCTCTGCCGTCTTCCTCTCTGCCTCCGTCTTCCTCCTTGTTCTTCCTGCTTTTCCGGTAATATATATTATATATAATAGTTTACTTATTAATTATGCTAACTTATAATCAAGACTTAAAACAAATCATTAAAACAATAATCTTATTTATAGGTTAACTTGTGCTTGTTTAAAGTTGGTTCTTGCTTTATCTATCACCGCATCGTTTATCATGTGAGTTATCTCGTATCTAATCCCTTTTTATTTTAAATGCTTTGGGATGTTCATGTGTTCATACAAAACTTGAGTCTTAAACTTGTTTATGAACTTTAGTCGCGCAGTATCCCATGTGTTGAGGACGTTTACTTGGCTGTTTATTTGTATGTGTGTATCATTAACCGCTTTGTTCGGCCTATTCCGCAGTTCCGTTGGTACCATTAGTTGAACACGGGAGACCTATCGTTTACGGTTTTCTTTGTTTACACTTGCACAGATGTTTTCTCGTTTTTATGCTCAATTGGGAGCATGGATTGAACTATGATCTATGAACTATCTTAGGCTTGATCACAATCTGATTACACCCTTGTTAAACTCTAGACATACACGTGTTGCGCGCAGATTTACTGTGATTATCTATGATTATCTATTAAACTTGATTTCTCACCAACACGCAAGTGTTTGACGTTTATTTTAACACATGTTCAGGTTTGCAGTAGCTGTTTTGGAGCTTGTGGACACGTAGGACGTTTTTACTTTTGGACCTAGAATTAAAATGTATCAAGACAAGTTAATGTTGTTTGAATGTTATAATTTATAATATATTGATTTATGTTTGATTTATGTTCTTTATTTTCCCCGCTGCGCGTGCGCGATAAAATGTGTATTAATAAATATTGACACCAATAGTGTCGCGAGTAATGAAACAATATGTGGCGCCCCGATGTATAATCCGCCTTTGGTCGGGGTGTTACAGATTGGTATCAGAGCTCGTTGACTTTAGGATAGGTGGTTAGACGTAACGGCCTAGAATACCTAAGAGTCCCTTCTCGCGCATGAGAGAAATCTCATGTTTGCGCGCTTATTGTTAATTACTCGTTATTTATGAATATGCTCGCACTTGCGCAGTATATGATTTTATGTTCTATTTCGCGATATTTCGATTTTGGTTGAATTTCGATTTTTATTGATTTTACTTACATATTCGTTTGTTGGGGTTGAAAATCCGAAAAGTCATGGTGATACATGAATAGTTGATTTTCAATTTCCATTTACGATTATGTTCTGAGGTTGGAGACTTGAAAAGTCATGGTGATACATGAATTGTCAACCTCCAATACTCATTTTCTTGTATATTTTATATTGAAGATTGGAAAGTCATGGTGATACATGAATCGTCAATCTCCAATACTCGTTTACTAGCTATTTTAAATTGAGAACTCGGAAAGTCACGGTGATACGTGAATTGTCGGTTCTTGATTCGAATTTGTTACCTTTATTAAGTCTGCATTTAGGATCATTTATTTTACTTTAACTTTTGATAGTATCTAACTCCGTGAAACCAAGCTTTATAAGATTAAAACTTTGCGCTAAAACCAAGATATTAACTAAAATTAAAATTTTTATAGAATGCCTCCGCTATCTCGCCGATTTCAGAGAAGAGAAGCCTCGCGCATGCGTAGACAGCAACGTTCCCAGGAAATGGCCGCCGCAATAGCCCAAGCTTTGAGCCAAAACAATGCTAATACCTCCAGTTATAACATTAAGTCCTTTAATGCGGGTAACCCTCCGAAGTTCACAGGTCTTGAAGGAGCCACCGTGATGCTCCAATGGCTTGAGAAGATTGAAAACACTTTCCTCCATACCCAATGCCCCTCAGAAAGACGAACCCTATATGCTTCCAGTGTCCTGGAATCCAGAGCGCTTACATGGTGGAATGGAGTAGCTCATGCGCGTGGCGCAGAGGCTGCTTCTAGCATGACATGGGAGGAATTCAAGGAAATTCTTACGCGAGAATTCTGCCCTCCCAACGAAGTTAAGCGCCTGGAGGAAGAATTCTGGAACTTGAAGCAATACAGCGGTGAAGCGCGCGAGTACGCGACGCGCTTCCACGAGCTAAGCTTACTGGTCCTTCACCTTGTTACCCCTTCCCGCCGAGCCATCGAGAAATTCCTTGGGGGTCTCCCCATGGAAATTCAAGATTCTGTATGGGCCAGAAACCCAGTTACCCTCTCTGACGCCATCGAATTGGCCGCTGTGCTCAGCGACAACCATGTCAGAGCAGGAACCCTGTTCCTGCGGGGAACTGAGAAGACCAAACCCACCAAGACTGTCCCTGAACCAACAGAAACCAAACCAGAACCCTCAAACCATAACCAGAAACGTAGGCGCAGACAAGCTTACGCGCTTACCAACCCGCCCATAGTCCAGCAACCCGCTTACCAGCCTCTAGCATACGCCCCTCAACCTCTGTCAGCCTACCCAACACCTCCTATAGGCCACAACTATGCCATAACCAATCCCGCACTCCCTGCCCCGCCAACTAAGAAACCTTACACAGGAAACCAACCCTTTTGCCCAACCTGTAGACTTCATCACCCACCTCAAGTCCCGTGTCGACAATGTAACCGATGTGGCCGCGTAGGTCACTCCGTTGAGTACTGTAGAACCCCTCCCTCCAATCCGATTGCGCCAACACCACCAGCTTACCCGCAGAACCCACAGCCAACTTACCAAAACCCACGACCCAGATCGTGCTTTAACTGCGGTGATCCAAGTCATTTCCGGAACGCGTGCCCAAGGCTACAAGTTCAGATTACTCAAGCGAATCCGGTGAACCAAATTTCGAACCAAGTGACGCGTGGCCGAGCTTTTAACATAACCGCGCACCAAGCGCAAGCGAATAACGACGTAGTTAATGGTACATTTTTGCTTAATGGATTTTATGCATCTATGCTTTTTGATACTGGCGCCGATAGGAGTTTTATCTCTCGCGCCTTTGAGCGGAAGCTTGCGCGACCGCGCGATAACTTAAAAGAAGATTTTTCAGTTGAATTGGCTAATGGCGAAACTGTTTTAATAAACTCGGTGATTAAAGATTGTACGCTTAACCTTAACGAAAACGATTTTCTGATCGACCTCATCCCTATGCCTCTTGGAAGCTTTGATGTTATCATTGGTATGGACTGGCTCTCGAAGAATCGCGCCGAAGTTATTTGCGCCAAGAAATTGATTCGCATACCTCGAGAAAATGGTGATCTTCATATCTACGGCGAAAAACCCTCCAGTGGTCTTAAACTTATGTCTTGCGCCGAAGCCCAAAGACTCATGCGGAAGAAGTGTATTGCATTTCTAGCCCATGTGGTTAAACCCGATGAAGGAAAGAAGCTTCGCGATATCCCTGTTGTGCGTGATTTTCCTGAAGTTTTTCCTGATGATCTTCCTGGTATCCCTCCCGCTCGTGAAGTCGAGTTTCGTGTTGATCTTGTCCCTGGTGCTTCCCCCGTTGCTAAATCTCCTTATCGTCTTGCACCCGCTGAGATGCAAGAATTGGCAAGCCAACTTCAAGAGTTGACTGCTAAAGGATTCATTCGCCCTAGCTCTTCGCCCTGGGGTGCTCCGGTGTTGTTCGTTAAAAAGAAAGATGGATCGTTCCGCATGTGTATTGATTACCGCGAGTTGAACAAACTCACCATTAAAAACCGGTATCCCTTACCGCGTATTGACGACCTCTTTGATCAACTCCAAGGTGCCTCCTGTTTCTCGAAGATTGATCTCCGCTCTGGTTATCACCAGTTGCGCATCCGCGATGAAGATGTTCCGAAGACTGCTTTTCGAACTCGTTATGGCCATTTTGAATTCTTGGTCATGTCCTTCGGTCTAACCAACGCACCCGCCGTTTTCATGGATCTTATGAATCGGGTGTGTAGGCCTTTCTTGGATAAATTCGTGATCGTGTTTATCGATGATGTTCTGGTGTATTCTAAGACCAAGGCCGAGCATGAGCAACATCTCCGATTGGTATTGCAAAAGCTTAGAGCCGAGCAACTCTATGCTAAGCTTTCCAAGTGTGAATTTTGGTCTGATGAAGTACAGTTTCTTGGTCATGTTGTAAACAAGATGGGTATTCATGTCGACCCATCCAAGATTGAAGCAATCAAGAACTGGATTACGCCATCCTCTCCTTCTGAGATCCGTTCCTTTCTGGGCTTAGCTGGTTATTACCGGCGTTTCATTTCGAACTTCTCAAAGATCGCTTTGCCTTTAACAGCTCTAACGCACAAAGGTAAACCATATATTTGGGGCTCGAAGCAAGAAGAAGCCTTTCTGACGCTCAAGCGTTTGTTGTGTGAAGCTCCTGTTCTTGCGCTACCTGAGGGTAATGATGATTTTGTCGTGTACTGCGATGCCTCCAACCAAGGTCTCGGTTGTGTTCTTATGCAACGAGGCAAGGTTATCGCTTACGCATCAAGGCAACTTAAGGTTCATGAAAAGAATTATACAACTCACGACCTCGAGCTTGGTGCAGTTGTTTTTGCCTTGAAGATTTGGAGACACTACCTTTATGGTACTAAGTGTATCCTTTACACTGACCATAAAAGCCTTCAGCATATCTTTGATCAAAAGGAACTTAACATGAGGCAACGCCGATGGAACGAACTCATCAGCGATTACGATTGTGAGATCCGGTATCATCCTGGTAAGGCTAATGTGGTAGCCGATGCGCTCAGCCGAAAACCCTGCCAACTTAACTGTATCTTGCCGCGCACCCAGCTTCACTTCGCGCCGATTCAAAGCAACCTTGAATCGCGTATTCGTGACGCGCAGCGCGCATCCATCAGTAATGGTAACCTTCGCGCCGAGTTAGCGTGTGGCGCGGAAGCACTCTTTGTCCCTAATCTGAGTGGAATTCTCTGCTATCTCAATCGCATCTGGATCCCTTGTGATGAGAATCTTCGCGCTGATATCCTGAGTGAAGCGCACAAATCTCGGTATTCTATTCATCCCGGCGCTGATAAGATGTACAAGGATTTGCGCATAACTTATTGGTGGCCCGGTATGAAAAAGGATATTGCTGTGTTCGTAGCTAAGTGCCTGACTTGTTCTAAAGTTAAAGCTGAACACCAACGCCCATCTGGTTTGCTCGAACAACCAGAAATTCCTACGTGGAAATGGGAAGGTATAGCGATGGACTTTATTACCAAGTTACCTTTGACAGCAAGCAAACATGATAGCATTTGGGTAATAGTGGATCGATTGACTAAATCTGCTCACTTTCTGCCCATTCGTGAAAACTACCGTGTTGAGCATCTCGCGCAGCTTTATGTCAAGGAAATCGTCTGCCGCCATGGTACTCCTTTGAGCATCATATCCGATCGCGATGGCCGTTTTATATCTCGCTTTTGGAAATCTCTCCAATCTGCGCTAGGAACTCGCTTGGACATGAGTACGGCATATCATCCTCAGACTGACGGTCAGTCTGAGCGAACTATTCAAACTCTTGAGGATATGCTCCGATCTTGTGTTCTTGATTTTGGAGGTAATTGGGATTCACACCTGCCTTTGATCGAGTTTTCTTATAACAACAGCTATCATTCCAGTATCGGTATGGCCCCATTTGAAGCACTTTACGGTCGTAAATGCCGCTCCCCGATTTGTTGGAGCGAAGTGGGTGAAACTCAAATCACAGGACCCGAACTTGTTCAAGAGACAACCGATAAAATCGCCAAGATCCGTGATCATCTGCTGACTGCCAGAAGCCGACAGAAGAGTTACGCAGATCGTAGGCGAAAGCCTCTCGAATTTCAAGTTGGTGATCTTGTTCTCCTCAAAGTGTCGCCTTGGAAAGGTGTTGTCCGCTTTGGGAAGAAGGGTAAGCTTGCTCCTCGTTATGTTGGTCCATTCAAGATTCTCGCGCGTGTGGGAAAAGTTGCCTACAGACTTGACCTGCCGCTCGCGCTCAGTAATGTGCATCCAACGTTCCATGTTTCCAATCTCAAGAAGTGTTTAGCTGACGAGAACCTTCACATTCCACTTGATGAAGTTCAAGTTGATGAATCCATGCATTTCATTGAGAAGCCTGTTGAGATTATGGATCGCGAGGTTAAGCAAACCAAGCGCAGTCGTATCCCTATCGTGAAAGTTCGCTGGGAGTCCAAGCGCGGAGCCGAGTTTACATGGGAAAGGGAAGATCAAATGAAGATCAAGTACCCGCACCTGTTCTCTGCGCAACCTACTTCAAGATAAATTTCGGGACGAAATTTCTTAAAGTAGGGGAGACTGTGACATCTGCCCCGATCCGACCCGACCCAGGTACCCGTTTCTCTGACCCGATCTCTCTTTTATTATTTAATATTTATAATATGTATTTTCCTTCCCGCCTTTCGTTTCCTTCCCGCTGTCCCGTCCCTCTCCTTTTCTCTCTTTCCGCCTTCTTTTCCCTCTTGTCGCCGTCCCGCCCTTAAGCCTTGCTTCCCTCTTTCTTCTAACTCTTTGCTTGTCCTTTGTTCCTTCCCGCCTAAGGATGTCTGCGCAGCTCCACGCGCCAGACCCCTTACAAGGAATCCTGCGTGAAGACATCTTGTTCCTGCGATGCGTGAAGAGAACTCTTCTCGCAGCGCGCTAAGAATGCATGTTCTTCCCGCGATGCGCTAAGAATGTATGTTCTTCCCGCGATGCGCTTAGAATTCTAGTTCTTCACGCAGCACGCTAAGGATTTGTGATTCTTCCCGCAGTGCGCTAAGGATTGTTGTGCCAGCCTTCGCGCTCGCGCACTCAGCCTTCCCGCGCTTAACCCTTGTATCTTCTGTTTAAATCTAGCCGTTTGCTTTTGTGTTGTCTTATCTTTTGAGCTGTTGACCTAATCTGCTTTATGTCTGAATAGTTACTTTCGGCGCAGCATGCGTACCAACCCCATTGGTTGGCAGAAAAAAAGTGACTGACATTATCTTTTGAGATCTGCTTTTGCCATGCTTGACCAGTACCTTTATCTGAACCGCCCATGCCTGTTACTGTTCCCTGTCAGCTTTATCTTGCCCCCTGCAGCTGCCATATCTTTTGATATCTTTTGCTTTTTGATCTTTTCCCCTTTTCTAGGATTATGTCTCCTAGGGTTTCTCTATAAATAATAGTATTATTTTTCCTAACACATCACACACAAAACACTTAATCTCTCCTGTTCTCTTGCTCCTTGCTCTCTCTGCCGTCTTCCTCTCTGCCTCCGTCTTCCTCCTTGTTCTTCCTGCTTTTCCGGTAATATATATTATATATAATAGTTTACTTATTAATTATGCTAACTTATAATCAAGACTTAAAACAAATCATTAAAACAATAATCTTATTTATAGGTTAACTTGTGCTTGTTTAAAGTTGGTTCTTGCTTTATCTATCACCGCATCGTTTATCATGTGAGTTATCTCGTATCTAATCCCTTTTTATTTTAAATGCTTTGGGATGTTCATGTGTTCATACAAAACTTGAGTCTTAAACTTGTTTATGAACTTTAGTCGCGCAGTATCCCATGTGTTGAGGACGTTTACTTGGCTGTTTATTTGTATGTGTGTATCATTAACCGCTTTGTTCGGCCTATTCCGCAGTTCCGTTGGTACCATTAGTTGAACACGGGAGACCTATCGTTTACGGTTTTCTTTGTTTACACTTGCACAGATGTTTTCTCGTTTTTATGCTCAATTGGGAGCATGGATTGAACTATGATCTATGAACTATCTTAGGCTTGATCACAATCTGATTACACCCTTGTTAAACTCTAGACATACACGTGTTGCGCGCAGATTTACTGTGATTATCTATGATTATCTATTAAACTTGATTTCTCACCAACACGCAAGTGTTTGACGTTTATTTTAACACATGTTCAGGTTTGCAGTAGCTGTTTTGGAGCTTGTGGACACGTAGGACGTTTTTACTTTTGGACCTAGAATTAAAATGTATCAAGACAAGTTAATGTTGTTTGAATGTTATAATTTATAATATATTGATTTATGTTTGATTTATGTTCTTTATTTTCCCCGCTGCGCGTGCGCGATAAAATGTGTATTAATAAATATTGACACCAATAGTGTCGCGAGTAATGAAACAATATGTGGCGCCCCGATGTATAATCCGCCTTTGGTCGGGGTGTTACATTCAGTGTTACCGTTGTGATGAGTTTGGTCACTTTGCGGCTATGTGCCCGGAACGTATGAAGAAAAAGGAAGAATCTAATTTGAACAAAGTTGATGATTTTGATCAATCTTTGTTTATGATAAAAGGTGATCAAAAGACGGTTTTACTGAATGAAGACGGTGTGATTCCAAAGCGTTTCGAAACCGAGCCGATGGAGAAAGATGTTTGGTATCTCAACAACGGAGCATCGAATCACATGACGGGTAATAAAGCTTACTTTTATGAATTGAATGAACAAGAAATGGGAACGGTGAAGTTCGCAGATGAATCTTGTATTGATATTCGGGGAAAAGGGTCAGTTTTAATTGAAGTGAAAACGGGGGAGCAGCGCCTGTTGACCGATGTCTACTACATCCCGAGCTTACAGTGCAATATCATAAGTCTTGGTCAAGCAACAGAAGGTGGATGCGAGATTCACATGAAGCATGATTTGCTAACCATTAAAGATGATACAGGTAAGCTTTTAATGAAGGTGACAAGGACCAACGACCGATTGTACAAGATTAGCCTCAAGATAGCAAGCCCCGGTAAACGAGCTATCATTGGAATGAAGAATTTTGCATGTAGAGATCTTCAAAGTGTTGGACTGAAAGAAGACAAGCCGGTTACGAGTCAGATTTCAATCAAAGATCCAAGTTCCAAAATTCAAAGTCCAAAGAAGAGTGTTCAAGAAACTAAACGCGTGGTCAAGAAAGTGATTCAAGCCCAAGGGGAGGCGTCTAATGATCAAACGAAGCAAGTGTTACTTCAAGCCAAGTTGATCCCAAAGAACATTGCAAGAGATTAAGAAATATCTCGGGAGAATCAAGAAAAAGATGACAAACGTGAAGTTGAAGATCCGCCAATTTCGAGTAGGAAATTAGGGGGTGAGTTGGATGAGTCGGATACAACAATTGGGGGGGGGGGGGGTGATTGTTGGCACAATTGTTGTTTGGCCCAAGTGTAAAGCCCAATTCAAGAATTATTAGGGTTTATTATATTTGGTAATGTCTTGACTAGCAAGTTTGGTTAGTCTATATAAGCCGAGTTATGGTTAAACATTAGCAAGTTTGATGTAACCAAGTTAGAGTTCATCAAGAGTCAAACCGAGTTAGGGTTTGAAGGTTTGTAATCAGTTTTTTAAGTTATATTTTCTGTTTTATATAAACGAGAGTTATTTGTTTTGTTCGTGTTTGATTATCGATTTGGGACTTGACTTACGACTACAAATTATATTTTTTTGTGAAAATACGACTACATCTAATGGAAAATTCTCATTCATGAATAACAAATGATGTGGTGTACTCTTCTTGTATTGACATCGATTAATATTAGATCAATCTTGCTTGATTTTGTTAAATCTTTAATGTTCTAAGTATTTACTTACATTCTATAACGTAGTATAATAACTTTTGTGGATTAAAATAAAAAGATTAATTAATAATTATACCTTTGTGAAAAATATGATCGCATTTGATTAAAATTTTTGATTCACAAATAAACAAATGATGTGATGTTCTCTTCTGGTATCGACATGGATTATTAGATCAATCTTGCTTTTTGTTTTTTTTAAATCCTTATTTTCTATTATTTGGCGGATCTAAGAATTTTTTTCAGTGGGTTCACTGTTTTTTAAATATTATCATTTTATACGACCAAGCATAAAAGTTTTTGGGTTAGTTCAAAGATTCTGGTCGGTTCAACGATTCGGGCCGAGTAAGGTTCATTACAGAATATAAATGCGCAAAAAACAAACATAATCATAGAAACGAAAACATACATAATAAAGATATGATATAAGAAATATACTTTACCAACATGAGTAGTAAATCCTGAGATTCTATGCCAACACCGTACCCTTTCACTAACAAAAGCATTATTGTGGCTAATTTCCTTAAACAAGTAACAATTACACTATCCGTTTTAACACTATATTCTAACCAATTTCCATGTTCTTGTGTGTACCAACCCTTAATAAAACGTCTTGAATTACCACTAAAATCTGTGTGTGGAAACTCATGCTCTATTGGTTGACATGGACCTCTAAGCAAATACGTTCGTTCGTCTAATTTCATGATTTTGACTTGGATTATAAGATGAAATTGATTTCCTTTCCCATGAAAGATCATCCAATGAGGGTTCTTTACTACTTAAAGATTATGATTGAATGTTTGATGGAAATATCTCTTAATATTCGTAATGCCTACAAATTATCTAATTCAATTAACAAATTCCAATAGAGTCATCATTTGTAATTCTAATTTCAATAAATAAACGAAATACTTGAAGCGAAACATGAAAATAATTAATTACCTTACTCCAAAGACTGAACTCGCGGCAGAGGCAGGGGCGTAGGTGGAGGACGATCGGAGACGAAGTTTGATGATGGTTGCTGTTAAGGTTTCAAGTGGCCAGGGAGCTCTGTTCTTATTCTTGACTTGTGTTAGCGATCTGGGGTAAAAAAGTAAAACCCTTAGTTAACTTGTAAAAAAAATGAAAAAGATTAAAAACAAATGCCATAGAAGAAGAAGAAGAAGAAACTAACGCTGATTGTGTGATACGAACCCGGGTTTACACAACTCTAAAGGAAGGATGTTTACCACTAGAGCAAGGCTATAGATTGTTTATCTGTTCACTCTCAAAATATATATGGGTTCACTCTCATAACTTATATAGGTATTCAATATAAATTTTGAAACTCAGTGGGTTCCCGTAACACCACACCTAAGCATGTAAACCCGCCCTGTAACCTAGTAAGAAAGTGTAAACTAAACATTTAATTGAAAGAATTAGAACTAGCCTTTAACTTTTTGTAGGCAAACTCATTAAGTCAAATGATAAGATTGTAAGCAAGACCTACAGATTTTCCTTTTCTCTATATTTTTGAGATGGCTCGGCTATTCAAATATACTCATGGTTACACTCAACGTTGTACAAATCTCGACTAGCGTCAATTCATCACTGATTAATCTCGTTAATTCCAATTAATATCATTTAATCGCTAGTCCAAAGCCCATCAACCGACTAGTGACCATCGATTACTACAATACTAACTACACTTAAATAAGCTTAGGGCCAAATTTAATGGTCCTTAAAACATTTTTATTCGACTACTATTAATTCGTATTAGACTTATTTTGTTTCTTTTATCACAACTTGCTCACTTCTTAAATACAGCTCATCTCTTAGGGTGGTGGTAGTAGGGCGGGAGGAAAACAGTGCCGCGCTGGACGAGCGGGAACACTGCCCCGACCCCCTTGGTACCGATTTTTTTGAAGCCAATTCGGCTTATGCAAGCCGCACCCCACACCGACAGCTAGCAACGGTAATGTTATCGTTGAAAATGGTAACTTAAAAAAGACAATTATTTTTATCCTATAAATATTAACCATTTCAACCATCTTTACACATTTATTCATCGTTTCATCTCAAACTCTCTCAAAAAATTCTTTCTTTCAAATAACAACCCCAAAAGAAATTCATCCAAGACACAACCATCGTTGTGGAGCTATGACGACGAGGTCGCGTTGGCATTGCTTGTATGTACATGACGGGCAATGGCACAATTGGAGGCCAATTTTGGCCTGCAGTTCATGCGATGATGTCTAATTTGGAGGTACCGGTGATCGTTCCACCCACCAAATCAATTCAAAGTGGAGTGAGATGCCAATATAAGTGTTAGTGAATTTCACTGACTCTACGTACGTGCACTTGCGAGATGCTTGAAGGATAAGCGTATTCACAAGCAAATCATGACAACCGAAGCTATATCTCTGACGAGTGTTTTTTTTTCACATCATAGCATGGGATATTTTAAGAAATCATTACTGATTCAGCTGTGGCTCAAGACTCCGACTCAGGCAAATCGGAAGTGGAGAATTAATTTTATGTTTTTTTTTAATTTAGTGTTTTAATGTTTTTGAGATGTAATGTTTTAGTGAATGTTATTTTAAGGTTATTTTTAATTATATTATATTTATGTTTTTAATTTAAAAATAATAGTTAATTCAGTTGCCACGTGGTCAGGCCATCATGTCTTGCCAAGTAGGATCAGTTTGCTAAGTCAATTCAAATCCGCCATCTGAGATGGCGGATCCTCTTCAACGGCAATCAGACACTAGCTTAAACCCCTATTCGGCAGCCATCTTAGATGTCAGAATCAACAAAAACCATGCAGCATCCTCCATTCGCCACCCCATAGCCCATGAAAATTATCTTCTCTCCATAAAAAAAAAGTGAAAAAAAAACTCATGTTACAAAATATATACTTATTTTAATAGGTGTGAGGGGGAAAAAACAATGCATGAAATGACAATATAGTGACATGATGAAGTCGCATGATTATAATATTTCCCCTTTAGCTTTTTACTCATTCAAAACTCTTTAGCTCATCAACATGTCTAGATCAACAATGGTATAAGGACAAATCTAGAGAGTTGGTATATACGTATATGTGTGTGTGTATAGTCATATAGAGGGGGAGAGAGAGAGAGATCTTGTGAAATCTCAAGCATATATAGAAGTGGTGAATAGTTGGTGAGCAAGTGAAGATCACTATGCATGGATTTAAAAACCTGTTTCTTTCATCTATACCTGCAAGCTTACTTGCACTTTATCTCCTACCATTAGGTGTATGCTCATCTAATGAAAACCATCTCATTATCCCTCACAAATTCATCAACCAAGATTTTGATCAACACAAGGTACACTAAAAATCACTCTTGAGTTTTATTCTTTCTTTTCATTTTCACTTTTGAGAAACCGCATGATCGATTACATTCGCAGATGAATACTCGTCTAGTATTCGAAATAAAGCTTCGTGGGATTCTGCTGTGGGCTTCTATGGGGTTCTTGATGCCTCTTGGTGTAATCATAATAAGAATGTTTAATAAAGAAGAATGCAGCCCCAGAAAACTTAAAGCTATCATTTATATTCATGCTATTTTGCAGGTATTATTTGTTATAATATTTTGTTTTTGTTACCACATTCAAGATTATATTTCCTCATTACACTTTAAATAAAATAAATTGCGTAACTTGGTGTAGTTTTAAATCACATGCCTTTATCATTTAAAGTTTTAATCTTTTTTGCCATGCCATCATTGCTTCACTTTAATCATGCATTGGTAGAAAATATAGAATAAAAAGATTAAAAAGTAATGTGATTTATATATACATAAAGTGGCAATGTATATTGAGCCCACAAATATAGGTAGCCTACCAGACCAATAACATTTACCTTTAATCTACATTGCATTATTCTTTCTTTAGGTCACTAAGATGATTAAGTCAAAGGTAAATATAAAAGAGACATCAACCCATTGGTAAAATATATATTGTATATTTTTTTATGATGAAATTTAATTCTCTCTGGGTTGCCAATCTATTATCAAACTTTTAAGAATTGATTTATAGACTTCTCATTTAACTGTCAAGAACCAGGATATTAATAATTTTGTTGGGTTTGCTAAATTATAGTACTTGAAACTTGTTATTGAGCCCACAAGTACAGGCCGGTGCCATGTTTTATCATCCTACAAATCATCCATACTTTGACAATACGTAAAGTCACCCTAATGATAAGAACACTAGCAGTGTTTTTGGGCTTTATAATGTCCTTTCTATTCTTCAATTGTAAGCTTCATAATCTTATTAATTTGTCTATACATTTTAAGGTGAACATTACTTTTGTTAAGTGTGATCAACTTGTCACATATTATTTGGTATCAGTTTTCTTAATTACTTTTCAATGTGTGTGTCAAGATACTTGCAGTGCTCCTTGCATGTGCTGCAGCAATCCTCTCTATAATGAGCTTTGAAAACAAATTCAACAATACCCACCAGAGAATAGGTCTGGCACTTTATGCTGCCATTCTGGTGCAAGTGTTGGTCGGCTTTCGCAGGCCGAAGAGGTATGCATAGCATCGATTTTGCTCTTAATACACCGCTGAAAACATCTTCATAGCATACAATAACAAATAGCTGTTGTTTTCCAGGGGAACTAAAGGGCGGACCGTTTGGTATGTTTTCCACTGGATATTTGGGACAGCAATTTCACTAGTTGGGATCTTGAACACTTACACAGGTCTAAAAGCATATCACAAAAGAACGTCCTTGAATGCAAGGTTTTGGAGTATATTGTTCACAGTTGAGGTGGCTTTCATGGCTTTTTTCTACCTTTTCCAAGAAAAATGGGATTACATGCAGAAACAAGGGGAAATAACTGTTGATGAACCAGTCATGGTGATCTCTTCAGACCAGGTTGAGAATCAAAAGGAAGTGTTATCACGTCAGTCGTCAAGGAAGAGTAATTCGTTAGGGAGTTACTTCGCTAAAAACAACGCCTTGAAGAAACTATTTCAAGTAACTTAAATGCACACTACTAGAAAACTAGGCAATTACGATAGGAAAAACTGTTGCCAAAGTAGCGACCGATTTATGGTCGCCTTTTAGTTTGCAAATTGGTCACAAACGGCTACTTGCGACTAAAGACGGTCATAATTGCCTAGTTTTCTTACAAGGTGTTTTTTTTTTCCTTTCTGTTTCATGTATATAATTCCATAATGCACTTGGAATTGGCATCATGTTTGATTTTGGTAACAAGTGTGTTTGTGACTTTGTATATCATTGATAGTATACGATAAGCTAGGAAGAACAACTTTTTATTATGTCCTTTAAGTAAAGCTAATAAGTATTAGAGATACGATACTTGTGGCTTATACTCATTAAAACATATCGTCCTGTTTATTCAATTTCTAAAGCTAAAGATTCTGAAGTATCAAGTACTGAAAGCCTAAGAGAAATTTGCATTGGGCCTTAAAGTTGAGTTATGTACTTCCATTTCATGATTGTTACTTTCAGAATCATTAAGGCATATTCATTTGAGTGTGAGTGTTTGTATTAAGATTGATTCCGCCAATCTTAATACTTGGTAAAAGGTATTGTGTGTGTCTATAGTTATTTGTGAACCGTTTGATGGTATTAGAGCCTGCGGGCTCTTGATATTCTTGATCTAACAATCATATAGATCAACTTGTGCCTTTTCAATATCCACCAGATTAGGCAACTCCAATGGCAACTACAAGTCGCATCCAATCTCTATCAATATCTATATTCTACTCATTATTATTATTATTTAATATACTCAGCAAAATATAAAGGGTTGTATATGAGAATCTAAATATGAAGGTGTACTTTAGTTTTCTATAAAAAATTTTCTATTATAGAGATTTCAATGTAGTGTTTTTATTGTGTTTCTCTATATATTTTTCTCTACATTATATAGAATTTGTGGATGTTGAGACTCCAACCTTAATGCTCTTATAATAGCCTTTTTTATCTAATATAATTAGGTAATTATTTTTATCTAATATAATTAGGTAATTATTTTTGATAGATACTAGAAGGTGGATAAAAACATATTGAACATACCGTTTGCCCAATAATGACGAAAAAATTCATATTATAGCATTAGCATATATGTAATATTGTCAATGATACAAATATGTAATATTTTCATTAGGTATGTAAAAAAAAGGACTTGTCTATCGATATTGAATTTGTTTATTACATATATATATAGGTAATAAAAAGAAATACACGGGAAATTCAAAAGAAATACAATTAAACTATAGAAATGATTAAATTAAAAAAGCCTATATTTTATCGAATTAAATAGTTTAATTAGTTCAAATTATATGTTCTAGTGGAATATTCATACGAATACGTGGTGCATTCTCACGCAATTTCTTCATAATCACAAAAAATATACATCTGGTGATATAAGTTGTAATTATATTTTTTAATTAGCTAGTGGAATAACGAATTCTAACAAAAGATGAAAAAATCCTTCATTACAAATGACATAAAAAAAAGAACATCATATGTAAAATTAGCATGAATAAAACACGTTTTTTTATTAATAGATTTGAAAGAGAGATGAGAACTTCATGGATCCATAGAGAGTAAATGAATGCGTGAAAATAAAATTGATATTCATTCATAATTTCTTCTTGTTTTTATCTTCTTATATCTATAAATATCGTTCATTAATTTTTACCACATTCATCTACTACACTTAAAAGTGTTTATAAATTGATTTATTATAAAAAATGTAGATATGATTTCATTAAAAATATAAATATTATCATTATACTAGCATAAATACCCGTATGTTTAATCTATAGAGTTTAAGTAATTAGTTATTTGATTAAATAATGGATTGATATTTTTTATTACACCGACATAAATAAGTTTTCATTAAAAATAGGAAAATAATTTAAGAGAGAAATTTTAACTAAAAATGAATCTTCAAGTGGCATATCTTCTCAGTTATTTTATTTTATTACAACATATAAATATAACATATTAGAGTATTCTCATCCCACTCTTTATCTCCAAACAAAAAATTACACCAAAACTCATTTTATTTTCTCTCTTTATTTCAATTAAATAATAATTTTTATACCCTTTATCATTACCTTTTCTCTTTCCTTCACTCACAATCACTTTTAAAATATATTAAAAAATTATAGGGGATGAACAGTAACTTTTCAAATATACAGAAAAATCACTACTTTTTCTAAAATATGAAAACTCTTCACTCACAACACCCTGAATCACTCTATAAATTATAAAAACACCCCTCACATAATATGAGGGGTTGGATCCCAAAATATAACATAATGCCAAACAAAATATAACACATTATTGAGTAATATAACATAATATTAAGAAAAAAAGACACAATTAATGACGAATATAAACAAAAAATCACAATAAAAAATAAAAGACACTATAAATCGCAAAATATAACACAATGTCGAGCAAAATATAACATAGTATCAAGAAATCTGGGCACTGTCTCGGAGAGAGGCTCGGTGAAATAGACATGTCTGTGAAGATGCGGCACTAGACCAATAAGCTAGATCTCCCTACGGGGCATTGCACGTTTAGCCAGACCGCTCCGCTCGTGCTTCTCCTTGCGTCCTGCACTAGAACAGGCAGACAGAATTCCAGTGTCTAATGGGGACCCTACAATGGATTTCTGAAATGAAAGATCAACTCTTCGAAGGGAAAAGCTCAAGTGTGAAATTACAGCTATACTGGCATCGACTATGTCTCTCAATACATATTTAAATGTACAATTATCTAGTAAAAAAGATTTACTTTTTGTTAAATACAGAAAAAACGTCCTTTTCTTCTCCAATATTCCCCGAACTGGTCGAGAGAGATGAACCCGCACCACATTTTATAACCTTCGAACCGAAAGCCCCAACTAAAGATGGAATTCCAGAACCTAAACCACTCCGTTGAGAGCTCCGTGACTCCTTCCCTAAAGACAAATATCAAGGAAAAACGACACAATCAATAACGAAAATAAACAAAAAAACATTTTTTTTTCTCAATATAAACTAAATAAAAGACACAATAATCATTTTTTCTCAATATTATGTTTTTTTTAATGAGGAAGATTGGAAAACATTTTTGTTTTTTTTTATTTTTTATGTTTTTCATTTTTTTATATAACTTTGAGATGTGATTTTTTTATTAATTTTTTGAAGTTTTTTTTTTCCCATAAATTCTTCTTATTTTTATTAAGCTTTGTAAATTAAACAAAAAAAAATTGATCGTTTAATTATTTTTTTCCCTAACTTGGTATTAGTCATATTAGATTAATTGATTAAAACACAAACAGTTAATAATACATATAAAAAATAATCAATGCATATTAAATTATTAGTTACCTCTAATTATAAGTACCATCATTGTAACAAATTATCTCAACATCCATTTGATCATTCTAATGACTATAATTAATCAGAGGTTAGCACTTTTCCTAATTCTAATGGCTTGTTCTGCTTCCAATAATGAATGAACTTTATACACACGCACATTGGAGGGTTTGTTACAAATAACTAAACTATTCACAACAATTTAGTCATTTGTAACGTACGAGCTCTCTCTCTCTCTCTCTCTCTCTCTCTCTCTCTCTATATATATATATATATATATATATATATATATATAATTTCTTTGTGATTCAAGCACCTCAAACATTTATGATTTTGTTGTTGTTAAGTAATTAATTTCCTGGTAAATTTTGCTCAATTGTTGTTGTGATGATTCAGACACTCCAGACATTTATGAGAGAAAGGTGGCATCCAACTCTAATATTATAAGTGAAAAGATCAATTATGGAAAATGCTTTGAAACAACGTGTCAAGACTTACAGTGCTTTTGTTGTCTGACGGCACCCAATACTTGTTTTCTAAAAGATCCTTTTGCTTGTAACAAATTTTGTCACTAGAAAAATGATTGAAATAAGATAGTATGGAATATTATTGGCCAAAGTTGTTTTCTACTCTCACAACGTGTAAGATATCATATTAGATACATAGCTTATTAGGTAATTAAACAAAGATTTGTAAAATCTGAAAGCTTTATCTTTTAAGCTACATAAAGCGGTTTCATTGCTAAACCCAAAGAAATATGTTAAAAAATTATTTATTATTTAACCATATTCGGATATAATGACAAGAATTAGAAAGGAAACGAGCTAAAACTTTTAGCTATGGTAATGATAATGATATAGCATTAAATCTTGGTTAATAAATTCTCTCCATTACTCTCCCGTAATTTAAGCATGAGGAAATCAAACCCCCAAACCAGAGCAAATAAAATAAATATGTAATTATAATAAGAACATAAAATCTTAAGATGATTAATTATCACTAATACTTCAATTGGTCCATGTCAATATTAGGATTTATGTTCTTCTCTCAACCAAGCCTTTACAAGAATTGTAGTTCCCCGTCTTATCATCAAGCTCGGTACTTGGTGTCTTTTTTAAAGTTTATAACCAAAGCCTTACTGTAACATTCGTTAAAATTTCGGATCTTAAAACCCGACCCATTTAAAATTTTATTTTCGGTCTATTGTTATTAAATCAAATTAACAAATTTATTATCGATCATTTATTTCATTTCACGACGCTAGAATTAGCCTCGGTTATATTTTTTTAATAAAATAATCTAACTATCAAAGATATGCCAAAGCAGCCCCTAACTAACTTTTGATCACTCTTGCACCCACCACAAAAGATGAGGGACCTTTTTGCAAATTTAAAATACCAAAATATTTTTTCCCTAAACCCTAAGTTAATTGCAGCAAACGTGGCCGTGCAGGTCCCTTTTGAATCTGATTCGGTCGTGAGCCCTAACGTCGTCGTTCTCCATTAAACCATCAACGATTTCAGTAATGACATTATGCATTCTGTTTGTTATTAATCAGCTAACAATAACTCTATATCAATTTTAATCAAGAGCGAATAATTAGTGATCAATTGAAAGGAATTGGGAACTAGGGTTTATGTAACAATAGGGTAACTGCACTATTTGTATATCTATTTCTATTTCCATCTATTAACCAAGTTAAGACCTGGATCTGTTGGCCAACACCTGTTTCGTTAAAATCAGTGAACCGGCCTGGGGCGTGGGTTTGAGTCCCCCAGGCCCGGTTTTTGGTATTTTTATTTTTATAAACCTTTTTCTTGTTAAATTGTTATTAGTATATATCTATAAGGTTAAATAAATTTTATTCTTAACAAAACCGAGCCCCGAGCTATTATTTTCCGGACTTTTTCGGACATCTATATATTATATACAAATACATATATACATAAATATAAAAAGATATATTTTATATATACATTTATATATAAATTGAGTTATAATAAACATGTATATTCTTCTTATATTAAAATAAACCGAACTAGCTTAAAGACTTAAACAATTTTCCCGTTAATATACACGTGTATAACATTTTCTCCAATAATTAACATTTATGCTTTTTATTAATCATATATATAGATGTTATAATAATTAATTAATTAATATTGATTAAGTATTGATAATGATTATTTATAAATACATATCTATAGATAAATATTATGGTTACTTATTTTATTTATCAATCATAAATACAAATAATAATAATAATATTAATATAGTAAATAAAAAATAAAATAATAATAATAATAATAATAATAACATTAACAAATATAATAGTTATAATAATATTGATAGTTAAACTAATCAAACTTTTACTTAACCCGATCGAAGCCTAAAACCCACCTCAAGTCTCGTTTATAATCACTTCATTTACAATTGATGCATTTCATCGTTAATAAGTAGGATCTCTTGTCGACGTATCTCAAAGGGTCTGACCGTTTGCATCCTAACTTTTTATCATTATCTCATCCTCATTAATCCACCGGTTAAGGTAAGTAATTCACATCCCCTTTTACCGTTTTTGTTACGCCCGCTAAATTTTTCGGTTTAAAGATTTCCTGCATGTAAAGTATGTAGAATTCTCGGGATTTAACCGACGTTTCTCGGAAGCCTTTACATCATCCCGGTACGTTAAACCATCTAACTTTTCTTCCATAATGCCTTATACTTCAATTTGGAGGGGCTTGGATGTAACTTCTTTTATTATAATTATAAAACAAAACAAATCCTAACCCTAACCCTACCAGCTGCGATCGGCCGAAGATCAGCCCCCCCTTCTTTGCTTCGACCTTTTGAGTGATTCCAAGGCATTTAGAAGTAGTTCAAGGTATGTACTACAATCCCCAACACTTGTTTCGTTCATCCCTAATCGTTTTGATGCTCAATTTTGCCGATTCTTTTCGTTGGACAGATTTCGGCCAAGGTGCAATTGACCCGCTTCCCGTGGATAAAAATTAGAGTTTCTGGTGTAGAAAGATTCCCAGGTATGGCATTTACATCATATTAAAATTTCGTGGCCATTGGAGATGTTTAGGTCGGTCAATCGATTTTAGTTCGAAAACTAATCGTCAATTGTTGAGTTTGGTGCGTTAATCGATTGAATGACCAACCGAATTAGTTTGCATAGCCCTAGGGGGGTTTAAGGGCTGTGGGAAAATTATTTTTTTGGTACTCGGGGCTGATTAGGTTGGTGATTAGTCAATCGAGTCGGTTGTGCGTGAATTATCGTTTAAACATTAAAGTGAGTGTTGTAAAAAGGAATCGTCGACCCTATCAACTCAGGTGACATAATTATGATATATGAAAAGGTTAAGATGGGAATTTGGTCCATTTGGGGCTGATTTGTTTGGCAATTGGTTTTATGAGTTATTATGCGCGTATTCAACTCGATTTGCATACCGACGGGTGAGTTGTGCATCATGGTTAGCCCCGACCATGATCGTAGGGTGGATTTGGTTAATTGAAAGGTTTTAGGGGCTGAGGTAAAGTAAATGAGTGTGGGTTGGGCCTCGGGCCAAATTGTTGGTAATTCATTGATTGATGATGTAGAAAAGAAGTCAGGATGTTTCGAGCATATAAGAATGGTCTCGAGTATGTAAAATTACTAAGTGTTGCTTCGAGCACAAAATGTGTTTTTCTCGAGCACATTTTTGTCTCGAGCACAACTTATCTCGTGAACATAAAGTTTGAATTCGAGCACATGAACCCCAAGCACATCCTTGCTTATCTCAAAACAATATATCTTTTGGTCTCGAGCACACTTTGTTTTACTCAAGCAAACCTTCTTCGAGCACACCTTTGCTTTTGAGCATGCTCGGGTAAAGAAAAGAAAAATACAAGTCTTTTTCTCGAGCACACCTTTGCTTTTGAGCATGCTCGGGTAAAGAAAAGAAAAATACAAGTCTTTGTCTTGAGCACACATTTTCTCTTGAGCATGCTCGGGTAAAGAAAAGAAAAATTCAAGTCTCTTGACTCAAGCACACCTTTGCTCTTGAGCACGCTCGAGAAGAAAAACATGAATGATTAATCACTGGCATATCTTTTAATCTCGACCACACCTTTACTCACGAGCATATCTATGTTTGGACAAGCTCGAGAAGGGATTTAAAGGAAATATGTGTGCTCGTAAACAGAAAGATTGCGTTTGTGAAACAATTTCAAGTTTTGAAGAAACTTTTGAGATATTTAGTGTCGTTGACCATTTGACCAAGCTGATCTTTATGAAAGATATATACCAAGGGTATTTTGGTAATTTTCTTCAATCATCTACAAGCAAAAAGAACTCAAGCCTTATAAAATTTTCACGACTTCATCAAAGAGCTTTACAAGAACAACTGTTGACCAAGCTTACGGATTTAATCACTTATGAGTGTCAACCAACATAATGTTTTGTTGATTTTTGTTTATTACAGAATTCACAATCTTGATAAGGATGATCAAGATTGTTTTACCCACACTTGATTTGAAGACACAATTTTTAAAGATAATTGCAACGAAGTTGGGGGAGTAAAAATTCTTGAATTTCATTGCAAATTGCTTGCTTCAAATCAAGTGAAAAGACTCAAGTTAAGGAAAAGTTGATCAAGATCAATAATCCAAGATTCTTTAGAGATGTTTCATTGTTTGTAAGTTTTTAGATCTCCCAGTACGGATGAGAAGATAGAGTCATCTATAGTAACAAATGTGAACGGATGATCAGTAGAGTTTAACCTCCTATGAAAACAGTCACTTGAACAATCAAGAACGGGTTATGGTTGACTTGAATGCTATCTTAATTCAGGGAATGGTTTGAAGAAGATTTATAAGGGAAGAAATATGTTTTGAAAAATGGAAGATTATATGATGATCACATTGAGATTATTTCTTTTTGGGATGACCTTGATACTTGAAGTTGATTGCTGAAGTTCAAAGGCTTGTTCATATGCCCACACAACAGTATCCATAAGTGATATAGGAGAGACGATTCGAAATGAACAATAGGAGAAACTTAATGTGAAGGAGAGAATTTCAATGAAAGACAACGGGTTTTGAGGTGATCATGGAAGAAATTCGATGGCATCGGTCTAAGGGGGAGATTGTTGGGACTTATATTTTAGACCGACGCATCGAATTATTATTATTATGGTGAAAAATAAATTAATATTTTTGGTCTCAACCAATGGTGGATGGCTTGAAGACCAAGACATGCTAGGGTAGTATAAATAGATTTATTCTTTTATTTGTCTAGCATGAGTGTATTGTGTATTAAGTGAGATCTAGGGTTATCTCTATGAGAGAGTCTCCTCTATCGGGATGAGCTCTCCCGGAGGTGGCTGATCTTTATTGTATGTATGAGTGCTCTTTATGACAATCTTTTGATTAATGAAATCATACTGCCACATCTTTCTTTATATTTGGGTTTCGATTACATATAAGTGCTCATCTAGTTTCTTGATTATTGTTAATCAAATCAGGCATTCTCCCAAACACCACTCATCCGTCCAAATACCTTTCAAGAGTGAATAAGATTACGATTCGATCCTAACCCAGATCCGAGCTCCTGCGTTAATACCGACCCGACTATTCATGCTTCCGCACCGGGGCTCGGGTCTTGTCAGTTAAGTGGTATCAGAGCTGTGTAAGCTTTCTGAAGGCCACTGGCTTGAAGGTTAAGTGTTAAAGTTTGAAGCTTTGAAGGGTTTTGCACGTGACTGAGTTCAGATCTAAAGAGAAGTCAAGCTATGGATGAACAAGAAGTGTCGACTAACAAGATACCAAGACTACTTGGTCAAGAAAACTACATCAAATGGAAAGTTCTGTTTGAGGCTGCTGTTAACTACAACGACACAGAATTGTGGAACTCCATTAAAGAGGGACCCTATGTTCCTTCTCTTGCCCCAAATAACAATGCAACGGTGGAAAGGCGAATGAAAAAGAGAAATGACAAAGCCTTGTCCATGTTAAAGTTAGGACTTTCTTGGGAAATATTGACCGGTGTGAATCTTCACACAAATGCTAAGGCAAGGTATGATGCAGTTGTAGAGATGTTTGAAGAAAACGTTGAGCTGAGGGATATTAAGAAAGATAGATTGAAACAACAGCTTGACAAGTTCAAATCCAAGGATGGTGAGAGGTTAAAGTCTGTACTGCAAAGATTCATGACAATAGTTAATGAAATCAGAACTACAGATCTACAGATCTCTAATTTTGATTTAAACAAGAAACTGCTCACATCCTTATCTGGTGAATGGTACACAGCAAGCAAATTCAACAGAGAAAAGATAAACTTTCCCAACTTTAAGTTGGATGATGTGATTTCATTCCTGCAGGCTGCAGAACATGAAATAATTGAAAATCACATGTTGAAAGAAGAGAAACCTAGTTTTCTAGTGACTAAGGCACTTGTAGCTCCAATGGGTAATTTTTCAACAAAATCTCAACAAATGCACCCAGTTATTGAAGAACCAGCAGATAAAAGCTCATTGTATGGTGCAAGTCAGCAGAAATTTAATATTTAGATGCTTGAAGATAATGTAGTGCATCTACAGTGTAACATTTCGGGTTTTTCGAAACCGCATTCGTTTAAGTTTAACCCGACATGAAATATTTTTAGATCTTTAATGTTAATCAAAATCCAATATTTTCAAGTAAATAAGTTTCCTAATGTTCACTTTAGGCCCTTGTACTTCAATCAATGTTCAAAACCAAATTATACCAAAACTAGTTCATGTAATGTTCAATTAACAAAGTATAGAGACTAAACTTGTAAAAATGAAACTTTTCTTCCTCATCCCCGAAGTGCCGCACGGGCAGACCCCCACCCCCACCCCCGTCGCGTGCCACCTTGAACTCCCTGCACATATCGTTTATGCTCTAGTTTGTTTTCTAGCTCGTTTAAGGTATTAAATCGTTTATTTTAGGCATATTAGAGAGAATTAAGGGCCAAGAAACAATCCTATCATTGAAACATAAGTATAATCTCGTTTCTTATCATCCAAGATCAAATCTTTTGATTATATTCAGTGATTTATTCATAAAAGTATGATTTACTTACCTAAACGGGCCAAAAGCCCATAATTAGTTCGTTTTATGTTTTCCTATATAAACAAGACATAACCATCTGCTGTAAACTTTAATCGAACCCTAAAGAACATCCCATAGCCATCACCTACCTCTGTTCATCCTCCAAACCTTCGGTTTTTGCATCTTCGTTAAAGATTCAAGACTTGTTCGTTGACTTTGTTTGCTTTAGGATCTTTGACTTCCGTTTCTCGTCAATCCTTTCACTTTCCGGGTAAGTTGTAAACTATAGAATCGTTGATACACATTCCCTAGTTAATAGCCTTCAATCAATTTCAGTGATTGAAGGGTGTTGACTGGTCAATTGCTTCAAAACCCGATTAAGGGTAAAACAGTCAACAAGTTTGACTTATCGTTTTCTCATACTTCTGGACGGATTCAACGTTCGGTACAGAAGACTTTTATTCTCATAACATAATTTTAAGGCTACTTCCCAAAACCCGACTTCCAAATCGCTGTTCGGATTCTGGTCGGTACCAGCTCGCTTAAACATTAAAATCAACATAACTAGAGTTCTACCCCTCCGTTTGGATTTATTCCAACGGCATTAAGTTCGTTTTTATTTATAGTTTCATATACCAAAGTTTCATATTCTGATCATTAATCTCGTTGGACGCGTATTGGACGACTCGCTTAAATCATTAGTTCGTTGTCGAATTTATTAATCACTTGCCTTCCGTCTAAGGTGAGTTTATCATTCCCCTATTTTAATCTATTTTCATAAACGTTTTGGGGACATATGCGTACGTATTCATATTTCCATACTATATATATTCAAACAAATGCATACGTGTTATTGTGAAGTGATTTAATCAAACTTATGTGCTATTTGCTTACTTGTGTTACCATTCAATCAATCGTATGTTGGAATTACTATTCAATCAATCATATAGCAGGGGTTCCTGCTGGTGACCAATGCCCGATTCGCTTGGCAACGGTCCACATACTTGTTTACGGTTTGATTTCATTATTCGCACTTATCACGTTATGCTTATTTTATTGTTGTGTCAAATTGGTGATATTCTCACTCAACTTTATGTTGACAAAAATCCATTTTATACGCATATGCATGTTACTTGTATGGAAGATTGAAGCTTGGACACGTAGACAAGACTTTTGGATATAATTAAGTTAAATTTTATTTGAATTCATATCTGTTATTTAAATTGGTTACTGTATTGTAAATATGTGTGTATGTTGAAATTAAAATAATTAATTAGATATTATCACTTTTATATTATGATAGAAACTTCGAGCTGTGAGCAATCGGATCACGCCCCGACATTTCCGCCTTAGGTTGGGGTGTGACATACAGCCAGTGGACATCCACCATATGTCCAGAACTCAAGTCAAGGGAATGATTATCAAGCACTGTTCTCCATGTTTACAGAATCATACAATGCATTTGTAGAAAAGAATAAGTGTGGTTCAAGAAGATTAAGAAGATTTGGAGCAAATAGATGCTGATGAACTGGAGGATATGGATCTTAAGTGGCAAGCTGCCATGCTAGCTGTGAGGAGCAAAAGACTCTGCAACAGAAATGCAAGATCAACTTTTGTTGGACCAAATGACCGGATTGGATTTGATAAATCAAAGGCTATCTGCTACAACTGTCAGTAACCTGGACATTTTGCCAGAGAGTGCAATCTTCCTAGACAGTTTAGGAATCAAGTGAATGAGGCTCAATTTTATCAAAATCAAAATCAGAACCAGCAGACATATCAACAGAGAGTCCAACCTGTGAACCAAAATCCTTATCAACAGAACAGGCACCAAAAAATTCAACCACAACAGAGATATAATCAGTTGCAAATTCAAGGGAATCATAATAAGAGAGTTGTTAATGCCACTAATCAGAATAGGGATCAAGGAAATGTGGCTGGGACTATGGTTCCACAAGATGGAGATTTTGATTGGAGCAATCATGCTGCTGAGATAGAGAAGGCCAATGTTGCTTACATGGCTAAAGTGAATGAAGTTGGGGAATCTTCAAACTCCAAGGTAACCACTGAACTTTCTACTTCTAATTTTTTAACTACTATTGATGAAATTAACAGAGAGGTTGGAAACTGGAAGAGTGAGTGTGGAAGAAAAGATGTACTTTTGAATGTTTATGGAACAAGTGAAACTACATATGACAATCAAATCAAGAGCTTATAAAAAGATTGCATGCAAGCTTATATGGTTCAGTCCAAACTAAATTTGGAGATTGAAGGATTGAAAAAGATGTACACAGAAGAAAAGGTCAAGAATACAGAACTGCATATTCAAGTGGACTTTCTTAAAAATCTTGTGTCCACAGGAAACATTGTGGGACGCATAGAGAACTGAAACAGTTCAAGAGTGTTTTTGAAGACAAATATAAGCGGGTTGTTATCACTGGTATGGGAGTCTCCCCCCCCCCCCCTTTTCGTTGCCCCGCTGTTTTAATATATTGTTACATGGCTCCTTATGAATCGAACAGAGTTATCGTTGCATCCCTATAATCTGTTGTGAATGACTGTCTGGAAAGCGCTTCACTATAAATGAATTGTCTAGGTAGAGGTTTTGCAGATAGTTTTGGAAGGAGCTTTGTTATGAATGGCTCGTCTTGGAAGGAAGCTTCATTCTTGAGCGATTGTCTTGGAAGGGGCTGATGTAAGATACCGATGTAAAGGAGATTATTCCTTTCCCATAGTGATAATATTGAGATGGAGATTTCTTTATAAAATATGTCTTCATGCATAGAAGCAAACAAATTAGTTCCTTCCTGCCTTATTTAGGATACTTCAATACGAAAGCCCGTGACATAATGGTGATATGTCAAATTAGTCCCCCCAGTTCGATGGTGGTATATGTAGGGGGTTCCTTTTGAATGGAAGGGACCTTTCACATATGTCATCCCCTGGAGGGGATTCTTTTTCTTTGGGTAAACTCTTGTAATGTGAAATGTTGTTGTGGAAGGGATTTCTTGTTAAGGGGGCTTCATTCTACAGGAATTCTTTTGTAATGAAGGGATTGTATTGTGAGGGCTTCATTCTAAAGAGATTGTTTAGCAAGTGGTCTTGGTCTCGTTCTGAAGAAATTGTTTAGTAATGGGCTTTGTTTTGAAGAAATTGTATAATAAGGGGCTTCATTCCAAAGAAATTGTGTAGTAAGGGGCTTCGTTCTGAAGGAATTGCTCGATAAGGGACTTTGTTCTGAATAAATTGTTTAGTAAGGGGGTTTGTTATGAAGGGTCTCATTTTTAAAGGGCTTGACAGGAGAGGACTCCTTGGGAGAGAATTCGTAAAGTAAGGGTCTCATTGGCCAAGAAGAGACTCGATGGGAAGGGTCTCACCTTAAAAGTCTTTTATAATATGTAAATAATTCGAATGGTATCTGGGAAGGTAATAGTTGACTCAAAAGATGTAAAAAATGGTGCATGTGGATACACGGGGTCACATAACCTTTTTTATAAGCATAACTTCCTGTCACTCTTTGGTTCTTGTAAAGCGTGAAACTTGTGTTTGAAAAGTCAAACACACTTTAAAGTTAAAATATTTATTAGTTTTAACAACCCATGTGACAATATCTCTCATTTTGCAACACATGAATATTAAAATAATATTTTTGTACAAAATTTATTTCACACATTTTTCCCCTATGGTTATAAAACGAGAATATATATCATAACTTCTTTAAAAGACTTTTTATGTTTATTTTTATTTTTAAAAGCTATGTTTGTGTCCATGACAATTAAAGAACACATTCTTTATGCCATGTCTTAACTAACATGTTTGAGTTACCAATGTATAAAGCTTTCACCCCTAAGTATCATCATTGATTTTCTCTCCTCTTCCATCAAAGGAAAGAGATAATGATGTTTGCATATATACATAAACACACACACATATATACACCTTTTATTTCTTGCTCTATTTTTTACGTTAATGTTTTAATGGAACGTTAAGATTTAATTGTGACATAAAACAATTCTTATAACCTGTATGGCATGCTAAAGTAACGTAAACATGATGAAGAGGACAAACTGATTATTCTTGTTAGGAGTGGAGCATCCGATGAGGTGTGTAAAAAAAATCTTTGGAGATATCAGCAGCATTTGGATGTTCCTTTGGACAGTGTCCCACTAGAAGACCGGCTGTCCTAAGCTAAATAGGCTTAAACATGGGTGAATGGGGGCTCAAAACCGAGCTAAAAGGACTCAAATCTTAGTAGAAGGAGCTCAAAACCGAGCAACTTCGCTCCCCAATTTTACTATTTTACTGAGCATGTTTAGATCTAAATATCGTGTAGACATTTGCAATTTTCCTCCCGCTTTTGCTCTTCAATGCATGCTCTCCAAGCGTCTTTATGAGTTCGTATGAACTCCGGTATTATCTTGAGCCTCTCGATCACCTAATTGTGGAACGGGGGTGGCTGTGGTGGCATGTTGCCGGAGTGGTTGAAATTAGTAAAAGAAGACGGGTATGTGTCTTGTTGGTTGAAAGCAGTCGTCATGTCTGACTTTTGAAGACTCGCCAGGGAAGAGTTCAAGATTCTTGAATACGGCGAATCGGAAAAATATTTCGGCGATAGACATAATGTTCTCTGAACTGGGTTGGTGTTGTTTGCCGAAATAGTGACGGACAACACCAAGAACTGTTTTATGGCCAGACAACGGCGGTGTCGTGGTTTCGATGGTGGTCGTCGACCATTCTTTAGAGGCTGTTGGTGGAAACCTTTTACCAGAGCTTAAGGTCCCACAGATCAATTTTGGAACCTAAGTAAATCGTCTAATGAAACCGATAGGATTCATGAGGTGCTCTAGAAAATGATCAGGTTTTTACTATGAATGCAAATGAGTTACATGAGTAATGTTAGCATGAATACCTAAACTATTTGTTTCTCCTCCTTTATATAGACAGGAAGGGGAAACATGTTACAAAGAAAGAAAAGTCTTCATCTTGAGTCCCTTGGTTTTGCCTTGGGTATCTCATCCTTCATAATATCTTTTCCTATTGACGTGGCATGTCCTAGGCGTTGGGGTGCATGGTTGGTGTTGACCTTCCTTTTGCCAGGATAGATCAACATATTTTAATACATGCTTCTCCTGTCCAATGTTGGATGAGACATCTCCTTACATAGTTCTCATAGTTAGCACATCTTTCCTTCTTCTGGGCCTTTTTTTGTTATTGGGTAGCTCATTGCTTATCTTAAAAGCCCAATCTGGCCATCGAATCGATCTATTGACCCAACCCCGCTCTCTCCTGCTAAGAGTCTTTGGTAGATGGTATCAACGTCATTTCCAAACACATAGACAAATCCCATACAGGGGCGGATCTATAGTGTACAAGGGTGGTTCCCCGGAACCACCCGAGTTTCGAAATAATAATGTATCGATATATAGAAACTATTAGAGGAACCACCTTATAAATTATGAAGGAACCACTTTATTTACATTACACTGGCTGGACTAGCTGATAAGTTGTTTGTTTTTGTAAACAGAAGGTCACAGTTTTGACTCCGCAGCAAGGTTTTTCTTTTTCTTTTTTTTTTAAGTTGCTATCTCCCTCCCTTCCTCATACCACCCTTGCTACTCTTCCAAGACTCTGCCCACTGTAAAGGTAAGTTTAGATTCATTTGTTAGATATTTAATTGTTCTTGATGTTGTTAATTGTTAATTTATTTGTTAAATTTTAGTTTTAATTTGTTAGTTTGTTAGTTTTTGTTAGTTTGTTAGTTTTTAATTTGTTAGTTTGTAATGAACTTTGCCCGAACCATCGAACCGCCCCGAACCTCGAACCGACCTGGAATTTTTTATACCCGATTTTATGAAATTGAAACATATAAGTAGTGTACCACCTTAAAAAATTCTTGGATCCGCCACTGCTCCCATACCCGTAATAACCACCCGCTTTTTGGCATCTTTCTCTCATTTAGGGGTAGTTGTTAAAATGTTGGAATGTAATGTGTGGTGACGTTCAGAGGTGGTCTATGGTGGTTTTAGAATCATGGACAATGTGCCTTTGCGTAGTGGAGAGCCCGGTAGATTTGTGTAATGGAAATGAGCTTGAGTTTCCATTTTTTGTCATGAGTGTTATCAACAGATGCAATTGTTTATATGCACAAGCGTATGCACCCAAGAATTGGTGCTTTTATTTACATGTAATGGTTTCTTTAAAACATTAATATGCCTAGCTTGCAATCGTTGCCAGCGGCACACACCACTCCGTCATGTTGTGGCCAGACATTGGTGAAAACTTTGGGGGAAGTCCCTCGACATAAAACTTTGGGGGAATTCCCTTGACATATTAACCGATTCAATATATAAGAAAAATACATTATGTTTCTCAATATAACCGCCATAATTCATTTATACGAATCGCATGAATATAAACATGGCTTTACTGGAATGCTTGGTAGCTTCGATTGTATGCATTGGGAATGGTTTAATTGTTCAACTGTTTGGAGAGGTCAGCATATGAGACGTGATCATGCATCGTCATCCAACAATGGCTTTGGAAGCAGTAGCTTCATACGATATGTGGATATGACATGCATATTTTGGTGTTTCCGGTTCAAATAACAACTTAATGTTCTTGAGCAGTTACCAGTATTCGATGACATTGAAAGCAGAGTTTCACCCGATTCTTCTTTTTAGCTAGGAGTAAAATGCAAACATGTTTATTATCTTGTTGATGGTATTTAGCAAGATTGCGCCATGTTTATAAACTCATAATCGGCTCCAATTGGTGAAAATGGTATTATATTTGCAAAAGCTCAAGAGGCGGATGAAGGACATTGAACGAGCATTTTGTGTGCTTAAAAAATCGCATATAATAGCTAATCCGGCACGAGCTTAATTAGGAGAAAAAAAGCTGAGAAATATTACGTATGCTTGTATCATATTACACAATATGATAAAGACAGGCCAATTAACTCATGTTCAACAATAAGAAGTTAGGGATGAACAAAGAGCAATAAACTATAACCAATCCGCGACGCGCAAACGCATCATAGTCTTAAATATTTTGTCTTTTTACTAGAATAAACAACAAAATGTAACGATAGTGTTTCTTTTGGATCAATATCTTTTGTTGGTTACAGTTTAAACTATTTCATTGACAGTTTATTATTAAAACTACTACAAAAGGAGCTCTATATAATTAATTACTACCATATTAATTGGAACACCTAATGTCTAAGAGAGGTGTTCGCTGGAGACGAGCTTTGGGTTACTGTATATGCCTAAGTGGTATAATATGTAGGTATCTTTATGCAAAGTTAATTTAATGCTATATTTATGCGCTGTTTCCTTAAAGTTAACCCGCTGGCCCTCCACCATACTCTAAAGGGAAAAAGACCAAAATGTGCATTTGACTAAACCTTATCCACAAATGTCCATCAAAATATGCACAGCATGATTCTGTGACTCTGTCCATACCAAAACCCGGCTTTCCCCCTTTATTCAAGTCATGAAACGACAAGATTTTAGACCAACCCAATAAAGTCACGTGTCAATATCAAGTCAGTTCGCCAGCATTTACAAGACAAAGACACCTGGATGGACTGCGTGTTTTTATACCCTCTCACATAGTTGTTCCCAACGGCCGCCAAGTTAAACAAACCAGGCAGCTCCGACTGCTTTTCAAAAACCTAGCAGATACCAGATATTAAACAGCATCACCGGGTTTCTGTTTCTTGTAATTTTCATTTAGCTAATAAGCCCAATCTGTGTAAGCTCAAATGCTATAAGCATGTTCTCTCTAAGCCTATTCTGTTTAATTATATAAGCCCAATCTTTATCATTATATTATTTATCAATTAATATAATTTTCAATTTATAAATTCTTTTAAGGGAAACTCCCAAAAACGGCTAAGCCTAATCTGGATAAACGATTTAATTAATTTTTTAAATAAAACTTACTTTTACGATTCACACACTTCTAATCTGACATGATAAACTCAGTTGATTATATAGTTAGTTAACATAATTTGTTGTTTTTATTTGGAATCCATCCTCTTGGGCCTGACTAATTTTAATCCAACCCATATACATGCATGTATTCCCCAATAGGTGTCTTTAGTTTCCCATGCTATGATATCTTACAACTTGATCAATTAAATATTTTTTGGTTCGGTCAGGACTATTTTGAACTACTAATTAATTTGTCATTATTTAAAAAAGTAAACTGTCATTTTCGTCCTTTACATTTGGTCAGTTTTGGCATTTCCGTACAAAAGGCTTTTTTCTAGCAATTTTTTCATCATGGTTTATGAAAGTTGCTATATCCGTCCAATTCCTTAACCCCAACCAAGTTTATAAGGTACACCACCACCGCCGCCACCATTGCCCAGCCGCCATAGATTAGATGTTGATTGAAAAACAACTTGATTACTGTTATTAATATTAACATTTGCACCATTTTGAAACCCTATAGCACTAAAAGAAGGGGTATTTTGGGGGATTTGTTAAATTTGAAAACTGAGTTTCTTCCCTTAAAATTCCAGCTTTGACCAAAAACTCCTCAAGAATCATCTCACATAAAGTTTTTTGTCTTTGAGGTAAATTAGGTTGATCAAAACTTTTAAACTCTTTTGAAATAGCTTTCTAAATTTCATCTATAGTTTTCTGTCTTAATGGTCTTGGAAGGGTTAATTATCCTTGGCGGTATATAGTCACGCCACCTCCTCGACCACCCGTTGGCGGTCTTGTTCTGGTTGTTTGAACTTCTTTAGTATTTAGCATTTCGGGTGCTTTTTAGCCAGCTCAGATGCTTTTTAACACGAGAGTGACAAGTGACAAAACTTGAAGATTTTTATTAGAGAGTATAGAATAGACAACAACAAACTTTGAATATATATGCGTGTCAAGAGGTAGCCCACAAAAATGTTTGGGCCGACATTCAATGTCTTTCTTTAGCGCATATGGTTTAAAAAGTTTAAATGTGATATAGAATCTAGAAAATTTAGGGCAGAAGTACCAACTGTGTATATATGGTGGCGGGCCGGAGGCCTAACTCTAAGAAACACAGCAGCCCATAAATATGCCTTAAATAAAATAAACTAATAAACACAATATTCTTATATAAATATGCATACACAGCAGCCTGACCATACCATTCATTACAGTTATGGGATCTCATGCTCGTTTCCATCACACGCCTCTCTTGGCATCAACACGAATCCCACTTGGCATCAACGGACGTCGTCACATGTTACTTCCTTACATTGCTGCCACTGCCCCTAAACGAGTGAAAGATGCCAAAAAACGGATTGCTGTTACGGGTATGGGTGTCGTTTCTGTGTTTGGAAATGATGTTGATACCTTCTACCAAAGACTCTTAGAAGGAGAGAGCGGGGCTGGGCCAATAGATCGTTTCGATGTTTCCAAATTTCCAACGCGATTCGGTTGTCAGATACGTGACTTTGATTCAAGTGGCTATATTAATCGCAAACAAGAACCAAGACTGGATGATTTCCAAAGGTATTGCATTGTTGCAGGATAAAAAGCACTTGAAGATGCTGGTCTTGGTGGTGCTGAACTCTCCAAGGTACGTACGTCATTCATTCCTTGGTTCATGTGTTCTTAATTTTGTGTAAGATTTCTTTATATTTGTGTGTAGATCAAAAAATCGCATGCCGGAAACTTTAAAGGAAAGAGGTTATAAAAAAGTGTCACCATTTTTTACATTATATACTCTCCCAAATATGGCACCTGGCCTTCTAGCAATGGATCTTGGGTTTATGGGACCAACCTACTCCATTTCAACTGCTTGTGCGTCATCCAATTATTCCTTTTGTGCTGCTGCAAATCATATCCGTGATGGGGTGGCTGATTTGATGATTGCTGGAGGGGTAGAAGCTCCTTTTAACCAGATCGCATTCGGAGGTTTTGTTGCGTTGAACATATTGTCTCAAAGAAATAATAATCCCCCAACTGCTTCCAGACCCTGGGACCAAGATAGAGATGGCATTGTCTTGGGCGAAGGGGCTGGCATTTTGGTAACTTTCACACCCATGCATGTAGATTATACAATTTCTTGTTTTCTTATATTTTGATGTCTTTCTACGGTTTGTTTGTAGGTGATGGAGAGTTTAGATCATGCAATGAAAAGGGATGCGCCAATAATTGCTGAATTCTTAGGAAGTGCAATAAATTGTGATGCATATCATATTACAAGTCCACGTCCAGATAGCTTTTGGATTACATCTTGTATTCAACGCAGCTTATTAAATGCTGGTGTATCAGTAGAGGAGGTACCTAATGCTCATATCCATATAATCTTATTGGTAACTAATTGTTTGGAATCAGAGGGGTTCCAAAGAGAACAAGGACACGGTTTATGGGACGATTTTCTGGTTCAATCCAAAAAACAAAACTATTACAAGGGAAACAAAACAAATAGGAATTGAGAAAAAATGAAAGAAATAAAACACTCTGAGTTCTGCTATTGCTAATATAGAGATGGCGGGATAATCGATGATGAGGAGATCCAGATCACCATCGAAGACCAAGTGGTTCCCCGGGTAACGAAGTTCAAATATCTAGGATCGTTTGTCCTGAGTGACGGGGAAATAGATAGTGACGTGGCCCACCGTGTCCAAGTTGGATGGAGTAAATGGAGGGCAGCTAAGGAGTTTTGTGCGACAAGAGATTCCCAACTAGGGTAAATTTTATAGGGTCGCGGTAAGACCGGCTATGTTATATGGAACAGACTGCAAGGCCATCAAGAAGTCACATGTGCGTAAGCTAGAGGTAGCAGAAATGAGAATGCTAAGGTGGATGTGTGGACACACAAGATTGGACTGAATAAGAAACGATGTCTTTCGAGAGAGATTAGGGGTTGCTAGCAGATCAGATAAGATAATAGAAGGGAGATTGAGATGGTTTAGACATGTGAGGAGAAGAGAGATGATGGCTCCTGTCCGATCTGTAGAAACTATTAGTATAGAGGGGAGGAGGGATAGAGGACGTCCCAAGTTGACTTGGGCCGAGAGGATTAAGCATGATTTGCTAAATTTGCATCTCTCCGAGGACACGTTGAGGATAGGAATGCTTGGTGATGTAGGATTAAGGCTAAGGACTTTTAGGAGAAACGTAGAGTTTTGATTATAGTTCTATCAGAGGGGCGTTACTTTACCTAATTTCAATTGAAAAATGATATATTACTATAATATCTTATCCTCAAATTAGTATTTATAACACATATTTAGTATTCATTACTAATATCACTATTATTATTGATCTATTTTACTTGATCCCATGCATATGGTCTTTGAGCCGGGGGTTTCTCTGGAAGCAACCTCTCGGATGGAGGTACGGTTTGCTACATCCCACCCTGCTAACAACTTTACTATTGGTGAGATTTATACTAGGTATGCTTGTTGTTGTTGTTGCTGCTGCTGCTGCTACATCCAATGCATGTTCCCTTAATACTCGGTCAACCCCTTAACCCCTTTGACCATATGATGTTAACCAAGATAGATTGCAAATGGATTAGCATTTATGTTAATCAAGAATGTGTTGCGTATAATAATTAGGATGTATGATGTGATCGAGGGGTGTCCTTCTTGATCACACTGTGTCGCGTGTGACAAATAAAATGAAAAACAGTTACCTCACATAATTATAACTAACTAAATAATAAATATGATCAACACTTAAATTTATAGCATGATAAGGTAGCTCAATATATTCGACATTATTGGCCTTGCTAGAATGTCATGGATATCGTGTTAGCAGGTAAATTATATCAATGCGCATGCAAATTCTACCAATGCTGGAGATCTAGCTGAGATAACTGCTCTTAAGAATGTATTCAAAGATAGGTCAGGAATCAAAATGAATGCCACCAAGGTGAAGAACATACAACATCTTTTCTTCTAAATATGAACCTCATACTGACTAGTACATATTTGTCTTGTACTTTTTCAGTCCATGATTGGATACACACTTGGAGCATGCGGAGGTATGGAAGCCATTACTACCATTAAAGCGATTCAAACAGGATGGTTGCACCCAACCATTAATCAATTTGTAAGTAATATCTGATTCATGTAATTTTTTATTCCTCTTTTTATTTTCTTGTTTTTATCGCAACTATAGAACCTTGAACCTGAAGTTGAATTCGACACTGTTGCAAATCATAAGCAACAACATGAAATCAATGTTGGTGAGCTTGATTTCGTTTTGATCTCCAATTTTGGATTCTCTTAATCAGTTACGTTCACTTACCGAATTCAATTTATTTGTTATGTAGCGATTTCAAATTCATTTGGTTTTGGCGGACACAATTCCATTGTAGCATTCTCTGCATTCAAACCTTGATGGTATCACAAAGAATATTATACAAATATGTGCTTTTAAAAAATAAATAAAGATAATTTCTTTGTTTTAAATATTATATTTGTAGAAAACATATTATTGTAAAATGTAAAATACATTTACATAAATGTAAGGCTAGAAAATTGTGACTTGCGATATCAATGACGAAACTCGTTATATATATTATGATCAATCAATTAGTTTTAGTTGGCGTGTAATCTGTACCCGAGACAAGAGCTTCGGTGCACGCGTTTGTCTTCAACAGGAGGAAAGCTTCTAGAATATTTGTGTTTAGCTATAAATAGGGAGCATCTGTTGTCTTTATTTGTGTGTGTTTTCATGAACCATCCAATGGGAGCTCACCTTGGGTGAGATCGGTTCGTTTATCATATCTCACTTTTATTACCGATTACGGAGTCGTTCACATCCATATTATCTTTATATTATTTGTTCGATTGTTTGATTTCACTCGATCGTTTATCAAGAACAAGTTCGTTCGTTGTGTTAGATTTGGTTATTAGGAGACCTACAATTGGTATTAGAGCGGGTTTGAATCAACTGATTCAACTCTGTTCTTAATATTCTGGTTATAATTATGCGATTACCCGAACTGAGACGTTAAATTTCTTGAAGGTTTGGAAATAAAGTTTGATGTTTGGAAATAAAAGTTTGAAGATTTAGGAAAAATAAATTTGCTCGAAGTTCGTCTTGTGTGTAGATCTGGATTCTCAGCCCCGTTTAAAGGTTTGTTTGAAGATTTTAATGAAGTATTTATTGGTTTTTGATGAAAGAGTGTTGTTGCAAGAACATGATTTTTCGGCGATGGGTGGCCGGTAACCTCACTCGAACGGCGGTGGCTGTGGCGGTTTTAGTTTGTTGGTGGTTGTGAATGGTGGTAGCTGTGGCGGTATTAGTTGGTGGATGAGTGTGGCGGTTGTATTATGAAGGCTGAGGTTATGATGGTGATTCTAGCCAGTCGGAGATGGTTCACCGAAATGGCGGCGCCGGAAGGGGTGCTGGAACCCTAATCGGTGACTGGAATTTTGAAAAAGAAAAACAATAATATCACTGGTGACTTACATTAATATCACGATGTATGGATGGCAGCGACTTTCTAGCAATGGTTTAAACATGGATTTAGCTTATCTATGTCTTAGGTGGCTGGATAACGATTAAGATGATGATTTTTGAAGAGTGATTGATCGGTGCACGGTGGCCGGTGACAATGTCACAGATTTGACACCTCCATGTTGGGGCCGACCTAGATGATGCTAAGGTTTTCGCTGCTGTTAATCTTCATTGTAGAAACTTTCTGCATCATGTTTGATTTTTTTTTTCTTTTGGGCTTGCTGATTGAAAATGGGTTGCTAACTTCATATGGGCTTCAGTGCATAAAATTGATTGTATTGGGCATGGTTACATTATACCTTCTATATAGGATGTTTAGTAAATGATGGGATGCTGGCATGATATATTATTCTTGTATATTCATTTTGGGTTGGTTTCAGTAGGGCAAATTTTATTTATTTTGGGCCGATTATTCGAGATGATTTTTTTGTGATTGTTATTCGGATTGACCCAAGAAAGTCAAAATTAATCGGGTTTTTGCCGACCGAGTGTTCAAGGCTTATTATTTATATATTACTTTCAAGAAGTTCGAGAAGTTAGATTCGTGAGGTGAACTTTGAACAAATTGGATTTGGATTTGGATTTGAAGAGGTAATAATAAATTTTGTCATTCGATCGTTGAATCCAGTTATTCGAGCTTGATTTGTGGATGTTCGAGCTTATCTCATGCCTATATAGCTTAAGATCCGAGAAGGATAAAGAAGTGAGAACTCCTTCATTAATAAAATTAGGAAGGTTATACCTTGAGGGGGTGAATTGAAACAAAGAGGCATTGGTTTTTATCAAGTGATTCTTAAAGATGCATGGCACGGTTAAACAATTGATATCACAAGTCAAGGGGTGATTGTAAGGCCAAAAATTTGTGACTTGCGATATCAATGTGGCGAAACTCGTTATATACATTAAGATCAATCAATCAATTTAAGTTGGTGTGTAATCCAGATCCGAGACAAGAGCTTCGGTGCACACATTTGCCTTCAACGGGGAGAAAGCTTCTAAAATATTTATGTTTAGCTAAAATAGTAGGCTAGTGATGGTTTAGATAACTCCGGATGTTGACAGCTTGATAGGTTCGTACAAACACGAACAACCGCTGGCTCACTGGAGGAGGGGGTCTCCTCTAATCAACACCCGACTTGAGAATTATCAGTTAATATGGAATGGTTATATTGGCTGGAATCAAGTGGTGCTTAAGTAGTGTGAAGGTTGAGGTCAAGCTAAGCTGATACGCCAGCTCACTCGCTTGATCAGGAATGTCTTATCCTTGACTTCCTAAGCTGCATGTTTGTGTCCTACCATTTTAATGAAAGTTTTGTCTCCTTTTGCTTAGAGAACACTCACCTAGCATATGTCCAACCTTCATATCTTTTTAGGATGTAAAGTTAGTCAACTCTATTATTCACATCACATCAAGGATGTGTAAGTGGTAGAAGTGGAAGTGATCGGGCTCTTGAAATGCTTGAGCCGAAGCGTTTACTCAGGGCCGGCCACAAGGGGGTGTGGTCGACGGCCACAGGCCCGACACCCTGCTAGGACCGATTTTTTTTTTAAATTATATGTATTTTTATTAAAACAATATGTATATTTAGTGTTTAAACTCAATTACATAACCACTAGCTTGTTCTAGTTGAAAAGGGATATTACACTATTACTTCCAACCAAAAGAGTATGGGTTCTAGTCTCATTTGAGACATGTTATGTTTAATCATATTTTTATACAAAAGTTTTTTACACAAACTATTTATAACCAAGTAAGCTCATATCAAAATTAAATTATTTAAACCTAACAAAATACTCCTTCAACTTAAGGTAAAAACAAAATTGTTTTCTCAAAGCCGGCCCTGCGTTTAGCTATTATCCATGCCTGATGATGCTAAAATGTACGTTATTTTAAAAAAAATTGCATGGTTTTAATAACCCAAATGACAAAATAATTACTACAGCCTTCAACATCCAAATATCAAAATATGGTAATGCCGGTAAATACATTTCTGGACCGACACGATTGTTTCATCTTTAAAAATTAAAAGTGATCTCAATTTGACTTGACTCGAAATTGCTATCAGCTTTAAATAGTGATCAATTAATTTATGCGTTTATGAGATTTAATACCAATTTAGAAGTAACTAGGTTAGATGCCTTGTGATACATGGGTTGATGAATTAAACATATAAGGTATAACTATATAAATAAATGAAAATTAAAATAACATTTATTCTGAAAACTTATGAAGAATTTAGGGTCGTTACATATTAGTTTTTGGAAATCATTGCTCCAACATAAAAGGAGAAGGTTATATAGGGAAAACAAGTTCAATACAAGGAGAAGGTTGATCCACTACCAAAGAGAGGATCATCGCTTTAAAGAAGTACCAAGAGCTTAAACAAAAGGGTGCATAGCTATCTAGGCTAATGCACCAATACAAAATGTTGTGTGAGGCGTGTAAACTTAGTTTTATCTCCCTAAGCATATAATGTATGACGTATAAAGTATCACTAAACTAAGATCAATCCAAACGCCTCTCGTATTAATGTGGTCCATGTACTACCTGAGTACTAAATGAAGAAGTCATGAACTTTTTAAACACATTATTACGAAAATGTCACATGATTGACGCCACAATGATGTGTTTAACATGCTCGAGTAACATAGTAATAAATCTAAGGGGTAGTATAACACCTAATATGTAACATGCTAATATAAATTCATATCATCAACCGCAGGAACATGTAACAATAAGGGGATCTTCAATGGTTCTTAGAGCATCCACACCCATAAACCAATTCAAACCTCCACCTCATCGCCACATCATACTCTAACCATTTCTTTTAAAAACCCTCACTTTTTACTCCACCCATAAACCAATAAAAACCTCCACATCACTACCAACTTTTACTACTATATAATAAATATGTATATATATGTATATATATATATGATTTGTGTGTAGTGGTTGTGGTGGGGCCACTACAAACCCACATTTTAAACGTTTGAGAATACAAACAAACACCTCCACAAGCGTTTGTCTCCACCCGTAAACTTTTGTTTGCACCATTCCACGTCAACAAAAACCTCCACACAAACACTGGTAGATATGCTCTTAGTTGCCATTGTTAGGAATAAAAGACAGAAACAACAAACTCTTGGCCCACTGGAGCGGTATTGTTTCACTATAATAGTTTGTGGGCAAAATCTTGAAAAAACTTTTGAAAGTTGGCTCATCTAAATTCCAACTCACATTTATCTTATTCCACAAAGCACACACATTAATCAATATCAAATAAAATAGAAAACCACTTTTAACGGACGTTTGAGATTTAAAAATAACGGCTATTTAGAAAAATAGTTATCAAATTATTATTTTTTAACCTAATCCACTATGTTGTTTTTCATATCACTTTAAAATAGTTCTAAAACGCGCCTCAGCAACACGCAAGGTCTCCGACTTGTTTTTATAAACATGTTAATTTTTATTCTAATTATAATTTTTTTTTCAATTTCTTTTTCACGAAGAAGATTTGGTTCCAACAAATTCTATTAAGAAGAAAGTGGGAAATGGGAAGAAAATATAATTTTGGAATGAGATTTGGTGGGGTGATATTCCATTTTACGAACAGTATCCAAGACTATTTAATTTGGAAACCCAAAAAGACTGTACAATAACGAGTCATTACGACGGGGACGATTTGGGGATGGAGTAGAGCACCTAGGGGAGGTTTGAAATATAATCAATTCATGGACCTTCAATCGGTTATAGCCAATGTTTCTTTGAGAGATTTAGATGATAAATGGGTGTGGGAGTTGGATTTAGGATACAAGCACATTGATAGTAAAGCCTTCTAGGGGAGTCATGTTACTATATAGAATAGACTTATCTCGAGGAAAGCTAATATTCATGTTGCTTTTGGATCATCTTCCGACTAGATTAAACTTAAGTAAGAGAGGTTTTGACATTCAGCTTATTGTTTGTCTGATTTGTTCAGTTACGATTGAATCTTTGGTTTATGTTTTTGGCGAATGTTCTTTTGCATAGGATATGGAATTGTATTGGTAAAAGGTTGGATATTTCGTTTCCAATTGTCAAATCTCCTCATTCAATAATCTTGTGGTTGGATTATTTGTACTACTTGGTGGAGTATTTGGAGGTTTTGAAATAGAGAGGCTTCGATCATCGGGAACCTGAAAAATATAACTTATTTCATTTCATTGTCGTATTTGCAGTGTTCTAGTCGTAGTGTTTAATTTTCTGTTGGTTAGACGTGATAGATAAAAAATCCTCTTCTTGACATGTAATCATTTTTGTTTGTCCAAAGTTAGCTATTGGCTAGTCGGGTTTGTGTTGTCTTTAAAAAAAATCTCGTGGTTATGCAATAGATGAAAAATGAAAATTGGTGTTGCAAATGATCTGACTGGCCCATTTGACCAATTGGCCGTACGTGACTGCCAATATTTTTCCTTTTTGTTTCTTTAGATACATATTTGTGTATTTTTTGGGTTTTTATTTAAAATAATTTTCTTAGTTAAACATTTTATTTTTTATTTCGTTTTGGGAATGTCAATTTCGGCCAAATTCGCATGGTTTCCTGACGCAACTTGCTCGCATTTTTTTATTTTGTTTTTCTAAATATGTTAATTTGTTGTATTTGAGTATTGAAGAATTAATTTTTTTTGGTTTACTTTCGGTGTTGTAAGCCAATACCTAAAGAATTCGCATCGGTTTGCCATCGCAACACGCATTTATTTTTATAATTTAGTGACTATACCGTTGATTAAGGCAAAAATAGCACCAGTCAACCGTCTCAACGCGCTGATTTTTTTTTTCACCACAATTTTTTTAATATGATAATTTGTTGTATTTGGGTGTTAACAATTTATTTTTTGGTTTACTTTCATTGTCGTAAGCGAATACCGAAATAAATCACACTGATTCATAACCGCATAGGGCGTTTTTTTAAACAAGTTAGTTATTTATATTTTGTCGTTAATGAATTTAAATGTTTAGGTTTTGTTCCAAAGCCATAACCCATTCGACTTGTAGTCGTACCGCGTGTGCTCTATCAACCGACTATATGTCATTTTAAATATTTTTTTCCATAAGCTATACACATATCAATGCCATCATCTCGACGCAACAGACCAGGTATGCTATCTAGTTTTAAACTATTTTAAAGTTCCATGAAATTGAAATATCTTATGAATCTTATGATTATTATCTCTTATAAAATAATGAAAATATCATTGAGTTATGTAGAGAATTACCGTTGGTAACTTGTCAAACAACCTATCGGCAACAAACTTTGGTAATTTTTCGATACAAGTACACGGGGAATCTATCAGGAAAGGTACTTGCATTCAACTTGCATAGTTGTCGGTGTCCCATCGCTAACTATAATGTCGATGATATGTCCGTAATATATTTTAACAAATTACCGTAATATATATTTATATATGTTTATGTTAAATAATGATTCATAGTAGAGGAATAGAGGCATCTATATATACACCAAATGAAATACTTCTCTCTCTTAAACTTTCATAGTCATATAGTTGAAAATGAAAATATCTAAATAATAGGTGTGATGAAAAACATATATATATATATATATATAAATTAGGTTGTTTTGAGTGCATTTGAAGGCAGTCACTCTAGTCAGAGTGAGAGAGAGCAATTAACATCCAAACCTACCCACTCGTGATAACGATTAATAAACCAACGCCATTTCCGCGCCTAGCAGTTACTACTACTCTCTCTCTCTCTCTCTCTCTCCTGTTTCAGTTTTCATTGTCACAACTTGCAACTTCATTTCTCTAACTATGAAACCGATTAATATGTTATGAACAACAAGATGCAGATCAACACACACTCACACTGAGACTTCATCTTCATCTTCATCTTCAAACCTGAAAATGGGAAAGAAAGGTAGCGGATGGTTCTCCACAGTCAAAAAGGTCTTCAAGCCTTCGAACAAGAATAATAATAACAACAATGACAAGGTCAGTTAATATTTGTTCATGAAGTTTTATATATAGGAACAGTGTTACAGATTTATTATTTATATATAACAAGTTTTGCAAATCTTTGATCTTCGTCTGAGAGGATATGATACTTTGCCAATATTTGATCAATCAAAATCTAAATGTGATGTTTTAATTACCATTATTTATTTTCATTTTTACTGGTTTTGTGTGAAAATTTATGAAGATTTATATCAAATAGAATAGTTTTGGAAATCTTATTAGTTATTAGTTTGATCTTCATCTGATGATAGTAGGATATTTTACCAACATTTTAATCACCTTTAGAGTTGATTTTTTCTTGTATCAAAAAGTATAATTAGTTTTTCAATGATTTATAGTTTGATCTTCATGTGATTGGATATTTTACACATTTGGAGTTAAAATCTAAATGTTGTAATCTTTCTTTTAACAGAAGAACGTACTTTTGATCTAATTAATTAATTAAGCACCTAATTATTAACTTTGTTGGGATGAAAGTAGCTAGGTTATGGAGTGAATCTACATTGCTTTTTCTTCAATCTAACTCTTTCATTAATCATGTGATCTTTGTCCTTTTTGTTTTTCTTGGAGGTTCCACATTTACTAGTATGACCAATGGTCCCCCCATCCTTTCCACCTTGCAATCTGGCCCTGCAATTTGTTGGAAAGCTTTATGAGATATAACCATCATGCCACCTATGATATCACATCATCCATGTCTCTAATGCATGTGCATCTTATGTTTCATCACAATCACCCCCTTAATCCCCTAATTACTAGATTTTATGATATTTTATTATGTGAATTAACCGGATCGTAAGTGTTTCTAGAATGTTTTTCGCAAGGAGAATGTGGTGGAAAGACGGCAAGAAGACACGCCCGAGGTTGTTACTTTTGAGCATTTTCCTGCAGAGACTTCACCTGATATCACCAATGAGGAAAGTGATGGTGACCGCTTGTCTCAAGTTGGGGACGATCGAAATCATGCCATAGCAGTGGCTGTGGCCACTGCTGCTGCTGCCAAAGCGGCAGTTGCTGCCGCTCAGGCAGCAGCTAAAGTTGTCCGTTTGGCCGGTTATACCCGTCACACCAAGGAAGAAAGGGCTGCCATTCTCATACAATCATACTATAGAGGATATCTAGTAAGTATTCATATATTTATGTTACCTGAAATACTATATTTGTTATGAGTTGGATTTTACTGGGTACGTTTGGCCTATTTGTTTATTATCATTAGTAATGTACCAATTTGGCTAGCTGTGATTTGACTTGCAGTCTAGACGCGCTTTACGTGCACTAAAGGGGCTAGTGAGGTTGCAGGCACTTGTGAGGGGACATAACGTACGAAAGCAAGCTCAAATGACAATGTGTTGTATGCAAGCTCTAGTCCGTGTGCAGACCAGAGTGCGTGCACGCAGACTAGAGTTGACACATGAAAAGCTTCAGAAGAAAGTTGGGGAAGACGAAAAACAAACAAAAACACGCGAAAGCCGGATCCAAGACATCGAAAAGATCAAAAAAGAAAGTACGCTGAGAAAACATGATGCCGAGATGAAAAGAGAACGCGCTCTTGCTTACGCATTTGCCTACCAGGTTAGTCATTTATGTATTATCAATCAACTATTTATAATTATAATACTACACTTAAAATAATTAAAACGAAAAATAAATTAAATCATATTTATTTTTTAACTATGGAAATAATATAACAGCAAGAGAAACAACAGCATTTCATACATCCAGACTCTGATAACACAATGTTATATCCCAATGATCATGGAAAACAACAATGGGGATGGAACTGGCTCGAGAGTTGGATGGCGTCCCAACCCTACCATGGGGCCCGACCCACCGGGCCCCATGACGGGTCCTACCTAACCCAAGCGACAAACGATGACGTGTCAGTTAAAACAGTCGAAATGGATCTCGTCACACCCTTAAGCTCAGACTACATAACCGCGGGTCGACTCAGTGGGGAGACACTCGACTCGGCCCAACACTCTCAGTCAAAACGCCAATCGGGCTCTAATTACTTCCCAAGCTATATGGCCCCAACCCAATCAGCCAAAGCCAAGGTTCGGGCCCAAAACCTGGGAAAGCAAAAGTCCCAACCCGTTAAGAAAACGGGTAACGGGCTGTCTTTCGACACGTCAATTTCGGGAGGGAACTTAATGTATCAGATCCCGAGAAGCCCGAGCCCGAACCCGAAAGGATATGTGAATGGGGCGAGTGGTGTTCGAGGTCAGTCAAAATGGTCAACGGGGTACAGCCCTGATTCTAGTGGAGGTGATGATGGGTCAACGAGTCGGTATGGGTGGAGACACCATTTTGGATGATTGTGGTATTATTAATATGGTGATAATGCCTGCCTAGCCTTTATAATATTTTGTGTGATACATTTTCATTCTCAAAACTGTTAATACTTGTTTTACTGGTTGCCACTTTCATAACTTATAATTATGTTCACTTTTGTTATATGTTATGTTAAATGGTGTTGCATTTTTGTTCAACTGTGGGAGTTTATTAAACTAAGTGTCACACTTTTGTGTTTTCAGTGGTTTTTTAGCTTTACGAATATATGTTCTACACGGCTGACCATATAGTAAACATTCGAGAGTTAAAAATAAAAATTTAAAACTAGGTATTATTTCAATGCTGATTCAACTATATAAAATAATCTGAAATTAGGGCATAACTTCTTTTGATTGTCAATTTTTTACAGTAGAAAACATACAAGCAGTGTACATGTTGAGTTTTATTTTCCTCAAATGGTAAAATATGTGTGAATGTGTCTTTTAGAAATTGAAAACAACCAGAATGATTACATTCTCACATGTTATGCTACTAAGGAAAAAAATGAAAATCGATGTGGTTTGCCTCAACTAGTATTGGAGGGGAAATAAAGACTTGAAACGGAGGACGCAAGGTCTCAAGTTCGAACCCGATTTCAATCCCGGTTTTACCGAAATGGGCCTTGATGTGGCGGGTTTTCCCCGAAACAGGAGATGGTGGGCTTGGACTACTAGCGCTGTCTAAGATTTCAAGCGTGTATGAGATTGCCTTTTGTCATTGAATTACCCCAATTAACCGGGCTTTATTCATTGGTCGCTAAAGAAAAAAAAATGCAAAGCAAATTATCTTTAATGAAAAAGGCCAAGATTGTAGAATTTGCTTTAGGCCCATCAAAAGATTGGGTTCCCCTTGTAACATTCGATATTTCGATATATGTTTTTTATGTACTGTTTACAACGTTACGTACCAAGTTTAATCAAAATGCTTAAAACAGTAAAAAGAAAATCCTAAGACAGTGACTGTTACATGGGATCGAGGTGAACCAAAGTCCCTTTGGATGTATCCTGTAGTGTCGGATGTGCTGATGTGGATGGACATATATAGATTGGGTATCCCATGTGAATGTCACGTGAGGTACCTAATAAACCATCTATATTCTTTTTTTTCTTTTGTAAAAGATACATTTTCAAAATGTTTGATTTAAGAGGGTGTTTGGATGAACTTTTCATGTTTATTATGATTTCTGAAAAGCAAAAGCATTTTTAAAGGACTTTATTTTATAGTTTTTGAAGAGGCTTTGCCAAACATTTTTTGTTTTTCAAGAAATTTTAAAAATTCAACCAAACACCCCTTAAAAATAAAAGTCGCATCATGTTGGCTTGAACTTCATTTGCCAAGGACCCCTAATGTATATTTGCTAGCTATTTCATCGAAAACCTAAAGGATCCAAACTATTTCTTTGTAGTTGCTTTAAACCGGCACATTGCGGCAAGACGCGACGCATATTAATTTGGTTTGTTACGGTACCGTCAGAAAAGACAAGATGGTCGATTAGTTCGCGCCACTCCCGTGATAGTAGTGTGAAAGTTATGTTCAAGCGTAAGAACCATTAACCCACCTCGGATTTAGTTTTATAATTAAGCTGATTGAGGTAAAGATTGTGGTTTACGTAATTTCTTATCATCTAAGCTAAGACCTCAGATGGTCGTGTAGTAAAACCTTGTTGTGGTAATAAACTATACAAAATAGTTTTCAAATGTTTAATGAAGTATAGGCAAATATTTCTTTATGGTAAAGAAATAATTTTAAATAAAGTTAGGCTTTTTTAGTGAAAAGGTAAAAATGAGTATTTTTATTATTAAAAAGAATTTTGAACCTGTTAAGCAAAGCAAACGGTTAAGGTTTTAACTTTTATACTTGATCCTGTAATATCTACATAGTGAGACCGTGAGACCACGCCCTGTAATAATCTGAAAATAGATCCTACGGTGATTCAATAATTAATACAAACATATGATGAGTCATATGACTATAGGTTGAATGAATTATTCACCTTTGAAGTTGAATTAGGTCAAATTTTTAAAGGTGAGTTGTAACATCCCAACAACATAACCGTTAGAGATGAGCAGAAAACCAAATTAACCAAATCGAAACCAAATTAACCGAAAAAACTGCATCGAAAAAACCGAACCGAAGCATTAACCGATGATTAATTTTTTGTTTCTTTGAAAAACCGAAATTTCGGTTTCGATTTGGTTATCCATTTTTAAAAAACCGAAAAAAACTGAACTGAACCAATTGATGATGATAAAGATTATCAAGATGATGAGGAATGGAATAAACTTTTAAGATAAATAAATAAGATGATGAATGAAGATCGAGACTAAAATTTTAATGCTTTTTAATTTTTAAACTCTATTTAGCAACTTTGTATTTTTATAGTTCCACGTAACACGTGACTATTTTTGTTTTTTGAATTCAATATATATGTGGACTATGGTACTCTAGCACGTTCTTATACAAGCTTAAAATATGCATTTTTATTTTTTAATTTTTTTTTTGCAATGTCAACACATAATGGAAAAAAAATCGAAAATAACCGAACGGAAACCGAAATTAACCGAAAAACCAAAAAACCAGAAAACCGAAAAACGAACGGTTTGCATATTCAAATAACCGATTACTTCGGTTTCGGTTTGGGTTTCGCCTTATAACCAAACCGAACCGAACCGTGCTCAGCCCTAATAACCGTACTATGTTATTGTCTGTTTTGACCGGGACATATCACAATTGTCTAACGGATTTAAAATACGTCATGATTGGAAAGATATCCATATCCTTGTAAAAAATGTTTCGTTCTCTTTCCCAACCTATGCGAAATATTACAATCCACCTCAATTAAGAGACCCAACATCGGGACCCGGCACCACAGGTCCAGCCCGACCCTAAACAATTTTTAACATTTAACATTAGAGCTGGTTGTCTTTACTTTAGAGATTAAAATTTAAGATTTGGTCACTTTGTCAAACCCAGTGGGACCCACTTGTCCTCACGCATGCTCTCCAAATCCCAATCCAACGGTGACTTTTTCCACCCCCACCGCAATACGCGTAAAGCGTCCTTTCATCCAACGGCCCATATTCACTCCCTCCTCACTATCTCCAACAAACCACAACCTTCCAGTCTTCACTTCTCCATCTACATCTTTGATTTGTCATAACAACACGTTTCAGATCTCTTCATTCAGGTTAATCTTAATCTGTAGTTTACTTGTTTGTTTCGATTTCGTCTTATGTTTCATAATATTCTCATGATTTGTTTGAATTTTAATATGTTTGAGTTCTAGATCGGTGATAAAAAGCTCATTTAGTTATCGAGTATTTTTAAGTTTTAACTCTTTGCACTTTTATGTATTAATTTCACATGGCATAACCGAGCTTTGGCTAGTTTAAGGTACTACACATTAGCTCGTTTATGACTTTACTCAAAATATATAAAAGTAATTAAAAGTGATAAATAATGAACGAGCCTAGTCCGAGCCGAGCTCTAGCATTGAAAAATGACTCGTGAGCTAGCTAGGGCTAGAGGTAAGTCAAAACAAGCGGAGCTCGGGCTTGGGTACACCTTTATCCTTGATCTAAGATAAATAATACACGAAATCACGTGTTTTATGTTGTCCATGTGGTTTTGAACTAATCATGATCTTGTTTGTGTTGTTTAAGGTTGAGGTGTTTGGATCAATCTATCACATGGGTTGGATTTTGAAAAAGTGTTTGGTGGTGTTCTTTCGCGTCATTGTGTAACAATATTTGTTTGGTAAGATGCAACCAATGAATCTTTGTTTTGTGTTTCGATATGTTTGTGGTTTCACAATGTGCTAATTGCAAATTTTGTGCTTCACAATGTGCTAGGTGAAGATAATTTGCTTTCTTTAGTCTTGGGGGAGGACTGAGAATGTTCATTGGTGTTGCGCAAAATATAATTCGGGATTTGGAAGAAGTTGGGAAGATTAAAATGAGTGCTGGGATCATTGCTTACTATAATTTGATGCAAGTTTGTCAGGTAAGTTCTTATGTTGGTTCTTTTATTTATTCTTTACTAGCTTTTGAACCCGTGTATTACACGGGCTTTGTCAGATGATAAAGATAAATAAGATCTGCTATTTCAGTTGTGATTCTCAAAATACTTATGAATTAGTTTAATGTAGGCTTAATAGAAAAAACAAACAGGGTTAAGGAAAAGTACTAAAATAGCATGATTTTGGAAACATCAGGTGTTAATTTGCAAGAAATTTAAAAAAAGTTCTAAAGTTGTGTAGTCAGTCAAACCTTAGGTATGAAAATGACGCTTGATTCAATAATTAATATAATCCACACTATGTTATAACCCATTTGACAAAATGGTTTTGATCCATGACCCACGAATGAATAGCTAGAATGAATGAGATGAGAGATTAGGAATTACGTGAAATGTGGGCTTGACACCTAAGCTTCAACATTTTCTTTTATTAATATTGTAAGATAAGATTTCAATTATTTGAATGAGTAAACTACAAATTCCATCATATATGTATATACCGCATTGTGCGATAGGTTCTTAATGTTTACTGACTACACTAAGCATCCCTAATGTAATCAGTTTATTACAAACTACATTACCCTCATGTGCAACTCACATGCCTGTATTTAACGAAAAAATAACGATTGTTAGTGTGAATGATGTAATTTGTAACAAAATGATTACATTAGGGATGTCTGGTGTAACTAGTAAACATTAAGGACCTAACGTGCAATGGGATATGTACATAAAAGGATGACATTTGTGATGTAAACGGGTTTAAATACATTTTTTTTGTCTATAAAAAAAAACTAGCTGAAAGTCCTTTGTGTATATTAAGGCTAGCATACAATGTCTTAAATTATTTTGATTACTTAAATTAGATTGTTATCATTCTTACATAGTTTTTTTGTAGTCATATTTAATACATTATATGTATAAAATTGGACAAATTGAAAACAATGTTCTATAATTATTAGAAATTTTGGATATTTCAGTTAATTATTCTTTCGTATACTGTTTTGCTTACAGGCTGAATATTTCCGTCAGTTGCTTAAACCCATTACGTAGTCTGTTAACTAGCAGTTGTCACCTCACTTATTATTAGATTACTAGACGGTAAATATAATTGTCCGTTGGCTTCCCACTTCTGGTAGTTACTGATAATTTGAACTATAAAGTATAAACAGTACACGAAAACATGGAAATAACTTAAGAGCAGCATTTGCTCATTCATTGACTTTATATAAATATTTTTTATAATTTAAATTTTAATCACACCCCGAAAGCACGCATTTGTTGGAGCCCACATCTCAAATGCATAGTGACCGACACCCGTTTCTCCAAAATAAAAAATTCCCACTTCTCGATCAAGTGGGCAGTGGAAACATCCGGAATCCACCTATTGGGTCAGCACTCTTCAGTCAACATGTTGACTTTCAACCCTCGAGGATTTGCCCGAGAAATTTCGTCATCTTTGATCGGACCGATAACCGCAGTCAATTTATGTACTATCCTGCCATGGCTCCCAAATTTGATCACTCTAGCGTGATTGTGCGAAATGACGAAAATGCCCCTAAAGAAGCTCACTCGGTTATGAAAGAAAATTCAGCGGATATTGACTTTTTATTGAGTTTCGAAGAGGACGAATGTGAAGACGAGGAGGTTAGTACTGCACGAACGACACACAGAAATGATGATAATGATACTGCAGATTCTTGTTCGTTGAAGAACTTGAAGAAAACGAAGCTCGGCTTATGCTCATTCTCTCACAAGTCACACGGTAGTTGTGAAGGAAAGCGCGATAAAATAAGGAAAATGGTGAATTATTTACGGGGAATTGTGCCGGGTGGGAACAGGATGAGTACGGTTGCAGTTATTGATGAGGTCGTCAAGTATCTTAACTCGGTTAAAGTAGAACTGCAGAAAGTGGGTGTCGAGAATTTGAAGGATTGAAGATGCAGTGCCATAAAGATTTGAATAATAATATTTAATAAGTTGATGCTTGTTGTCATTTGAATGTTCATGTTTTTACTTGGTATGAACAATATATTGATGTGTTATTACACTGATTGATGGTTTGTTAATTAGATAAACGTGGCGGATATCTAATATGCTTAATAAACATGTGTTTGGGTTGACCTGTTTTAACTGTTTAATGAACTGAACTGTCTTCGGATAGACTTGGATAGGTTAACCAATTATATAGCACATTTGGTAAGTGGCTTAAAGGTGTCATGTTTGGGTTCAATGATTCAGCCTAACAAGTCGATATTATCCACATGATGCATAATGCCATTCGAAGAGCCATTCGTGAAATCCCATTAATTTCTAACCAGTGGTGTATGCGAGTCAACTGTGTTGGGTTTGATTTCTTTGATCTCTGTTCAATTAACGAGAGCATGTTTAGTTGACTTGTTTCGTTAACATATCGATTTGTCAATCCATCTATTACTTGTTTAACCTATTTGATGTTTATTACAATTTTCCAGTCTGCTCTACATGTTTAATAGAAGGGTTAAAGAAAAATGTGGAAGGGGCGTGCATGGGGTTGAATCCGAACCCGACGAAATGTGTAGAAAGTCAAAAGCAAAGACCCGATCTTCATCTTTCCAGGATGATTCGGTCTTGTGTCGGGAATAACTGAATATTAACTTTTTGGCTAAATGTTTCACATTTTGGCTTTTACCAAGACCAAACCTGGACCGGATAGAACCTGAATTCACCCCTGAAGGTTAGACCGAGAATTGAACCGAATATGTTAAATCAACTGGATCTTGGGTATTTGGGTTCCTTGGTCCAACCCGAATCTTGATCAGCCCTACTGGGTCACACCTAGTGGGAAGCATTGGGTTTTGATATCTTTAATATGAATAAAAAATATACTAGTATTCAACCTGTCAGTCTGAAACGATTCACACCCATAGATGTATGCATAAAGCATCTCATCCAAAGAGCAAGCCTATGTCATGAAAATCCCATGAGTTTGCCCTTGATGGTGGTTAGTCAACAAAGAACCAATGACACAAATCGTAGGTATACTTATACTTATACCCTCATCAAATCCATTCATAAATTACAAAATTCTATCAGAAACAAACATAATTTTTTTTAACTATAATCCTTAAACCTCACAAACGAAATCATCAAAGCGCGTAACATGAACCAGACGCGCAACAGGTAATCTCTACTGCTTAAACGAGTATTTGCAATCACCATAACCTGCACATAACCGAAAAAACAACACAATCATTAACCAAAATCATCAAAACAGGTTCAATCATGAAAAGAGTAACATACTCGGGTCGGTTACAGCAATGATTCCAGACCCCTTAAAGTCGCAATTCCAATAATTTCTTCCATAAGTCTGGTAGTAAAGATTCATAACAACCGAAGCTCTGTTGACGAGCTTTTGCGGCTCAAAACACGTGCCTCCTGGCCGAATAATTTTACAGTTGATATATGTGCACGCATACGCGATATTGTTTTGTAGTTCTTCATCGGATGTTGACGGCTTCGCTATACACCAAGCTCCCTAAAATAGTCATTTTATTCGTCAAAAAACCAAAAGAAGCAAACAAAAGTACGGATATAAATTATATAATCTCACCCATAACAGTAAGCTATTGGTAGGGTCTTTTTATGAGTTTGATGGGAAAAGGCCTTATTTTAATATTTTTTTAACAGTGTACAAAGAGGCTGCTTAGACTAAGACGCTCGGCTCAACAAAATATTAAATCTTTTTCTTACTTTCTTTTTTTCCACGATTACATGTTTTGGATGCATTCATCTAACAATTTGTAAAAAACAACAAAAACTATAGCAAATTGAAGAAGACCAGCATTTCCGATCGTCCTTATGAAAAAATTTCTGGGCCGTCACTGTTTTATGCATAATTATGAATTGTACCTGCCCGGGTGCTTGTCCTTTGGCGATCTTCAACATACCACCTGAAAATTAAAAATAAAATAACTAACGCGATGATCATAGTGATAATAACCAAAAAGCAACTGATTTAATTAAGAAAATGATATTATTAATGGAACAGGTACCAGAGATGAAGAAGAAGAAGAAGATGAGGGTGAGGAAACGAGGAGTAACGGTGTTCATGGCGGTTTCCGGCAGCGGTTACTGGAATGCAATTGGATGTTATGCTATGGTTGAATATATTTTGTACACTGAACTTATTTTATATGTGAATAATAATCGGGTGTGTTGAATATTTGTAATTAAAGTGGACGTAACGTCGACTTTTCGAATATTATGCTCCGTCTGTTATTCGTCCGTGAATAAATATATATATATATATATTTAAAAATATATATATTATTTTACGTGATTAATTATTTTTTTTAAGAATTTCAGTATCAAGTCTTGTAGGCAGCATTTTCGTTTTTCTTAATGATTGACGAATGAAGTCTGATTATGCGGGGTAACTCAATAGAAAAGGCGATCTCATACGTCACGATTGCAGGCAGCACTGGGTAGTCCAAGATCACCATTTCCCGACGTTCGAAGACACACTACGATAAAATCCGGTTAAAATCAGATTCGAACTTAAGACTTTACGAAATTCATCCCAAATCTTCAATTCCCTCCGATACCATTAATTAGAGCTGATTATGTAATATTGTGTACTGTTCTTTTCAAAGTCTAGCCATTGCTAAGGTTGGTTATAAATAATTAAATATTAATAAAAGTGGCCGTGAAGAAAAAAACTTATGAAGTGGTGAACTTTACTTTAAAATATAGCTATTCTTTTATTTGACCAAGTTTTTAAATATTTATAAAAGCTAAACATGTCCATTTTTTTTTACAAAATTGGAGTACTTAAATTGTAATAAAATATATTTTGTGTGTTATTGCTATTAATTTTCGAAACAGATATGGTAAGGTTTTTAATGTATGTGATGTTTTTTTTTCTAACTTTGTATGAAAAGTATTATAAAAGATACGGATATTTAAGAGCATGCTCAATCATATAATGCACTTTTACATATTATTGGATATAAGATTATTAAAGTAGTGGAAGAGATTACGTGTTTCTTGTAATTTTCAGCATATTGTCGGTTTAAATTCATAAGAGTACTTGTGGGGCGTCAGGGATTGGCCTGGTGCTGCAACGTTCATCACGGATACCACTACGGTGGGGTGCGAGCGAACGGCGCATGCTAGCTCGTGGCCGCTAGCTAGTGATGAGTGGAAGGAATGGATTAAATGTTTTGGGATGTTATTGGATCACCCATCACAACAGGCTCAAGTGAGGGGGACACGAGTGTCAAGTAGCATAAAAAACCTTCACGAACAAAAATTTACACCAACTCAACCAATCTATTTGTCTATTTTTTGACCTATTCTTATATCAAAGATAACCGAGCGACTTTATCCCCAGTTATGTATTCGATCCTGACCTCTTGGCCTTCAAAAATCCTCTCATTTCTTGCCTTCAAAATTCTCTATCCTATGAAACGCTTCATTCCCGACTACAACAAGCTCAATAGAATTATAAAGTTAAAGTAAACCAGAATCCATATATAGAAGGAACTTTACACCAACAATTAATGTGATCCTTTATATGGATATAAAATAAATTCTTTATGATTATATTGTCGTTATTGCTATACAGTAAAAATTAATACCTGGCAACCATTAATAATTTCTTTCAGTCGTTAAGAAATGACGATTATGGAAGTTATTGTTTTTTATTTCTTTTTTTCTTTTAAATGAGATGTCTTAGTTCAAGTTTCACTTCAGACAAAAAAAAATAATAATAATAATAATAATAATATAGGGGACTCAAGTTAGGCCGGAGGTTTACTCAAACATAAATGGGTTTCTACCTGAGGGTGGAATGAACATTATCCGAATTCCTCGTTAAAAAAAAATAAAAATAATTGTGAAAGTTATTGTAAACAATAAGCATATTAAAATAAGATATTGGCAATGAAAGATTTGAGTTAAGCTTTATACAAAGGTTGCCAATTCGAATCCTGAGCCCACCCTTGTTTTCGTCCCACCGTGTGTTACGTCAAGAGAAATCTGCTATTGTGGTGGCACAACGACTGTCAAGTGGCAGTTGGCGGTATGGTTTCCCAAGGGAACACTCAAGCCAAACTCGGAAGCCAGCGTTGGTCCGATTGAGACAACATAGTCTAGCTAGAGCGGGACATCGGGGCTCTTCAAATTTAGATAGTGCGGTAGCATAAATAAAAGAAAGTCGCCGTTTTAAAAAAATATAAAATAAAATAAAGGAGTAAAAAATAAGATAAAATCTATTAATATTTTTGGCAACTTTTCAAAGAAAGTTATTAATGATATGGTTTACTGTAAGTTGCTATTAATATAATAAATAAATCATTTAATGTCAATAAATGAAAATAAGTAACTTTGATAGAACGGTTTTTCAATTTTTATTATTATTTTTTTATTTTCTAATCGGAAGATATGCACCAATGCACTATCAACCAACGAGAATCGTAGGTGCTTTTTTAAAGATTATTCTAGAAAAACTAGTGAAATCAACATGTTAATATGAGGCATTTGTTACGTGAGAATAATGTGCTTATTACCAAAGGTTATGTTTTGGGTATGTAATAGTGATGCTTAAATTTTAAATTAATGAAATTTTGATTTCTATTTTCAAAAGAAAGTGTTTGATTGGTGTTATGCTATGATCCAACATGGTATTTTGTATGATACGAAATGTTCTATAAGCATGAGAGTTAGAATACATTTTTTTTCAAATCCTTTCTAGTAGTTATATGTTTATAAATAATTTATAAGACAAAAATCTCAATTTCAAGCAAAATAAAATTTGTTTTGCTATTTAAAATTAAATTAATAGTCATACAATTTTTAACTAAGAAAGAACAAAAGCCAATACTAACTAAGAAAGAACAAAAGCCAATACTTTTAATCAACAAAGTATATCTTATATATATCTTATATGTATTACTTGCATGCCATATAAGAAAAAAAACGTTTTTATAGGTTATGTCACTTTTTTTTTCAGATTTAAAACGAGAAAGAAAAAATTGTTAAGAACTTTTATAAGAAATAATAGAAAGTATATTGATTTTTTATTGTATTTGTCCAAAAATATATAACTTGATATGGTTTATTCAAGAGTAGAGACAACTAAGGACCTCTCAAAAAAAAAAAAAGTTTATTCAAGAGTAGAGACACTAAGGACCTCTCAAAAAACAAAAAAAAAAAACAAAATGAGGAAGAGAAGAAACATATAAACTTTTTAAGTAAACAATATGAATAGTCCAAAGAGTTTTTAAATAGGGATGGCAAAAATCCCCGAATCCGACGGGGAAACCCGAAAACCGGCTTATTTCGGGTCGGGTCGGGTTTTGTTTTTTCGGTTTCGGGTCGGGTTTCGGAGATTGTTTCGGGGATTGTTTCGGGTTCGGGTTCGGGTTCGGGTTCAGGTACCCCCGCCCCGACCCGCCCCGATATAATATATAAATATAAATATAAATAATATATATATATATATATATTAAAAACCTAAACCTACTCAATCTCAATCTTTCATCCAGACTACCACCGCAGCCACACCATCCACTCAAATACTCAATCGCCGATTCGCCGTCTGCAGACTCCGCCACATCCAGACTCCGCCACCGAGGAAAGCCTAACAAGGAACTGAAGGAAGGAAAGTGACTGATTAGGTTACCTACATCCAGACTCCGCCACCGCCAGTCCGCCCCCGATTCACTCAATCGCCGTCTGCACCACCATCACCATCCACTCAATCAGTCAATCGCCGTCTGCACTGCACCACCGGACCTGATTTCCCAATTTCGGGTCGGGTCGGATCGGTTTCGGGTTTTCGGGTTCGGGGACGGGGCGGGTCGGGGGGGTACAAAAAACCAAACGGGGAATCCCCGAATTAAACCCGACGGGTAATGGGGCGGGTACGGGGATGGTTTTTGGTTTCGGGTTCGGGTTCGGGTTAAGCAAAACCCGCCCCAAACCCGCCCCGTTGCCATTCCTATTTTTAAAGGCTACATTGCGACAAGGAATTAATTAAAGATAAACTATTTACTTAACTGTTAATAATGATAATAATAATAATAATAAAGATAAGAAATAAGCTTCCTTCATCGTTCGAACCCGACCCAAAACGCAGGTTTTATCTTGCCTGAGTTACGATAAAGGGTTCTGATTTTGTGGTGGCGCAACTGGTGTAAATGGCATCAGGAGAGAAGGTTGCTTCGAGCACGTGGGGAGGACCGAAAAACCAGAGGTTATGTCCCAAGGAGAAACTCGCTGGGTTCCAAACTGATGTCAGCTTGCGACCACCCAGTCATACCGTAGATTTTCATCGTTCTAAAAATAAATGTTATTAATTTTTTATTTGTATGTACAAAAGAAAAAATGGAGAAAACGTTAATAGAAGATTCAAAGAATCAATTTTCTCAAAAAACAAATATGCTCAAAACTTAACCATACAATATTTAAAATTTGTTCACAAATAAATATGCATCATATGTATTTGAAACTTAACACTCTTCACATATATACATATTAACTTCACTTTCCGGGGACAAAATTTGTGGCATACGACCAAGCATTGTTGGCAACAGGGTCCGCAAGGTGGTCTGCCAGGTTCTCCAATGGTCCCTTTCCGGTCACAATGGCTTGAACAAAGAACCCAAACATCGAAAACATGACTAGCCGACCATTCTTTAACTCCTTTACCTTAAGCTCAGCAAAGGCCTCTGGGTCGTCAGCAAGACCCAACGGGTCAAAGCTACCGCCAGGGTAAAGTGGGTCTACAACCTCACCAAGTGGCCCACCAGCAATTCTGTAACCCTCAACAGCACCCATTAAGATGACTTGTGTAGCCCAAATGGCTAATATGCTCTGTGCATGAATCAAACTTGGGTTGCCCAAGTAGTCAAACCCACCCTCGCTGAAGATTTGGGCTCCAGCCTTGAACCAGACCGCCTCACCGAACTTCACACCGTTTCTAGCTAGAAGCTCTGGGAACACACATCCCAGAGCTCCAAGCATAGCCCACCTGCTGTGGATCACTTCAAGCTCACGGTTCTTGGCAAAGGTTTCAGGGTCAGCTGAAAGCCCAGCAGTGTCCCAACCGTAGTCACCAGAGAATTCACCAGTAAGGTAGCTTGGAGGCTCACCAGAGAATGGACCCAAGTACTTAACACGTTCAGGGCCGTACCAGGGGCTTCCAGATGCAACCTGCTTGACTGCAGCCTTCCTCATGGAAACCCGACCAGTTCCGAAAAGCTCAGAACCAGATGGAGCGACTTTCACTGCCTGTCCAGCAAAAGCAGATGAGAGCGCCATGGTTGAGGTAGCCATGGAATATATATATACTTAATGTGTTAGTAGGAGACTTGGTTGAAGTTATGAAATTGCGTGATTTCAAAGACTATATTTATAATGATGATTTTGGTTAGATGAGTTATCGTGTATAATCTTTTAATATTTTCTGATTGGCTAAAAAAGATTCTAGTTTTGTTTGTGGATTTCTCCAGGTGGAAGTGTTGTGTTCCACAAGCCTTTGAAATTTGGCAATGGACAAAGGCTGCCATTTTGTTTTTATAACAACGGATTTGAGCCTCCCATGCTTTCACATTGGTTATAAAATATAATCGACATTTCATTTGCTTTACTTATTATAATTCATTTAATATATCCAAATGAATAAAACTCTATTTTTATTGATAACACTATTAACCAATTTCCTTTGGAGCTCATAAAGAATAAAAACCAACTAAAGTGAAACAAGCCTTCCTCTTTGCCATGGTTTGTCATTTACATGGTCGATGGTGGTGGTGGTGGTAGGGATGGCAATCGAACCTGAACTCGACAAGCAATGGTACAAGTTTTTGCGTATTGAGTCGTGTGTGGAATTAGTTTTAAATATTTCTATGGGTATGTAGGTGAAACCCAAGCAGATTAACTAATATATGCACACCCCTTTACAATGGCCAGACTGATAAAATTTTCTTTGTTATTTAATTTTCTTTTGTTCTTGGTACAAAAAATCTAATAATTCAGTAACTTTTAGTTCTTATATTTCTAATTTTGTAGAGTGAAAAAATAATATATATAAACTAAAATAGTAAGAAATCATTTTGAGAATTCGAGTGTGTAACTTTTAACAAAGTAAGAAGTATACTCAATACTAAATGGGTAATTAATGGTCACATACCCATATTGGTTCAGAAATAGGACACAACTTTACAATAGTGCATGAGACTAGGATTACCAATATCTATCCCTAATCCGTCTTACCGTCCTTAGAAGGGAGTCGGTAGTGCGACAATCACCAACATTTCCGCTAAAGTCGTTTTATCATTTGATCTAGAGCGAAATTTTTTTTTTTTTGGGGGGGGAGGGGGGGCTGTCCAAACAAGCTTCTTTCATGCTATTTTTTAAAATAAAAAATTAGCCAGATTCCATCACTATTATGTGTTGTTAAATACCAAGGGATTGCCACTGTAAAGATGGTATTTCTCATTGATTTTGTAGAATAACCAATTACATAATATATACATCAAAATCTCTTAACAAAATAGAGAAGTCAAAGGACTAAAAAAATTTGTTACAACAACACAATCTAATCCATAATTGAAACATTATCGTTTATAGCCACCATAAATACACTCCCATCAAAGATGCAACTTATTTGTTTAGTAGTAACATCAACCTAACCCGAGACACATAATATGTTGTAGTCTGAGCACAACCCTTAAATGCATTTATCCGGATGTGTCAAACGGGTTGACCAGCTAGTTGGCGTGTAACAATCAAGTTTTAATCATGTTAAATGGTTTGATGAGTTGTAAAAATGGGTTTAAAAGGGCAAAATTAGTTAGCGGGCTGGCCTTTTAATTAGATGTGTTAAACATGTTAACCGAAATACAACTCGTTTAATTAAACAAGTCAACTACAATACAACCCGGTATTTAAATGGGTCATCCTAAATTTATCCTGATATTTTTCTTACCGTTTTACATTAGAATTTTATTTTGCTTTTATGATCATTAACTTCAAGTGCTAAAGTATCTAAAATGTTCAAGAAACGATTCAAAATATATAAAAGAAAAAAAGAAATCAACAAAAGCAGGCTGCCAAAAACTTAACCATATATCATTGCATATTGATTCACAAACAGACCTTAACATAATATCATCTACACAATCTCACAAACATTATTGACTTCACTTTCCGGGGACAAAGTTTGTAGCATAGGACCAAGCGTTGTTAGCAACGGGATCAGCAAGGTGATCAGCTAGGTTCTCCAATGGTCCCTTTCCGGTAACAATAGCTTGAACAAAGAACCCAAACATCGAGAACATGGCTAGCCGGCCATTCTTTAACTCCTTCACCTTAAGCTCAGCAAAGGCCTCTGGGTCGTCAGCAAGACCCAACGGGTCAAAGCTACCGCCAGGGTAAAGTGGGTCTACAACCTCACCAAGGGGCCCACCAGCAATTCTGTAACCCTCAACAGCACCCATTAAGATGACTTGTGTAGCCCAAATGGCTAATATGCTCTGTGCATGAATCAAACTTGGGTTGCCCAAGTAGTCAAGCCCACCCTCGCTGAAGATTTGGGCTCCAGCCTTGAACCAGACCGCCTCACCGAACTTCACACCGTTTCTAGCTAGAAGCTCTGGGAACACACATCCCAGAGCTCCAAGCATAGCCCACCTGCTGTGGATCACTTCAAGCTCGCGGTTCTTGGCAAAGGTTTCAGGGTCAGCTGAAAGCCCAGCAGTGTCCCAACCGTAGTCACCAGGGAATTCACCAGTAAGGTAGCTTGGAGGCTCACCAGAGAATGGGCCCAAATACTTGACACGGTCAGGGCCATACCAGGGGCTTCCAGATGCAGCTTGCTTGACTGAACTCTTCCTCATGGAAACTCGACCAGTTCCGAAAAGCTCAGAACCAGATGGAGCAACTTTCACTGCCTGTCCGGTAAAAGCGGATGAGAGAGCCATGGTTGAGGCAGCCATTATGTTTTAGGAATAGGAATGTTTGTTTGAGTTATGAAAGTGTATGAACTTGTGGACTAACTTTATAGAGATGGTTTTGGTTAAATTGCTAAATCATGTCCATCTTGTTTAATCTTTGCCTCAATTCTGATTGGTTGCTGAGATTTTCAAATTTCTCAATCTATGTGGAAGTTATCTACTCCACAAATCTTTGATATTTCTCCAACCAGACAGATACTAATTGATAAGAAACATATAAGGTGTCATTTTCTTTGGACCCCAATGCTTTTGCGCCACTAGGAATATCTTTCATAGAACAATAAGTTGTATATTGCCTACCATACATTAGTTTGATATGTATTTTCATAACATTTATAAGTTGTATATTTTCTTTTCTTATTGTTCCATAAAAACTAGGCTTGCATTATACACTAAACAATTGTATTCAAGAATATAGGATCAAATAATTCAAAGTCACATTCTTGTGTGTATGTCAGTTGGGTGATTGACCCAGTGATAGAGACTTGTGTTTGGGATTCCTTATTTTTAACTTCTTATAGCTTATGACTTATTATAAGTTGAAAGAAAGTGTTTGGGTTTTCTTATTATGTGAGAGGAAATGTTGATAAGTTACATACTTGTAACTTATGACTTCTCCTTATAAGTTATAAGGAGGTGAAAATAAGGAATCTCAAACAGCCCATTATGCTTTTTTTGTGAGAAGTCTCGGGTTTAATCCTTGAGCATTGAGTTAATTTAAAAGAAAGATGGTATAGTTTCGAAGAAGTGTAGTTTGCCGTTTAAAGAAAAATAAGCTTGTGTATTTGCAAAAAAACTTGAATTGAACATGTTTTCCTTCATCTATGTAACACTAAAGTATCTTTATAATTGTGATACGAAGTGACGTTTGGTAGCTAGAAAAACCATTGATTTTGGCCTTATGAGTGATGAATGATATCTTGTATAAATACATGTTTGCTCCTTATATGAAAGATAGCAGGGGCGGACCCACTGTCTTAGGGCAGGTGTCGGCCGTACCATGTGAGAAATTTATTTTATTTGATATATATGTGATAAAATATAGTCCGACCCCTTTAAAATTTTTACTCCGACCCCTGTAATAAGATACTGAAAAAAGAGGAAAGAAAAACTATGACCGGAAAAGCCAAAATTTCAGTAGCCGGAAAAAGGTCCGACTGATCGATAATGGTTACAGAGAGTTGAAGGACAAACCAATGAAGAAGACATTATTTTTGACTTTTAGTGGTTAAAGTAAGGCTACTTTGATAGGGCTGTTTTGATAATAATACTATGATGCAGCAGCTCTTTTAAATACTAGTCAATTAAATTACTTTTTTTTAGTGATAAATCTTTCATTTACCATGTGCCTTTACTTATTTATCGTCCATATTCTATCTAATGTATGAATTTAAAACATTGAGTTTTATGTTTCAATACTTTATGACAGAAGTTCAATACTTCATCTTTCTTATCTCAATTTAATAATTATAACTTTCGATTATTACGATTTCTCTCGTTACCTGGTTTTTATTAACAAATTATTTATTAAATAATTATTCATTATATTTATCAATGTATATAATGTGTAGCTTATCTTTTGATCCGAAAACCCGACCCGGCCCGAATGAACATAATTTTTTTTAATATATAACGATAATAACCGAACTAATTAAAAAACAATTTCGACCCCTGTAAAAAAAATTTTTGATCCGCCACTAAAAAATAGCGTCTTTGTTGTCCACTACATGATATCGTGTTCACAAATAAGATAGTCGATTTGTTATCACTAAAAGTATCACTTTGTCTTTGTTTCCTCCCCTTAGCTCATGTTAGTTATATATTTAGATATATTTATAGCATTCACGTTTTTACAACATATCATGCAATTATCTCATAGGCATTAGGCTATTTGTGAACACTTTTACTTGTCGAAGAAGTCTACTTTGGGTCGTTTTTATTGTTTTTGTATGTGCAGAGTCACTGCAATTGTCGGCAATGGAAAAAGTCGGACAGGAAGCTCAAAAAGACAGTGTTGAATTTAGCTTATCCGGTTGATGTGGATGTGCTGGTTGGAGAAATGAGATAGCAAGCTAAATCGTTAAACTTGTAATTGCACCCAAATGTGAAGACAATGGATGCTCAAAGCTCTTCCACAGTACCACCCAAATTATAAATATTATTATGTAAACTGTTTTAAGTAGGTTGAGCTAGGAATTAAGAAAAATAACTACTTGGTTAGTTTTGGAAAATGAAAGGAACACAATTTTGTAAAACACAATTTTGGTAAAACACAATTTGTAAAAGACCCACTAATTTTTTTTTAATTTTTATATAACAATATGGTACTCATATAAAAGATAAAAAGACACTTGTTATTATGGTGAATTTGTTTTTCAATAAAAATGTCGTAAAAAAAAAGTTATGGACGTTTTAAAATGATGGGGAATTTAACATGTGCTTTGCATGTGGAGAGAGAAAGTCAATAAACGTGTTATTTCTTTTATGCCCTTTCCTTTGTGTTTACACTTGATTTCTCTCTAAACTAATCTCAATCCTCCATGTTCAAAATCAATAGATAAGATTACTTCTTATCCTTCTACAAAAACTATACTTCCTATTATAACCTAACCCTAAATAACGATTTACATTTGTTTATGAAGTTAACTTCTTACACAATCTAATTTAACATTCCAAACATGTGTGTTTAAATATAAATCATAATGGATACTTATTGCAACCAACACACTAAGATCTAAAGGGCTCAAGCTTAAAGCAGCTGGTTGGCTGTAATCAATAAGCAAGGTTGGTTAGACAATTAGATAGAGTGGATGTCCGTGGGGCTTGTTGTCTAGTATTGATAAAACCATTAATTCAAACAAATATTGCACCATATTTGTTAATGATCACAAACCTAATTAATTCAAGATTACCTTTGTGTTGGAATTAGTTCTTAATACATGTAATTTTAGAACAACGAGCATACGTGCAATCTAGTATGCCCTTATGAGCATCCCTACAATAAACTCTTTCTTATGATAGAGTTAAGGTGTTCATACGTCCCTCCCTTCGAGACCCTGTTGATTAACGTCGTTGTTGTTGGTAGAATTTTTACCAGACATGATTGTTGTTTTATTTAACCATTTTAACATACTACCCACCCTAAAGTGAATACATCTTGATCTTGAGTTGCCTCTACGGCTCTACCCTAACCATCATTATTCTTCGGTACATGTCACATGTGAAATTCCACAAGATTGCAACCATATTTTGGTGGTCTTTTTCTTGGCCCTTCTTTTGGAAGCATTAAAAAAAGTTTAAAAACCTCCAGATTTATAATTAACTTATTCAAAGATATGAAGTTTTATTGTAAATAATTTTTATTATTCTTACTATTTTTAATCAACAAAAGGGTACCTACCTATTGTAAAAGTTACATGATTCAACCCCATCCCATCTTGGCACCAACACATGAAATATTGATGATTTTATTATAAACCTTCATCTGCAACTTCATGTCCATTTCTAGTCTCAGACTCATCAAGATAATGTTGATACACATAAGAAGCAAAACCCCAAATAGCCATGATAGTAGCAATCACCTTCATCCCATTCATCTTTTCATGGAATATAATAACTGCTAGGATCGGGATAATCGGCAGTGCCAAAGTATTGATCACATTGGAAAACAAAGATGACACCTCAAAGATCAGACCAACTCCACCGATCGTAGCAATTTGCCATGAAATCGCTATGCAAATTACGATAACCAAGTATGTTATCTTCCCTAGCTCAAAATCCTCCATGTCTCCATGCAAATCAGTCCACTGGCCGCTAACAAATAGTGCAATAATCGTGACGGTAGATGCAACTAATGACTGGTATATTATCATGTTCAACACCATGGTGAAAGTTTCACCTTTTAACACTTTTTGAAAGGCTAGTTGTGTAAGGGAAAGACCAAGTGAATAAAGAGCAGATGCAACAACTGTGCATGCAAATCCCAGCTTTAAATACCTTTTTCGTGACACACCGACTTGATTTTCTTCAGAACCGCTTTCGAGAACTAGTAAAACTGTAGATATTGTTAAAAGGACTAGCGAGTTGACGATTAAAGGGGTTAGCTTTTGGGCGTTTAGAAAGAAAGCGAAGAAAGCATTAAAAGCGAGTTGTGTTGTGCTAATGAGTGAAAAGGTGGAGAGTGGAAGGTAAAACAGGCCAACCGAGTAAAGAATACTTGTCACTGACTGTAAGGCTCCTAGAGCGATGTAGATCGTGGAAAGGATCGGAATGGAAGGTGGGTTTGATGATGTGTTTGAATCTGGTGATTGATGATATGTTAAGGGTTTGAAGTAAAGACAAAAAGGGAGTAGGACCGGGAATCCAATGGTTTCGACTAGTGCGGTCAACCACACACTTTCTCCTCCTTTGTTGTAGTATAGTCTTCCGAGTAGTGTGGCTGTGGTTTGGCCGAAGAGGACAAAGAACGTATGTACCGCCATTCTCAACCACCAGTTTCTCTTTCTGGTTCTGAGAACGCTAGTGACAGTGGTAGCAGTAGCAGCAGCAGTAGTAACAGCAGCATATGCATGATTTGACGGAGATTGTGGTGGTGATGACATGAAGAGATGAGTTTAAGGAACTTGAAATGGAATGGTGGTAGGCTTTTGTTTATTATAATGATTATTATCATTGCTACCATGTTTCGTACATGACATAACTAGTTGTGAAGGTGGGTGGGTGGAGGGTTGATGGTCATTTGATGCCTAGAGGAGTTGAGTTTGTTCAAATTCTTTTCATGTTGTTAGAACTTATAATACCTATTTAGGGTCTTTGGATGTGTATTTGAAAGGGATTATATTTAATATTCAATAAATGTGTTTCTATTATTTGAAAAGTTTAATTATATCAAAATACGTTCCAAGTAAATGTATTGAATCTCAAAACTTGCTTTTTGATGGCAGAACTTCCATTTTTCAACATTATATGTATTATTTTCAACCTAATCTAACTATCTAATTTAACTATCTAACTATCTAATCTAATATAACTATCAAACTATTAAAACAAACCTTATTTCCGCATGACTTAACTAGACTATCCACATAGAATGCCAACTAAACAGTTATTATATATATATATATATTTTATCAGCCTGATAAACAATAATCAATAATTCATAAGTCCTCTAATCTTAAGGAAAACACACGGATTCGTTTGAAGTTTTCTAACCCGCTTTGGTTTCAAATACCAATTTGATCCGACTAGTTTTCTCATTTCATAAAACCTTAATTTGCTTCATCATGCAGGCTTAGAAACAGAACCAACCAACTTCACAAACCTTTGTTCTACCTCCATCCCAATTTCTTCCCACTGTCAAGGACGAATCGTCATATTATACTAACACAAATTCGAATCCGTTTCAAGTATGAACCATAATCGATGAACCCTAGACAATTCGTTGTTTGTTACTATTTGTTGTTTTATCAATTACCGATTGAGATTTTAATATTTTGCTCAATAATTGTCTCTTCTTTATATGCATATATGTACTTGATCCTTTGTTTGCTATAATTGTTAATTTAGGTTACGGATTTATGAAATCTATATTGTCCATTATCGAATGTTACTTTTGAATATGTCGAGGTAAGTGCAGTTTACACCCATATGATCAACATCAAAGCGCAAGAAGAAACCCCATGGTCGATTTTTTTTTGCATTTTGGCTTCCCGCCATTGATTTTTTGCATTTTGGCTCCTCAACATCTGCAAAATTAGACATATGTTAGAATTTATGTAAAAACACCAAACATCCACTCTTATTTCTTTCTCTTTGCACCATCACCACCGGACAGTACCATATATCATACCGCTTGTGTCTTCGAATTCCATTAGGTGGCCCCACCCCACCCTTCTTTTTCCCCGACCCCCACCACCACCTGCCACCATCCTCCTCAATCCTCCCACACAACTACTAATAAAGTGAAGACTGTGAAATCTAAATTCCCATCAAAGATCTCTTCAAACTTCAAGTTAACATACGATGATTTAGGAATGTAGAATGCAAACTCCATAAATCTAATAAATATTTTAGCCGCAAAGTGTTAAACGGTCTAAATTCATGTCTTACCGACATGTGCAAATTGGCTCATTCGCAAATTGCAGTTTATAAGGGGTTGCAATTTTAAACTATACAAAAATTATTTAACTAGAAGCTTGAGATGTATCTATAATAAAAGTTAAAAGAGAACTAAAAGAAAATGTCAGAGTTTCTTTCATTATTGACCTCCTTTTTGTGAAAAATGTTCTACGCCGGATTGAGAGAGGTCGTATGAGTTCAATGTTGTAACTTCCCCATGTAAAGCATTGGTGTTTATGTATTGTTTTGCTGATTGTTTGTTTGCTTGTTTTGCTTCCTCATACGCCGGGCTACTTGCTTCTTGTGAGTCTTTCTTTTTGTTTTTTTTATATATTTTGGTCTTTAAAAAAACAACTAAATATTCTACCAAACAGCTTATATGCATTCCACAAGATAGAATAACCAAAAAACAAAAGAAAGAATAAGCAACTATAACTTAAAATTGCAATAGCGAAGCATGCAGACTCGAAGTATAATCCAAATCAATCAAAACATGAAATCTATAAACAATAAAAAAAAATAAAAAAATTAAAAAAAAGTCAGTCCCCACAAGAACATCCATGTGGTAAGAAGTATTCCTCCCACCAACGGTAACATGCAAGTCAGGTAATATTAGTTAATTGAATAAAATAGGTGACAGTGAGTTAAATAGATGGTCCATATGGCAGTATTTGGTGTTGCTCCATAAGAACATTCTAAAACGTTGGACGCTCACAAACCGTCACATCAGATTCTAAACTTTTCTTAAAACACCTTACTTTCTTCTACAATACCGAACCACCACAAACCCCATTATATAGGTCATTAGTTTAAATTAATTACATGGCATCATAATGTTGTAATGCGACCCATAAGTTTGATGTTAATGAAGTTCAATTATTTGTGTTTAACAGGTATGGCGTATTTTGTGGTGACTACGTATTATACGTCAGGTCTTGATTTTTAAACTATTTAATTTTTTGAAATTTAGGTTAATTGTTCCAATGTTTAACGTGCAACCTCTCTTAACTGTTGGCTCTTCGCTAATATTACTTCGCCGTCACAACGTGCGAGTTTGTTTGTTTGTTTTTTTGTTAGTTTCCTGTGAGTTTTGTTTTGCTTTGTTTTATTTGTTGTTTTAAATAATATGTTAATTTGTTGTACTTGGGCGTTAACCATTTTATTTTGGTTTAGTTTCGGTGCCATTACTCGATACCCATTGAATCCGCGACGACTTTACATCCCTACTGCACATATATTACCAACCGACTACACGTCGTTTTAATTATGTTTTTTTAATCTAAAATGATATGAGTGCTAATACTATTTTGTACATTTAATATTTCGGATTTATTTTCGTTGATATTACAAACTTAACTGGTATCAACCGAATTCGCGTCGGTACACCGCCGCAGGCCTTACCTCATTTTATATTGATATAGCAACTTTGTTGTTCAAATGTTGCTACCAAAGTTTCATACTTTTAAATTTTCGACACAAGCACGTTATCATTTCAACTTTGATAACAAAACTTTTCAACTTTTATCATAATTTTTAGACTTATACAAACTAGTCGTAAAAGACCTTTTCACTTTTAAGCTTAACAATATTCCATTTTGATCACAAATATTTGTTGAGTTTTGACGGTACCTTAACAAGCCAAACTAATAATACCTATTGAATTACCACCACGTCCTCATCACAATGTGCCGGTTTAAAACAGCTACAGAGAGAGGGCTTGGATCCTTTCGGGTTTAGATAAACAATGGTGGCATTATCGTTCTCCACGATAGATTCTGCAAAGTTGTTTTAAATATAAAACAAAAGCAAGTGTGTAGAGGTGCACAGGCCAGTATAAAAACCAAAACCAGCTTAGGTTGAATCCTTTTCGGTTTGGTCAACAAAAGTCAAAAACCATTTTATGATCAGCTTGGTTTGGGTTGGAACCACCTTTTGGCCATTTTTTTACTGGCTTTGGCCAGCTTCAGTTTGGAACCGGTTTGGTGGAGAGAATTAAAAATCGGTTTCGAACCTATGATTTCAATCAGTTCTAATTAGGGATGAGCAAAAATCATGGTACCGGTACCGAACTGGTACCGGTACCGAAATCGGTACCGATTTGGTACCGTCAGTACCGAATTGGTACCAAGGTTTTGAGTTTTCGGGACTGGTACGGTACCGGTATTTCCCGAATTTTACCTTAAATACCGGTACCGTACCGGTACTGAACCGAATATTTCTGTACCGATACCGGTACCAAGATTTGGCGATTTTCGGGATCGGTATTTTCGATACCGGTATCGGTACGGTACCGAGCTCATCCCTAGTTCTAATCCAAACTGATTTATACATCATCGGTTTAAAACTGAAAACCGGTGTATGTTGAAACCTATTCAGCCTGGTCAACAAAAGTCAAAACTATTTTACGATCAGTTTCGGTTGAAACCAGCTTTTAACTAATTTTTTTTAATCGGTTTTGGCTGGTTTCAGTTTGGAACGGGTTTCGTTGAGAATTACAAATCGGTTTCGGTATTTGACCAGAGAAAAAAGGGGAAATAAAACGTTATATTATACCAAGCGATGGCAATCTCCACCGCTTGACTCTCTCCTCCCACCGCCGGAATATACTCCGTCTCCTAATCACCTGACCGACATGTTGAAATCACGGAAAGTTACCGGCAGAGGAGAATCCACCGCCGCACATTACGCGTTTGGAGCCCTAGAGGATGACGTCATCATCAAACAACGCCTTCTTACTCGAACCACCACCACGCGAGGCGAACCGCCGTTGAAAAAGCTCCAAAAGAAGTTCACGGCCTTCGCAGTGGAAACCGAGAAGGCGGCGGACAATTACGCGGACTGCGAGCGCCTCGCGAAGGCGTTTCTGCAGGAGTTGAGGACATTTGAGCTTCCGTTGGTGAAGACGAAGGCGGTTATCGATGCGAATGTGCGCGAGAAGGAGAATTTCAATGAGTTGAATGATGAGATTAATCGGAAGATAGTGGAGGCTCAGGAGGATATTGAGGAGTTGAAGAAGCTACTTGAGGCGAGTAAGGTTGAGCGGAAGCATAAGGAGGAGTGCGAGACGGTTAGGAAGCTGATTGCTGCGCAGCCGCCGAGGTCTGAGACGCAGAAGGTGATTGATGAGTTGGAAAAGGAGATCGCCGCTTTGGAAGCGGAGAATACTGCCAGTTCGAGGACGTTGGAGCTTCGGAAGAAGCAGTTCGCGCTTCTGTTGCATGTGGTATGTACTCTTTTGATACTCTGTGTGATGTTTGTAATCTAGGCTATAGTTTAACTTGTGTCAATACTGTAATAGTGCACTAGTTGATTATATGTGTCATAGAAATTGAAGAAGTATAATTAGCATAGCTTGAGGTTATGTTTCAAACCCGAATTAGATACATGTAGCTTCTATGTAAATGGTAGAAAAATCTCATTTGCACCAAATTTCTAGTTTGGTAGAAAGTAAGTTATATGCATTTTGAAAGCCTGTATTTACCTGACAATAATCGAATACTAGTTCATGTATAAACTACTGTTTATATAGTAAAGAAGATTACATTTAGTATGCTGAAGAGACCAAGAGAGTTTGGGCGTGGATAGTTTAACTGTAATTGTCTCCAAAATTGTATTACTATTTTACTGTTAGTTAAAATGGGAATTTCGCTTGAGAAGAATCATAAGATTATTGTGAATGAAAAGGGGAACCTTGGTACCATATATATCTTTATTGTGAGAATTTGGTGTGTACTTGCTTTTTTTTAGGACATAGGTGCTTCCTCTTCTCTATTAGAACAAATGCTCCTATGGCATAGTGACAGTTTTATGTTAGTTTATAAGTGGTTGTGTCTTCCTATCCACCTTTACATACCCAAAAGAGACATACTACTTCTAATTTAATGATATGTTATTACATGTTCTTGCATATGTGATCATGACTTAGCATACCTGCTCATCTCTGGACCATCTTGGGCCTTAAGGTCTTTTTTCTCCTTGTAACTCAGCAAGGAGCTTTTACGAAACTATCATGGCAAATTCTTTTGCCTTATCTAGCAACTATATGTTATCTTCGTTACCTCTTTTGTAAATTCATAAGTAATTTTGGACCCCATTTGTTTGTACAATCATTGTTATATATATATATATATAAATCCTTGTAATCAACACAAATAAGATTGTAGGTTGTTGCAATGCAATATTCATCATGTAGTTGCTTTTTGCAGTATCATTCCTAACAACAAACTCTGAAAAGGTTTTCTCCTTTGCAGTTGGCTATTTTTTGAACTGTTCATAATCTGAAATTTATATCTTAACAATCGTTTCACTTGAATCAAGTTTTCCAGCCAAATATGTATGAGAGGTTAAAGTAATGGGATGATCCCAAAAAGACACATGTAATCCTACTCGTGTTTCATTCTGAGTTCTCTAGGTGTTGGCCTGTTGAGTTAGATAGATCGCCTTTAGATACCCATAAAAGTTATTGATCTTTAACGTTGCATGTTCCCAATCGCTAACATGTTTTCCTATCCTTCTTAGTTTTATGACGGAAGGCCTCAGTTGAATTTTTTTTTCGCATTTAAGTAAAATTTAAAAAATGTTGAATTAAATAAATACCATATAAAAAGGAAAAAAGTTAAGTTAGTTAACTTTACTGTTATTTTATTGTTTAAACTCTTTACTTCCACTAGAAAAATTGAATAACTGGAGTGTCGTGCAGTGCAAAAAAAGCCTGCAGTAAAGTGTTTAGTTTCATATTTTTGGTCCATGTTTTCCTCGTGTCTAAAACGTAAAAACTCTCTCCCACGCTTTTCTTTCATCTTTAAACTTAAAAAAGTAGGGTTTCACATTGTTTCACTATGCAAGGCCTCTGAAAATGAAGAACAGGGAGCTCTCGACAACGTAATTAATGGAACTCTAAGTCTTAGCATCTCATTAGCATCTTCTGAATTCAACTTTGACCAGATCACAGGAAGTGTTGTGCACGCCTCACGCTTCCACCTCTGAAGTGCTGCTTCAGACCGCTTTTTGTATTCTCTCGCCGCATAAAATAAAGCACCTCGCACACACTTTTCTAAATCTAGGTCTAAACGCGATCTGTATTTCTCAGCATGCTAAGGTAAAATGGCTACTGTCAGGAGAATTTGAACTCTTGGTTGGAACTATACTAGTGGTGTATGCATCTTTGCATGATTGTGCTCATTATGGTACTCCAACTTTTCTTATACATTTGGCTGTCAACCTTAATTCAGGTTGTATAAGGATGTTATATGATAAATTTCATGTAATGAACAATTCTATAAAATAACTGATTGTTAAGGGGAAAAAAACTTTATAGGGTTTTGTGTTAAGGATGCTGCTGCAAAAGGGTGATGGATATTGCAACAACCTATTATGTTGATTACAAGGATTTAGGAATGTAACCTTGGTTGAGTTAGGAATGGAGATGAGGTCCTAAGATTATTTATGAATTTACAGAAGAGGTAATAAACATGACAAACAACTTGTTACATAAGGTGTAAAAATTTGTCGAGTATGTATTATAATTCCTGATCTAAGCATATCATCAAATTAATATAAAAGTTAAATGTTTGGTCAGATAATTAGTTATCTTTTGTTATAACGCCACATGATATACAAGAATAATAGAACAATCCGTTTATTCTCCATCAACAATATATCAGAAATTTAAAATAGATTTACTAGTTTATGCGTCAATATAAAACCATGCTCGCTAGAAGCACCTGTTGCAGACTCCTAAAACACTTGAATGCTGGTTCATTTATTGTTGTCCTAAGGGTCCATGACTATATGGCCTCTCCATGTTGATTCATTTAGTTTGTGTTTGTTTTCATAATGATGGTCACTCAACTCTCATGTACTTGAAATATAAGGTAATACTAAGGTGGTGTTTTGTTTGTAAATGGGTATAGGTTTTTAAAGAAAAGGAGAGAGAAAACCCACCCCTCACAATAGGTTTAAAGAAACCCATCCCCTTAAAACAAGCATAATATCTTATTTCATTTATATTCCTGCATTCCTGAAACTAGGGTGTAAGCGAGCCGAGCCGAGCTCGACTAGGCTCAAGCTTGGCTCATTTTGACTTTAGAGCTCGGGCTCAGCTCGTGAGTTGTTTTATTAAGCTTGAGCTCTGCTCGTTTATTATTTATTAATTAATCTATATACGTCTTTAATTATTTTATATATTTTGAGAATAACTTTGACAGGCCGAATGTCAGCTCAAGCTCGTGTAGTATATCATAAACGAGCCAAAGCTCGGCTTGAGTTCGGTTGTGCAATGTGAAATTAATACATAGAAGTCTAAAAGAGGTAAAAATTATAAACACCCAAGGCTCGTTAAGGCTCGACGAGCCTAGATGAGCTTCCCTTACAAGGATTGAGCTTTGGCTTGATAAACAAATGAGCTTTAAAAAGCTCGGCCTTTGTAGATCCGAGCTTGAGCAGCTTGTGAGCGGCTCGGCTCGTTCACACCTTTACCCAAAGCGTACAAATTAAATGCACCTTTTATTCATCTTGGCACCTATGTCCTATAATATAGAAAATATTTAAACTGAGCATGTTTTTTTGCCGACCTGGGTGTTAATTTTTAACAATTAGTAGGGTATAAAAGATATTCTAGCTGTTGGAATTAATCTTAATTTCATATGTGAAACGGGTCAATGTCTTTGGGATAGTTGGATAAGACGGAGCTGAAGAGAAAGCAGATAATTATCGGCATTAGTTATAGATTTGGTCTTATCGGGTTAGCTGTTTTGTTAATTATTAAGAGTTAGAGATAATGGTTAGGGAATTATTTACTTTGTTGCTTATTATTAGGAGTTTGAGTAAGGATAGGTTAGGGTCATGTGCTAGTATAGAGGGTCATGTGCACATATGCATTACATCGACGGTTTTTTTTAGGAACAATATCATCTTATTAGAATGAGGAAAGAAAAAAAAATCGCAAAATTTTTTTTTTTTTAAAAGTTAAAAATATTTTTTATTAGTTCTCTCTTTAAGAGGAGTTCTCTCTAGATCCCACCCCTATATATATATATATTATATAAAATTTTTATAATAAAAAATTATATAAATAATTTTCGGTAAGTGGTCTCGGGCTCATTTATTAAACAGGTTTATTTTAAGACTTGAGCTCGTTTAAATTTGGCTTCATTCGAGCTTTTAACGATCTGGTCTCGAGTAGCTCACCATGAGCCAGCTGGCTTGTTTACACCCCTAACTGAACATGATCTTTCTTGGAGTCTTGGTGCTACCAATTGTTTCTTTGGGCGAAGACATTCTACAATATCATAAATAAATTACACCTGTTTTTTAATTCGCAAGTAGTTAATCTTTCATTTGGTCAATGTAAGTGAAATCAATGCTGTTAGTCATCTGTGCATGGGTCCAAATGTAAATTCCTAATCTTGAGATTTTTAAGCTTAAAAGTCAAAACCGTTTGTTTGGTTTCTTAAAACTGGCTTGAGCTTAACCTTTGAGCTTTGAAGTCAAACATAATCTAAATACGTTACATGTTTGGTTTCACCGCTTTAGTTTAGTTTAAGTAGGTTCAGGTATTCTTAGATGGTTCACGGATCACGGGTTGACCTGCTTATTCTGTAACTTTAAAAAATTATGTTTTACGTCATAAGTTAAACTGATACAAGTCTTATAGCTGAAATGTAGCTGTCTTGCTATATGTTAATTGCAGGTCGACGAGTTACAAAACACCATTGAGGAAGAGCAAAGAAATATGGTTGAGGAAATGCGAATGGCGGCTATTTATGAGAACAAGAACATTGTGGAGGATGCTGCTGGTGGGAGTGCAGAAGCTATGGCTATTGATTAATGTGTGTCTAGTTTCTATCACCTGTATCTTATGTCAGTCACAATTACTGCTCCAGATCGATGAAAATGTTAATTTTTAGATTTTTATTTAAGTTTCATATTTAATTCGCTGATTTTTGACAACTACTGACTTACAGCCTGTTTACAAGCCGTCAACTCGTTTAAATCGTTTACTTAAGTCACCAGTTATCGCATTTGGATTGTTTTATATTTGCATAATCAATTATTCAGCTGAACAAATAGTTTCCTATGGTAACTGGGTTCATGAATTATGGCCCAATAACATGAATTATGGCCCAAAAACCTGAATTCTTTTAGATCAAAATGAGTTCTTAAGTTTTTATTTCAGACAAATTTAAAATGGTTCGAATTGTGTAATCTTCAATTATTGACATTGGTAACCGACCCAAAGCAATTTGATTATAATTCAATTCGTGATGATCATAAGTAGAAAGTTCATATTCTTCAGTCATTGATAAAACAATTTGTTGGACAATACTCCACGCAATTACCACAAAATATACATATTCCGAAATCAATACTGTAATTAAGCAATCGTTTCTTTCTAATATCAGTTTCCAATTTCCAATCATGTAACACCGTGAAAAAACCCCATCTAATTTTAGGCTAAAAGTGCAAATTTTAGAAGTTAAGGGACTAAAAATGTCAAATCTGGAAATAGGACTAAAAATGCCAAATATGGAAGTAGGACTGAAAATGAAAAACTTGAGTTTTGAGACCCATCGTGCTATGCGATGGTCTCCTGTTAAACCTTGTCACGCTACGCGACAAAGCATCACTCAATTCAAGAAAAAGGGGGGCGCCGCGCTACGCAACGGCCAACCTGACTGGTCCATCGCGCTACGCGATGACCAGGTTAAGTAACCCGGGACACGTGGCCAACCACGTGTCAACATGTGGCAGCCTCTGGTAAATTGGGCGTTGCCCTACGCGACGGCCTGGAAACTCAAGTATAAAAAGGGCAGCTACAGGTTCAGCCCATGCCATCACCATTTCACACTCATTTCACACACATAACATAGGAAATGGTGTCAAGGTTGTTCCGGGGTTCCGAGGGCTGTTCTCGCGAAGAAAAGGGGTGTTGTTACGCTGTTTAACAAGTTGCTGATCTCGTAATCGAAACACGAGCTGAACTGCTGCTGATTCTCTTAGTTCTTGATTCCGTCTAGCCGACTAAGGTAGGATCATGGATAAGTTACTTCGTTATATAGTTGCTAGAACCTATTTAAGGGTATAGTCGTTAAACTATAAACGTTTTCCGATTAATGTTTATCAAAGTAAAAATGTTACTTCCATGTGAAGTAATGTTATCAAAACTATTATTTTGACGGGCACATAGTAACTGGAAGGGGGATATCATTAGTAGACTCTTCTTGCCTAAGGAAAGCAATTCGTATACATCCCAATCAACCGCGGGACCCGTTTGCTTACATGGAGAAGTTTGCCAACGTGATATCCTTTATTAAGCCAAAGCGTGCTATACCAAACGTCATAAGTAAATCCAAAAGTATTTTCATAAAACGACTATAATTATACTAAGGATTAGGTCAAACCTAAGAGTCTGCTGATCAGACCTCGAATCTACTGAACTGAATCAGACTTCAAGTCTACTGATCAGACCTCGAGTCTGCTGAAAATGAAACAGGCTTAAAGTTTGCTGAATAATACCAACTAGGTACTTATGCAAACCTATTTGATATATAGGTTAATAGCATAACTGAAGCCAAGGAGGTTGATATTTCCAACGGATAATATAAGGTGAACACGTTAACTTTTTCTGTCTGAACTGATCTTACTCTTGTAATAGATTGGTTGTTTATTACAAAGAGTCTGATAAATATTTGCATGAGATATAATCTCTAAAATCGTTATAATACAAAATAGATAATAAAAAAGCAACTCAGACAAAATACACATGTGTCTGGATCCAAACATAACTGATAATTTGCATACAAAACCAAGTCAGTCATAACCAGTTCTCCTTAAGGGTTACATAACCTAGGGGAAGGTTATCTCTGAACAGGTGCTATGTACTCGGAGAACCTTTGAGTTGCGCGTGTAGGGCAGTGGTACAAATCCTGAGAATGGACAAGCATTCCTGCTGAGTTTGTGAAACAGAAAACTATGTTTGTATTTAACGACTGTTATAAATGTTTTATCGAGTCAACGTTTCACCAGCATATAGCTGATGTGTTTTTCCCACCCTTGCAGGTAATTAGATGACAATAGATGGTATACAATGACTGGAGTCATAGAAGATCGCTCGATATGGCTCATTTTTGGAATAATATAAATCCTTGTATTATTAATATCATTGTTTTGTAAAACTGAAACTCGGGTGTTTAATTCCCGAGTAATTTTGATAATGTAAAGCCTGTTGATGTTTTTTCTGTTAGGTATGTCTTCCATAATAATCTTACAGTAACTTGTTTATTAACTTATTGTAATAGTAATATTACTGTCAGATGGTGCTCACATGAGCCAAATTGGTTTTTAATTTTACATCAAGTTCATGGTAAAAGTGTCTAGGTTTTAGATGGTGATAACAACATTGTTACACATGTATGCAGATGAACTAGTGTAGATGATGTTCTTTCAAGATTGAATGAACGTTATATTTTAAGTTATTTGGATGAAATATATGTTTTTGTTGGATCTTTTACTTTTAGGCCTGTGACAAATTTTGATGAGATCACCTTCCATTTCATTGCATCTATACACCATCAGATGCGAACCTCCAAAGTTCAGGTGTTCGATATCACATTGCACATCTCAACTTCAAAAAGATAATGATTTGTTTTGATTATGACTTAACAACTCAAGGTTATGACTTTGCAGAAGATACAGAATGGGGATAGTGATACCATAAACTTAACTCCAAAAACACCCATTCAAAATGGGACAAATGGTCTTATGTCCACTCAGTCAAGTCAGGTATCATAACATTAAATCCACGTCTTATCTCATAATCATGATAATGATTTGATCTTCATTTTCTTGATGAACAAGATTGTTTGTTTCACTTTCAGCAATCTATACCTTTCAATCTTGACGGAGTCAAAGGCGTTGATCAAATGGTTCTTGCCTATCTCCAACTTCCTGCAAACTTGTATGTTTTGTTTCAGTTTTACATGTGTAGTTTAATAGTATTGTATACATCATCAATAATTGCTTTGACCCGTTCCATAATTTGAGTAGACCTAAGTTGACCTGTAGTCTAATATGAGTTGACCCAAGTGAACCCATATGCAATTTTTTGTACATTTTGTTATCTGACCGTTTCAATCGCTTGCTTTTGCAGTGGTAATGAAAAGGGCATACATACCGATGAACTGGCACAGAAGCTAAAGCTTCCTATCAACAAGATCGGGTAACTTGACAACTCTAATCTTATGTGTTTGTGTTTTTTTACCTTAATTATTGTTTTTTTAAACGTTTAACATGAAAAATTATCATTTATTTTTTAGGGAATCGGTAAGAACACTTCAAGATGAAGGTATGATATACTCAACAATCGACGATTTTCACTACAAAGCAACAAGCTGCGGCTGATGCAAATGACTGTATGATTTTAATATTTTATCGACTCTATATGTTAACTGTTTTTTTGGTTGGTAGTGGTTTTATATTGCAATGTAGTCGCTATAACCATTTTAAGTTTCTTTTAAACATGTTCAATCGCATATGCATTCTCTGTTTATCAAACGAGTCGTGGGTGTACTAAAACTAAACTAGTCGGCGTGCACAATTTAAAAAATATTAAAAAAGTAAATGAATATATAATTTAAAAGTTCAACCCGTCAATTTGATTTCAACTTTTTTAGACCGTTTCAAACAAAGATGCACCATGTGACGTGTGTTGACCGATTCATATTTCTCTAAGATCAATTTGATGGTTTGCAATTTTAGCCTTGGCTTTTTCCTTCCAAGTCATCATAATGTTGGTAGATATATATATGAGGCAAATTCCCAAATGTCCAACATTGCAATAACCTTAACTTCATTCAGCTTTCATGGTACTACAGCCAAAACAGGCACAATGGGATAAAATTAAAAAACAAGGATGAAACCTCAAAAAGATCAAAATCACACAACCGATTAAGAAAACATGCCATGAAACCACGGTTCATACTAGATTCATCACACTTTACAAGATTCATAAACTTCCATTTCTCTTATATATCACAATCCCACCACAATTGCAACACTTGCTATCATTTTTTGGTGAATACCACTTTCCAGAAAGCGAGTTGTGCTGTGGAAAGCATTAATCAAAATTTCAAGGTTTTCACTAAAAACATTGCTCCATTTCAACGGTTGGTTAATAAGTAGCCATGTGGAGAAAAACACGATTGTGTAACTAAGATTAAAGTCGTAAAATTCCCAAATTAGAGGTGCTCATCCTGTATGTTATCGGGTTATACAAATAAGAAAATATTTAAAGTAATCATATTAACTGAATCGAATTCGAAAATTCCAATTCAATTTGATTCAAATAAAGGGTTCTGTTAAATATACCAAAAGTATACCAAAGTCATTAATGATGTTTGATTCCAAGAAGCTTTTTTGCTCAATTTCCAAATTTCACAAAATTCAATGACATAACTTTGGTGAACCAATCATGAACACATCTCCCAAAAATTCAACTTTTAATTATTAAGTGTATTATTTATTTTTTTATTAACTAATATATTATTAACTTTTTATTATTAAGTTTTTTATTAACTTTTTATTATTAGGTGCATAATTTATTCTTATTATTATTAACTTATGTACACATGTTTTTATTAACTTTTTATTATTAACTTATATATACATGTTTTTATTAACTTTTTTATTATTAGGTGTATCATTTATTCTTTTTTATTAACTTATATATACACATTTTTTATTAACTTTTTATTATTAAGTGTATTATCTATTCTTTTTATTAACTTTTTATTAATTTTTAGGTGTTCGGGTCCCATGAAGAATTGATGAATTGGGTACAAAACTTGGCACGCTCTCTTGGTGTTGTCGTCGTCACTAAAAGATCGAACAAATATCCTAATGGGTTCGTGTATAAAGTTGTAATCATGTGTGATCGTGGCGGAAAATATAAATTTAAGGATTCAAGTAAAGTTTCTGGCACAAAAAAAAACTGACTGCCCATTCGAATTAGAAGGGAAATATTCAATAGAAGACTAGTAATAATTCATAATTGTATAATAAAATATTTAATATACTATTATTAATACTAGTATTGCAAAAAACTAATTACAATAGTCTTTAAAAAACCTAATTAAAAAATAGATATTAGTAGTTTAAATAATTATTATGTAATGATTAGTAGTTATATTTAAATAAAATAGAATAAAAATGATGATTGATATGATTAGTAGTTGATTGAATGATTAGTAGTTGATTAATAGGGTTGACTTGGTATACCAAATAAAAACTTTTGGTATATTTAAAGCCCCCCCAAATAAATTAACCACATGTCAAAATTATGTCACTTTTAGCCTCTACAAGCTCTCCTGCATCAGTCAGTTTGAATACGTTAGCCGGCCTAAAACTTTCGATAAAGAATGATCAATACAAAAAACTAGGCAAGAAGAAGATATGCTTTTCTAGTCATCTAATCATATACAAGATAATGATCTTAAAAGTCAAGGTGAAATAACGTTCATTTTCACTAACTTGCTCATTATAGACAACCCTAAAATATTATTAGAGAATAATTAAGATTCTGATTTGAATATCCTTATGAATACATTGTATATTTTTTTTGTATTTCATTTGAGTATGTTCTCTGTCATAGATCAGGTCAAGTTGTTTCATTATAAATATTTAGTTTGTTTGTGAATAATACAAAGATCAATTTTTTTAAACAATTTTATCCATATCTTTTACTTTACATATCAAAAACATTTTTATTTTTATATTATTATAACATATAGACGTGTCTTTAACATATACCAAAAACTTAACTTTGAAATCGATGCAACAATATTTACTTATTATACCCACAAGTCTATTTAATTTACATAAATAATATCCTATACACGTATTTTAACATGGTACAAACTGATACCAACCGAGTTCCCGCTGCATCAGCAAATTCTTCTTATGAATCCACACATGGTATTCAAATGTTATTACTTAAAAATTGGCTCTAGAAAGATTGAGCTTGATCAATTTACAACCACTCTAGTTCTTTTTACAAAAGAAAAGATTTTATTTTCCATAAAGGATTTCATTATGAATCAAGAAAATCATATTTACCAAAAAAAATCTAATTTTTTATAATTATCACACATACCATTTAAGTTTGAAAATGAATGAAACCATTTCCGCAGAAAAATTAATTGTAGATAACGAACTTATATTTTCTGGCCACCGCCACCGCCACCGCCACCGCCATCGCAGTAGGCAACCATCACTCCGGCGACGATGAATCTAACTTACATGTTTCCTGTGATTATGTTAATGTATGTTTTCATTTAATTTTGTTTCTTTAATGAATATGCTTTTAATTTACTATGTCATGATCTATTTAGTTTTTAAGTTAATTGAAATTTAGTGGATGTTTGGTTTGTGGAATTTTTTTTATGGAATTGAATTACCAAAAGAATTGGAATTTATAGCAATTGGATTCACACGTGTTAACCGATGTCGGATGCGTTAACCGGCGACAGACGCTTTAACCGACGTTGAACGCGTTACCCGGTGTCGGGCTCATTGAAAATCTGTGCCTGACACGAAACTGACGCCTGACGTGAAACCCGAACCGGACACGTCAGAAATTTCATTTACGTTGGGAGAAATGTTGGGGGGAATTTGATGGAAAAATTCCACTTCCAATTCATTTGCCAACCAAATATATTGAAAACGGAATTAGAATCCGGTTCCATCGAATTCTGTGAACCAAACACTCCCAAGAAAAGTGATTTAAATTCCAATTCCATCGAATTCCGCAAACCAAACACCGGTTTTAGATTTTGTTTTGGTGATGTAATGAGTTTAATTAATATGGTTTGGAATTGAATATTTGATTTTAGGTTAGTATTGTGGGGATGGTGTTTAATATGGTGGAATGGTACGCTGATGCAACCTTCACTTTAGATTATGGAACTGGAAAATTGGACTGCAAGGGCAAGACATGGTAAACCTATGCATATATTATTATTATTATATATAAATGTTTTTGAAATTAATAGTTTAACGTACCTTTTTTTAGGCTCAATGAACCATATTATAGACTGCAAACGCCGAAAATAAGGTGAGTTACTTGGTAGGATTCAAATCAGGCGTCTCCGAGATTCCGGATTCCAAAAAAATGGGCCCCGTATATAATTTTATTCATATCGATGATAATCATGATAACAATAAAGAATTCATCATCATCGTACTCAGTAAATCCCACCGATAGCAAAGCTATGGTAGGGTCTGAGGAGGGTAAGATGTAGACAACCTTACCTCTACCCCGAAGGAATAGAGAGGCTGCTTCCGGTGAGACCCCCGGCTCGATAGTAGTTTTGCATCAAGCCTTGGACATAAGGCACATAACACTCAATCACCGGGACATCGGCCGATTGGTGCGTGTACCCTTGTCTTTCGGCTATCAGCGTCACCACATGATGCCTGATTAACCTTCCGCCACTTTTAACGTTATTTTCACGAGATTAGTAAAATAACGTCAAAATTAGTGCAATTTCATTTTTGCCCACCTGAGAATTCACACATATATATGAGTTTTTTTTTTCCCACATGATGCCTGATAACAATAAAGAATGAGCTCTTATATATGGTTTTTTTTTTCAATTAGCTCTTATATATGAGTTCCAAAAAGATGGGCCCCATATATAAATGTTCTCATATATGGTTTTTTTTAAAACATCAGTGGGTTTAAAAAAAGTTTGTTGGTTTAAATGCAAATTGTTTAATGGTAATTGTTTTGAATATATACACACACATGCATACGAAAGAATTTTGAAAATTTCAAGCACCCAGTCAGAAGAAGGGGCTCGAAGCGGTCACACGTAAAAGGCGGCCATATTTCAAAAACATTCTTTTTATGAAGATGAATTATTTGTTTATTTTGTTGAAAGTTTTTGATGTTTGACAGAGACGAGACGGGATTTATGTTCATGTTCGTGGACAAGTGAGAAGCTTTAAAGGTGAAACACATGTTGCTGTTTTCTCTGTCAGGTATCTTTTCATACTAATTTTACACTAACTTGTTTGTGCATTTTATAATATTGACTTGTTATATTATACATCAAATTCATAGTGAAAATGCCTAGGCTTTCAATGTTGTTAACAAGATCATTACACTTTTGCAAGCAAGTTGATGCATTTTTAGTGTAGATAATATTTTAAACTATCTGGATGAAAATATGAACATTTATTTTCAGGCCTGTGAAAAATTTTAATGGGATCACTTTCCATTTCATTGCATCTATACACGAAAATATGCGTCCGGCCAAAGTTCAGGTACATGATATCAAATTACATATTATAGTATCACAAAGATAATGGTTTGATTTGAATATGATACAGAATGGGGACAGTGATAACATAATAAACTCAACTCCAAACACACCAAGTCAGGTATGATAACTTGGAATAAAGATCTTGGATGCACAATCATTAATAATAATAATAATAATAATAATAATAATAATAATAATAATAACTTTAGTATCACTTTCTTGATGAACAAGATTGCTTGTTTCACTTTCAGCAATCTGAACCTTCAAATGCTAACCAAATAGTTCTTGATTATCTCCAGCTTCCGGCAAACAAGTATGTTTTTGTTTTATTTGCACATAGTGTTATAGCGAAATGGGCGGGCGGATCGGGTCAAAACAGGTCATGTGTGGTGTTTATCTTTTTGGACCATTCTAAGTTAACAAGTTTTATAAAAAGTAGAGTCTGTTTTGACCCGTTGTGTAATTTGAGTAACACCAGTAGAGGTGTAAACGAGCTAAGCTGTTCACGAGTTGCTTGAGATCATCTGAACAGCTCGAATCGAGCCGAGGTAAACTAGCTTGAGTCTGAGCTCAAGCACAAAAAATTAGCTTGTTCAATAAATGACCCCGAGCTTCACCAATTGAGTTTGAGCCGGCTCGCAAACCTAAATGAGCCCATGACTGATATAATTTTTATCTATCTTTAATACATGTTTATTTAATAATATTTGTTTTGTATAAAATTATGACAGCAAGAACTAAATTTTATAAATAAAGACTACATCTAAAAATATTTATAACTACATTATAAATTAAGTAATAAATAATAATCGAACCAAGCTTGAGCTTAAAATATTACTAATGAGTGGAGCTTGAGCTTTAGAAATACATCTCAAAACGAACCGAGCTTGAGCCTAGTCAAGCTCAGGCTCAGCTCGTTTGCACCTAATCATAAGTTCATCCGTTGTTCAGTTTGAGTTGACCAAAATGAATCCAAATGCAGTTTTCGTAACCGTTTTGTTATCTGATTGTAGTATATATCACTGGTTTAATTTTGTAGAAGTGAAGAACGTGGCATACATCTAGATGAGCTGTTACGGAATATAAACCTTCCTATCAAAAAGATCATGTAATTTGACAACTCTAATCTTCATGTCTTTTGTGTGTCTTACTTTAATTATTGTTTTCTTTAATGTTTAACATGAAAAATAATTATCATTGGTTTTTTTAGGGAATCGGTAAGAAAGCTTGAAGATGAAGGTATGATATACTCAACAATCAACGATTTTCACCAAAAAGCAACGGAGTGGCGGATCCAGACATCAATTTTAGGGGTAATGTTTAAAAATTTTTTTCTACCATATTTCACACAATGTAAACTAAGGCCTTCGCCAAGAATTGTGAAAATTTTTTAGGCCGAAGGCGAAAAAAAACTGGCCCTTAAATTAGTTGTGTAATTGGGTTTAAACATTAAAAATACATTTTTTTAAAAATATATATAATTAAAAAATAAAAATTCATGCCTATCCTGGCCCTGCCTCATAGCCGCCCTTGATGTATAGAAACACGATAATAAATAAATTTAAACACATATGGTGCAAATTTCTCCAATTCGGTTTTTGAAAAGCTTGAAATTGAGACATTACGTCCTCTTCTTTTACTTTATCAAGCGTTTCTCTTTCGATCGCACAAATTAAAGCATTGTTCAAATACTCATCACCCATTCGGTTGCACAAATCCATCTTGATAAGCTTCATTTAGAAACATCTTTCAATGGTTGCGGTTGCAACCGGTAAAACTAAGCTAGCTTCAATATTTGATAAACCAAAGGAAAAGTGGTGTGTTTTCCCGTTTCCACCATTACACAAGCAAAGTCACACATTATACTCATTTTTGCAAGTTTATCATCTTTCTTTAAAGTATGATAAAATGTCGTAAGATTATAACGCGAAATACACCATCTTTCTTCATTACTAAAATCATTCAGACGTATCTCATAAAATGACACTATCTTAGATATATCAAACTTAGAAAATGAATTGTAAGGATTTAAACTAGACATATTTTCTAACAAACTTGTCGAGACCTCACTAAATCTATTTTCATGTTCTTGAATTTGCATATCCAAAATCATATTAAAAACTTCAACCTCAAAATGGTGTCGAGTGGTGGTGTCTGGTGCAACACTGTTTGATGTCTGGCTAGTTTCCAATTTCCGAACGAGTATTATTTTTGAAAAATGGTTAATGGGTTTTAATTGGTTTGGGCTTTAAACTTTGGTTGGGTTTTCTTTTTAAACAAATAGGGGTAACGTCATATTTTTTTCAGGGGTAACGAAATACGAAAACATACCAAAAAAATAATTTTTTACACAATCGACGAAAAGTTGAGAGGTAGTGGAGGTTACCCCTGCTAAAGAGCTAGGTACGCCCCTGGAGCAACCGGGCTGCAGTTGATGCAAATGACCGAATGATTTTAATATTTTATCGACTATATGTTAACTGTTTTTTTGGTTGGTAGGGGACTAGTGGTTTTATATTGCAATGTGGCATCTATAACCATTTTTAAGTTTCTTTTAAACATGTTCTATAACATATGCATTCCGTGTTTATCAAATGAGTCGTGGGTGTGCAAAAACTAAACCGGTCGGCATGCCCGATTTTAAAAATATTAAAACATAAACGAATATAATTTAGAAGTTCAACCCGCCGATCAGATTTCAACTCTTTTGAACCCTTCAAAAATCAAAACTTTAATTTTGTAGCGGTAATGAATATGGCATACATCTAGGGCGCGTTTCACAGAATTCGTGGGAATTCAAAGGAATTGGAATTAAAATCCCATGCACGTGTTCGTTTTGTTGGAATTGGAATCTTAATTCTATTTTGGTGTGTTCGGCTGTTAAGGATTTGGAATTAGGACTTGAATTCAATTCCTTCAAATTCTTTTAAATAAAGAGATTCTAAATCCTTCCAAAATGTGGAGGATTTCAAATGAATTCGTTGGAATCTTTTCTCGAGTTTTTTTTTAACGAGAACAACGAATAAAATATTTTAGTTTTTTTACCTTTTTTGTTATCGATTTATATTTTGAGTTATGAATTTTTTATTATTATTTTTGGATATTTTTTTGATGAGTTTTTAAAATCCCTCAAAAAAATATTCAAAAATAATAATAAAAAATTCGTAACTCAAAATATAAATCAAAAACAAAAAGAGTAAAAAAAAACTAAAATGTTTCCGCTGTTAAACCCCGATTCTAATTCATTTGTCAAACGAACATATTAAGAATGAAATTGGATTCAATTTCTTTAAATTCCAATTCCTATTTGAATGTTTAGATTGCAAATCCAATTCCTTCAAATTCCAAATCCTATAATAATTCCAATTCCATTACATTTTGTAAAACGAGCACGCCCCTGAATGAGTTGGCACGGAATTTAAAGCTTCCTATCAACAAGATCATGTACTTGAATAACTCTAATCTCTATGTGTTGTGTGAGTGTGTAATCTTTTATTATTATTATTATTATTATTATTATTATTATTATTAGTTCTTTTCAGGAAATCCATAACACTTGAAGAAGAAGCCTTCATATACTCAACAATAATTGATGAATTTCGCTACAAAGCAACACACAGCGCCAGCGAGTGGCGAACCGAACCTATATTTGTAGCAACACACAGCGCCAGCGAGTGGTGAACCGAACCTATATTTGTAGCTAGAGTAGCTTTTTGATGTTTTGCTTTACTTTTATTGGGCTTGCTGGTAAAAAAAATACAAGACGATGAATAATGAAAGACGCCTTGCGATTTACAGATAAATAAAAGTTTACCTACAAATTACAATGTAACCATGAAAACAAGCGATGGTTTATTTAATAATAATAATAATAATAATAATAATAATAATAATAATAAAACTACCAAAAAACCGGTTTTACCAAGACTCAAACCTAAACAAGGTAAAAGGTTTATGGGAAAAGTGTTTTACTACTACATCAACCTTGAACCTTTTTGCTATGGATTTACTTCTAAAATTCTTATCAGTTTACTCAAGAATTTTATACATCACTTCTGCTTAAAAATTTTACATTTGATGGGTTCTCATGGACTCATTGGGCTCTATATGTGAGTCCACCTGATGCAGTTGTTAATGCTACAAAATGTATGATTTTATCAACTTAATATGTCATGTCAAACGTTACTTTTGGCCGGTATTGGTTTTATAGTCCAATGTCATATCTAAAACCATTTTCCCTTTCTTTAAGGATGTTCTCTTACAGTTTGCATTCTCTGTTTTTCAAAGCAATCGGACTATCCTTTTTAAAATAATTAAAAAAGTAGACAGATTTAATTTATAATTCAACCCGTCAACCTGATTACAACCCATTTAGCATGTTTACAACCTCTTTAACTTGTTAACAACTTAATTATAGCACTTCACAACCAGCTAACTTGATCATCTGACATACATAATTAGATAAACGATTCACATTGTTTTAAGTTTGTGTATATTAAGGTAGATGTCCTTTAATTTTGATATATATGTGTCTTTCTACTTACATGGTTTAGAAAAACAATAACAAAACGTGCACCATAAATCGACTAATTCATATTTCTGCGAGGTCAACTTGACGCTTTGCAATTCTAGCCTCGGCTTTTTCCTTCAAGTCGTCAAGATAATGCTGATAGATATACGAGGCAAATCCCCATATGGCCAGTAACATTGCAATAACCTTCACTCCATTCATCTTTTCATGGAAAAACACTACTGCCAAAACGGGCACAATCGGGATCCCTAGGGTACTAATCACATTTGAAAACAAGGATGAAACCTCAAAGATCAAACCTATGCAACCGATGGTGAAAATCTGCCACGAAACCGCGGTCCATACTAGATTCATTAAGTATGACACTTTGCCAGATTCATAACCTTCCATTTCTCCTTTTATATCCTTCCATTCACCACTTGCAAATAGTCCCACCACAATTGCAACACTTGCTATCAAGTTTTGGTACACGATCATATCAAATACCACTTTGTAGCTTTGCGATTTTAAAATCTTCTGGAAGGCGAGTTGAGTTGTGGAAAGCATTAATGCATATCCTGCAAATGCAAACTTTGTTTTTATAGATCAAACAAACAAAATATAATCGAATGTAGCCTGTCCCATTTTCTATAAATAAGGAATCTTTTAAAAGTTGAACAGTATATAGAGATGATGGTATTACAACGCGATACCTGCAGAAGCAGCAACCGTGCACACAAACCCAATTATATACTTGCTTTTAGAGATTTTGGCAGTTTGTTCGGAATCACCTTGGAACACAAGTAATGCAGATGAAAAGCTAAGTAGAACGAGCGAATTGATAATGAATGGAGTGAGCTTCTGTCTGTTTAAAAAGTATGAAAAGAACGCATTGAACGCAAGTTGACTTGTGCAAATCAATGAGTAGGTTGAAACAGGCAAAAAGTTCAATCCATAGGTGTATAACATGCAGTCTGCAGCCAAGAATGCACCAACAAACATATAGAGCATGAAAAGAGTAACCCAAGATGGGCTATTTTTGGTAATAATTTGTTGTTGCTGTTGTTGTTTTGAGGGTAAATAGAACAAGATTAAAGGAAACATGAGTGGGAATCCAACAGTTTGCACAAGAGTTGCCATCCATTTGCTGTTTCCTCCTCTGTTAAAGTAAAGTCTTCCTAACATTATTGCAACAGATGACCCTGAAAGTACAAAAAAAGTGAACAATGCTATCAGCACCCACCACTTGTACTGTAGAACCCATCTTGCATCATTTTGGATTTTAACTATCCTATCTACATCTGTTGGAACATGAAAAAGAAAACAAATTTAGCATGTTGTACAAATCACAATGCAATCTTGGGTTATAATATCTTAGTGTATTCTTTTGGTTAACCGGGTCAGGTCTATTTGGTTTATGAGTTCAAATAGTTAGGATAACCCATATCTTATTGGATTTTGGTTTTAAATTATGATAACCAAACCAAATCAATTAAATTATAATTTGATTGAAATTGTTTGACATAATTGATTTTTATGTTTGTGACTAACCCATTTTTGATTGGATTTCGTTTTTTTAGTTATGCAAAGATCTCAACCAAATTAATTAAATTATAATTTGTTTGAATTGGTTTAACATAATTGATTTTTATTGTTACTTTAAAAGACATAATTCTTGAGTGTTAGGTTGTATCCGAGCGATAACATGTAAAAACTTTTTTTTCCCTATGTTTCTGGACAATATGATATAATAAAATATGTGTATTTAAATTATAAAAATATATTAGACAAAAATATGATTAAAAATCACTGATAGTAAGCTTGATTTAATGTTAAGGACTTAAGGTAACATTTGGTATATAGAAAAGACATAGGGAACGCAACGAGCCATTGTGAGAGAAATGAAAAAGGAGGTATTTAGTTGATCAATGGAATGTAATCAACAATTACACGAGGAATCTCATTATATCAAAACCATTCATTCTCACCCACTTTTTTATTTCAATTCTTTTTCATTATACTCTCTCAACAACATCACCTCGCAACCACCTGGCCATCGCTGGCTGACGACCAGCAACGCCGACACCACTGCCACCAGACCACCCACTATGCCGCCTCCGCCTAATTACCATCGCCATTGCCACCACCACCACCATGGTCGTTGCCTGACCACCACCAACACCGTTGGCGCCACTACCACCCCCATCGCCGTCGTCGACCCCAACATCATCGTCGCCATTGCAATTTTTTTATTTCGGTAATTTTTTTAAAAATTTTTGAGATAAAAGTTTTTTTTATCATTTTTATTTCACTTTTACGTTTTTTTAAGACTAACAAACAACATAAGTTAATAGCTTATTTCTTTCTCATAAAGATTAATAAAAAAAACAAATAAAAAATAATAATTTATTTCATCTCCTTATCAATTCTATTTCTTTTTCCATTCTATTTCCCCTCAATATTTCACTATAGCATTTAAATAACTCACAATAAAAAAAAATAACTAGAGCATAACACCGCTAATAACGAAAATTCATGGATAAGATATTGGTAGTCACAGTTCTATGCCAATTATTTGTGTACTTGTCGGTTCCCGTTACCTTAAAATCGTTTCAAACTTGAAATATAAAATACTTTAAAAATCATTTTTAATTAATACTATTTCATACTTATTATAAATATTTTAGGATTATATAAGCCACATTAACATATTTGGTTTTTGATGCGAGTAAAAGAGTTTAGGTAATCGGAAGATCACTATCTAATATCAAACCTTTCTCATACTTCTAAAAATGAATTTTATACCTGAATACATGTTCTAAATGTTTCGGATTTTAATTTTCCATTTGAATTACTTGTCCATCTTAGTCAACAATGACTAGTTTTGTAAAAGTTGGCGTAGTGATAAAACGTGTCATAAATTCCTTTCATTCATTACACAGTTATTATTTTTAAAATCTTTTATATAAATGAAAAATAAAAATTGGTTGGTCAATGGTCAACCATCCTCAACCCCCAAACAACCACACACACCGTTGTGTACACAATGAACCAACCCAAAACATTGTTACCTTAGAAGTGGGGCTCGTTTTCCTTACAAAATTAGTGGTCTTATTCTTGATTATTATTAGAGTTATTATATGAATTGTAGGTTAAAAAGTAATAACATATTTGTGAATAACAAATAACTAATAAATTATTATCGTCTAAGAATTTGATCTCGCAGTTAGGAACGGCGAATTCATTTTTGTAAATTTTCTTTCCCCCTTTTATTTTACATGTAATTTAGTTTTCTTTTCAATTTAAACTCATCACTTTTAGAAAACAAAAAAGAAAAATTGTGTGTGATAGATATTTTGCAAAAGCGTACTGCTCTTATAAAAACTTCTTATAAAACAAAGAAAAGAAAAGTAATTATTGCATGCTTGTTTGTTTCTAAAAGAAAAGCTAGAAAAGGTTTTATTTAACACTTACCGCCGGTATTTATGGTCTCTTCTTGAGCTTCCTTCATCTGGATGATAGGAGAGAGAGAGAGAGAGAGAGAGAGAGAGAGAGAGATATGCTATAAAGTAGGTGTTCGTGAGCGTGTTGATTTCTATGCTATATCTCTTTCATTCTATATATACAAACAAAATACATGTCTATCCTTCTATATTTGTGTATTACATATATTACTATTACTACTAAATAATATACGTACATTTTTATACTAGTACATGAGCAAAACTGATCTTGTTATTAATAAGGAGTAAAGATCACCTTATCTCCGGGGCTGTCTCTGAAATTCGTTAAAAAGTTTTGAAACAAAGGCGAGAAAATAATTTAGGTTTTACGTAAAAAAGTTTATTCTTTTATTAGTTTTAAACAATTAAATTTGTTAACGCATAAGCATGTATATGGGTCAATTATCCAATTGGAATGTTTATGTATATATTTGCTTTTAAAAATATAATAAAATTTCATTAGTCTGCCAAAATTATGACTTTGAGAACTTTAATTTGTCCCATATAATCAGTTTCTTCTTGCAAAAGACATTTCAAAAGTCGATTTCATTGACGTGATGATTAGAACCTTAAACTTATTAATACGTACATAAAATTGAAAACGTTATGAGTGAAGTTGGTCTTATTAAAATTTAAAGCAATCAATTAAACGAAAACACCTTAATTTTTTAAGATTCTTATCAGTTTACTCAAGAATTTTATAAATCACTTCAACTTAAACCTTTAAATTTGATGGGTTCTCGTGAACCCATTGGGCTCTATATGTGGGTCCACCTGATGTAGTAGCTAATGCTACAAAATGTATGATTTTATCAACTTAATATATCAAACTCATACTTTTAGCTGGTATTGGTTTTATAGTCCAATATCGTACCTAAAACCATTTTTCCTTTCTTTAAGGATGTTCTATTACAATTTGCATTCTCTGTTTTTCAAAGCGGTCGAACTGTCCTACTTAAAATGATTATAAAAGTAGACGGATATATTTTATAATTCAACTGTCAACCTGATCACAACCATTTTAGCTTGTTTACAACTTTATACATCTTGTGAGTTTGTTTACAACCTCTTGAACTTGTTAACAACTTAATTGCAACACGTCACGACCTGCTAACTTGATCATCTGACATACATAATTAGATAAACGGTTCACATTGTTTTAAGTTTGTGTATATCAAGGTAGTTGTCCTTTAATTTTGATATATATGTGCATTCTAGTTACATGATTTAGAAAAATAATATCAAAACGTGCACCATACATCGACTAGTTCATACTTCTCTGAGGTCAACTAGACGCTTTGCAATTCTAGCCTCGGCTTTTTCCTTCAAGTCGTCAAGATAATGTTGATAGATATACGAGGCAAATCCCCATAAGGCTAATAACATTGCAATAACCTTCACTCCATTCATCTTTTCATGGAAAAACACTACTGCCAAAACAGGCACAATCGGGATCCCTAAAGTACTAATCACATTCGAAAACAAGGATGAAACCTCAAAGATCAAACCCACACAACCGATTGAGAAAACCTGCCATGAAACCGAAGTCCATACTAGATTCATTATGTATGACACTTTGCCAGACTCATAACCTTCCATTTCTCCTTTTATATCCTTCCATTCACCACTAGCAAATAGTCCCACCACAATTGCAACACTTGCTATCATGTTTTGGTACACGATCATATCGAATACCACTTTGTAGCTTTGTGATTTTAAAATCTTCTGGAAGGCGAGTTGAGTTGTGGAAAGCATTAATCCATACCCTGCAAATGCAAACTTTGTTTTTATAGATCAAACAAACAAAATACAATCAAATGTAGAACATTAAACATACTCATGTCCCATTTTCTATAAGTAAGGAATCTTTTAAAAGATGAACAATATACAGAGATGATGGTATTATAACGCGATACCTGCAGAAGCAGCAACCGTGCACACAAACCCGATTATGTACTTGGTTTTAGACATTTTGGCAGTTTGTTCGGAATCACCTTGGAACACAAGTAATGCAGATGAAAAGCTAAGTAGAACTAGCGAATTCGTAATTAATGGAGTGAGCTTCTGTCCGTTTAAAAAGTATGAAAAGAACGCATTGAACGCAAGTTGACTAGCGCAAATCAATGAGTAGGTTGAAACAGGCAAAAAGTTCAATCCATAGGTGTATAACATGCAGTCTACAGCCAAGAATGCACCAAGAAACATATAGAGCATGAAAAGAGTAACCCAAGAGGGGTTGTTTTTTGTAATAATTTGTTGTTGATGTTGTTGTTGTTTTGAGGGTAAATAGAACAATAATAAAGGAAACATGAGTGGGAAGCCAGCGATTTGAACAAGAGTTGCCATCCATTTACTATTTCCTCCTTTGTTGAAGTACAATCTTCCCAACATTGTGGCAACTGATTGGCCTGATAGTACAAAAAAGGTGAACAATGCTATCATCAACCACCACTTGTATTGTACAATCCCTCTTCCATCATTTTGGATTTCAGCTGTCCTATCTACATCTATTGGAGCATGAAGAAAACAAATTTAGCATGTTGTACAATTCACAATGCAATCTTGAATTATAATACGGACCCTTATAATATCTCAGCGTATTCTTTTGGTTAACCGGGTCTATTTGGTTTATGGATTCAAATAGTTTGATTGAATTGGTTTTGGCATAATTGACTTTTATTATGCAAAGATCTCAACCAAATCAATTAAATTATAATTTGATTGAATTGGTTTGACATAAATGATTTTTATGTCAGTGGCTAACCCATTTCTGATTGGATTTTGGTTTTAATTATGATAAGATCTCAACCAAATCAGTTAAATTATAGTTTATTTGAATTGGTGTGACATAATTGATTTTTATTGTTACTTAAAAAGATATAACTCTTGAGTGTTGGGTTGCATCCTAATGATAACATGTAGGACCTTTTTTTCTCTGGTGTAATATTATGTTTAAATATGGACAATATAATATGATATAATAAATTATGTGTGTATTTAACCGATAAAAAAAAATATGTTATGATTTGATTCTTACGTTTTTTATGACTTGCAAACAACATAAAGTAATAACTCATTCATTCCTATAGGTTAAGCAAACAACACAAATAAATAGTAATAATCTATTTGATTCCCGTGTTCATTTTATTCTCCCTTTCACTCTATTCCCCCTCCGTGTTCCACTATAGCATTTACATAACTCACAATAAAATAATATGCCAATTATTTGTCTACTCGTCGGTTCCCGTTATCCAATAAGGGTTGTCTTCACATGCCCACATTGTATGAAAGTTTGAAACTCATCTTAAAATCGTTCAAACTTAGAAATATAACATACTTAAAATCATTTTAAGTTAATACTATTTCATACTTGTTTATTATATATATTTAAGATTATATATATAACACATTAACATATTTGGTTTTCGATGTGAGTAAAAGCGTTCAGATAATCGAAAGGTTACTATCTAATTTCATGCCCGCCTTATACTTCTAAAACTAATATTATACCTGAAGACATATTCCAAATGTTTCGAATTTTGAGTTTTCCACTCGAATCACAGGAAAACCTATATGGCGTTTGACTTGTTTTATCCTTGAGTTATCTAAGGAGATCGTCTGTATAACAAGAAAGGTGTATTCTTGATTATTATTATTATTAGATATATATGAATTGTAGGTTAAAAAGTAATAAAATACTTGTGAATAACAAATGAATAATAAGTAATTATCGTCTAAGAATATTGAAATCGCAGTCAGGAACTGCGAATTTAATTTTGTAAATTTTCTTTTCCCTTTTTATTTTACATGTAATTTAGTTTTCTTTTCAATTTTTTCAAGCTTTAAACCCATCATTCTTGGAAAACAAAAAGGGAAAAATTAGTGTCAGAGATATTTTGTAAGAGCTAACTGCAATTATAAAAAGTTGTTATAAAACAAAGAAAGAAAAGTAATTATTGCATGATTGCTTGTTTCTAAAAGAAAAGCTAGAAAAGGTTTCATTTTACACTTACCACTGATATTTATGGTCTCTTCTTGAGCTTCCTTCATTTAGATCATGATAGGAGGGAGAGAGAGAGAGAGAGAGAGAGAGAGAGAGAGAGAGATGATATAATGTTCGTCTTCCTGAGGGTGTTGATTTCTAGGCTATATATGTCTCTTTCATTCTATATATACAGACAAAATACATGTCTATCCTTTTATATTTGTGTATTAGGCTGAGGGGTGTGGGGGGCTCTAACGGGGACGCGAGTGGGGGCTCCAGCCAATAATATTGTGACGTGTGGCAGAGAGAGAAACTGGATAAGGGGGGTGTTGGAGCCCCCGCTGGAGCCCCTGGCCCTGGTGTGGAGGGGCTCCAGCAGGGGCTCCAGCGGATTTTTTTTTTATTTTTTTATAAATATATTCAAAAAACGTATTATTAAAAAAACTCATAAATTATTAAAAAAAAACACACATTAAAAAAAACACATTAATATCTAAAAATAAAATAAAAATTAAAGTACTAAAAAAACATTATTCTTATTCTTCGGCTTGGTCTTCTTCGATCAACCTCTTTCGGATACGTTCATTTTGCTTTTCCATCAGCATTTGATCGACCGGATTTAGGTTACTGAAGTCTCTTGTAAGGAAGTCCAAATCTCTCATTCGATTTTTTTCCTTTTTATCATTAGAGACCACCTCCATGGTTTTGTTGAATTTATTGAGGGATTCAACAAGATCGACGATGTTTACGGCTCCCCCCTCAGCCGGTTTTTTCCCCTTGGCGTCCCTTCCCAATGGCCGCCTCCTCGGCGGTGAAGACGTTTCCTCCCCCGCAATGTTTAGGTCGAATCCAACGCGGCAATCCGACCCGGCGGAAGTGCTATACGCTCCAGACGAACTAGTTTTAGTCCGTTTCGGCCCTACTTACGCATGAAGGTCCGGCGCCACCAGCTCAACCCACTTGGTACACCTTTTCAACCTCTCCCACAACTTTAAATCGTCCCACGTCTTCACCATCCCATACCTCCGCAAACACTCCTGCCTCCACTCTTCGATAGTGAAATTGTAAACCGCCAAATCATCACTGCCACTTGGTCTCATACGACCGGCGTTCCTGTTGAAAAGATTAGTAAACAAGCCGACAAATTTTCTGATTTCGGACCACCGACCCGAAATCATATCGGCGTTTCGCTCTGTACTCCCAACGAGCGTATAGAACGTCTCCCTAACCTTTGTCCAAAAAACCTTGCTTTTTTGGTAGTTGGCTGCAAAATGAATAATTAAATTAGATTTCCAGTTAACTTTTTTATTAAAAATCATTTTTAAAAACGTTAAAACAATTACCGCAACGCCGATCCTCAGAAATGACTATCCAAGCCCGACACAAGGCTTCCTTCTCATCCGATGACCACGGAGTGGTTTTCCGTTTCGTCCTCGCAGTCGAAGCCGGTCCCGGCCCGTCCGTTGCAAGTTGTTTTTTCCGGTGGACGCGTCTTCTTGCTCCCGTAGCATCACCGTGTGATTCTTGTGTCTCTGGAACAACAAAGTTAGGAGACGGTTGTATGTTGGATGGTTGAAAGCCGGATATTTCTTGCGGCCCCGAATAAAACATCGGTTGGTCTGGTGACGACCATAAATCGTCGTCAATATAAGCTGAATCTAGGTTTGGGTACCAATTTCCAGACATTTTTGGGTATTATATAGGAGTTTGGGATATTATATAAGGGTTTGTAAGGTGAAATTGTGTTTTGATATGGTTGAAATGGGAGTAATTTGGGGTATTATATGATGTTTTAAGGTTTTTTTTTTAAAAAATAATGAGCTCCAACGGCTCTTTCTCTCGAGCTCAACGGCTCTTTCTCTCTCTTCTCCCGCGACCACACTCACGCCTGCCTGGGGGCTCGCGCTCGCGCCCCGGTTCGCGCCCCGGTGGTGTGGGGTTAGCGCCTGGGGGCGCGAGCGGAGGGGCTCTCGCGCCCAGGTTAGCGCCCCACACCCCTCAGCCTTACTTATTTACATTTTATACTAGATAAAATACATTTTATACTAGCACAGCAAAAGTGATCTTATTATTAATAAAGAGTAAAGATCATCGTATCGTCAGGGCTGTCTTTGAAAATCGATAAAAAGTTTTGAATCAAAGGCGAGAAAATAATTTGGGGTTTACGTAAAAAAAAGTTTATTTTTTTATTAGTTTTAGACAATTAAATTTGTTAACGCATTAAGCATGTATGGGTCAGTTATCCAATTGGAAAGTTTATGTAATATATTTGTTTTTAAAAATATAATAAAATTTCATTAGTCTGCCAAAAGTATGACTTTGAGAACTTTAATTTGTCCCATATAATCAATTCTTCTCGCAAAAGGCATTTCAAAAGTCGATTTCATAGACGTGATGATTAGAACCTTAAAATTATTAATACGTACAGAAATCGAAAACCTTTATGAGTAAAATTAAGTACGTACAAAAATTGAAAACCTTTAGGCTGAGGGGTGCGGAGCGCGAGAAGGGGCGCGAAAGCCCTTCCGCTCGCGCCCCGGGGCGCGAGCACCACACCACCGAGGCGCGAGAGGGGCGCGAGCGCGGAAAAAGAGGCTATGAAATGGCATAGGGATATGAGAAGCATAGATATATGATAATAAATGGGGGGCTTTAAATATACCAAAAGTTTTTATTTGGTATACCAAGTCAACCCTATTAATCTACTACTAATCATTCAATCAACTACTAATCATATCAATCATCATTTTTATTCTATTTTATTTAAATATAACTACTAATCATTACATAATAATTATTTAAACTACTAATATCTATTTTTTAATTAGGTTTTTTTAAAGACTATTGTAATTAGTTTTTTGCAATACTAGTATTAATAATAGTATATTAAATATTTTATTATACAATTATGAATATTACTAGTCTTCTAAAAAGTACTCAAATATATAAATATGAAAATACAAGTTCATTATGAATGTAAAAACACTAAAATAATTAATCACTTAAATCCACAAACCCACTTTCAGGACGATAAAGTTGGCTGTACAGTTCTAGACGCGACTTATACATTGTTTCCCACCTAACTGCAGACCGGCTAATATTGTTAAGATTCCAATAAGGCGTGATAACAGGCATTGGGGATTCTCCTTGTAACTCTACCATGACATAATGGGTCTCACCAAAACATTCACCTGGGACTTCATTCAAGTCTATCAACGGTTCATTGTTCAGGTCAAATTCGAATGAACTATGTCTGGCTGGCTCCTTAATCGGATCAACAAAATTGGGCACATTTGAGCAACTATATCTGGCAGAACAAAATTCAGCACGCCTTTTCTGTTGTGATTTTTTCAAGCTTGGCCGTCCACGAGTATTTTTCTGAACTCGTGGATATTTTATCAAGAATAACTGAAGTTGCTTGTAATTGTCTGTGTAAGAAACCAAAGAGGGAGCGTCAAATCACTTTTTGTTTAAACTTTAACTATTAATTTAAAAAAAACACCACTACGCCTCTAAATTGTAAATCGCTCATCAGCAGACATGGCGCCACGTGTTGAAAATTCTCCTATTTTGTAGCCCTCCACTACACATAGTCTTATAGACCGACTCTATAACTTTTATTAGGGTCCGTTTATGTTTTTTTTTGTTGACTAAGTTTGTAACTCTAGTTAGTCTCTAATCTCTATATATATACAGATTTTGTATTTGTAATTCTCTCGTCACAAAACAATAATAATATATCCTAATTGCAAGGGCGAAGCTTGTATTGTGACCCAGGATGTCTTCGACCACCCCCGTTTTTTGCTCAATGGTGTAAATTTATTCGTTTTCGTTCGAAACATTTATATGCAGTGTAAATTTATCATTTTTCATTTCGAAAATTTAGAACCACGCCACTTCGATTTATGAATATTTTTTGTACGTATTGAGTCCGGCCACCTCAGTGTCTACATCCAAGCTTCACTATTGTCTAGTTGCAGTCTATGTACATGTCTGTTAGTTTAAACCGAACCCCGTAAATTCTCGTATAATTACTTTTCCTATGTAACAACTAACATCCATATATATAACATACAATATTATATGAAAAATAACATAAAATCATTTCAAATAATAATAGTCTTGTAATCACCAAAACAAACGACACCACCTGCAGAACTATTACCGATTCTCACCGATTACGAGTTTAACAAACACAAAAAAGTCCAAAACAAAAGCAAAAAAAAATAAAAAGCCAACAAAGGGCCAAAAGATACCATGCTCTCTCTCTCCTTTATCCGCATGTCACCATTATTCCGTCACCACCAATCACAACCCTCCACGTACACTCCCCAATTAGTCACCACCCGTCACTTTACCAAACCCCACTCCATCAAGACACAAGCAGTGGCGGTAGAGGAGAGAGAATTACACGGAACTCATCACCTATATAAAAGGAAGAGAGAGAAAGAAACAGTTATTTATATATACATGTATGTGTGTATATATTTTCTTAAAAGTCTTTGACTTTGGTATATTCTTGGTATATTTAACAGAACCCATAATAAATATGTGTTTTTAACGGTGCTATTTCCTATGTCATCAATTCATTATAGTATTATTATTATCTTAATTCTTAAGGCCCCTATAGTTAAAATTCCGTAAATAAGGACGTTTTACATTTTCTTTTTAGAACGTGGTGTAGTTAAAACTTAAAACTATTAAAGCAATCGTTACTTAATAATTTTTTTCTGTTTTGTTTTTATAATAATAAAAATTAAACAAATAATATTTCACTAAATAAATAAAAACTACATTAAAATTAAAAAAACTACTCGTTTTTGTCTTCATCATTGCCCTTGTCTTCATCTCATCGCCGTCCTCATATTCATCTTCATCGTCGCCATCGTCTCCGTCTTCACTTTCACCTAAGCCTGGAATGTGCCGAACCATTCAAGCATGTCAGACCAAATTTTTTGTAAAAATTTCATGTCTTTATAAGTTAAGAATATTTCAAGAATACAAAGTGAGTGCATAATCCTTTTTTCTAGTTTTGTTTTATAAACTATGAGGTGGAAAACATGGATACAAATATACAAATCAATGTTGTATGGTTAATTTACACAAAGTTTATAAATGGTTTTCTCATGTAATTTATGGAAAACATGCATTTAATCAATATTCTATTATTAATTTGCATATTCATATGTCCTGCTAATCGTTCAATATACACAACCATAAACTTTGCGAAGGTCACAGTAATACGTTAACATATATATTGCTATGACAAGCCCATCTAGGATTCCAGGGTAGGGGTCTGGATGTACAGGGTCCAACGCCTCCGACGGTCTAGCATAACGGTTTGATCTCCCTAGGTCAAGGAACCAGACACTAAGGGGCAAAATATTCATGTCATCAGGGTTGGTTGTGAACACATGTATTGAATTTAATTTACTTGTATGACTTAAAACATATTTATGACTTAGTTATTGCAAACATTATTTTATTCTTTTCTTTAAACCTCTCTCTCGTCAACTATATAGTATAGTACGTTGACACTTTATAGCATTTTTTTCAGGTAATGAAAACTAAAAGACAAGCTTTCTTATATCACGTAGGGGATATAAGAATAAAGGCCTAGCTAGAAGACCATTAGATAAAGTTTTGATGTTATGTTTCCTATGATTTTATGTTTGATTGAACAATCATTTTATGAATGAAATATTTGTCCTTTATGCCATGCATGCCGATTCAATTTCATCACTCTCTGGCGTTTTCGCCTTAGACCGGGGTGTGACATCTTAGCATGTGAAAATACAATAAAAGTGGTCAAATATGAGAATAAATGTGAAATACAAATATGCCTAATGGCGTATTAGTGACTCGTAATATTTTAAAAAACTAGTTACACATGTCGTTTGGGGTACATAGAGTTTAAGTCTGTATAAGTTATGAGTTACATAGTTGAAATATTACCCGAAGATGAACCATATGCCTAATAATTCATATTTCTGTAAGATCAAGTTTGCAATTTACATTCACGTGTTGCCTTTTCCTTCAAGTCATCGAGATATTGCTGATAGAAATACGAGGCAAACCCCCATATGGCCAACAGCGTTGAGATAACCTTCACCCCATTCATGTTTTCATGCAAAAACACTACTGCCAAAACCGGTGCCAACGGGACGCCTAAAATACTAATCATATTTGAAAACAAGGATGAAGCCTCAAATATCAAACCTACCGAACCAATGTTGAAAACCTGCCATGAAACCGCGGTCCATACCAAATTCATTATGTAAGAAACTTTGCCAGACTTGTAACCTTCCATTTCTCCTTTTATATCCTTCCATTCGCTGCTAGCAAATAGTCCCACCACAATTACAACACTTGCTATCATGTTTTCACGATCAAGTCGAATACAACTTTGTAGCTTTGTGATTTAAAAATCTTTTGGAAGGCAAGTTGAGTTGTAGAAAGCATTAATCCATAGCCTGCAAAGTTAATTAAACTTTGGATTTAGTATTCGCAAAACAATATGCAAATAAACTTTGAGGATTTAAAAGAAGATACCAGCCGAAGCAGCAATGGTGCATATAAACCCGATTATGAACTTGCTTGAGGTTTTTTTGTTTTGTCCAGAATCAGAATCACACTGGAACATAAGTAACGCAGACGAAAGGGTAATAAGAAGCAACGAATTGGCAATGAATGGAGTAAACTTTTGTCCGTTTAAAAAGTACGAAAAGAAGGCGTTGAACGCAAGTTGGGTCGCACAGAGCAACGCGTAGGTTGAAGCGGGCAGAAAATTCAATCCAGTGGTGTACAATATGCAATCCACTGCCAAGAACACACCAAGAAACATATAAAGCATCAAAAGGGTGACCGGGGAAGGTTTTTTGGTAATAATTTGTTGATGTTGTTTTGAGGGTAAATGGAACAAGATTAAAGGAAACATGAGTGGAAAGCCAACAGTTTGGACAAGGGTTGCCATCCATAAACTCTTTGCTCCTCTATTAAAGTAAAGTTTTCCCAACAAGGTTGCAACTACTTGGCCTGAAAGTACAAATGTGGTGAACAATGCTAACTGCATCCACCATTTGTGTCGTACAACCCTTGAAAACCCTCTTGCACCATTTTGGATTTCATCTAGTGCTACATCAAAAATAGTAGGAAACAAATAAGTCACATGACACTTTTAATCGACTTTTAACAAGTGAACAGCTAAAATGCAACTTATGATAGGAAACAAAAAAACCAATGGAATGCGACAAATCATGAACTATCTAGCGGTTCAATTCAAATCAATAAATTTATAATCTGGTTATAGTTATACTACTATAGTTTATTTTTCAAGATATGCTGGTATCATTTGTCAATGAAAAGAAAAACAAGCGCATTGTTGACTAAGACCATGCCAATCTATATATTTCTACAAGGTCAAGAACAACTTTTATGATGGAAAGTAAAAATAAAATTGCATGATTTTTTGTAAGCAAAAGAAAAATGTACCACTGGTTTGTGTTGCCTCTTCTTGAGCTTCCTTCATTTGGATAATGAAGTAGGAAAATGAGACAGAGAAATGTGCTACTATGTTATCATTGTAAGGGTGTTAATTCCTATGTTATCATTGTAATTATCTATATAGAGTAATCAAATTATCTTGTTTACATCGTTATACTTTTACATTATTTTTCAAAATTTTTTGAATTTGTCAAACTTAAATGATGACGAAAAACTTGTCATTAAGAAAATGCAAAATAATGGAAACTTGAATTTTTATAATTCAAACTATGAATTATTAACAGATAACAATTTGACTAATGCTAATTTTAAGTTTTTAACATTCACTTTTATTATTAAAAAACAATTTCATTAGCATAATGATCATAGATTTATACTTGATTTTTACTCGATTTTTTTCACAATGATGATTTTAAAAAAAATGGGGAAACATACAAGCGAAATCGAATATAAATCAAGTGTAATATCTAGGATGATTATCCTAATTTGACTGCTCTTGGCAACGGAAATGAAAGTTAGCAGTGTTATTGCTCATTGAAAATTGAATTTTTCAAAGTCTGGATTACATAAATCCGATACACCTAAAATAAATTGCAAGTGTTTAAATTGTTAAATATATAATAGTTCTCTTAGTTTTAGTTTTAAAAATATCAAAACGTGCTACTTTTATTATAGTTTTGTTAACACTTTCAGAACTATTATGCATTTCGTATTTACTCCGATAGTGTTTTCGGGTTGAAAAGGAGATGTTGGGTGAACTTCAAGTGATTCAAACTTATTCAAGTTTATTATAAAAGATGAAACAAAGTTATTTTTTCACTCTTAAGGCAGTTTGGCCCAACTTTCAACCCAAAATCCACCATTAAGGCTTCTATTTCCACCCAAAAAGACTTTTCATGAAAGATTCATAGCGTTAAAAACTTTCTAAAAATAAGACACATTTTTCAGTTGTCACCCGTAATAATTTAGACTTTCATTTACCACTATCCGTGTCATTTTCCTTTTATTGCTTGTAATTTCAAAATTTTGGCATACCTGCCAAAATTAGAAATCCATATATAATGGGAAGTTGGGAACTAATGTAATGTTTTTCGCATTCAGAAATTTATTAAAAAAAAATTATCCTTCAGAATACATTCTCTGTTCTTTTTCTCGCCTCCGCCCTGCGTCAATAACTAACACTCGTATATTTATATGGTTCCCGTAATTCTTCACTTCAAACTATTTTTTGCATCTAAACCCATTATAGTATCACAGCACCAGGTTTTGAGGCACTTTGAGCCCACGCTAAAAGAGCAGGAGATGAACACAATGTGCATAGAAGTAGGAGAGCCGTTTGTGAGGCAAAACACCCTCAGAGCCGTCTGATGGTGCTTTTGGAGCCAATTTGGCTACAAGATGGCAAAGAGCCCCGACATGGTGTGCAAAGGAGACGTGGAGACGGTTTTAAAGATTCCCACTTAGTATTTACGTAACAAAAGGCTTTCACTTGACATCACTTTGAAAATTTTCCAAATGAACAACATTCTTCACACAATGACAATGACAATGACAATGACAATGACAATGCCTATGTTTTTGTGTTCATATAAATCTACATTACATGTTCGGTTTTCCTCCTCAACAAGTTACAATACGCAGACCGAAAAATACAAAAGAATTACCTTAAACTATGACAAATTGACAACACGACTTTTAACGGCAAGATGTCCACACTAATGGAAAACAACGGTCATGATTTCTCCAAGATTTGTTGGGAGACACTTGGTGCACAGAATCTAGAATTAGTGTTGCTCCATCTGTATATGTTTCGTGTTTTAAACAGGAAGTATCTTCTTCAACTTCATTGTTCCTGATTATTGAACGTGGTTGTAAACCGGTTAAGACTTATAAATTTAACAGTTTTTAGCTTTTTATCCTAGTGTTAAAATAGGGATGTTCACTTTCCAGTTTGGCCTGGTTAACGAAAATTTTGTATCGAACGACTAGCTACAGCTTTTAGATAATGATAAACCAAACCGATTGGTTTAAGTGGTTTGGTGGTTTGAACAAAATTTTAAATTTTCTTTTTTCAGAATCGTTGGTTTCTATAAAAACTTTCAAAGTGATAAAAATGGTTTGTGAATATCAGAATACAATACATATACAAAACTGCATACCTAAAATGGAAGGGCTTACCAGTTATTACTGAGGAATCTGAACAACAATAAACGCAATTGTGTATAAACACCCAAAAATCATTGCACCAGCCAGAAAATTATAAAGCAGCTGTCGGTCGTTTTTCGTGGGTATAAAAACTGTTTTCAGAGTGTTTGTTAGCTCAAAGAGCCGACACGATACCTGCACATAAGCACGGGACAACCGATATAACAAATTAATGAATTTCTGGAAAGTCATTAATTAGGAAAAATGAAAGGAATATTGCTCACCAATACATAAACTGCTGTTGTAAGCATGAAATTAAGCATCGGGTAATTTGGGATAAACGAGAGAAGCCACTTCGGCTGTGCATTTGGGATGTCTGATCTGCATTTTGCAATCAAATTGGTTTCAGGTATGATTTCTTCTAATAATTTTAATAAGATGTTACAATTTAATTATAAAAAACGTCACCTTAACCAGATATGGAACTGAGAAATGTATGTCTCCAAAGTGATCTTACCAAGCCACCTATTATGTACAAGAAAAAGAAAAAGTATAATTTTGAATAAATAGATGTATTTTATTAACTGTAAAACTTCAAAACTAAGAAGTTAAAGGAATCTTACGCGAAGAGAGTTAACGAGTAATTTCTAATATGTTGAGTGAAGTTCCTCAAGCAAATGTAGACGCTGACAGCAGAAGTAGAAGAATAAACAATTGTATTTCAATAAATAATCAATAAAAAAATGCCAAAATACCAAAATATTTGAAGGTGAAAAATAACAAATTACATACGTTATAGGTATCCATGATGTGTAAGGGTGGTATTTGTTGTATGTAACCTTGTCCAACTTGTATATGTACTCATACCACATATAACCAGCCTGGAAAAAAAAATAGGTGAGATTGTGAGAACACCAGATCTGGAACAGATAGACATCTTAATATTATACAGGTGGCAAGCTGAACAGATTAAACGGGTCATTTTTGGTACAGGTCAAACCAGTCAGGGTGAGTTGGTTGACCCGGAAACACCTTTTGTCCAACTTTTACTATTTTTATACATAATTAATGTGTTAACCATGATTACAAACCCAATAACTCAGATTTGGTTTTAACAGGTTAGCAGGTTGTATGACAGGGGGTAAGATGAGCAAGTTGGGTAACTATTCAAAACGAGTTCAGATTGTAACGGGTCATTTCTTTCGCACGGATCAAACCAGCCAGGCCGGGTTGTGTTGACCAGGAAAACCTTTTTGTCCTATTTTTTAATAATTTTATAAAGTACCTAATGGGTTACACGATTAAAACAAATAGTATTATAAATTTACAATAATAATCTGAATCTTTGATTATTTTAGGAGGTTGCATGACAGGTGGTATCTGAGCAGGTTGGTAACTGTTTAAAACGGGTTCAGACTGAAATGGGGAATTTTTAGTATAGGTCAAACCAGCTGGGCCGGGTTGGGTTGACCAGGAAACACTTTTTGTCCAACTTTGTCCCGTCCACCAAACCAATTTGACAAGTCACACCCTAGGAATTTTTTATTTTTTTTAGTTCGACTGTCGAGACTAACCAGAACAGAGACTGAAACAATGGATGCCTTAACAACACGTTTCTGCTTACTGTCAGACTCCTCAAGTTTTTCCATCCACTTTTCAACCTGAGATAATACCATATTGCATGGTCTTAGTAACATTATCTATCAGGAATACATATAATTAAAAGAACTTATTAAAACTTACATTAGGGTGAAGATAAGCATAAATCATTCCAATAATCCATATATAGCGATCTAGACCAGATCTAAAATGCCACTCATGCAACCGAGGTAGATCCGGTTTTGCAGGATCAATGTAACCTGCAAATGGAATTAAAACTACTTTCAGCAATTGTTTATAGAGACAATATCATATATGCCATTACCAACGTTGAAAATATCATATATACCCATGCAAAACTAAAAATATCATATATACCCTTAAAAGGTGGTTAAAATATCATATATGCCCAATTCATTATAAACAATTTAATAAATGACTATTTTACCCTTATTTTTCTAAAACTTTAAAATTTCATGCATGCCCATTTTTAACTTCAATTTTTTTTATTTACCCATATAGCTTAAATCTTTTTTTACCCATCTTTCACTTGTATTTTTTTATTTTTACCCACAATTTCCGTTTATAACAAATATAAAAGAGAACACAAGTAAAAAAAATAGTCAAAAATAATAAGTTTTCTGCAGATTCCCAAATAAAAAAGTAGGGTATAAACAAGCCATATAATAAAAAGGGTAGAATGGTCAATTCATTAAAATTGGGTGTATGATATTTTTAGTTTTGGTTGGGTATATATGATATTTTAAATGTTATTAATCCTCGTTTTTGCATGTCAAAGTCCAGTTATATTTGGTCACAAAACTTTAAAGAGAGAGCATATTAACATGCACTACAAGAACATGTACCTAATAGGAATGTGAAAGGGCTCCAGATTAAATAAAAAACTCCTGGAATCTCCCAAACCGAGATAACCACAAGAAAGCATGCAATGATCTTCACAATCATCACCGATCGTATCTCGTTATATTTGTTTCCGATAGCAAATGCCCCATACACCATAAGAGTAAAAAGAGTGTGCATAGGACAGATATAATAAAGCATATAGTCGTTGTTGAGTACTATACAGCAAAATGCCACAAAAAAGTTCAGCCTCCACATCATCTGCATCAAAAGAAAATGAATTACTAAAATTAGGTGTGTCCTTTATATACAGAAATATGGCTACCATGTGCTTTTGATATGTAAAACATATAATTAGTTACACAAATGGGGTCCGTCCCTGTTGGTCATATCACAACTTAAGTCCCCAAGTTTGGAAAAATACACCTTCAGTCCAATAGGTTGGACAAACGTAACACCATTGGTCCTTGGAATGGACGAATGTTAAGTATGGCTGTTAAGAGTTAAGACCAAAACACCATTACATGGACCAGTGGTGTTACGTTTGTGCAAAACTATTGCCTATTGGAATAAAGGTGTAATTTTTTAAACTTGGGGACTAAAGTTGCAATATGGTCAAGCCACATGGACCATCCATGTAACTGGTTCTAAAACAAAATAAACATCACGTATGACAGCACAATACAAGTGGATTAGCAGTCAAAAAGTAAATAATAATAATAATAATAATAATAATAATAATAATGATGATGATAATAATAATAATAATAATAATGATGATGATGATAATAATAATAATAATAACAACAACCTGAGAAAACCGTGCGACACTGAAATCCTTTCGAATGTAATAGTATGAGAAGTTGCCAAAGCCAGTCATCCAGACATACGCAGCAATAAAAACACGAATTGCGTTGTATATCTCAGTTGCAGCAAAGTAATGATACATTAAGAAAAGAACCTGTTCAAATCCAAGAAAAAACAAAATCAATTTCAATATAACTTCTTTTTTACAAAGTATTGCAGGCAATGACAATATTATAAGATTCTTGCCTGCATCCATCCTTTCCACTCTTCTGTTTGATGTCGATTGAGGTAAAGTATGGATTTCCCCTAGAATGCTGACTTGTCACTATGTTTCTTCAGAGAAGTCATTGCTGAAACAATGATAAGAAGAGCGTATAGAAACATGAAAAGATCACGATTGTAGCTCTGTACAAGAAAATACACAGTCACAAATAAAAAATTAAATAAAAAAGATTAAAAAAGTCAAGTCAAAATGCACCAAAGACTACAATAAGCTGGTACTGACCTTTGTTGATTCAGGAATGAAGCTGGTGCGGTCACATAAGTAGAAATAAAACAAAATTCCACCAAATTCTGACCTAAACGAAGTAGTAAAAGTCATATGTAGTCGTGTCAAAATATACTAAAACTAAGAAAGTAATATGACTTACATTGCTCTTAGGGTTGCTCGGTTTTCAATTAAAAAGGACTCTTCCATTGTCACAAATCTATAACACAAGAGATACATAATGTAACTAAATGTTTCAATGAAAACAGAAAGGATATATAATAAGAAGAAATACATGAAATTGCTAACTAACCTAATCAAGTTTGTTTTAACGGAAGCAGCAGGCTGCCTCATTGATGCTGATTTTGTTAGGCCTCCTTCCAGCAAAACAGCCCGATCATCTTCCTTAATTGCTTCAGTTTGTAATTCAACCAAGCTATTGTCTGAATGTCTGCTTGCAAAACACAAAGTAAAAATATGAAAAACATTAATGAAGCGGTTAATAGTAAATTAAGAAGCTTACAGTTTAGATGGGGATGAAGATCTCTTGTATTCCAACCATTCTGAATATATCCAAGAAACAAATATAGGGATGACACCAAGTAAAAATGACACCTGCAAGAAGAAATAATAGAAAGATGATGTAACCACAAAGCAATCAAAAGAAAACCAGAATGTTAAGCTCATGACCACAACCAAGAAGTGCCACCAAATTATATGTTCTAGTGCGATTGTTTTGAGTTTTTAAACTCCCATGTTTAGTTCATTCAGATGTTGTGAATTATACATTACAAAAAGCAATGCATAGTAACTGGTCCACGATGTTTGTGCTCATTTTCACCTGTTTCTCACATGGATTGGTAATTTCAAAGCTACAAATTTAATGACAGGATTATCGGCATTTGTTCATTTGGAGTACCATCATTACAAAACACTTATCAGGGACAACTACCATAAGACATAGGATTATCGGCTTGTAAAATAAGAGCGAGAAACTAAGGCTGTTTGGCAACCTTTGCACCAATAAGTGTTGAATCAGTAAGTCTTGAGTACGCTGGTGTGGTGGTGGGTCAAGGAGGAGGTGCATGAGTGGCAGAGTGAGAGTTATGAACGCATGTGAAAGGACAAAGGGGTGAAATTTTCATTGAGCATCATCATTTTGAAGCTTAACTGGTAAGATGTTTGCTGACCGATTCAGATGCGTCATTATTGTGAATCAAACACACTTAATGTTTAGTAATTAAAGAAGCATATGATGTGTTGAATTCAATTGTATCGGATGCAGAAGATCTAAAATGCTAAATCAACTCTATTGCAGACAGATAAGGAGGGATCTTAGTCATCACACATCCAAATCGACGTGGAAATTTGCATTAATTAATTAATTAACTAAACAAACCGAGTAACAACAACAGATCGATGAGTGATGAAATTTAACCACACAAAACCTTATAATAATGTAAGATAAGATAAGATAGATTTACTACTGTTATTATAATTACCTGACCAGGTGTTAGAGGTCCAGCAACCACCATTTTGATGATCCGGATTTGAAATTGAAATTGAAAGAATCAAATGAGGAGTTGAAATAATAATATGTATCCAAGAAGGAATGAATGAATATATATTGTATTGTATTGTATTGTATATAGAAGAGATAGGAGACAGTGAAACCCTAACTACTACTAGTGTGTGTTGAAGAAGAAGAAGAAGAAGAAGAAGACAGAGAGATCTGAATTAAGCAACACAACAGCAAGTGAGTGAGTTGGGTCGGGTAGGAGTTGACGTCGTCCTTTAGTTTGCTTTGCTTCAAGATATGAAAATGAAAAAGAAGATCGAATTGGAAGCAATTCAATTAACCGTTAGTTAATCGGTGGTTATTAAAATATCAATATCAATATCAATATCAATATGCATATAATTACGTACGTGTATTAGGTACGGCGTCGGCAACCCTCCTTAAAGCGTTTAAAGCTTAATTATTATTATTAATAAATACAAAGAAAAGAAAAAGAAAATCATGATGTGATTGATGCCGTTTGGCGTTTACCATGAATCGGGTTGGGTATTCGACAATTCCTATCCGGGTTGTGTACATAGCCGTCTATTGTTTAAGGGTAGTTAAAGAGGTAAAAGGTTTTGAGTGACTCGTGCACGGCGAAAGAAGGACTAGAGAGAGAGGGAGCATGTGTGTGCGGAGAGGAGAGAGTTGAGGTAGTTGAGTGAATTGTTGTCTCTTGTTTAAGTGTAGAGTAGTAGATTATAATAAATTTTTGTTGACATAGCATGAAGGGATTAGTAAGGATTTGAGTACTTTAGATGACTACCCATCTCCCTTTTATAGAAAAATAAAGAAGGTTTAAACGACTACATATTATTGAAAAAAATGTTTATTGGAAATGTTTTAAATACTCCTAGCTATCACACATTGATCGGGAACACCCCCAAGTCCCAACTAAAGAAATGTTACAAATCACTCCCAATTTTCACCTTTTTTTTTCTTGTTACTCCTTAACTAACAGAACACTAACGACGTTAGTGTTAATGCTGACATGACCATTTTGTACACGCATGGCATGCTTATGTAGAAAAATACATCTTTAATAATAATAATAATAATAATAAGTTTTTGGATCAAATACAAATACTTGTTAACATAGAAGCAATGAAAACCAGTTTGCTGTTATTATTAGCTTTGTTGTAATAAGTGTTTTTTGTTAATTTATGTTCGTATTTGATAATTTCCAATTATGAGACATTGTAAGCATCTGTTGATCTATATTTTGTTGTCATTATTAGGTTTTTTCTTTTGTAGTTATGCGTATTTGTTGTTATTATTTTGTTGTTGATTCTGATTTCTTTGTTAGTTATTATTAGATTTTTTTTCTTTGTTATATTATGAAACATTGTTTATGTAGATTGGTGTTGTAACCTATGTTCTCATTTTTTATAGATTGGTATTGTTTCCTACGTTGTCATGTTAAAGATTATTTTGTATATGAGCCCTCTCGGTAATAATAATAATAATAATAGTAATAACATATTCATATATCACCCTTTATAACACATCACCAAGCGCTAATTTCATCACTCCACCACCACCACCTCCAGCATGTTCGGCCACCACCATCAATTTAACGTACAAAACTCTTCGTTATCGATCTATTTACTTGAACCTTCAATAACTAAAAACACTAATTTTGAACAAGTTAATGATGAATTTACGATGAAAAGAAGGGGTGAGGGATGACTAGAGAAAGGCATATCGATTAAGGTGTTTGACGAAGATCGGAAAATTGTTGAACCCTATTGGGGGTTGTAACACCCCGACCGATGGCGGATTATACATCGGGGCGCCACGTATTGTTTCATTACTCGTGACACTATTTGGGTGTCAATATTTAAAAAATACATTTCCATTGCGCACGCGCAGAACACAAATCGTAAAGTAACATAAATCATATCATAACTTAAAATATTCAAATAACATAATTTGTCTTGTTACATTTTAATCTAGGTCCAAAGAAAAAGAAAACATCCTACGTGTCCTTGAGATTCCCAAAAGCAGCTACAGCAAACCTGAACATGTGTTAAAATAAAACGTCAACACTTGCGTGTCGGTGAGAAATCAAGTTTAATAGATATAAATAGATAATAACAAACACTGCGCGCAACATGTGCTTAACTGGGGTTTAACATAGGGTGTAATCAGATTGTGATCAAGCCTAAATAGATCATAGCTCATAGTTCAATCCGTGCTCCCAATCGAGCACAAAAACAAATAATCATACGTGCATGTGTAAACAAAACAGAAAAACCGTAAACGATAGGTCTCCCGTGTTCATCTAATGGATCCATGAAAGCTTCGGAATAGGCCGAACAAAGCGGTTAATGATTCACACATACAAATAAACAGCCAAGTAAACGTCCATAACACATGGGGTTTTGCGCACATAAATTTCATAAACAAGTTTAAGACTCAAGTTGTACGAACACATGAACATCCCAAAACGTTAAAAATAAAAGGGGATTAAGTACGAGATTACTCACTTGTAAACGGTGCGTTGAAAGATAATGCAAGAATCCAAATTTTTAACAAGCCCAAGTTAACCTATAAATAAGAGGTTATTGGTTTAACGATTGGTTTTTATGTCTTGAATATATGCAGTAACTATCGATTTTTGTTAGTTAAACAAATTAAAACAAAATATATATATTTATATTTACCGAGATTCTGGGCAGAACAGAAGAGAAGACGGAGGCAAAGAGAGGAGTGGCGTCGCTGAAGATCTTCGGCAGAGAGCAAAGGAAGAGAGATTTGGGGAGTGTTTAAGTGTAGTGTGTGTAGTGTTAATAAACAAGAAATTAGCTTAATTTATAGGAAAACCCAAGGGAACACAATCCCTTAAAGGGGAAAAGATCTTATCAAATCAAGCAAAAGATATTAAAAAGCACAAGAAGCCAAAAGCAAAAGATATCAAAAGATATGGTGGCAGCTGCAGGGGATGGGGAAAGCTGACAGGTTACAGATCAAAGCATGGGAGGTGTCAGATAAAGCACTGTTCAAGACATGCAAAAGAAGATTTCAAAAGATTATGCCAGTCACTTTTTCTGTCAACCAATAGGATTGGTGCGCATGCTGCGCCGAAAGTGGCTTTTCGGACAGATGTCGGAACTGACCTACAGTGCTCATACAAAAGATAAGATATTTCAAAAGCATACAGGCTGACTTAAACTGAAGAAAAGACTTAAGGTCTAGCGCGAGAAGACTCGAGCGCGCGCGAGGGCGAAGGCAGACAGAACAATCCTTAGCGCGCCGCGGGAAGAACAACAATCCTTCGCGCGCCGCGGGAAGAACTACAATCCTTAGCGCGTCGCGGGAAGAACTACAATCCTTGGCGCGTCGCGGGAACAGTTCGCCTCACGTATCGCAGGAACAGCTGGTCTTCACGCAGGCTTCCTTGTAAGGAGTCTGGCGCGTGGAGCTGCGCAGACATCCTTAGGCGGGAAGAACCAGAAAAAGGGGTTTCAGGCTTAAGGGTTAAGCAGAGGGGCGGGACGGCAACAAGAGAGAGAAAGAGGCGGGACGGCGACAAGAAAAAAAGGGGGGGCGGAACGGCGGAAAGGAATTATTATCATTAGTAAGTAATATAAAAATATATATATAATTTATTTAATGTTAAATTTTACAAAGATTAATAATCAAATTTTAAATCATAAAAAAAAGAATCGGATTCGAAAACGGGTACCTGGGTCGGGTCGGATTTAGGCAGATGTCACAGTCTCCCCTACTTTAAGAAATTTCGTCCCGAAATTTATCTCGAAGTAGGTTGCGCAGAGAAAAGGTGCGGGTACTTGATCTTCAACTGATCTTCCCTTTCCCATGTGAACTCGGCTCCGCGCTTGGACTGCCAACGAACTTTGACAATAGGGATGCGACTGCGCTTGGTTTGCTTTACCTCGCGATCCATAATCTCAACAGGCTTCTCAACGAAATGCATAGACTCATCAACTTGAACTTCATCAAGTGGTATGTGGAGGTTCTCGTCAGCTAAACATTTCTTGAGATTGGATACATGGAACGTCGGATGCACATTGCTGAGCGCGGGCGGCAGGTCCAGTTTGTAGGCAACTTTTCCCACCCTCGCAAGAATCTTGAACGGACCAACATAACGAGGTGCAAGCTTACCTTTCTTCCCAAAGCGGACAACACCCTTCCAGGGCGACACTCTGAGGAGAACAAGATCACCAACTAGAAATTCGAGAGGCTTCCGCCTGCGATCTGCGTAACTCTTCTGTCGGCTTCTGGCAGTCAGCAGATGATCACGGATCTTGGCGATTTTATCGGTTGTCTCTTGAACTAGTTCGGGTCCTGTGATTTGAACTTCACCCACTTCGTTCCAACAAATCGGCGAGCGGCACTTTCGACCGTAAAGTGCTTCAAATGGGGCCATACCGATGCTGGAATGATAGCTGTTATTATAAGAGAACTCGATCAGAGGTAGGTGTGAATCCCAACTACCTCCAAAATCAAGAACACAAGATCGAAGCATATCCTCAAGGGTTTGGATGGTTCGCTCAGACTGTCCGTCAGTCTGAGGATGATATGCAGTACTCATGTCCAAGCGAGTTCCTAACGCAGATTGGAGAGATTTCCAAAAGCGAGATATAAAACGGCCATCGCGATCGGATATGATGCTCAAGGGAGTACCATGACGGCAGACAATTTCCTTGACATAAAGATGCGCAAGTTGTTCAACACGGTAGGTTTCACGAATGGGCAGAAAGTGGGCAGACTTGGTCAATCGATCCACTATTACCCAAATGCTATCATGTTTGCTTGCGGTCAAGGGTAACTTGGTGATAAAGTCCATTGCTATACTTTCCCATTTCCACGTAGGAATTTCAGGTTGTTCGAGCAAACCAGATGGGCGTTGATGTTCAGCTTTTACCTTAGAACAAGTTAGGCATTTAGCTACGAACACAGCAATATCCTTTTTCATACCGGGCCACCAATAAGAAAGGTGCAAATCTTTGTACATTTTGTCAGCACCAGGATGAACGGAATACCGAGTTTTGTGTGCTTCATTCAGTATGACAGAGCGAAGATTCTCATCATTGGGGATCCAGATGCGATTGAGATAACAGAGAATTCCATTCAGGTTAGGGACTAGATGCGCTTCTGCACCACACGCTAACTCGGCGCGTAGGTTGCCTTTGCTGATCGATGCGCGCTGCGCGTCGCGAATGCGCGATTCAAGATCGTTTTGGATCGGCGCGAAATGAAGCTGCGTGCGCGGCAAGATACAGTTGAGTTGACTGGGTTTGCGGCTGAGCGCATCGGCTACCACATTAGCCTTTCCAGGGTGATATCGGATCTCACAATCGTAATCGCTGATGAGTTCGTTCCAACGGCGTTGCCTCATGTTAAGTTCCTTTTGATCAAAAATGTGCTGAAGGCTTTTATGGTCTGTGTAAATGATGCACTTAGTCCCATAGAGGTAGTGTCTCCAGATTTTTAAGGCAAATACAACTGCACCAAGTTCGAGGTCGTGAGTCGTATAATTATTTTCATGAATTTTGAGTTGCCTAGACGCATAAGCGATAACCTTGCCTCGTTGCATAAGTACACAACCGAGACCTTGGTTGGAGGCATCACAATAAACGACAAAGTCGTCAGTACCCTCTGGTAACGCTAGAACAGGAGCTTCGCACAACAATTGCTTGAGCGTTTGAAAGGCTTCTTCTTGCTTCGAGCCCCAAATATACGGTTTGCCTTTGTGCGTTAATGCTGTTAAAGGCAAGGCGATTTTTGAGAAGTTCGAAATGAATCGCCGGTAGTAACCAGCTAAGCCCAAAAAGGAACGGATTTCGGTAGGAGTGGACGGTGCAATCCAGTTCTTGATTGCTTCAATTTTGGATGGGTCGACATGAATACCCATCTTGTTTACAACATGACCAAGAAACTGTACTTCATCAGACCAAAACTCACACTTGGAGAGTTTGGCATAGAGTTGTTCGGTTCGAAGCTTTTGCAACACCAACTGAAGATGTTGTTCATGCTCGGCCTTGGTTTTGGAATATACCAAAACGTCATCGATAAACACGATCACGAATTGGTCCAAGAAAGGCCTACACACCCGGTTCATTAGATCCATGAAGACAGCGGGTGCGTTGGTTAAACCGAAGGGCATGACCAAGAATTCAAAATGACCGTAGCGGGTTCGAAAAGCAGTCTTGGGAATATCCTCTTCGCGGATACGCAACTGGTGATAGCCAGAACGGAGATCTATTTTGGAGAAACAAGAGGCACCTTGGAGTTGATCAAAGAGGTCGTCAATACGCGGTAAGGGGATTAAGTACGAGATTACTCACTTGTAAACGGTGCGTTGAAAGATAATGCAAGAATCCAAATTTTTAACAAGCCCAAGTTAACCTATAAATAAGAGGTTATTGGTTTAACGATTGGTTTTTATGTCTTGAATATATGCAGTAAGTATTGATTTTTGTTAGTTAAACAAATTAAAACAAAATATATATATTTATATTTACCGAGATTCTGGGCAGAACAGAAGAGAAGACGGAGGCAAAGAGAGGAGTGGCGTCGCTGAAGATCTTCGGCAGAGAGCAAAGGAAGAGAGATTTGGGGAGTGTTTAAGTGTAGTGTGTGTAGTGTTAATAAACAAGAAATTAGCTTAATTTATAGGAAAACCCAAGGGAACACAATCCCTTAAAAGGGGAAAAGATCTTATCAAATCAAGCAAAAGATATTAAAAAGCACAAGAAGCCAAAAGCAAAAGATATCAAAAGATATGGTGGCAGCTGCAGGGGATGGGGAAAGCTGACAGGTTACAGATCAAAGCATGGGAGGTGTCAGATAAAGCACTGTTCAAGACATGCAAAAGAAGATTTCAAAAGATTATGCCAGTCACTTTTTCTGTCAACCAATAGGATTGGTGCGCATGCTGCGCCGAAAGTGGCTTTTCGGACAGATGTCGGAACTGACCTACAGTGCTCATACAAAAGATAAGATATTTCAAAAGCATACAGGCTGACTTAAACTGAAGAAAAGACTTAAGGTCTAGCGCAAGAAGACTCGAGCGCGCGCGAGGGCGAAGGCAGACAGAACAATCCTTAGCGCGCCGCGGGAAGAACAACAATCCTTCGCGCGCCGCGGGAAGAACTACAATCCTTAGCGCGTCGCGGGAAGAACTAAAATCCTTAGCGCGTCGCGGGAAGAACTACAATCCTTAGCACGTCGCGGGAAGAACTACAATCCTTGGCGCGTCGCGGGAACAGTTCGCCTCACGTATCGCAGGAACAGCTGGTCTTCACGCAGGCTTCCTTGTAAGGAGTCTGGCGCGTGGAGCTGCGCAGACATCCTTAGGCGGGAAGAACCAGAAAAAGGGGTTTCAGGCTTAAGGGTTAAGCAGAGGGGCGGGACGGCAACAAGAGAGAGAAAGAGGCGGGACGGCGACAAGAAAGAGAGAGGCGGGACGGCGACAAGAAAGAGGGGCGGGACGGCGACAAGAAAAAAAAGGGGGGCGGAACGGCGGAAAGGAATTATTATCATTAGTAAGTAATATAAAAATATATATATAATTTATTTAATGTTAAATTTTACAAAGATTAATAATCAAATTTTAAATCATAAAAAAAGAATCGGATTCGAAAACGGGTACCTGGGTCGGGTCGGATTTAGGCAGATGTCACAGGGGTGGTGATGTTCGTCGACAATGGGGAGAGGCGGGTCAAATTTGGTGATGAATGTGGAGGTGGAGGTGGAGATGGGCGGTGGTGGTAAAGGAGGTTTGGTGGTGGCTGTGGTGGTAAAAGTTCGAACTTTCCTATGGATGTTGTTAAGGTCAAAGAAAATTTAGTTGGACGGAAGAAGTGGTGCAAGTTTGATACTTTGATGTTCAAGATTTTTTTATATATATATCTCTTTGCACCTTGTAATTTATGCATGTGAATATAATGCCACCTCAAAAGAGAGGGGAAAAAAAGAAAAATAGATCTACTTTATGTCAAGTGAGTCAAAATTACTATTTGCTTAAGGTCAACCGAGCTCAAGTTACTCTGAAACTTGTTTAACAAGCAAGTTCAATCTTAGTCTTCGCACAATAGCTATATGTCGCGGAGTTATCTTTTTGACTCGCTTGCGGCCTTAGAACTTGGTCTAAGTAAGCCTAAATGGTTAAGGTTATAGTGTTTTGCAGCGGAAGACTTAGAAAGAAACGTTGGTTCGTGAAAACACGAGTGTTGGTTCTTGTATATAAACAAGAGAAAGGTGCTTGTGATACTTGAAACAAGTATACAAGAAAGATGGTTTATATTACTAGGAATATAAGAGTACAAGGCTTTTAGTGTTACAAGTCTTGGGTGATCTCAAATGAGACCCCATAACATCTATTTATACTACTACATCAAGATATAGAGAGTTCCATTCTAGATTATTCCATACAAAATATCTAGGTATGATTTCTAGAGATTTCTAGCACCTTGAATCTTCTTCGTAGGCCTAGAAGTGTCTTGGTTCTTCTGGGCTGATGTAGCACGTACTAGGCTGTTCTGGAGAGTTATAGAGAGTACCGGGCTGTTCCACAATGATCCGGGTTGTTCTGGAGAGTTCCAGAGAGTGCTGGGCTGTTCCGGAGAGTTCTGGAGTCTTCCCGAGAGTGCCGGGCTGTTCCGGAGTGTACCGGGCCGTTCCGGATGGTTCCGGAGTGTACCGGGGTTCTAGATGCTTCTTTATGGTTTCGGAATGATCCGGATGATGCGAAAAATGTTGTGTAATTAGGTGGTGCGTGACATATAGCTGTGTAGCGTCACAAACTACTAAATCATTTTACTTGTAATCCGTTAACTCTAGCAAAAACACTCATATTTGAATCAGTCGGAAAAACATGAAAATCCAAAGTGAACCGCTCTAATTAATGAACACAAATTCGATGTACGAAAGCGATTCAACAAAACGAATTCCTAATTTGGTTTTCAAGTTGAACTTGCATTTGTAGCTTTCCACAGTAATATTCAATGTTGAATTATATAATCATTAATTTCTTAATAAACTTATATTTTTAATTTGTTATATATATATATATATATATAATTTACTAGCTTTTATCCCCCATATTACGAGGGTTGTTTTTTCCATTTATAATATTTATATATTTTTTTGAATTTTAATTTTATATATTGTAAGGAAGTTAATAATAGGGATGAGCAAATTCGGTACCGATTTGGTACTGTCGGTACCAAAGTTTTGAGTTTCGGGATCAGTATGGTACCGGTACGGTACCGGGATTTCCTGAATTTTTACCTTCAATACCGGTACCGTACCGATACCGAACCGGATATTTCGGTACCGGTACCAAGAATTTGTAAATTTTGGGATCAGTATTTTAGGTACCAGTCGGTACTTGTATGGTACCGAGCTCATCCCTAGTTAATAATATATTTAAGGTTTGATGATGAAAGAGTTTCACAAATAAATAAGTATTATAACCCTTTTAAAGCTATCCATGACCCGTTTATTTTTTTTACTATAAAATTGTTTATTATAAACAATATTTTTTTTAAAAAAATCAAATATTAATTTTTAGTGTATTCTTATTTTATAGAATTTTCATATCAAATATTTGGTGTGATTCATTTTTAATATAATGAGATATTATAGCCCGATTAAGGATTATCTGGGTTTGGTGAGACCTATACCCGTAAATTCGGGTCAAATGCTTGATAAGCCTCTATTTACAAATAAGATAATCCGGTAGCTTGAAAAGAGGTGAGGAGCAACCAGAGAGCTTTTAAAAGTTTCGTTTCTATATTTAAGATCTTTATTTTTATTTTCTCATAATTCATGTTAACCCGAACCGGAACAGGACTCAATTCTGGTCTTTGAAATCTAATATGAATTAGCTATAAAATTTTCACCAAACAACCCAAAAACTGGCCCTAAACACCCCAAGCTCAAGGGCGCGAGTATGATCCAACCAGGGATCATCAGTTTTCTATGATCCAACACATCTAACATTTTTATCCAACTTGTCCCAATGCTTATGCAAAATCTATGACAAGACATCAGCAAACAATTAGAATTTAATGGAAATATAAATGATTTGAAAAAATAGAAAGAAAAAAAACTTCCAAACATGTATTTTAACACTGCTTACTTGCATAGGATACACTCGGTAAGCACATCACGAGAGTTGATCCTCAGTTCGCTACAATATAAATAAAACGGTACCAAAATTATAACAATAAATAAAGAGCCCCGTCTAAGGCTGGGCTTTACTTATCTACAACTCTCAAGATCCAACTGCTGCACCCAACGGGCCAGGCCAGGCCGCCATTTGGATTTTTCAAATGATCAGGATTGTTTCTAGTGATGGGGAGTATGCATAAGATCAGCTAGCGTGATCTTCCCACAGTTTCCGGTATCAAGCCGATCAAATATTTTGCATATTTGTAATATGTCTTTCTCTGAAATCTTTCCCATTTCCTTTAGCTTGTATATCACAAATTCTGATTTGCTGAAACCATGTAGATATTTAAATTTAGAATCTAGTAAACAAGCATCAGAGTAAGTAGATAGTTAACAAATTATCATGCGCTAATATTCTATGTACTTTTTCTTTGCCGGTTTATAATAAACATCCAGAATCTTATGTTTGACATTAACTATAGACCATGGTGTAACCGACATTTTACAAGGGCGGTTGGTTTTCTATATTTTTATTAGACAATCGTAAGTATTAAAAGTTAGTAAATTTTATAAGTTAAGATTCTTTATTGGAGAATTATACAAATAGAGTGAAGAAATATTATATTATAGATAAATTCGATTCATTAAAGTTAATTAGAATTGTATTTTGCATTATCAGGGAAACGGGTGACCATAGTTAATCATACTTTTTGAACATACTCGAGAGTCGAGTCACATCATGTGTATGCATTTGACAAGGTCTAAAACGCTCTCAGTACCAAAAATCGTCTAACAGGACCATGGATATGTCAAAATAAAACAGGACACAAAACAATATCATATATATTCATACAACTCTTTAAAACGGTATGAAAAGGTAGATTCGCTTAAAAATATTCCTACTTTCCTCATCTCTTTTGCACTGGTTTGTTCCAAGAAAACTCTTCATACTTTAGTAGTTTAGTTTCTCTTCAACACGTAAATCGTTTTTTCTTAATTTGAGTCACAAAATTCTACTATATACTCCTATTTCATTCATATATAATAACCTTGATCATGCGAAGAAAACTGAAGTTAAATATTATTACTGACACTTAGTAGATATAATCACTAAAAAGAAACGACTTCAAAATGCTGAACACGAAACTCAAAATAATTAAATCCACCTATTTTTAGCATTGCATACTCTTTTACAACTTTGAAGCTATGTATCATAATCTAGTATGCTAACAATGCCGCATACATAAGATATATGATATATGCCGATAGTGAATCTAACATTCAACAAAATATTAACAAACTAAATACGAATAGTGTAAAAAAGACCAAATTAAAAACGAATAGTTTACCTCACGTAGCCGTTGTTATCAATATCTGCAGCCAAAAACTGAGACACGGTCAACCCTTGGTCAAGAACCCATTTAGCCATCCTCCGATGCCTCTTATCCACCCGAGCCTCAGCCAAATAAAGAAAGGCTCGAGCCACCGCAAGAGTCGACACAAGCAACCAAACCGAAGCAAAGATCCGACCCACCATCGACCTAAACGCCCGATCACCATACCCAACAGTAGTAACCGACATAACCGAAAGATAAAACGAATCAAGCCAGTTTAGCCTCTCAACATAATGCATAACACCAACACCAACACCAATACAAAGAACCACAACCCCTAAAGCTAACGCCACTTTCATCCGTATCCTCATCCTCCCCTTCTTAACATCAATAATATACGACGGGTGATCCACATCGTTGTTCCCGTTCTTTAACGACTGCAATAAATGAGTCTCTTGCAAATCAAGAACATAACTAACCATCCCACTAAGCAAGATATCAATAAACCCAAATCCAACCAACACAAACATAATCGAAAACAGCTTCGTCACAACCGTATTCGGTGTTATATCCCCGTACCCAATCGTGCACATCGTAACTATGCAAAAATAAAGCGCGTCAACGACCACATGAGTCTCAGAAGCCACGAAATGCTCCCTGTTATACCAATAAATAACCACACCAAGCGACAAATACAAAATCAAAAGCAAAACCGCCTGTCGAACGATAGCCGACGAGCTCGACTGAGGCGGTTTAGCTTCAGACAGGTGTTCAAAATCATTAATAGCCGCCATGGCAGGGGCGGTTTTGGAGCGGTGTAAATTAGTCTTCCCAAATGAATAATTGGGATCTGATAACCATTGAGGTGTTGTGGGTGTGGGTGTGGGCTGGCCTAGATCAAAATTAGGGTTTACTAATGAACCTGAATCAGAAACTAACGGGCGTTGAGTATTAATATTATTATTAATAGATAAGGCTAAGGCGTCGACGAGTGTTATACCGGGTTCTCTGGGAGAGCCGAATATGAGCATGTCTTTGAGTTCAGAAGGGGTTAGGGTTACCGGAATCGAGATTTCATCGTCTTCAGGGAGAGTGCAGAGTATGGATGGTGATTTGGGGGTGTTGGTTGAGAGTAGTGGTTCTTTATCCATCGCCGGAAAAGGTTTTAATCGGCGGAGGTTAGTGGTGGCATACGGTGGTTGCCGATGTTAATACGGCCGTGCTGCTGTAATAGGAGAATCAGACAGATGCTAGTGATGATGAAGATGAAGATTCAAACGGGATTGACGGAGACAAATCGGGAGGAAGAGAGAATAGAATAATTCAAATGCTGATTATTATTATTAACACGTAGAAGTGATAATTGACATCTGTATGTATTTGTGAATAATGTATTTTGGCGTAGAACGTGGGGTTTGTATTTAACTATGGTTTGTGTTTTGGTATAATAATAATGTGGGTGTGTATTGACGTATCCCTTTTGGGTTTTAAGGTCCAGGTTTCAGTGAAAGTGGGGTCGATTTGTTGGACAAGTGGGCCTACTTACATTATATAAATCTACAAAGATGTGTATGTATATACATCGTCTGGGGTATGATATTTGATTTGGCGGTCAAATAATGTAACTAAGTATGTATATACTTGTAATGGTTTTCTCTACATTGTGTGTGAAAGGGATAATACCTGATATTGGTATAGTTCGAAAACTTCGAATCATGAGCCGGAATCATGTAAGGCCGAACTAGATCGGAATACGATATGCTGGACGATAGAAGGTGGCAAAAAGCTGAACCACAAGTACCCGATACATTGATATCATTGAATGAGCTAAAGGTTAATATATAATGAATATGATATGAACATGATATTAAGGATGAGCAAAAATCGGTATGGTACCGAAATCGGTACTGATTTGGTACCGTCGGTACCGAATCGGTACCAAGGTTTTGAGTTTTCGGGATCGGTACGGTACCGGTATTTCCCGAATTTTACCTTAAAAAACCAGTCATCAAGGTTGGTTATGTGGACTCTTGAATTATGCTCATCGATATTCGTTTATAAGCTATGAAATGTTTCATTGCATCTTCATTTACTTGTCGATGAACAAGTGGAAATCATTTTCTAAAGAATGCTTTGTGTAAAATGATGTAGGCATACAATATTTTTCTACTTTTTTTAGGATGCATTGCTCATGCAGGGTCTCGAAGTATAATCCGATAACTTCTGAGGAAACCAAAAGCTTGTTATTGAACCGGAGCTTGGTTGCAGGAAGAAATTCGTTATCACTATGACAATGCTAACGGTTTGCTAGTCTTGCAAATCATTTTGCTTTGGTTAGGTGTATTATCTGAATCCATGGATCATCATAAGCCCCAAGTAGGGGTGAGCATATTAACCATCATAACCATTAACCGAACCACAACCGACATAACCAAACCGATTTTAATCGATAACCGATGTAACCGGTGGGTCGGGTTAATGAACTTTTGAAAACCGTCAACTGCCGGTCGGTTTTGGTTAACGATATATTCAAACCCGCCATAACCGAACCGCTACATTTATTTAATTTAATTGTGAGTCAAGAAATAGGGGTTCAAAAACTTGGAACTATTGCATGAGTGGGAGATTTAGTGACTCTTCGGCTTCATACAATGATCCGTAACCTATCTCTACGTCTATTGCGTTGATTATATTGGTGGTTCCATATTTATCTTCACAATCAATATATCTAATCTAATTAATATCAATTTGCCATATTCCATAATTTTCCCGTGCATGTTGCTTTCGTTTAATTAAATATTATAAATATCAATTGATTCCAATAAGATATTATCAAAAATATCATTTAGATATAATCCATAATCAATGATGTTGAGGGAGCGGATGTTGCAACTTGGATTATTCACTATTGTATGTGTATTGAATTTTTTTATTGTAATCTAACTACCAAAACTGATGTATACCGGATTGTAGCTTGGATTCAGGGCCGGCCCATGGGTGTGGTCGGGTGGTCGACGGCCACAGGCCCGACATCCCGCTAGACCCAGATTCTTTTTTTTTTTTTTAATTATATGTATTTTTATTAAAAACAATATGTATATTTAATGTTTAAACACAATTACATAACTACTTGCTTGGTCTAGTGGCAAATGGGTATCATCCACAATTAAGAGATTGTGGGTTCTACACTCACTTGAGACATACTTAAGCCTTTTTTTATAAAAAAATTTTTTACACAACCCAAATTATAACCAAGTAAGCCCATATAAAAATCAGACTGTTTAAACCCAACAAAATACTTCTTTTAATTAAGGCCCAAAAAAATTTTCGCCGTCGACCCAAAATTTGTTTTGCTTTCTTCAAGCTAGGGCTGTTCACGAGCCGAGCCGAACCGAGCGAAGGCTTGCTCGTTGCTTGGCTCATTTACAACCGAACCGAACCGAACGGCTGAAATTCGAACCGAGCAAAAAACAAAACGAGCCAAAATCGAACCGATCATTTTTCGAACGAATATCGAGCGATTTCGAGCATTTTTAATTTCTTTTTACTTTAAAGTTTTCAATAAAAAACAAGTTTTGAAGGCTGTAAATAATATATTTTGTAAACAAATTGGTACTTTTTAGACAAACGTATAATAGGTTGTAAATTTTTAGGCGAAAGAAGTTTGAAGTGAGCTATAACTAACATGTAAACAAACTTTTAGTATTCTGAAAACTTGAATCAAACTAATAAAACTATAAAATTAACGGAATAGGAACAATTTTAAAGGGTTTTAAAAAATTGTATACCTATATTTTATGTTTGTTGTCTGTATATTTATATATTTGTTCATATATAATTGAAATTAAAAATATTCGAGCCGAATCGAACCGAGCAGACCTTTGCTCGTTGCTTGGCTCATTTACAAATCGAACCGAGCAGAGCGGCTCGTTTACAATCGAGCGAAAAAAAGAACGAGCATTTTCCGAGCAAGCGGCGAGCGAGTTCGAGCGTCGAGTGGTTTGGACGGCCCTACTTGAAGCCGGCCCTGCTTGGATTATTCACTGTTTTAAGGTTTCTAACAAATCTTGTTTTGTTTCTAATTACAATGTTTTGGTCACGGTTAACCAACTCATAACCGACTCACTATAACCTACAAAACCGATTAACCGAAACCGCCATAACTAATTGGTTATGGTTATCTGTTAACCGGCATATCGATTATGGCTATGGGTTTGACCAAAAACCGCCCCAAACCGACCTCCACATAGACAAGCATAGTCAATAGATTGTCAACAGCATTCCATAATTTCCATGTCCCTAGATTTTTTGTAAACAATTAAATTATTATATCATAAATCGAGCTAATTAGCTATATTGTTTTACCCACTTGATGATCACAAAACATTTTTAAAACATACAGATCAATGTGAAGCTTTGCCAATTCTATACATCATATCCTAGCAAAAAAAGAAGTTTTGGAAATATCCAAATCTACCCAGAGAAAACAGATCAGAAAAGTGATGTAATGCAGAGACACTGAAAATATTTACTAGTCTTTTAATTTCTACCTGATTTAGTAGATAAATTAAAAAAAAAAAAAGCTAAAAATAAACCAGTCAATGTCTGCAATTTAATAAATTAATAACCTCTTTGTGCAGCCTAAAAGCATTATGTATAACCTTCCTATGCACAAAATCCGCATGTATAGGAGTTGCGCACATATACAAGTTTGACTTGCGCCTCATGTACACCTCATAGCCTCACACCGTTAGAAATGATGTAAGAACAATTATATATAATCGAATTTGAAACAAAATTGAAAATAAAAAAACAATGTAGGCTAGCCTAACCCGACTCGAACCAAAAATGTCAGCTTTACATTGACCAAAAAGAAAAGAGTTACCAACTGGTAAATGACTCAGTCACACCACAAGCATGCACACTCTGAATGGAATCATATTCATAAGAATTACATAATATTTAAGCCTTAAACAATCACAAACAAAAGTTTTTCAAGTTAAATAAACACTACCCACAAGGGTAAGGAACCAAGTCAATAACAACCATCAAACATACCACCAAATTCACATTAAAAACCCTAATCATCATCATCAAGCACACTTCGACGCCTCTGAATCTGAAGAGCATTAAATAACAAACAAACTCAAATTCAGTTTTCAGTTAATCAGTCTAATTTAGTAAACATGTGGTTTGTTTGGTTACAACAATCCAAGTTAAGGGATAAAACTTACAGTAACTTTGGTTTGTTTGGTTGTTTGGGTGTTTATTTGCTCCAACAATGATATAAGCTTCTCTTCAGAAACCTACATTTTAGTTATACATATAATCAATATTTTCGATAAAACATTTACTGATGAAATTAAAACGTAAACCGTTTATAATTTCAACTACCTTTTCTACAATCTGACCCATTTGGGCAGCCCTTAGAATAACATCTTCAACTCCTCGGGCCTTCTCGGGTTTCACTAATGCTATGCGGACAACTGCATAAAGTCAAACATACATTTAGTCAAATAGCGTTGTTAAATTTGAAAAGTCAACTTTGCAGGAAAGTCAAAGGCGAAACTAACGTCTTTCACGTGCTTGAGATGATAATAACTGACTAAGCATCATTTGCCTTCGCTCATCTGCCTCGCTGGATGAGTTTGTAACAAGTTCAAATCAGCTAACAAAACTAATAAAACATAACTTATAAAAGAATATGAAGCAAATAATGTTACAAATTCAAGGAAATAACCTTTTTGCTTCCTCCTGTGCTTTCTGCTGCTCGGGTGTTTGCTGACTTCCCTGTTATACACAAATTTCATGGTTACTGCAAACAAAAAAAATGAACAAAATCAGCCGATTAATAATAATACTTTGACTTACACCACCACTTTGAGCCATGAGTTCTTGCATTCTTCTTTGTCTTATAGCTTCAAGTTCCGGGTCAGCCTGCAATACAACCAAGCATAATTAATCAGTCAATAGCAGCGAACCGTAATATGAGCTGAAACTAACTCTAAGTATGGATAGTGTTGGATTGAGATCGATGCTTAACTAACAACCTAATTGATTAGTTTATCAAAACATAATTTGATTTGCAGCAGAAGAACAATAATTGACTAAGAATATTAGCACAAATCTCAGAATCCTCCAATTCAATTAATATCATAATGAATGCTACAATTAGGGTAGATTGGGCTAGGGTTATTCAAAAAGTTCGTGGCTTGCTCGAAAAAAGCTCGGCTCAATTTCTAGACGAGCTCGAGCCAGGGTTGGCTCAGCTCGTTGTTCTGTCTTGGTTTGGCTTGGCTCGTTTAAATTAAACCCCAAATTTTAATATATAATAATAATAGCCTACCAAAATAAGAAAAAAAAAATAAAAATAATACAAATATTATGCCACTCGAGCTTTAAAACATTATACAAAAAAAGAACAAAAATAAAACATATAATGTTCTAAATTCTCTAGTTATAATATTATATAAATTGTTAAAAATTATACTTTTGTTGTTTGCATATCAATATCTGTAAATAAGCAGATAAATAAATAAAAAGAAAAAAAAATAATCGGCTCTAATCGATGAGCTTGAGCTTGATTTTTCAGCTCGTTTAAGTTCAAGCTCAAGCCCAGCGGCTCGAATCGGCTCGAATACAGCCATAGATAGGGCCATACACAGCTTAAAATTTGATTTATGAAATGACAAAATTTTCAGTAAATTATGAAAGAAAGAACATCAATCAATAAGCTAACATACAACCAAAGATATAATGGGCTCATGTTAGTCACCTCGTAATTTATAGTTTATAAGTTAGACTGCATTTATTATTCTTTATGAAACACATAGAAATCTTGTATATGAGAAAGAAACCGAACGAAAGAGAAGTGAGAATCCAGCATTAACACAGCAGCCTTATAAGTATCCTTAATTTAAAAAAACAAAAAAAATGAGGTTTTGGTTGTTAGAATTCATCATTTTAGCACTCTATTAATGTTCCTAAATTACTGCACAGCAGCGGTTACAGCCCTAACGATGAAGAATCGAATAAAAGGCAATTAAGCGCAAACAGATTCATGGAATTCGTATGAATGCTAATGGTAACCCTACATAGCTTTAGCTTGTTGTTGAATTATATACAATAATCCATATATAATAAATTATAAACGTACACTACACATATATGCATATCAATGATTTGACGAAGGAAGATTAGAGAATATACCATTGGTTTCGCTCGGAGACGGAGACTTGTGGCTTTGAATTTCAGCGAATCGCAGGTGGCGTTGGGGGGTGCTTGGTAGTCGATGTGTTTAACCAACACTTACCTATTGTTAGATTTCATTCATTAAAATACAAATAAAATCAACGGAGCCTGTAGATTAATGTCGAAGAATGAGAAAAATGTGAAAATATGAATTCCCACTTTATGTTAGGGTAATAAATTAAATAACATAAAATGATTAAATGAAATAAGTAAACACTCAAAAAGCTTTAATGAATAACATGAACGAACTTTCATGAGCACGTCACCGAATGCTCACGAACACAATCGAACGAGCAGTGGCTTTGTTCATGTTCTTTTGTTTAAGACTTTAAGTAATAAAACAAAATTTCTTGTTTAAATAAACGAACAAACATAAACAAACTTTTCACTGAATGATTCACTAATTATTCACTAAACTTATATTCTTCGTTCCATTACGTCATACCAAATAAACGTTAAGTTCCTTTCTTAGTACTTAAAAAAGCACCTCATAAAACTCATATATGTTTACTTAATTTTTTATTAATCAAAATATTATAAGTACCAAATTATCTATTATCTAATTAGAATAAATAAGGATTTTGGTCAGCCAAGTTTAATTGGGTCAAGTGATAGCACCTTAGTGATTCATACATTTTTGTCTTTTTTGTTAGTTTGATAAGCAAACAATTATTTGTGTTGACTCATCGCCGTAGCATTCAGGACGGACAACGCTTGGGTTTTATCAACACCCGGATTTTACCAACGTCTAGGCTTTATCGATCCTTTTGCCTAAGTTATGGTAACGTAACAAACATAACATAAACCGACTAAATTCACGTTGACTCACCGCTGCAACGCCCAATAACAACAAGGTTTTACCAATGCTTAGGTTTTTCCGATTGAATAAACGTCGTTTGAAATATTTTTTTTGTTTATATGTTAGTCTTTTTATATGTTATTTGACGAATTTAATATTAGGTTTTAACGTTTGGGTTTTACCAATATTGGTTATACCGTAATGTATATATCAATTCTTACCGATTCGCATCGACTTATCCGTTAGATTTTACGAACGCCCGGGTTCCAACCTTTATGTAACATCCGCTTTTCTGATAATTATAAATAACATAAATTTCTATAATTAACTGTGTGTCGTTAACTTTATTGGGTGTGTTAATGTTTGGATAGTAAATGAAATTAGAAGTGTGAGTGGGTTGTGGGGCTCATAGTCCCCTATATAAACCCAACCCCTCATTCCTTTCACCACTTTCTTCCCTTTCACCACATACACACACACTCAAGAACACACACATTTTCTCTCAATACCCGAATCCAAATCCAGGCTAAAGCAAGGAAGATCTTGGTGTTCGAGTATCTCAAACATCAAGAAAACGTCCAGATATTTGGGGTTGTCCAGATCTGAACCGAATCCGGAACAAAAAGGTAAGCTTCGGCCAAAGGGTCGTTAAGTTTTATGGTTATAATCGACATGTAAACCGATGTAATGATAAATCGGGTTGTGAAATGTAAGAAAAACATGAACTTGGTAAGTTTTAGCCTCACGGGTGTATTATAGAACAAAAAGGTGACGTCTGGACTATGAGAAACACGGGTATACAAAGTTGGTACAACCCAAAACCTATAAAAAGAGTAGAATTGGGTCATAAGGAGGAAATAAGGAGAAAAATGGCTTTAAAATGGTAAAAACGACGAAAGGCAGGAATTTCACATCGCACAGCCATGCGAAGTGAAATCAATATTTTCGCATCGCACAGTCATGCGAAGCGAAATTCCATGCGAAGCGAAAAAGTCATGCGAAGCGAAATTCTTCCATGCGAAATTTCATAAAATTCATTTTCTGATGCATTTTTGTTAAAGGACTGTTAGTGAACCCCAGCCAGGGGCTCTGCCCCTTTAACCCTGCTAGGGGCTGCCGCCCCTAGACCCCGCTACCAGGGGCGCTGCCCCCGGACCCCCGTCAGTTGAGGGTTTCACTAACTTAGATGTAGGAAGTAGTAGTAATGGATAATTGACACGCGTAATGTGTTGTACAGTTAGCCGTGCGCAACTAAGGAAGGACATTACCATTAACAGCGAGAGAACCCGACTCCAGGTGAGTTCTAGCACCTGTATTTGTTATGTTTCCGGGGCTGTGTGCATACTCCTATGTAGTAGATAATACACTTACTTGATTGGTAAGTGTATGATACGTGTATGATTGTGTATTGAATGTATTGTTACATAATGATTGTATGAACGAGTACGTATATATATTTATAACCAGAAGATATGTAAGGTATGCACGCATGATAAAGGTATGGTTATTCGAGACAGAAAGGACCAGACCCTTATAATATCTGTAATGTTAGGGACCAGACCCTCATAATATCTGTGATGTTAGGGGCCAGACCCTTACAATATCTGTGATGTTAGGGACTAGACCCTTATAATATCTATGATGTTTAAGATAGAATAGCTTATGGTATACCATAGGGTTTCATGAAATAAAGTATGTAAGAACGTATGCATATATGTAAAGTAGTACGAAAGAAGTGATAGTAAACAAGGTATAAATACGTATCTCCGGACACGTATGAGTATGGTATGAATGTAATGTATGTTAATTGATTAACTAGAACTCACTCAGTGTAGCTGACTTTTAGTGTGCACGCAGGTGAGTAGGATGAGGCATGTTGCTTAAGGTGGGACACCTGGCAAATGGATGGAGACTGGCATCGAAGACGGAAGATTCACGTGTCGTTTATGTTATTGTTTAAGACTTAATGTATTTTGTTAAGACAAGTACTTATGTTATGTAAGAATGTTTAATATTAAGTATTCCGCGAAAAGTTTTTAATTAATTCTGATTTTAGAACTGTGTTTATAAGTAAATTCAGCACCAAAGTAGGGTTACCGGGAACGGGATCTTACACTTTAGGTTTTACCAACGCCCTAGTTATGCCGATCGATAAATGTCATTTTAAATATTTTAATTTTTTTTATATGTTAATTCGACGGATTTATATTTTGGGTTTTATTATGGTACCAACCAAACCCACATTAGTGCACCGCTGCAACGCGATGGGTTCATACACAGAACCAACATGCGCGATGCAATGCACTGGGTCATGACATTAAGAAAACTAAGGGTAAGAGGGGTAGTTACTCAAGGTATCGATTCCCCACCAATCTCATAATTTCATGTCATTTATCTCATATATTACTTTAAAGAGCATTCCCAGCCACTTTCCTATAAAAATGTTCGTGAGTTTTTTAAGTTATATGGTATGATTACAAGTGGTTGTGAGCAGAAGAGAAAAATAATGTTATGTGAGAAAGTTAAATTTAGGTTTATGTTGCTCACAAGGTATAATTTTTTAATATTTTATACAAATGGTTGTGATTGGATGAGAGAGAATTAATAATGATAAATATATAGACAAAAATATTACTTAACTGAAAATAAGAGAAAAAAAGTAGTGATTTTTAATTAATTATATGAATATGAATAGATAATTAGTTAAAATCACTTAAACAACAGGCAACATTCCACTTGACTGCTTCAACTCTCTCTCTCCCCTCTTTTCCACACACAAATGCCATCTCTCTTACTAAATGAAATTAGGATAAGAGAGATTGCTATACCTGATTTCGAAATACAAACAATGACACACTCACATTGACACTGTTTATATTTCAATTGCTAAACTTGATTCGCCTTTTGTGCGCACGCCCTCCCCTAATAGTGTTAAGAGACTTGGGTTATCCAATGGAGACCTAAGTTCAATTCTCACCTGTGACAATTTGGGTGAATATTGACGATGAAATATTTGAACTAAACTTTAGATTCTCGGTTCGAAACCTAAACCCACCTCAATACGTTACTCTAAAGAGTTATGCACTCCAAGTGTGGTAGCTAACAATATAGTTTTGCAAAACATTTTAACCAGATTGTTTAGCTAACAAGGCACCCAAAATGGTCATCTGCCTCTTTCAACAACCTTAACCTTCCACTCCACAGTAACTAACCAACCATGCTTCTCCGGCATCGGAAGCCTCTCCATCGTCTCCTTGTCTCCAACACTGCTGTTACTCTTATGGCCTCCAACCTTTTTAAACCCACTTCTTCCTTCAATTTTTCAAACCCTAAATCCCACATCTTTCCCGCCAATAGATTCATTTCCTATCGTTTTCCCCCAAATTCAAACCCTAATTTCCTTATTTTGTCTCGTAATTCATCCTTCTCTACTCATGCCTCCATCCCCACACCAGGTATATTACTTATCTCTAACCCTACTGCATTTGTTAAACTTGATTTTTATAATTTGTCACAAAGCCAAATAGGATGTCTGCTGTGCCACATCTGGTTTTGACATAATGCGACCTGTATTATGTTAGGAGTCGAAATGAGCCGAGCCGGGAGCTTGGCTTGTTTAACTTACACAAAGCTCGGCTTGCTTTGATATCTATTTCTAAAGCTCAAGTTCGGCTCGTGAGTAGTTTTTGGAGCTTGGCTCATTTACTATTTATTAATTATTTTTTATATTTTTTTCAATTATAATTTTATATATAACACACTATATATTATGTAGTTAATTTTTCATAACTATATATATTAATATATATATGTATATATATATATTAATATGTATATTAATATATAATAATAATATTTAATAAATGACAGGCCTGTTTAGTCTCGCAAGCTGGCTCGAGCTTGATAACCGAAGCTCGAGCTCCTTCGTTAAACGAGGTTACTTTTAGGCTCAAGCTCAGGCTCGTTTAAGCTCAGCTCGATTGAGCTTTTTAATGAGCCGATCTCGAGTAGCTCACGAGCAACTCGGCTTGTTTGCACCCTAATTATGTGACAAGCACATTGGTGTATACATTTAGCATCACCATATGATCTGACAGACATGCTGGTGTAAACATTTATGATATAGGGATTTTGAGTATTCTAACCTTTAGCATCGGTTCCGTAGTTGTTTTAAGATCATTGTGATTGTGAAGACTGTTAACTTCAAAGTTGTTACAAATGTAGAGTACGTCAATGTTTTTTTTTTAAATTAAATTTTTGGTGTTGATTCAAGAATCACTTGATGACTACATCTGGTTGAGCCGCATCATCTTATGTTATTACACAAGTTGCCAAATATATTGTGCATCTGCAACATTAGTGCTTTTAAGGTTTGTGGTATTAAGGTTGTGTTACATACACATATTGTTACTTATTTAAGGACACCTACTGGTTTATGAATTATTTACTTTTACAAGAAAGCAACTTTGGAAGTTTTTTTTATCTAAAAACATTATTCGATACGTGTTATTGAGTATTTCCCATTTGGAATGCCGATAATAATAATATTGTTACTTCTTCTTTTGTTATAGTTCCTGAAGAATATTTGGAGAAATCTGATGATGAAACAGTTGATACGCATCAGTTAAAGCAGCTTAAATTTAAATTGGAGGAAATGGGAATTCCCTGTAAACATTGCAGGCCCGGGGTCGAATATCGCTTTATCTGCCCCATGGTATGCAAAGTCTTTGTCAGTTATTTGTGTGTGACAAATGAACATTACGTAAATATATTTATCATATGTCTGATATAGTTTCAGTAATTATCTCTTTTTATTAATAGTATATTAAGAACAAAATTCTGGGTGAAAAGTCTTTGAAATGGAGTGAAAAAGAGAGATGAGTAAGTAATATTAGTTTTTACTTGATTATTCAGTTTGCTTTAGGCTTGTAGCAAGTATGAAACTAACATTAAATGAGCAAAAACACCAAAAGGTGATTATTGCGACTTCAAGTTGCTATAATTGATTATCAGATTTGATAAGCTCTTTTTGTCATTTATCGTCATAATAATTGTTCATAAAAATAACTACTTCTATTTCAACAGTGTAAAGGTGGGGACTCCAAGGAGACGTCACTCGCTTTCCTCATTTCTGAAGATGGGTAAGTTACCTCATTTTACAAAAATCTTATTAATTTTTTTTATACTTTTCTAAATTCTAACACATCTCATTTCCTTCTTATTATGAAAATGTTGTAGAAATTCAGCTGTTTGGAAATGTTTTAGAGCCAAATGTGGATGGGTTGGAAGAACACGTGTAATACTTAAATTTATATATTTTATTCTTTTCTACTTTTTTCCTTTAAATGTTTAGCTGTTTTATGGTGTTGCAGGGTTCAGCGGATATTAAATCAAGTTACAGCATGATGAATAAAATGACGCCTAAAGTGAAACCCGTTAGGAGAATCACAGTTCAAGAATTGGAGTTGGAACCTTTGAGTCGCGATGTAAATGACTATTTTGACCCTGAATAATCAGATATACAGAAACATAATATGCTTGATATTATCATATTTGCGTGTTTCAGTTACATGAATATTTTGCTGAAAGAATGATATCTCAAAAGACGTTAAGGAGAAATAATGTCATGCAAAGATACTCTAAAGATCAGGTATAAAACATACCCTTTTACTTATGGGTGAGTCAATTTATGTTTTTCTTTAGGGTCAAAGGGAGAAATGAAATATAAAAGTGTTAGGTTAAAGTGAAAGGGATTAAAGTGCCCATAAAATTTCCTTAGTTGTTTTATTCAAAATCAGTTTATTATTGAGACAAATAATGCTTATAGATGGTGCTAACCCATTTGAGCCCATTTAAGTTCTCAGACGTTTAATAATAGTAACCCATTTGACCAGTTTTTCAATTTGAGTAAACCCAAATAGACCTGCCATAGGTTTAATTTGAGTTGACTCAGATGAGGTGTAAACGAGCCTGAGCTTGAGCTCGGCTTGTGAGTAGTCTTCTCAAGCTCGAGCTCAGGTCATCTATTATTTATTAATTAATTATATAATTTTTAAATAATTCTTATATATATAATTAAAAATTGTGTATATATTTAATTATTTTTCTCATATTTTTATATATGATAATAAATAGTGTATAATACTCGAGCTCGGTAGGTGAAGCTCATGCTCGGGCTCGTTTATTGATCAAGCTTATTTTCAGGCTTGATCTTGGCTTGATTCGAGCTTTTAACAAGCCGATCTTGAGTAGCCTACGAGCAGCTTGTTTACACACCTATATGAGTGCTATCTATAACTAATGCTCAATATTGTTTTGGCAGCTTTATATTGCGTTTACTTATAAACGAAAGGGGGAACTTATTAGTTGCAAGTACCGGGGTCTTCCAAAGAGTTTTTGGCAGGTTAGCTCTCTCTCTCTCTCTCTCTCTCTCTCTCTCTCTCTCCCTCTCTACACGCACACAAAGAGATCATGAGAAAACCGAGAAAACTACTACTAATAATTTTTTATTTTTTCACTTCTTTTTATTGTAAGGTTAGAAACGTAAAAAGATACAAAAGTAAAATAAAATATGCAGCACACGAAGTTACATATATGTAACTTCTACTTATGTAACTTCGTGAATTACATTTTTTATTTTTATTTCTTTTCTTGCATTTCTAACCTTATAATAAAAAGAGGTGAAAATTTTTGAATGGTTAGTGGTTTTTCATCTTTTTAGTTTTCTCATGATTCCTTCTCTCTATATATGCATGCACACACACACACATACATACACAGTATGTATGTATCATCGATATATGCATGATAAAAGGTGCACTTTTAGTAAAAAAGAAGCTTATGATGGTTCTACTTATAATTTGCAGGAAGCTGATACTGAAAAAATATTATATGGGCTGGATGATATAGAAGGAGCAAGTGATATTATCATTGTAATATTTTCATCTTGTAACACATTTATTTACAAATGTACAACTCTTTGACGTTTTATTTTTGTCTTTTTTGTTTACTGATTTAGTTATTTTATTACCATCATAGGTTGAGGGTGAAATGGACAAACTCGCAATGGAAGAAGCAGGTTTCAGGAACTGTGTGAGTGTCCCTGATGGTGCTCCTGCACAAGTTTCATCTAAAGATTTGCCGTGTCTAGAAAAGGTTAATTTAACATTAAAATTTGAATTCTGTCATTTTTCGTGTTTTCTTGATGGATATTTTCGTGAAGTATTAGTCTTTTCATGCGTTATAGCATAAAGATTTGGTAGGTGTTATAGATTATGGTTTGAAATCATAGACAAATGTTTTTCTGATATATTTTTTATTTTGTTTGCCCCTGCTTCTTGTAATATGTTAACCGTGTTTCATTTTATGAGCATAGGACAAAAAGTACCAATATTTATGGAACTGCAAAGAGTATTTTGAAAAGGTATGTTTACTACTTTCTATTTTTTATTTTGATTTACATCTATATATAGACTGCAAACCAAATCTCTTTACTTAAGAATTGGTCGATTTGGGCCTTGTTTCTATCTCTAACGGGTCAAATAAATATGTAACTGAAAAGGGAACAGGTCAAATTGGTCACAATTCACCAAAGGTTTATCTTATCTTTCAAGAATTCATTAAACCATTTAAGTCAGTTTATTTATTGGTATGGATTACTGTTATAATAATGAAGATTTTGCAATCATATCTAACAAAATATTTATTTTTAAAACTTTTAAAACGAGCAACAAAGTGGTCGCGGGTCAACCCATTTTGCCACATATATAATTTTCAAAGTTTTAAGATCACCATAATTATTGCTATGTTGTAGGCGTCTCGCATAATACTCGCCACCGATGGAGATGCTCCTGGTCAAGCCTTAGCTGAAGAGCTTTTCACGGCGCCTCGGCAAAGAAAGGTTGACTTTCATTAAGGCCAATGCTGATCTTGCTTGTCACCACTAAAGGACGTGATTTACAATAACACCTTAACTTATTTTAATAAAATTTTAATAAATAGGTGCTGGCGAGTCACATGGCCAAGTAAAAAACGAGAATGAACGTTTCAAAGATGCTAATGAGGTTCTCATGTTCATGGGTCCCGCTGTATTGAGGGAAGCTATTGAATCTGCTGAGTTGTACCCTATTAAAGGTTTACTCAACTTTAGGATTACTTTGGTGAAATTGATGCTTATTATCATCAAACGTTTTGGTACTGAGCTAGGGATTTCAACCGGATGGAAAGCGTTGGATGATTTATATAATGTACGTTAATTGCCCTTTTAATCTTAATCCAGAATGGGATAAAATAATAAAATGGTAATCAAGTTTTTAATATTGTGCCAATAAAGCAAGTTTCATATTAATATATGTCACTTGGTTTTTGACATTTATAAAAAGTTTTACAGCAATTGGGTGATTTTGAAACTTGATGTTATTTGCAGCTAGCAAAATCGTTTAAGTGAAATGTTCCCATTCAGAACACTTTTTTGCCAATTCTTTTACTTTATATAAATAATAGTGCCATGAATGATTATAAAACCTTATATTATTAACAGTGGTTATTAATTTAAGCAAGTTTGGGCGATATTTTTTCCATTTAAGCAAGGTTTAAATTTTATCCATTAGATGTAAAGTATTACACCAATTTATAAGTAGAAATTGCCACCTCTAAATAAAATAGGTGCAATTGGTTATTTGTTTGTTTAATTACCCGTTAATTATCTTGTAATGATGTGGCCCGCACACAGGTTGTGCCGGGAGAGTTGACCGTAGTGACGGGGGAGTACCGAATTCAGGAAAGAAGCGAGTGGATTGATGCATTGTTCTGTAATCTTAATCGAAGTGTTGGTTGGAAATTTGCACTCTGCTCTATGGAAAACAATGTATGCTTCTTCCTTGACTGCATTTTTCATTATTTTCATATAGGGCTCAGCTCGTTTATCTTAATGAGCTAAAGTGTTAAGCTTGGGTTCGCCCTGTGTCAGCGCGGTTAACGGGTCACAGGTCAGAGTTGGTTATTTCTTGCCAGCAACAGGAGTCTTTTAGTTCAGCATGTTTTTTTTATTTGTTTTATTGAGTCTTGTTTTCTAGTTATATGGTACGTTAATGTTAAGTGGGTTTAGAAGAGCTTGGTTAGATATACTGATATGGTTATAAAGAATCTTTGCTTTCCTCTATTTCTATTAACAATTAATGAAAAGAGCCGATCACTTTGTTTCTGATCAAACACACATCTCGCACTTGTGGTTGCTGTACAATCCCTTTGATCACCCAACAAAAGTAATATTTGTAATGCAGAATTTATAAACAACAAAATTCATAATTTGTATATATAAAAGTTTGGGGGTATAATTTGTGTGTGTGTGTGTGGTAAATTTGGGTTTTACTTTGAAACAAGCGAAACGAGAATTTTCGGTATTAAAGATTTTTTAATCTTTTCATTCAAAATGTCATACGGGTTTATGTTACTATATATATGCGCACATGCTGCGAGCATGTGTGTGAATATAGGTTTTTCGTCAAACGAGCGAGCCACGAGCAAGCCGAATTTGGCTAGGGCTGGCTCGTTTACCGATCAAGCCGATATCAAGAGAGTCATGAGCTTTTTAAACGACCCCATCTTTCTTTCATTTTTGCATTATAGTATTTGTTATATGCAGTAATTTGCATGCCTCCATGAATATAGTAAAAGTTATGTAGATGAGTATACATTACTGATAAGTGGTTAATTTTATATCTCTACCTTAAGGTTAGAGAGCATGGGAAGGAAGCTTCTAGAAAAGCACATAAAGAAGCCGTTTTTTGACGTGAGGTGGGTCCCGTTTCAACTGCTCTATAATCAACTGCTCTCATTTCCTATAAAATATAATATGTTTTTCATAATACATGCTTAAAAGCCTAAAATATTTGTACCGTAGGTATGGAAAATCGGTTGAGAGAATGAGGTCTAGAGGAATTGGAGGTTGGAAAAGAAATGGTTGAGTGACACTTTTCATCTTATACGGTAAGTTCACTCATCATTATATGTTTATCAATTTTCTTTTCATTAAATTGTTATTTACTAAAAGTTAAAGGTGATAATAATAATAGTTGTGAGAATGATTGCTTACCAAGTACCAAATGGGTGCTTGAGCTTGCCAAAGCTGCAGTCCTTAGATACGGTGTTAACGGGCTCGTCATTGACCCTTACAATGAGCTTGATCATCAACGACCTTCCAACCTGTGAGTACTTTTTTTCTGGTTAACAGGTCAAAAGTCAACAAAGTGTATAGCATTGCATAACACATCCAATTTTGGTTTATTATATCCTTTTAATCATATTTAACA